>NC_091060.1:133074110-134274110 GCF_000393655.2 Nicotiana sylvestris
TTCACTCTTGATTACCCGAACTACGTCGGTTTGATTCTCACCGGATGTGAGATACGTAGGCAACCCTCATCGGGCCCAACTTCCTGTTTCATTTTACCAATAATGATATACAACAAAATATATATATATATATATATATATATATATATATATATATATATATATATATATATATATATATATATATATATGCATATATTGTTTTTTTTTCTCAAAGATTTTTGGTTGGAACCAAAATAAAGATTTTTGCTTTCGCCTAAAAACACCTTAATAAATGTGCAGGATGAGCACAGGGCAAAATGAACCGTTCTCGGCCCTCAGCGAGGTCCCTCTACAACTCCACATGTGGTGGAATGACTTGGAAGCCGATAGCAAAGAGATAACGGGAAGAGTATTGGGAGGTTTTGTCGATTTGCTGAGTGTTAGGCCAAGGACAGATATTCTTGAAGCTCTAATACCATTTTGGGACCCAACCCGCAATGTATTCCGTTTCGTTGACTGTGAACTTTCACCAACACTGGAGGAAGTCGCCGGATATGCAGGATTGAATAGGAGGTTAAGAGGGCAATACCTACTTTCGCCAAGGCCGGTATCTCCGCATGCGTTTCTGGATCTGCTAAGCATCAGTCGAAAGATACAACATGATGATTTATCGAGAGGATGTTGTGATCTCCATTTTTTGTACCAGCGGTACGGAACTCCACAAGGTTTCGAGGAACCAAACCTTGGACTAACTCATGGCGGGAACAGAAACAAATGGGAAGCAAGACGTACTTTGGCTTTCATCACAGCATTCTTGGGGAGTCATGGTCTGTCCAAGGAAGGATAAAAAGATAGAGATAGGCCTTGTAGGGATGGCCGACGTTGCGATCAAAAGAACCGACAGCACTGTGGTTCCTTTGATTTTGTCCGAAATCTACCGAGCTTTGACTATATGCCGAGAAGGAGGCAAATTCTTTCAAGGTTGCAATCTGTTACTTCAGCTATGGATGCAAGAACACATCCATCACCGAGTAGGATACATGAACCACGGGTTGACCGAAAGGAATTGTATCAGCGGCTTCGAGAAGCGCATGACAGGCGCCAGATTTCCTAAAGGTGTCGAAGCATGGTTTACACGGTTAAGGTCAACAACAACTGACCAAATTGAATGGGCATTCGGTTGGTTGATTGATACTGAGGTGATCTACATGTCGGCTGAAGAATGTCATGTTCTCTTAATGGGACTTCGCAGCATCCAGCCATATGCTCCTCATCGGGTATTACGACAGTTGGGCAGGTTTCAAGTAATCCCTACTGATGAAGATCTGAGCAAGCATGCCTTGGAGCTGAGCCCGAGAGTCATATTTCCCGAGGGGAAGATTAGAAAGCTGTGGCACGAATGTAGATTCTTGGAACCCAAGACCATGGTGCGAGAACTAGCTAACGGTGAGGTAGACCCAAAGTACGATGCTTGGTTCGAAAGAAGGTTTCAGATTCGGCAGAGACCTGCTAAAAGAGCCCACGTCCAACAATTCACAGATGATTCACAGGAGCAATGGGGATGGTTAAAAAGGTAAGAAGGTTACCGGGCTAAAATCGGGAAGCTAAAACAACACGTTGAAAGGCTTGTATTTGAGAACAACGTGCAAGTCGCCTCGGAGCGAGGCGAAAAGAACAAGCTAGCCCAAGAGAACCAGACACTAAAGGCCCGCCTACGCCAAGCCAGCAAAAGTAACATTGACCGACAGAAACGTCGCTCCGACGAAAGATTGATAGCAAGTTTGAAAAATCAGGTCGTCCAAAGCCAAGAAGAATTAGAACAATCAGAAGCTCGCGTGGCAAGGATGAAGGTCAGATGGGCAAAATGTACAATGGCCCGGAGGCAGCGTCTGCAACAGGTCATAAGGGATTATGAAATGAGCATCGGGATATTAAGGGAAACGAACTCCACTCTACATGATCGGATCATCAAACAAGCACGAGATGCCCAGACCGACAGAAGACATTGTTACGATGTAATGGCCTGCATGGAAAGACAAATGGAGACGTTCCAGGATCGACTTGCTGACAGTGCTCAAGCACTGGGATTAAAGAACCGGCAAATAGAGCAATTGTTCGCTGAAAGGGACAACATTCGAGGAAGGATCGACGAGATTGGGCACTACATCTACATGAGATGCCTAGCATGCGAGCAAATGCCTCGGAAGACCCTCCTTGTTTCCATCATGGGCTGCGTCCACCGGATTATGAACGAGTTGAAGAGCTTGCAAAGGGACCTCACACCAAGGGCCGCGGAAAGGCCGAATGATGCCTCGCGGACCCCTAAGTTGGAAAATTAATCTTTGGCCGAGTCCTGTTTATTTGGCTTTGACGCTTTCCCATATGTTGTTTTCTTTTCTTTTAGTCAAATCAGGTTAAAAACTGTGGAGTCTGTACTATTGCTGTTCTTTGTTTGAAGTAATTTGTAATAGCAAAATTCTGAGAATGAATTTAATGATTCCAAAAGAATTTTGTGTTTCTTTACTTTATGGCAGAACTACGCCTGGTCTGATTCGCGCGGGGACGTGATACGTAGGCAATCCCCATAAGATTCGACCGCTTTTAATAAAGAAAGAAAAGAAAATACAAAAATAAAATAAAATAACAGAAAAGGGGACAAATGAGCAAACCGGGATGACGCATGCTGTTTGGAGAAAAGCATGTAGAAACGGTTAACTGCCTAGGAGCATTGCATCCTCTATGTGTTGAGATCAAATCTGTTAAACTCTAACGCTAACAAAGTTTGTTGTTGTCTGATCCAGACAGTTAGCTGTTAAAATAACTCTGGCAACACACCCTTACCAAACCAGATCCAAAGGACCGGTAGCAATAAGCATGACTACTTCAGAGAATAGTAACGAGGAAGAAAGACCGATGAGCCAGTTGTTAAAAGAAGCGATGGAAAAGATTGAAAGGATGGGACTAGAGATGAATGTAATGCAGCTAGCTTTATCAAAAGCACAAAAGAGCCTTGAGCCACTGGGGCGCATGCCGGAATACCCTCATTCCGGCCCTTCCACAAGCCTCCCAAATCCCCGTTATCATCAAGAAAGAAGCCCTCATGATTCCCAAGCTCCACCACCCCATCAACCTCTCCCAGCACCAAATATTCCCACTTTTGTGGGACCCACATCAGCCACCTTGCAAAGAACGACCAGTGAGCCATTGTTTCAGGCCCATGATACGCAATACTATCCCCCTGAGCCTACATTTCATGCACCCGAACCACAGGCCTACCATCCGCACTTGGAGGTACCGGTAGAGATTGAAAAGCCGGTTAAAGCCCCTGAACAGGATGAGGTATTGAGAAAGTTCAAAATCCTGGAGCAGTCCTTCAGGAACCTGCACGGATTGGGCAACCAAGTCAGCGTGGCTTACAAAGATCTATGCCCTTTCCCGGACGTCCAACTCCCGGCTGGGTTCAAGATGCCTAAGTTTGATTTATATGAAGGGCACGGTGATCCCATGGCACATTTGCGGGGATTCTGTAGCAAAATGAGAGGGGCAGGCGGCAAAGATGAGCTGCTAATAGCTTATTTCGGCCAAAGTCTGAGCGGATCTGCACTAGAATGGTATACCAGGCAGGATTCCAGTAGGTGGTACACTTGGGATGATCTGGCGCAGGCTTTCGCAGGTCATTTCCAGTACAATCTCGAGATAGTCCCTGACCGTCTCACATTATTGAGAACTGGGAAGAAACCCGGGGAAAGCTTTCGCGAGTTCGGGTTCCGCTGGAGAGAGCAAGCGGCCAGAGTCGATCCTCCCATGAGAGAGGGAGAGATGGTGGACTATTTCTTACAAACATTGGATCCAACCTACTTTGGTCACTTGGTGACAACGGTTGGAAAATCCTTCAACGAGGTGGTGAAGATCAGGGTCATGATAGAAGAGGGCCTGAGGTCTGACAAAATCTTGAATTATTCGACACTCAAGGCCACGACCCAAGCTATTTAGAGCGGCACCGGAGGTGCGTTGGGAAGAAGAAAGAAAGAAGAAATTACCACGATCGAGGCAGGCAGTTGGTCCAGGGCTGGCAAGCCACACTACAACCAACCCAGACCTCACAGGCCAAACTACCCATACAACCCACCACAACATTGCTATCCGCCTCGAGAACCACATTGTTCCGTACACCAAGCCCAGACATACACTCAACCTCCAGTCCGCCCGCAATGGCGTGCGCCGGCTCCCCAGAACACATATGCACCACCACAAAACACCTATCCTCCACCAGGGGCATATAGAAACCCTCCAGGGGCAGGCTTTCGAGGAAATCCAGCTACTAGGAATGACAGGCTGTAGAAACAGAGAACTTTCACTGAGTTGGGAGAAACCTACACCGCGTTGTTCCACAAATTGAGGCAATTGGGTTTGGTTAGTCCGGTCGAGACTCGAGGACCAAATCCCTCGCCCCAAAACTTGGACCAATCTGTGAGTACTGCTCAGGGATGTTGGGGCATGATACCGAAAAGTGTTGGAAATTGAGGCATGCCATACAGGATCTTATTGACACCAATAAGATCGAGGTCCAGACACCGGAGGCTCCTAACATCAACCAGAACCCACTGCCAGCGCACCACGAGACTCACATGATTGAGTTGGTGTATGAGGGAGGAGAGTTGAGAAAACCCTCACAAACAGTGATGATGATCCAGGCCGCTCCGAAAGAAGGACCGACCAGTGGAGGAACAGGGGTACAGTCGCAGAAAGAAGGCGTCAAGCCAGTGGTGATATTGGGAAAGAGCCCGTCCGCCATAACAAGCAAACCCGAGCCAAACAAGTTGGTAATATCAGGGATTCCGCCCACACCTGCAGTTGTGTTGAAGGGGGTATACAGGGAACTGGTCACTATAAAGCCTGTAGTCTAGCTACTGATGAGCGATAGCAAGGCTGTGCCCTGGAAATACGAGAAAGTGGTGGTGATGTACAAAGGAAAACAAGTGGAGGAAGTCAGTTGTGAAGCGCAAGGGCTGACTCGATCAGGACGGTGTTTCGCTCCGGTGGAGCTAAGAAGAACCAACCCAGCTGCAACCAAGAAACCTGTGTCCGAAGAAGAGGCTGAGGAGTTCTTGAGGAAGATGAAAGTGCAGGACTACTCCGTGGTCGAACAGCTGAGGAAAACACCGGCCCAGATCTCGCTGCTGTCATTACTAATCCATTCTGAGGAGCATCGTCGGGCCCTGATGAAGATATTGAACGAAGCTCACGTGCCCAACAAGATTTCTGTAAACCACCTAGAAACCATTGTCAACAAGATTTTCGAGGTGAACAGGGTAACATTCTCAGACGATGACCTACCGGTGGAAGGTATGGAGCACAATAAAGCTCTCTACCTAACTGTCAAATGTGAAAACTCGGTAGTTACTCGGGTATTGGTGGATAACGGTTCAAGTGCCAACATTTGTCCATTATCCACTCTAAACCAGTTAAAGATCGATCACGGAAGAATTCACAAGAATAGCATCTGCGTCCGAGGGTTTGACAGAAATGGAACGGCTACTGTGGGGGATATTGTACTTGAATTGACCATCGGCCCAGTCCTGTTTACCATGGAATTCCAGGTGTTAGATGCCACAGTATCTTATAACCTTTTGTTAGGACGACTGTGGATTCACGCTGCCAAAGCAGTGCCTTCCACCCTGCATCAGATGGTTAAGTTCGAGTGGGATAGACAAGAGGTCGTACTGCACGGCGAAGACACGACGTGCACCATGGGTGGCGCCATTGTGCCATTCATAGAGACCGATGATGACAAAGGTCCTTGGGTCTACCAGATTTTCGATACAATGTCAGCAAACAAGATTTCTGAGGAGGAGATCCTCCAGTACCCTAGGGTAGCTCCCGCAACAATAATGATGGTATCGGAAATGCTGGGCAACGGGTTTGTGCCGGGAAAAGGCCTGGGAGTCGAGCTTCAGGGGATTGTCCAACCTGTCTCCCTGCCCAAGAACTTGGAAACCTTCGGTTTGGGGTTCAAACCAACTACGGCAGATAGGAAGCAAGCGCGAAAGATGAAGAAGAGAGTTTGGTTTCTGCCCAAGCCGGTGCCACGTCTTTCAAGATCTTTTGTCAGAGCAAGCGCCAAAGGGCCACCGGTCCCAAAGATTCTAGGACCATTGATTGGTATGGATGGGGACCTGAATCAGAGTTTCGAGAGGCTATTCGTTGATGTCAGTATGGTAGAAGCTGGAGAAGGGTCCAGCAGAACAGAGATACAGTTTGTGGGGCTTGAGGCCAAAACCAACAATTGGACAGTTACTCCTCTTCCTGTCCGAGGGGAGTCTTGGTAGTAGGCTTTGATTTATGTTTTGTTTGTTTTGTTTTGTTCGGATTATTCCAGGGTGTAATCCAAATTTTACTTTTGTTTTGTAAAAGTGTGAACCCTTTTATCCCGCAAGTTTAATAAAGTTCTCTTCTTTTGTCCCATTTTAATTTTGTTTTGTTCTTTTTCTTTCTGAACAGTTCTCTTTTTACTGGTTCTAATGACATGGCATGCACAGCGGATCTTCGACCTAGTCTAATAAATCAATCTGAATCCGACTCAATGATGCAAGAGGTCGTTTGTGATGATGAATCTGAATGTGACGAAGGTGAAGCCTTCGAAGAGATAAACCGAGAACTGTGCCAATTTGAAGAAAAAACCAAACCTAACCTAAATGACACTGAGGCTGTGAATCTAGGAGACGCTGATAATGTCCGAGAAACCAAAATCAACATCCATATTGAGCCGAATGTCATGGAAGAATTGATCAAAACCCTCGTGGAATTCAAAGATGTTTTTGCTTGGCCATATGATGATATGCCAGGATTAATCACCAATTTGGTGGTTCACAAATTACCCACTAACCCGGCATACCCTCCGGTCAAGCAAAAACTAAGTAAATTTAAAACAGAAATGAGTGTAAAGATCAAAGAAGAGGTGATTAAGCAGTTGCAGGCGAAGGTCATTCGGGTCACCCGATATCCCGAGTGGTTGGCCAATGTGGTACCAGTTCCAAAGAAGGATGGGAAAATCAGGGTGTGCGTCGACTACCGCAATCTCAACAAAGCAAGTCCCAAGGACAATTTTCCATTACCCAACATCCATATCTTGATCGATAATTGCGCTGGGCGCGAGATTGGATCATTTGTGGATTGCTATGCGGGTTATCATCAGATCCTAATGGACGAGGAAGATGCGGAAAAGACAGCATTTATCACGCCATGGGGAACTTACTGCTATCGGGTAATGTCGTTCGAACTAAAGAATGCCGGGGAAATGTACATGCGAGCAATGACTGCTGTGTTTCATGACATGATACACAAAGAAATCGAGGTGTACGTCGATGATGTGATCATAAAGTCTTGGCGTCAGGAAGACCATGTAGCAGACCTAAGGAGATTCTTCCAAAGACTCCGAAGGTATGATATCAAGCTTAACCCGGCCAAATGCGCATTCGGGGTTCCATTAGGAAAGTTGTTAGGATTCATCGTCAGTCGACGGGGGATTGAGTTAGACCCATCCAAAATCGAATCCATCCGAGATTTGCCACCGCCAAAGAACAAAACAGAGGTAATGAGTTTGCTGGGTAGACTCAATTACATCAGCAGGTTCATCGCTCAACTCACAGCAACTTGTGAGCCCATATTTCGGCTGCTGAAAAAGGATGCTGCGGTAAGTTGGACGGCAGAGTGTCAAGAGGCTTTCGACCAAATCAAAGGGTATCTGTCTAATCCACCCGTATTGGTCCCGCCTAAGCCAGGGAAGCCCTTAATTCTTTATCTAACGGTCCTGGAAAATTCATTTGGTTGTGTACTGGGGCAACATGATGACACAGGAAGGAAGGAGCAGGCCATCTACTATCTTAGCAAGAAATTCACAGTATATGAAGTCAAGTACACTCAACTCGAGAAAACATGCTGCGCCCTAACTTGGGTAGCTCAGAAGTTGAAACACTACCTGTCCTCGTATACTACTTATCTCATATCCCGTTTGGACCCATTGAAGTATATCTTTCAGAAACCTATGCCCACAGGGAGGTTGGCAAAATGGCAAATTCTGCTCACAGAGTTCGATATCGTCTATGTGACGAGGACAGCCATGAAAGCCCAGGCGTTGGCCGACCATTTGGCAGAGAATCCCGTTGATGAAAAATACGAGCCTTTAAGAACGTATTTTACTGACGAAGAAGTGATGCATACAAATGAGCTGGCATTACCCGAGGAACCGGGTTGGAAGCTTTTATTCAATGGAGCTGCAAACGTGAAAGGGGTTGGAATAGGAGCAGTGCTCATTTCTGAAACAGGACGCCATTATCCTGTTACGGCTCAACTACGCTTCTATTGCACCAACATTATGGCCGAGTATGAAGCTTGCATTCTAGGTCTGCGATTGGCTGCGGACATGGATGTCCAAGACGTCTTGGTCTTGGGAGACTCGGACCTCTTGGTACATCAGATTCAGGGTGAATGGGAAACGCGGGATCTGAAACTCATACCATATCGACAATGCTTGCACGATCTGAGCAAACGATTTCGATCAGTAAAATTCAAACATATCCCGAGGGTTCATAACGAGGTTGCGGATGCATTGGCCACCTTAGGAACCCTAGCCGCCCCATTTCCCCTCACCATTAATCCCGGCGGCAAGGACGCCGGTGACCCCCACTTTAACACCCTAGGGCCGTCTCACCACCCTAAACATAGATCTGTTGTTCTTTTGTTTCGAATCAAACCCTAGGTTCTCGAATCTTCAGTTGAAGATTCGAGCAAAATTCGATCTACACCGATCTACCCCAGGTTCATACCAGACACCCCCCTAACCTCCCCCACGACCAAACCATGCCTGGTTTGGTCCGAATCTAACCAGGGAAACCCAAAATCCAAATCTGCCCTCTAGGAACCTTAGGAGTCCTCATGTCCGATCTGTGTCAGATGAACCAGATGATTAGGGTCTAATGGACCTTAATCGAAGTGTTTTCGTTATAGAACACTTCGATTAAAGTCCATTCAACCCCAAGAAAGGTCGATTTCAAATCCGAGCTGGGGTTTTTTGATTTTTTCAAGGTTTTATGGTAATTTTTGTTTTATTTATCAGTTTATTTGGTCTGCTGTAATTGAATGTCTATTCATATGTCCAAAAATTCTGTTTAATTTATGTTATTGAATTTTTGTTGACTATTGTTGTCCACCTTGCCCAGACCTCTGTACTTGGCCAAGTTCTTTCCCTTTACTGATTGTGTGCATGTGTGTAAGCTGTACAATCGATTGAACTTAAATTTGATTAATTAGTTCCCCGGCACCACTTTTGCTTAGTCAATAAAATTTGAACCGCATGATGATACTGTTGGATTGCTGATCATTGGCCCTTGGTTGTATATGTTATAACTAGTATAGCCGATTCGATTAGTGTCGTCGATTAGTTTCAACTATTTGAATAAGAACAATTTGATTTGTTTCCTGCTGAAACTTTGTTTGAGTCAAATTAGAAACTGAGTGTTGTTTGTGTTTGTTTGGTGTGAATCAGAAACATTTATAAGTTTAGTTTGTGATTTCAGTTCAGCTTGAGCTCTGAGTTGCTAGCATGTGCACCATAATGTTTTAATAATTAGAACAAATAGGATAGCATGGGCTGTCAGGCCATGGGCAGCCTGGCCAAACCTTTGTTTAGTTTAATAAGTGGATTAAAAGGGGCTGTCAGGTATTATCATGGGAGGTTTCTACTTTTAAAAAAAATGAGTGGAAAAACAGCAGAAAAGGGGGGGGGGGGTTCTGAGTTGTCCAACAGACTATAAAGGTCTGATGCTAGGCTATAAAAGAGGCAGAACTTCATTTAGAACGGGGGGATTTTTGAGCCTGAGAGAGGGTTTTCTTAGAAAAGCTGAAAGAAAGAAACAAAAAGAAATCTCAGAACATTGTAACAAGACACTGTCTGAAAACTGCATAAGAGTTTAAGCTGGCCAAGCTGTCTTGGCCAATTGTTGTTGGTTATTTGCCGAACTGTGTGTGATTGTTAAATTGCTGGTGCTGTTACATTCAATATTCTGGGCTTCCTGCTGTTTTTCTACTCTGTTTCTGGGATTTGTCTGTTTGATGCTCGATCACCTGTGGGCTGCATAGTCGTTGCTGGTTGTTGTTGCTGTGTTGTTGCTAGTTGTTGTTGTTGTTGGTTGCCTGCTGCTGATACTCTTTCTCTTCCTCTTCTTATTATCCTAACATCCAGGTACACATTCTAAATTCACTGATGTAATGATGGGTTTGGAGCTGAATAAGGGCATAAAGAGTGTTGTAGTCTAAACATCAATGTGCTTACCTTTATTCTGCTACTTGTAGTTTAGAATATTTGTGTGTTCAACATTTAAAGTCTGGCTTTCAAACTATGTAATAAAACAGTTTTCAGTTCATAAGGAATTTAGTCTGGCAATCTGTTGTTGTATATAAATCAGGAAGAAGCTAGTTTGAATAGTAACGATTATCGGCCAATAATGGTTTCACATAGGGTCTGTTGAATTGAAATGCATTAAGCACATTAGCTTTACCTTAACTCATCAGTTGGTAATGCACAATTCGAATGCACTAGGCAATCTGGGTTAAAGCAAAAAGGAAAAATCGTGTAGTCAAACATGTAGTAATATCACATTAAGTTAGATATGTTCGTTTCAAATGCCTCGTTTTCAAGTATCAAGCATGCAAGGAGTAATTAACTGAACCTCGTCTGTATGCCCGTCAATGAATAAAGCCGAATATGTCTAATCTCTTCGCCTAAAATAATCTGCTTCGATATCATTGTACGCTAATCTCATGCTTCAATTTTTCCTTGAATAATAGAATAGAGAACAAAAGCAACATTTTTTTTGTACAAACTCCGTTGCGATTTTCCATTTGTATCAACCGTAAACTAATAATTAATAAGCTACATTTTTCAGCATGTAAATAATTAAGAAAGTTTTCTTTTATTTTAGAGACAAACCTAATAGAAGAAATGTAGTCACTGTAGGTCTGTCCTTTTAAAATAAAATGAGACGAGCCTCGCCAAATAAAATGCACAGATTGCGGGGCCCTCACAAAAATGTATGCTTTAATTACTTAGAACTCGGGATCGGCCATTTAGCAAAGTCCCACGGCCTTACCTAGAAATAATAATACGCTAATCGCTTTATGCGCGTATTTTAGTAATCTTACCTTCTTAAACTCGGGTGTGCATTTCATGCGACCCAAACTCAAAATCCTAAAATATTGAGTAATGTTCCGGATCGCGGGTGCATTTCATGTGACGCAATCCAAAGACATGTTTTAAACGACGTTCACTTTCCTTTTTTTTTTTAAAAAAAATATATGATAAAAGCGGTAAAAAGCTAAAATTTGCACATAAGTACATATTTGTATAAAATCAGATAATCAAGCCGAATATAACAGTTGAGCGACCGTGCTAGAACCACGGAATTCGGGAATGCCTAACACCTTCTCCCGGGTTAACAGAATTCCTTATCCGGATTTCTGGTACGCAGACTGTAATATGGAGTCATTCTTTTCCTCGATTCGGGATTAAAATTGGTGACTTGGGACACCCTAAATCTCCCAAGTGGCGACTCTGAAATAAATAAACGAATCCCATTTCGATTGTCCTTTAATTGGAAAAAAACTCCCTTGTACCCCCGCGGGTGCGGAAAAAGGAGGTGTGACAGATACCACAACAAAAAGAAGGATCACTGTAACAAAAATCTTCTTTCTTTCTATACATTTAACCCTTTTTTCTGATCGTTTAGTGAATATTGACATTTTTATCTTTTGCAGGGATTGTATGTATTTGTTGCTGCCTTTGCAGAGTATGTTAGTATTGGAGAATTATCAATTCCGCCAGAAGACCTTTCTGATAGTGACCGACACCGTATACGCTATGGAGCGCTACTTTGGGACTATGCTAGAAAGAAGCAGGAGCATGGGGCAATTAATGATGAGGTGACAGGCAAATTGGCAAGGAGGAAAGTTGCACTAGCTTTGAATCAGAAAACACGAGTCCAGAGGAAGAAGAAGTAGTTGTAATGTTTTGTATGGAACATGTAGTACAATTGTTTAATTGATGCTAGCTTATAAGAAAGATTGTAGACAAGTTTTTGAACAATTTATTCTGTTTTAATTGTAGCAGACTTGCGCTACAATTATAGTAGTCTTTGTTTCTTTTTTCTTATCCAGTATTGTAGTTCAAATGGATACATTCTGTTGGGTTTATATTCACTTGTTGAATCTTTACAGTACTTGATCTTCATTATTTTTAGCATATAAATCTTTTCCAACTGAATTTTTATACAGTTATTCTGTCAACAAAAAAATATATAGTTATTTTGTTGGTTTTTTGTAGATAATGTCTAAAAGTCAGTAACTAAACATTTTGTTGCTTTTAAATTCAATTTGTTGAATGTATAAAGTACCTCATCTACATTATTTTCACCATATAGCTTCTTTCTACCTGAATTTTAATCTAGCTATTATGTCAGCTACAAATATTGTAGATTTTTTGTAGCTATATTTGTATATAATTTGTAGATTATATTTAACAATGTGTTTTGTTTCTTTTATATTCATTTTTTGAATGTAAACAATACTTCATCTACAATATTTTAAGTTTTTAACTACTCTCCTACTGATTTATAATGTACATACTCTGTAAATTCCAGATAATATATTTTTTTTGTAGTTTTATTGTAGATAAACTATAAAAACACATTAATAACTATGTAAAGTATTCCATAAATAGTAAAAACGTTCTAGATTATATATATAGAAACCATTCATAAACAAATCAATCTATGAAAGTATTGTCTCAATACAGAAAAATCCTAACTAACTACATTATGATCTTAAAAAACACCAACAATTACACATCAAAATCTGTTATCCAGAACTAACCAATAGGTTTTATGAAATATTCTGTTAACTACATAAAATTTTATTTCTTTTTGGGTGCATTCTTGCAAGATCTTTTGTTATGCTCTTCTCCTCCGCAGTTTCCGCATGAAACCTTGTACTTCTTTGAATTTATTTCATCATATGTTTTGTATCTTTCTTTTTGAAGTCTTCCTGGCTGTCTTTTCCCTCCTTTTGGTGGATTTACTACTTCTTCAATTATATGTTGTAGCACATTTCATTTGCTTTCATCAGACAGGGGATTTACTGGTATTTCATAAGTACGCAAGAGGTTCGCCCTTGTGTAATAAGGAGAATAATATTGTTCAAAAGACTCATCCCTGTGTCTTAAAGCAGCTAAAGCATGTGGACAAAGTAGTTCATCAAGCTGGAATTGCCCACAACTACATCTCTTGTTTTCAAGACAAACATTATAACGCCTCACACCATCTATTACTATATGGATGTAGTCTGTTAAATCCCTCACCTACGAGTACATTACAAACAAAAAAACAATTCATATACGGTTAAAATCAAACTATATACAAAATATCTACATTGTCCTGTTTAAATTAATTTGATTCAATAAATAATCAGATCTTATTCTAAGCTTGTGCGACAATGTTCTGTTGTCATCCAACTCTTTGTTGAATTTGTACCCAAGGTATGTGAATGTACCCTTTGCTTTCAATAACTTTTATTTCATCCAACGCTCAAGAAGGGTCCTCATATACTGTAATAGTTCTACTATCGGCAGCTCTCTTACATATTTTGTTACAGCATTCAACGACTCTGCAATGTTTGATGTCATAGTCCAAGTTCTATTCACCGTAGCGTGTACTCGATACCATTTATGATAGCCAATATCGAATAAGTATGCTTTAACACGGGAGTCAATCTCCTCAATCTTTGACATCCTTTTATTAAATTCATCAAGGGTGTATGACCATGCCGCGACAAAGTATAATTCACTTAACTTAAGATGACCCTTCTTGAACATTGCCCATATATTTGTCCAAATATGCCACATGCAAGAATAATGTGGCATGCCGGGATAAACAATAGATGTTGCTTTCAAGATACTCTCATTCCGATCCGAAACAACACGCATATTTGGTCTTTCACCATACGCGAGTTTGAATTGCTCAAAAAACTACTTCCATGATGTGTCATTCTCTGAATCAACAACAGCATATGCCAATGGTAATATGGTGCCTACATTATGTGGCAAGAAACAATTAATTGGCTACAGGAAAAATGCAGAAAAAGACAAATATATATACAAACTACAACTTTTCTACAATATACCTACAATTAATTTGCAAGTACTACAAAAAACATACAAACTACAATATTTCTACAATAAAACTTCAGTACCTGTTGCATCCACTGTACTGGCTATTAGCATTATTCCCATGTATGCTGACTTTAAAAAGGTCCCATCAACTACTACAACTGGCCTACAATATTTCCAACCACTGATTGACGTACAAATCGCAACAAATACATACACGAAGCAGTCATCGTCGGCCTTCTTCAATTTAACTACAGACCCTGGATAAGTCTTCTCTAGAATATACAAATAACTAGGCAATTTGCTGTAGGAGTCAGCATGATGACCTCTCAAAAATTGTAAAGCCTTTTCCTTTGCTCTCCAGGCTTGCATGTAGGTTAGATTCATGCCGTGTTCAGACAACATGTCAAATTGTATGTCTTTTGGTGTGTAAATTGTCTTAGGATCAAAATATTATGGAATAACCATGCTACCAACTACCATGGCAGTAGGTTTGCGTTGTATGAATGTATTGTCCATTAAAGAGCATGTGTGCTGGCTGTCAAAATTTCTAACCTTAAACATTGCAGAATCATTTATGCTAGTTGCCTTGAAGTGCCATGTATAGTTTTCACCAACACCTATCAACCAGTAGCTACAAAATAAATACATTTTAAATAATGGTTTAAAATTTAGATTTAAAAAGAACAAAAATTGTTTTAGCTTAAATGATCACATTATACAATCTATATACAACATAACTACAATTCAACTACAATTCTGTTACACATTATCACAAGGAAAACCTGAAGAAGTAAAAAATTACAAATAAACTACAAAATTAAAAAAAAAATCTTTGACTATTCATATGTTCATACCTTCTAGCACTAGATCTTTTAACCCTGAATTGGAACTTGTGCAGGACAAAATAGTGCTTCATTGCAGTTGCAAATGTTTCCTTGTCTTAGTATACTTGTCCTACTTCAATAGAACTTGGTGTACTATCTGTTATTATTATACTTTCATATTCCTCTATAACAGGAGATGTTGGCATATCAAGTAACTTTAGTATTCCAGACGAACCTGTTTAACCAAAAATCTGAGTCTTTGATCAAAACTAGAAATAAAGAGAAATTCGGGTTACTGATAATCTGGAGACAAAAATAATAGAAGATTTATGAGAATAATAAAGTAATAAGTAGTTTTGTATTTCAGTGTAATCTCAATAATAATTCGTGTCCTTACAGATGTTGAGTCCTTCTCCTTTTATAGTTGATTCTAGGAGAAGATGTGATGCCTTTGTCTTAATGAGGCAATTATGAGCAATAAATGACATTTAAAAGAAACGTTACACAATCATTTCTATTTAATTCAGATTCTCTAACGTATTTGATATTTAATGCTGTATTTAGACTCTTTTACGTCATCAGGTTCGTATCTTCAACTTCTTCCGATCTTTGATCTTTAAATGACTCGAATAGGTACGAGACTCGTACCTATTTTAGTAACGGTCCACACCTATGTTGCTTTCTTTTCCCCATATCTATTGTCGCCCGTGTCTCTTGGCTATTTATTGCGTTTTGACCTTTTGACCAGTCCACGTGCCATGACACGTCATCTTCAATATTCAGACTCAGTTTTTTCCCAATACAGATAGTCCCCCCACTTTCCATTTATTTATCAATTAAATATTTGGGAAGTGGATCTTCACGAAAAAGGAATTTTTGCCGTAATTAATGCTATGTCAGTACTGACGCTTCAATTGTCTTTTCTATTTAATGCTCTGCACACGTGTCACCTTCTGATATGTATGTAATTCTACAGCCTTTTTCCAAAGCTTCTTCATCCCCTCTATTTACGAAGTGAACGTTGCCTTTATTATAGGCTTTCCATCATTACGCTTTTTTGTTTGACGGTCGCTGTTATACACATATTTAACCCTTTTTCCCTTTGTCTTCTTCTTCATAAACCCTTAATAGATATTTTACTCTTTACTTTTGTTCCTTTCTCCTTTAGTTCATCCTTTCTATGCAATGGCATCTCCGAATCCTAACCCTAAGAGAATCCCAATTCATGATAGCTTCCCCAACGCCCCTGTAAGACATAGAATAGGTAGAGGTGGCAGACTTCATAGCCTAGGATCCGTTCGTGGGGGTTCCTCTGGTTCTATCACTCCTTCTTCTAGTTTTAGCACTATTTCTAGAGGTTCTATTACTAAGAAATCCTCTTCTAAAGGTAAAGAACTTTCTGAGCCTCTTCAAGAGCCTTTAGTTGAGGAAATAGTACCCAATGACTTGTCCTTTGAGAATGATAGGAAATCTCTTCGTGATCAAGTTGTTAATTTAGAGAAAGCTGACACTTTTCCTTGTCTAATCACTAAACCTTTGATTTCTATTGTTCGAAAAGATTGCAACTGGAGAAGTGATCTTCGTATAGTGATCCCTAATCCAAACCAAAGAATATCTTCCTTTTGGATTGTATTTTCTTTTGTTTATACTTATCCCTTCACTTTAGGATTTAATCCTGCTATTGACCCGGTTATACTTGATTTCTGTCGCTTTTTCAAAATTTGCTTGGGACAAATTGGCCCCCTGGTATGGAGAGCAGTGGCTTGTTTGAGATATTTGTCTGTAAAAGCCAATGTTAGCTTTACCTTCCCCCACCTTATTCATCTTTACCACTCCAAATTATTCTGCCATGGGGTTTTTACTTTAACTGCAAGAAGTAAAAGGGTGTTGGTAAGCCCTGAAGATGACAAGGATCGTGGGTGGTACACTCATTATGCCGCTGTTCGCACAGTTGATTTAGTGGGTAAAACAAATATCCTCTTCCCTGAGAAGTGGAACTTTGCACGTAAGTTCTTTTTTACTTACCGTACCTATCTTTAAGAATTTCAATTTCTCTTATAATTTCGTCTCTTTTTGCTTTTCTATAGCAACTATGGGAGATGTGGAACCCGTTCCTAATTTTTGTGGTTGGGTAGATTCAATCATGAAAGTCGTGCCTATGGAGGCAAGAACTTGGAAATTCATTTCCAATTTACATGGTTGGAAAGTAAAACTCAAGGTATGCATCCCTTTATGCTTTTTTTATGTTAAGTCCCTTCTTGTTTCTAACCTTTTTTTTCATACTTCTTTTTGTCAGGATTTGCTATTCGAGGAATGACAGCTGAAGTAGCTATTGCCCTTCGAGCCTCTTCTGGTACTTCACTCTCTTTGGAGAGAACTCAAGCTACGCTATAAAAGAGGAAAGTTGTACAAGAGGATTCTGAGAATGATGAAGATGAAGACACCTCTTTAATAGCTAGACCAAGAGTTAGGAGACGCATCGTTTCCGAGGATGAAGCTGAAGTTACCCCTGTCCGTGCCTCTCTTACCGAACCTGTTCGCATTCCTTCTGATGATGAAACCACTCCTAGGGACACCAATGAGTCTATTCAATGCCTCTTTGTTAGTGGTTTTGAAAGTGGAGAACTAGGTCCAGTTTTAGATGAAGTTCCTTTTTCTTCCTCTGTTCCTCCGTTGGTTTCAAGTGCTTCCTTGTCCATTCTATCTGTTCCTGCTCCCTTATCTATTTCTGTTCCCTTGCTTGTCTCTTCTTCCTTACCTGCTTCGAGTCCTTCGACTCCTATTATTTTCACTTCTTCTACCGCTCCTCCTTCTATAGCTCCCCCTCCCTCTGTTCAACATGCAAAGGAGGGTTCCAGTAGCAGAAGCTTGGCTATGAGGAGCGTTACACTTGAAGTTCCTGCTAATAACAGTCTTTTAAGGAAGTCTGGTGGAGCAGATGCCTGGCTTAGGCCTTTAATTGGAGATATTGATAAGAAGAAGATGAGCAGTCACAGTTGCTTAACTCTGGTGAATGACATAGTTCATTCTACTTTGAAGGTATTTTCTTTCTACTTACTAACAAGCTTATTTTTATTTCTAAATTCTCACTTCTATGAGTTGTCTCTGTAGGCTAACTTCATTGGTACAGAATTGATGGGAAGAATTTCCCTTCTGGAAAAGAAAACTCGTGAGTCTGAAAAGTCTATCCACGAGGCTGAGGAAATAGCCAAGAGAGCCCAGCTAGAAGCAGATAATTGGAAAGAGCAGTTTGAGAATGCTCAGGGAACCATAGAAGAATTGCAAGAGAGTAGAAATCACCCGGAGCAGCAAAAGCGAAGTCTGACTTCTGAGCTAGCAGTTGCCAAAGCTTCTTCAAGTCAATTTGAAAAAGACAAGGAGCGCCTTGAATGTTTCTTTTCAGAACAATTATCAAAGTCAAGTGAAGAAATCAGAGAACTTAAGGCACTCTTGGACAAGAAAGAAGAATATGCAGGAGAATTAGTGCAGAACTTGACTCAAGTTCAAGCTGATTTAAAGATCTCCTCTGACAAACTACATGCCTTAGAAAGTTCCCATGCCTCCCTTGAAGCTTCCCTTGATTCTCATTTAGCTGAACATCAAGTGTTAAAGAATGATCTTGCTATGTGGGAAAGGGAGTATGGACTTCTTGAGGAGAAGTTTGATTTAGAGGTGAGTTGGGCTTTCTTAAACTCTCGTCGTGATGCTTTAATGGAGGCCAGTCAAGAAAACTTTGACTTAGACTCAGAGTTGGCCAAAGTTTTAGAGACCATTGAAAGAACCCAACAATCATTTGACTTTCCATCTCCGGCAATTGAAGCTCCTGTGGCTAAGGAACCTGTAAATGACGAAGCCGTTGTTGTGGCAGTTGAAGTTGAAGATGTTGCAATTCCAGCTTCCGAGGGTGAAATTTCTACGACTCAGTCTATGGAAGCTGAAACTTCTGTGACTCTTGCTCCCCTCGTTGAAGCTAACACTTCAAGCCCAGTTGAAACCACTCCTGTTGCTGCTTCTTCAGAAGTTGTCACCATGCCTGTGGCTGTTTCTGAAAATGAAATTAATATTGCAACTTCTGACGTGCCAACCCCTTCAGTGACTAGTTAAATTTCCAGATTTTGTTTTTACTTTCTTTGTTGGATGATGATTTTATCCCTTAATTATTTTTTAAGGGATTTTTTGGTGAAAGTCCCCAGTTATCATAATGGGGTATTTGTATAAACTTTTTTGTTGACTAAGTTCTTACTTAGTCTTTTTAATTATATCAAGAAGTTTGTTAGTACTTCAATGTGCTCTATTCTTGCTTTTTTCCTTATCTACTTAGGACTTATAGAATAGTTTAGCATTTTTATCCTTTGAAAATGCTTTATGATTCTCCTCATGACTTATTAACATGAGGTTTATAAAAGAGGGCCCTTTTATATATCGACACTTAATGAAGAAGACGTCTCAACTTCATAATGGTGTTATAATACGATGAAGGAAATAGGAACACACATGTTTTGTATGAAACTACTTTGACAAGTTTCTATTCATGAACTTGGACAAGCTTTTGAATATTACATGTATTGAGATACATCTATAACTTTCTCGTAACTGTTTTTCTTGCAACAGATTTTTATAAAGTAAATACTTTTCAACAAGGTTTTTCCTTATAACCTGCTTCAATACATAGTCATGACCCTATCTTAATGTATTAGGAAGGGTTTGAGAGGTGATTCCGTTGTTCTCATGGGAAAGAACACTACGATGAATGTTTTGCATCTTCCTTTGTTTTGATAGGAAAGAACACAATGATGAATGCTGAGGTTCCGTAACTTCTGCTCGATACTTGTTTCAATTTACGTCTCCATCTTACCGTACGTATTTGTGTACATTATGCAGTCCCCCAAGTGTTTGAGTGCTGAAGTATGAAGCCTCGAGCACTTGTTTGTTTCTCACAATTTGGTCCTTTTTCCTGAAAACAGAAAAACATACGGGACTCGGAGGTGCGATTAAAGATGAAGACTGCCTAACCTGTGTGTATTTCCATCAGATTAATTTGTAACCCTGGGCTGGGAATTTTAGAATATTCCATTTTGCCGTGCAGGTCGTGACTCGTCATTTGGAATGAGTTAGGGTTTTTGCCTAGCATCTAAAATCGTTAGTAAAATTTTAACAATTCAAAGAAAAATTCTAATACAGTGATACCTGATTGTAGGTACTTTCTCAGAAATAATATCGCTTTAGGTGGACAACATTCCAATGCGAGGGTAGAACCTTGCCATCCATTGTCTCCAACTCGTATGCTCCTTTTCCCGCAATGTCATGAACTCTGTAGGGTCCTTCCCATGTTGGACTTAGCTTTCCTGAATTAGCAACTTTTGTAGATTGGAACACCTTTTTAAGCACGAAGTCCCCAATTTTAAAGAATCTGAGGCGTGCTTTCCTGTTATAATACCGTTCAATTACTTGCTTTTGTGCTGCCATCCTTATTAGTGCAACTTCTCTTCTTCCTTCGAGAAAATCAAGATTCACCCGCATCTCTTCATCATTTGATTCCTCCGTTGCTTGAACGTACCGTGTGCTTGGTTCTCCTATTTCAACTGGAATTAAAGCCTCCGCACCATAAACCATTGAAAAGGGTGTTTCTCCCGTGCTTGTTTTTGTCGTTGTACGATAAGCCCATAATACTCCAGGTAATACCTCAAGCCAATTACCTTTTGAATCCTGTAACCTTTTCTTCAAATTGTTGATAATGACCTTGTTTGTGGATTTCGCTTGTCCATTACCCACTGAATGGTATGGTGTAGATGTTATCCTTTTAATTTGCCAACTTTGAAAAAATTCAGTGATTTGAGCTCCTATGAATTGCGGGCCGCTGTCACATATGATTTCCTTTGGTGCTCCAAAACGGCATATTATATTTCTCCAAATGAAGTCTTTAACTTCCTTCTATCGTACCTGTTTAAATGCTCCTGCTTCTACCCATTTAGTAAAATAATCTGTAAGTACAAGTAGAAATTTCACCTGACCTTTTGCTTGTGGAAATGGACCTACGATATCTATTCCCCATTTCATAAAGGGTCACGGGGCTATAACATGGTGCAATAGCTCAGATGGTTTATGCATATTATTGCCGTATCTTTGACATTTATCACACTTCGACATGAAACCGTTTGCTTTTTCTTCCATTTTAGGCCAATAATACCCTGCTCGAATCAGCGTTTTTACCAGCGACCTCCCTCTTGCGTGATTTCCACAATGTCCTTCATGTACCTCTCTCATCACATATTCTATTTGGGAAGGTCCGAGACATCTTGTTAATGGTCCACCGAACATCTTTCGATAAAGATTTCCTTGATGTAAACAATAACGAGCAGCTTTTTTGCGAAGTGCATAAGCTTTTCTTTTGTCAGCAGGCACGGTTACGCGCTGTAAAAAAGCAATAATTTCGTTTCTCCAATCCCATGTTAAATGATTAAAATTTACCTCGTTCTCATCAGGTTCGAGAACAGAATGAAATAAATGTACGACTGAAGCATTTGCGTCGTTTGCTACATCTGCTGCAGATGCGAGATTAGCTAAAGCATCTGCCTCCACATTCTCATCTCTTGGGATCTGCATTACTTTCCAAGTTTGGAATTGCTTTATTAGTTCCCGTACCTTTTCGAGATAGTCTTGCATTCGTGTCTCCCTGGCTGTATAAGTCCCCAGCATTTGATTGACCACGAGTTGAGAATCACTCTTGATTATAATCTGTGTTATGCCGAGTTCTCGTGCCAATTCTAGACCTGCAATTACAACCTCATACCCTGCTTCATTGTTAGTTATAGAATGACATTTTATAGTCTGTCTAATAGTCTCACCTGTAGGTGGTATGAGAACTATCCCTAGGCCTGCTCCTTTTACATTAGACGAACCATCAGTGAATAAAATCCAAGTCCCCGGGTTTGCACCATTAAAAACTTGTAATTCTTTTTCTGCTTCTAAATGCATCCCCTGGCTAAAATCAGCTACGAAATCGGCTAATACTTGAGATTTTATAGCAGTCCTAGGTTGATAAATGATTTCGTATTCACTTAATTCTATAGCCCATTTTGCTAACCTCCCTGACAATTCATGTTTATGCAAAATATTCCGTAATGGAAAAGCAGTAACTACAACAATGGGATGACATTGAAAATAAGGTCTTAATTTTCTAGATGCCATGATCAAAGCTAATGCTAATTTTTCTAGTTGTGGATATCGTGTTTCAACATCTAATAAAGACTTGCTTATATAGGAGATTGTTTACCTTGGTCCTCACGGACTAAAACAGCACTTACCGCAACTTCTGGCACAGCCAAATAGATGAATAGCTTTTCTCCTTCTTTTGGTTTTGCCAATAATGGTGGATTTGACAAGTAGGCTTTTAAATTTCTAAGGTCTTGTTGGCAATCTTCGTTCCACTCAAAATGATCTTGCTTTTTGAGTGCGGAGAAAAATTTAAAGCATTTTTCTGAAGATTTGGGAATAAATCTCCCCAAAGCTGCAATTCTTCCCGTTAGCCTTTGGACTTCTTTTTTACTCGTAAGGATATCAGGGATCTCCTCTATTGCTTTGATCTGAGAAGGATTTACCTCAATACCACGGTTAGAAACGAGAAAGCCCAAAAATTTGCCTGAGGCAACCCCAAATGCACATTTTTCTGGATTGAGTTTCATATTAAATTTTCGTAAAATTTCAAATGTAACAGATAAATGAGAAATATGATCATGAGAATAATGGGTTTTGACGAGCATATCGTCTATATATACCTCCATGGTTTTTCCTAAATGTTCTTGGAATATTTTGGTGACCAACATTTGATAGGTTGCTCCAGCATTTTTGAGACCAAAGGGAATTACTTTATAACAGTAAGTCCCCCTGTCTGTGATGAAAGAAGTTTTTTCTTCGTCACTGGGGTCCATTTTAATTTGGTTGTACCCCGAATATGCATCTAAAAAACTCAAAAGTTCATGTCCTGCAGTTGCATCAATTAACTGATCTATATGCGGTAAAGGGAAAGAATCTTTTGGGCAGGCTTTGTTAAGATCTGTATAATCCACGCAAACCCGCCATTTACCGTTTTTCTTAGGTATAACCATTGTGTTTTCTAACCAATTAGGGTACTTTACCTCGTGTATTGACCCAATTTTTAATAGCTTTTGGACATCATCTTGAATCACCTGATTTTTGAAAGCTCCTTGCTTTCTTTTCTTTTGCTTTACTGGTGTGAAGGATGAGTCTTCATTTAGTTTGTGAGTCATCACATCCGGCGGTATCCCTGTCATATCAGCATGGGACCAAGCAAAACAGTCCACGTTAGCTTTTAAAAATTCAATCAACATACCTCGCATATCTGAGCTTAAATTGGCTCCAACATAAACCTTCCGTTTAGGCCATTGCCCAAATAATATCACATCCTCGAGCTCTTCAATTGTTGTTTTGATATTTTCATTCTCTTCAGGTTCCTGAATTGTATCAAGTCTCGAGTCTAAATCTGTCTTTTCTTGTTCGGTTGAGGTTTGATCCTTGATACCTTCAACTGTTTCCTATAATTGCTATTTTTTTTATTTACGGTGCTCGTATCTGTTACAGCGTTGATACTCCTAGCTGTCTGCTGATCCCCACGAATTTGGAAAATTCTCCACAGTGATGGAAATTTAATAACTTGATGTAGAGTTGATGGGACAGCATCCATGTCATGGATCCAAGGTCTCCCCATGATCATATTGTAAGCCATTTCCATATCTACTACCTGAAATTTAGTTTCTTTAACAACACCTGCAGCAAAAGTTGTTAGAATTACCTCTCCTTTTGTTACCACACTTGAATTGTCGAACCCGGATAGGGTATGCGCCTTAGGTATCATTTTGTCTTCAGCTTGCATTTCACGTAATACCCTTAATAGTATAATATTCACGGAACTTCCTAGATAAATCAAAACTCGTTTTACATTAGTATTATATACAAGTAAAGATATTACCAGTGCGTCATTATGTGGGGTCATTACTCCTTCGGTATCTGCATCATCGAAAGAAATACTTTCGTTTTCTAAAACCTGCCGTACCCATTTACTGTGTGTTATCATTACTTTAGAAACCTTGTTGGTAGCCGTATATGTTACACCGTGAATATCTTCTCCCCCACTTATAACATTCACGGTTCTCTTGGGTGAAGGGGGCTTTGGTGGATCCTGCCTATTTTTCATATAGGCTTGCTTACCTTTCTCACTAAATAACTCAGTGAGATACCCCTGTTTCAATAGATGATCCACTTCACTTTGTAAGGATCTACATTCTGAAGTTTTGTGCCTGTGATCATTGTGGAATTCGCACCAATGGTCTGGATTGCGTATATTTGGATTTGACCGTATCTCTTTTGGCCATCGTACCTTATCTCCCATGCTCCTCAAAACAGCTACGAGCTCGAAGGTAGTGACATTAAAGTTATATCCGCCGAACCTTGCCTTTAAACTTCTATCATCATCTCATGACTCTTGTCTGTTTTGGTCATTTCTGAACCTTGATGAAGAACCAGATTCCCTGTTCCTCGATTTTTGATCATATCGTTGACTATCCTGCTTTGACCGTGAGTCTTTCCCTGCAGGTCTCATATATGGATCGTACCTATTTTTACCTGATCTTTTTTCTGTTTCTGATCTCCTGGATTTGCTCCTTTCTTCATGATGAAACTGAGGTACGGTATCTTCCTCAATTCGCAACTTCGTACTATACCTGTTATAAACGTCATTCCACGTGGTTGCAGGGAACTCTCGAAGGCTTTCTTTAAGTCTTCTCGTGGATTCTGAGCTTTTGTCATTTAAGTTGCTTGTAAAAGCTATTGCAGCCTAGTTATCAGGTACACGAGGTAAAGTCATTCTTTAACGTTGGAATCTATCAACAAAATCTCTGAGCAACTCGGAGTCCCCTTGCTTGATTTTGAAAATATCCTCCATTCTTTTCTCAACTTTTTGAGCTCCCGAGTGTGCTTTAATAAAAGAATCTGCAAGCTCAGCAAAAGAATTAATAGAATTTTTGGGTAAAAGAGAATACCAGGTTAATGCACCCTTGGTGAGTGTTTCTCCAAATTTCTTGACCAGTACTGATTCAATTTCTTGTTTGGTCAAGTCATTGCCTTTCACGCATGTTGTAAATGCAGTTACGTGATCACGTGGGTCTGTTGTGCCATCATATTTCGAGACGTCAGGCATTTTGAACTTTTTAGGGATTGGAAGGGGAGCAACACTTGGTTTCCAAGGTTTTTGTGAGTATTTATCCACATCCACTCCTTTGATTACAGGGGGAACTCCAGGGATTTGCTCGATGCGCTCATTCTATTCCTTAAGCTGTTTCTGCAAAGTTAGTACTAAATTTTGCAAATGAGAATTATTTGAATTACCTGGTTCTCCTTCCTGTGGTTCGCTGGGGGTTCCTCCATTTCGAGAATTAACAAGGCCAGAACGAGGATTCTCCAATGTATTATTATTAGGCGTAGGTGTGGGTGGTGCAATAGGTAATCGACTAACTAGAGCTTGAAGAGCTTTGCTAACCCGTGCATCAATTACTTTTTATAAAGATTCATCTACCCCTTCAAAATGTTCAGATTGCTCTTGTTGATCAGCACGAGATTCAGGAGCAGGAGTGCCTTCACGAGATTGACGTGGTGAATTTTGAGGGGAGGGAACCACGTCAATGTTCTATAAATCTCCAAGATTTTGATGGATTTGATTTTCATGGTTTCCCAAGGTGTTTTCACTGTTATTGTTGTTTCACATGATGATAACAACGACTGGAATGTAGCTTAAAAGAGAAGATTATCAGATTCCTGGTAACGGAACCAATTTGTTTAACCAAAAATCTGAGTCTTTGATCAAAACTAGAAATAAAGAGAAATTCGGGTTACTGATAATCTGGAAACGAAAATAATAGAAGATTTCTGAGAATAATAAAGTAATAAGTAGTTTTTTATTTCAGTGTAATCTCAATAATATTTCGTGTCCGTACAGATGTTGAGTCCTTCTCCTTTTATAGTTGATTCTAGGAGAAGATGTAATGCCTTAGTCTTAATGAGGCAATTATGAGCAATAAATGACATTTAAAAGAAACGTTACACAATCATTTCTAATTAATTCAGATTCTCTAACGTATTTGATATTTAATGCTGTATTTAGACTCTTTTACGTCATCAGATTCGTATCTTCAACTATTTCCGATCTTTGATCTTTAAATGACTCGAATAGGTACGAGACTCGTACCTATTTTAGTAACGGTCCACACCTATGTTGCTTTCTTTTCCCCATATCTGTTGTCGCCCGTGCCTCTTGGCTATTTATTGCGTTTTGACCTTTTGACCAGTCCACGTGTTATGACACGTCATCTTCAATATTCAGACTCAGTTTTTTCCCAATACAGAACCTGCATGAAAATAAATATAAATACTATTATGACCAGTTTGTAAAAATTTTGTAGATAATTTGTAGAAAGGTTGAAATTCATTATTTCATATTAATTTTTTGAATTATATGTAGTTTTATTGTAGAATAATTATAGAAATTGTGTAGATATTTTGTAATCCATACTGATATATATGTAGTTTATTTGTAGATAAAATGTAGATAAAGTGTAGTTCATTGACATTGTACGAGAATTTCATAGAAAAAATAACATCACACACCTGCAGCTGTGTTCTCATTGGTGATACTCAATTCCATATTGAAATCGCGAATAGTTATACATAGCGGATATGATCCTAAGTTTTTGTTTTCCTTTTTCGTTTCCATGTATACACGAACACCCATATCGTTCCTAATTTCCATTGGAGGACAATGCTCGTTGACAATGTATTTGATTTCTATAATTTTTTCAGATGTATCAATCATTAATTGTTGTGCTATTGTAGAAATCAATAGACTATAACTCGCATCCTCATCGACTACAATGCCATCGACCTGAAATTCTCTAAATCCCCCATAGTTATCCCAATGCCCATTCAGTTGTAGCATAATTGGGATTTTCGCCATAATTGCGTTTGTTGCAGAAGAATTGTACAAGATTTGGTCGTTTTTGATTTGTGAAATCAGAGAAAATGTTGAAACAGAGTGTATCGCAAAAACAGAGTACGAAAATTTTGTAACGAAGCCGACGATAATTATTACTGTGCGTGATTTGCGTTGTGGAAGATCTGAAAGAATATTTAATTCCCCTTTTTTAGCGCGCCTAAATAAGGAATCCTACAGCTACAATGATTCCTTATTTAATGCATTGTATATATTTTGGAGAAATACTATTAACATTAAGGGTAATATGCAAACTATGAATATATTTGGTAATATAGTTTAAAATTTCCCAAAAATAAAAGGATGAATTTACTCAAATGGGCTTGGCATATTACGAGACAAAAGCCTGCAAGAAAGATTTGTGATTAAGTAATATTTCGAAAAAGCAATAAAGAGGTACGATCTAAAGTGATTAAATTAAAAATATATACTTTCTTAAGAGTTGTTATACAATTTTAATAATACTTTGATCATTCAAATAGCTGTTAATGGATGGTAACAACTTGCATATTGTTATGATAAATATCATATTATCGTGGATGTCTACTCTTCCTTCATGATCTTCATGTCAAATGCTTAATGACATATTCAATGACATATTTTCTATGTTCAATGACATATTCCATGACATATTTTCTTCACTTTTCATGCCTATATAAAGGCCTTGTAATAGATAGAAAAATACACACAATTAAAGAAAAAAATCTCTTCCTTCTCTCTATCTCCATTTCTTGTTCATGTTTTACTAAATTGCTTTTATTTCCTTGTTCTATATTGCTACTTTGAATTATATTTTATAACACGTTATCAGTACGAGTCTCTAACCAATTGTGTGTGTATATATATATATATATATCTACAAAAAAATTTCTACATCCGGAAAGATTACAATTAGAAGCCATACATATCATCACATGGTTAAATGTAAAGAGAAACTACATATGGTAAGTAATGAAATGTAAGAAGGTATGATTATCTTATACTTGTCATTCCTTTAAAATCTCATATGCACACAACTTCGTACTACACCTGTATTGCATAAGCACATATTAATATTACATCTTTTATATCACATGAATGGAATAAAATTTTCGAAGTTCTATATGTGAAAATCATAGTAGCAGTTAATTGTTGATATGATGCATGTCATGGTAACCAAGGATATTTTATATAAATTGTCTTATGCATATTTATGTGTTAACTATCTTCAATCTGTCCTGCGCTTTAAACATTTTCTTTTACTTGGATGAATATTTTTTTCCCTTTTGGATTTTTACACTTGCATATAGTACCAAAAAAAAGGAATAAAAAATAAAATAAAATTGGTCATACTGATTAAAAGCATAAATTATCTTGAAGAAAACAAGAAATACTTCACATCTTTATCTAGGTTGATTAATTACTTCTTTGATATTTGGAAAACAAACCAGCTACTGAGAAAGTATACTTCATAATTTATGTTTGTATCATTTGAAAGCAAACAATGATTAGTATGACTACTAGAACCTACTTGATGCTTGCTACTGACTTACCATTTTTAAGTATTTTATATGAATGACGCACAAGCTACAACTGGTAAGTTGTTACCTATAATGTCACTTTTCAGGTAATATAAATGTTGAATTTATGTATTAGTACTATATATGTGTTAGGTGTACTTTTGATAAATTTATTCACTAATTACTTGGTTGAATTGAGCGAAGGAAAGTCATGACGTTAAATCAAATCCAATAGGTAGGGTATACCCCGAAAACAACAATATTTTTGAGAGAGATTCAATAAATAGTATGACAATGGTTTTATGATCCTTTTAAACTCTAATAGAATTTAGAAGAAATGTTCTGACTACAAACGGTTGTATTTCATATAGATGCTACAAATAATTAATAAAGCTTTACGCTGATTTGAGATTTGTACACTTATTTAAGAAAGCAAATTTGATTTGCTAAGTTGCAAATTAGTTGTGTATAACTTTCTTGGCATGTGATTGAAATTAAGGCTTGAGAATGAATCTCAATATTGTTTAGCCTATTATGCCATTGATTGAGGGTAAGACATCGGGATCAAGTCCTGATGCTCCATAATGATAAGAGTTGGGTTTGAGTCCCAATTTATTATGGCCTAACATGCCTTTATATTGGTAAGACATTGAGTTTGAGTCCCAATGTACCATATTGATGATATAATGATGACTAAAGAAAAATAATATATTTTTCATGAAAAGCCATGAAAATTGTCCCACTTGATTTGCTCCATTCTTGAAGTGAATGTGATAGCAGTGCATAATAAGTTTCAATGAAGACAAGTGGTTGAACAATGAACGTGGGTGTTCCGAATATCAAAATAATAATAATCATCACTATGATTATAAAAGGAGAACAATAAGGGTTCTCAAAATAGTCCTTCAAAATGTGAAGGCAATGCTTACCATCAAATTAGTATGAAAATAATAAAGCACATCGCTGATTATGATCCATTCCTTGAAGAGAATGTGACTTGTAATAAGCATTGAGAATACAAACTCATTCCTAAAGTTGAATGTGGCAATATGTTATAAAAGCAATGAATAAAGACATGCAATTCATGATTATATGAATACCACACAACTCACCTCTAAGGGAAGTTTGAGTAAAATAAAGAGAATAAATATTATTGTGTGGTTACATGAATATATCATTGGTCGCGTACATGTGGTACGCCAAATATTATTTTGTCATGCCTTATAAAAGTTATTAAAGGCAAAGTTAAAGCAAGAAATGATTTTGCTTATGATGATTTTGACCGTGACAATTTATTATGATATAATTTTATCCGTGAAGGAGACATTTACCATATGAATGGTATGATAAAAGATCTTGTAGTACAAAAGTTGTTAAGAACTCCGAAAAACTAATTTGTTACTACCCGGATGAATAAACTTATTCATGACATTGATATTGTAAAGTCTCAAACGAAACTTTTTGAGTTTCAAATATATAAGTCAATGTGATTGGCATATTGAGACTATAAATGAAAGGAAGATTGAATATCTTCATATTTCTATAATCATACCGGGTAAATATGAAAGGTTACCTGATCTTCTTTCTATTTGTACTACACAAATATAAGCGTGATGCTGGAATCATATGCCACAAGTAAACTAGAGGTTTACTAAAACAAATATTAATTGGCATGACCGGTTGACCATCTCGGTTCAATTATGATGCGAAAAATTAATTAAGAATTACATTGACATATATTGAAGAATAGAAGATTCTTCAAGAATTCTCTTGTGCTGCTTGTTCTCATGATATACCAATTAAAGGTTGGGATTGAACCCCTTGATTTCTGGAAGGAATAAAAGGTGATATATATATATGGGCTCAATCACCTGCCATGTGGACCGTTTACTATTATATGATTTTAATAGATGCATCTATTTTATGGTCACATGTGCATTTGTTATCAACTTGCAGTTTAGTTTTTGCAAGATTGCTTGCTCAAATTATTAGAGCACAATTCCAGAATATAAATTATGATGATTTATCTTGATAATACTGGTTTAAATCCAAGTTGGTTTAGCGAAAATTGTATGCCTCCAATTATAGCTAAATCATTGGTTATGAGAACAAAACTCCCAAAAATAAAATTTGGTATGAGATGCATTATTTAATATACACCAGCACTTGTACGCATCTAGCCAAGTTATGAAAATTTCTCCCTATCACAATCGGTTCAGGGTCAGGAACCAAATAATTTCTATATAGAAATATGAATGTGCTATATAATTTAATTATGCCACCACAATGCACAAAGATGGGTTCCCAAAGAAGGTTGGAAAATGTGTTGGTGATCCCAATATTAGGGGGAGAAAATGGATAGCTGAGAAAGTGATACGTGAAATGAATTATTATGAATACATATAGATCCTCGTACAAGAAAATATGAACTTGAAGTTCAAGTGATAATTAATTTATAAATTATTGCCAGACGCATTTGTTGACCCAAAGCTAAATGTCATATTTCAGCTGTTAATGCTCCAAATAGAATAAAGTCCATGAGGGGCAGATGTCTATGGCACGCATGAAGCGTAACAGACCAATCGGTTCCAAAGATAAAACTCCTTGAAGAAGAAGAGGGGCAAAATGGTCATAATAAGGAGGCAAGTGCTCTAGAAGAGCACCACGACATAACACTTCGTAAGACCTCATGTGAGAGGCTCAGGTACCTGAAAATAATGAGATAAAGAGATCTTAATAAGTTATTGAACCGATATAAAATGATCGTCGACGATATTGTTAACATAATGTAGCGTCAATATTATTAATATTGATGAGGATCTTGAGCTCAAATCTGTCATGAAATTTGGACAGATAAATGATTGGCCAAATGAAAAATACGCAATGAAAATTGACTTCACTTGAAAAAATGTGAAGTTGGGCGGATAGTCCCAACACCTGAAAGTATAAAGCCAATGGAGGTATAAATGTGTTCTTGTGCAAAAAGTTCATGTAGATAGACATAAAGACGACTTGTGGCACAAGAAAATTAGTAAATATCCTCACATTAATTATATGGAGACATGTTCTCTTATGATGGATATAATTATTTCATGTTTTAATCTGGCAATACATTAAAATTTGATATACGTATAATGGAAATCATTGAAGGATTAAAATTGTTCTGAAGCATATTAATATTTCCAAGAAATCTATTAAATAAAGCTTCAAAAATCCTTATATGGATTGAAACAATCAAGGCGCATGTGGTATAATCGCCTGTGTGAGTACCTATTGAAAGAAGGGTACAAGAATGATTCAATTTGTCCTTGTATCTTTATAAAAAGATCTGGATTTGAATTTGTTATAATCTTTGTGTATGTTGATTCAAATATCATTACAACTCCTAGGCAGCTTCCTAAGACAGTAAACTGTTTAAAGAAAGAATTTGAAATGAAAGATCTTGGAAAGACAAAATTTTGTCTTCGTCTACAAATTGAGTATATGAAATATGAAATATGAAATTTTTATCAATCAATCAACATACACTAAAAAGATTTTAAAGCGATTTTATATGGGATAAAGCACATCCATTTAGTACCCCGATGGTTGTGAGATCACTCGATATAAATAAAGATCCATTCCGACCTCATGAAAATAATGAAGAACTTGTTGGTCCTGAAGTACTATATCTTAGTGCAATTGATGCACTAATGTATCTTGCTAACACTAAAAGGCGTGACATAACATTTTCAGTTAATGTCTTAACAAGATATAGCTCTGCTCCTACAAGGAGACATTGGAGTGAAATCAAATACATATTGTGTTATCTAAAAGGGACTACCAATGTGAGCTTATTTTATGGCAATGATTGCAATCTCGATCTTGTTGGTTATGCCGATGTAAAGTATTTATCTGACACACACAAGGCTTGATCTCAAACATGCTATGTGTTTACATGTGGAGGCACTGTCATATCTTGGCGATCGACTAAGCAATCAATCGTGGCTACTTCTTCTAATCATGCTTAGATAATTTCTATTCATGAAGCAAGTCGAGAATGTATTTGGTTGAGGTCTATAATATATCTTATCCGAGACAAATGTGGTTTGAAGTTTGACAAACTACCCATAATTTTGTATGAAGACAATGCAGCATGCATAGCCCAATTGAAGGAATGATTCATAAAAGGAAATAAGACAAAGCACATTTTACCAAAGTTATTTTTCACACATGATCTTCAAAAGAATGGTGATATCAATGCGCAACAGATTCGTTCAAGTGATAATATGGTTGATTTGTTCACCAAATCTCTACTGACGTCAACCTTCAAGAAACTGGTGTACAAGATTGGGATGCGAAGACTGAAGGATGTGAACTGATGCTCTCATCAGGGGGAGTTAATACGCGGTGTACTCTTTTTCTCTTACAAGGTTTTGTCCCACCGGGTTTTCCTTGCAAGGTTTTTAACGAGGCAACCAAAAGGCGTATTTCTAAATATGTGTACTCTTTTTCCTTCATTAGGATTTTTTTTCCCATAGGGTTTTTTCCTAATAAGGTTTTAACGAGGCACATTATTTATGGACATCCAAGGGGGAGTGTTATGATAAATATCATATTATGGTGGATGTCTACTCTTCCTCCATGATCTTCATGTCAAATGCTTAATGACATATTCAATGACATATTTTCTATGTTCAATGACATATTCCATGACATATTTTCTTCACTTTTTATGCCTATATAAAGGCCTTGTAATAGATAGAAAAATACACACAATTAAAGAAAAAAAATCTCTTCCTTCTCTCTATCTCCATTTCTTATTCATGTTTTACTAAATTGTTTTTATTTCCTTGTTTCATATTGCTACTTTGAATTATATTTTATAACACATATGACTAATTCTATGAAATCATATTACTAAATGATTATTTGGGACTTGACTGCCAGTACAACCATTAGTCATATTAAGATAAAAGTATGTTTTGGGAGAAAGCCAAAAAATCAGAAAGCTTTCCCTAGTGTGACTATCCTTGAATATTACATACAAGTGTAACGTATCAAATTATGTTACTAATAGAAATTGTCACAATTCATGTTAGATGAAAATGATATTTAAAGAAAATGCAACTGAACATGGATTTTAAGTTGTTTACTTGTTATCTTTCATATTGGGGTATTAGAAAAATATCATGTCATATTTTGGTGAGATATATCTTTCGTGACAGCGTGAAGTACAATTAATGCACTTGTTATGGAGTAGTAATAAATAACAACAATGCATAATTGGACAACAAGCTCAACCTAGCTAATTAGAGTCTGGACAATATAATTAAGTAGGTCAAAGTTCGTAACTATTCAAATTTAATCAAAGCCCACATCATAAATACAAACATCTCAAAGATGACAAATAAATAAATTGATTTCTGTTTCTTTAATTATATTTATGATTTGAACTGCTGATTTTATCCCGTGGACATTATATCTTCTCTTGATATTTTCAGGAAAAAGATGGAAGTCTCTGCAAGTCTATTAATGTTTATTTCTAGACTAGACGGTAAAACATTTTTATCAAAGCGTATACGATTTTAAATAGTCCTACACATTTGAGAAAACTGAGAAATACAAAGAAAAAAAATGAGGATGTTCCTATTAATGAAAGCTACCTGTAGTGTTTGATTGAAAAATCGACGCAATAGTCGAAATCAGAACAAGTGGCTGTTAAGAGCTTGATGTCATCACCCGCCACATCATCATGCCAGGTAGGTGCTACTTGACATATATTTTTGCCATATGGAAGGGTTACATAAGTTAGGGAAAAGATTTTGGTGGAATATTCTAGAACTATATAGAATTTTCCTTAGAAAAGCTCTAGATATTTATGCATTTGTAGGAAGGTTCTAGATAAATATAGAGGTTTCCTTAGGAAGACCCTAGAACCCTATAGAATTGTTAGGAAAGTCCTTAGAAGAATCTAGATGTGTAGAATATTTTAGAGAAGGGACTTAGTTGTAAATATGGAAGGACTTGTAGAACAATTATTATTTACATACTAGCCCCTAGGTAATTAGTATAAATAGGGAGCATTCATTTGTAATTCGTACCAAGCAAACAATTCAAGTTCTCTCTAATACAAAGCTTCCTTTAACAATTCTCTTGTGTTCTTTCTTCTATTCTCTTAGCGATATTGAGTGTAGTAAGACTGACTTGACATACCAAGATCGTGAGCGAGTTGTCAAGTGCCGCACGTGTACTTAGTTAACAACTAAGGACGTGACAACGTGGTATCAGAGCAAAGGTTGAAACTAAGGGAATAACGAACATCAGAGAAGTTAACGCTGCCAACACCCAAGCCAACGTCATCCAGGATGCTGCTGGCAAGAGCGGCCGTAACAAAAAGAGGAATACAACCAAGCCAGGAGGTGCCACCCGAGGTTGTGCCAAACGAGAGGCTTACATCCCAAGAACCATCTGCCACCGAGGCGAGCGAGGATGAAGTGGAGGTCCTGCCGGAGGATGTCTCGCCCGGTAAAGAGTGGGTGATGAAGGTGAATGTGGGGATGGACGCCGTCGAGATCTTTGGCCAACACTTGGGGAAGGTGGAAGGCATCCTTAGAGTTATTGAGGTACACCCTCTTGAAGAAATTGAGAGCATCCGAAATGACTTTCAGGGGCGTACGCAGGTCGAGATGGAGCTATAGAAAACCATCACTACCTTGGAGTGCAGACTTATGGAGGCATTCAGCAATATCGATGCCATGAAGGTAAAGATAGAGTCGCTCGAGGAGCACATTGACGCTAGCGTGACCAAGGCAAACAGTAACGTTGTTGTGATGAGAGAGACCAAGATCGAGACTCCCAAACTGCCAATGTTCAAAATGCACAAGAAGTAGAGAACTTCCTTTGGCACTTGGAGAACTACTTCAGGCATGACAAGGTGAGAGACGACGAGGCCAAGATCAACACTGTTATGTTGTACCTCTCAGAGATTGTTGTGCTATGGTGGCGTCGAAAGTGTACTGACATGGAAAATGGGCTATGCAACATTGAGACGTGGGAGCAGTTCAAGAAGGAGTTGAAGAAGCAATTCTACCCGGTGAATGTGGTGTATGAGGCTAGGCGGAAGCTAAGGGAGCTCCGACAGACGGCCACAATTCGGGAGTATGTGCACGAGTTCACTATCTTAATGATGCAAATCCTGTCATTATCCGAGGAAGATTCACTCTTTCACTTCATGGATGAGTTGCAAAATTGGGCAAAGCAGGAGTTAAGAAGACATCAAGTAACCAGTGTGGACGAGGCCATAGCAGTAGCCGAGTCACTTGTTGACTTCAAGATGGAGTCTACCAAGTCCAAAGAAGGCAACGTCGAGAGGGGTGGGGGAGATCATGGCGAGGACAATGGGAAAGGCATAGCCGATGTATACAAGGGTAATGGCAAGGGGCCATCATATAATGGACAGGGTCCAAGAGAAACGGCAAGGGGTCGGAAAACAATAGCGAGTACAGGCCTAAAGGAGGGTGCTATTTTTGTAAAGGATCACATCGAGCAAGTGAATGCCTAGAGTTGGGTAAGCTTGCAACAATGATCGGGAATTTTGCTCAGGGACACAAGGCTGACACACGAGAAACCGCCTGCATTGGAGGGATGCGCTTGGAATCTAAGCCGAAAGTAGAGGATTCCGAAGCCTATCTTGGTGCCATGTGAATAGAAAATGGTGGTAGCAAGAAACGTTGGGCGGACATAGTTGAAGAGGATGGTAAGTTACAAAATGATGGCACACTATCAGACTTAAATGATGCACCAAGCAGAGGGTTCAAGTTTCCTAGCAAGGATGGACAACGGAGGGCAACCAAAATAGGGAGTGAAAGCATAGACCCGATGCTTGAGAAGCTTCTGGACTTGGTTGAGTCATGGGGAGATTCAGGCCAAGAGAAAGGGGAGGCATCAGACGGGCGGAGGATCGAGGCCATTATTGCTAGCCGTCCAAAGTACAAACGACATAAGAAGAGAGATGACCAGTACCTTGTGAAATGGGAAGGCGAACCGCTTCATAGAGCATCATGGGTAATGGACAAAGATCTCCGGCGACGCCAAGGCGAGGTGCGCACATACGTGTCGATGCTTTGTGTCGAGGGTGGCACAAAATTGGGTAGGGGAGAGTGTCATGACCCGCCACATCATCATGCCGCGTAGGTGCCACTTGGCATATATTTTTGCCATATGGAAGGGTTACATAAGTTAGGGAAAAGATCTTGGTGGAATATCCTAGAACTATGTAGAATTTCCTTAGAAAAGCTCTAGATATTTATGCATTTGTAGGAAGATTCTAGAGAAATATAGAGGTCTCCTTAGGAAGACCCTAGAACCCTATAGAATTGTTAGGAAAGTCCTTAGAAGAATCTAGATGAGTAGAATATTCTAGAGAAGGGACCTAGTTGTAAATATGAAAGGACTTGTAGAATAATTATTATTTACATACTAGTCCCTATGTGATTAGTATAAATATGGGGCATTCATTTGTAATTCATCAACCAAGCAAACAATTCAAGTTCTCTCTAATGCAAAGTTTTCTTTAGCAATTCTCTTGTGTTCTTTCTTCCATTTTCTTAGCGATCTTGAGTGTAGTAAGACTGACTTGACATAGCAAGAACGTGAGCAAATAGTGCAAGATCATGAACGAGTTGTCAATTATCGCACGTGTACTTAGTTAACAACTAAGGATGTGACATTGAGTACATAAATCGGTTTCGTGCAAACTTCGGTTGTCTCACCAAATAATTGGAAAAGCCAATTATTAGACTTGTAGGCGGTTAGTGGACTCTTTATTTTTTTTTGTCACGTTGGGGAAAATTTGCAAGGCATAGTACCTTGTAGGGACCAAAAGACCTCGAGGTAGCAAGAGATAAATTTTTTTTTATCATGAGACCATATTAAAATACCAAATTAAAACATAATTGAAAAAAGAGCAACAATAATTAAAGGCACTGACAAGATCTCAACATAAGAAAAGATAAAAATCAACCACTTATTGATAAATTAAAGCTTAGTGTTTGAGGAGAATTTCGTTGATCAATTTATCTATTGCCACAAAAGATGATCCTTCTGGTTTTTGAGTAGCTTCCTCGGCCAATTTCTTCCATTCCATTGCCTTTTTCTTCATTTCTTTGCCTTTCTCTCCGGCCATCAACTCTCTCACAAGGCTTTCAACTTCGTCCCTCTTCACATTATTGTCAATTTCCATTCCTATTCCCCATTGGGTGCCTTTAAACCAACAATTAGTTTGTTGTTCGGCGAAGAATGGCCAGCAAATCATTGGTACCCCACTGCCAATACTTTCAAGAGTCGAATTCCATCCACTGTGAGTCAAAAAACCTCCGATTGCAGGGTGGCTAAGTACTTGTTCTTGGGGGCACCAACTTGCTAACATCCCTCTTTCTTTAGTTTCTCCCACGAATTCGGGTGGAAGAATTGCTTGTTCCCCTGATACAATATCAGGCCTTATAATCCACAAAAATTCCATTTGGCTATTGGCAAGTCCCCAAGCGAATTCAATAAGTTGGTTCGGAGTCATTACAGTTATGCTTCCGAAATTAACATAAACAACAGAATTTGGTTTCTTGGAATCTAGCCAGTCTAGACACTGTACATCCTCTTTCCAAAGATTGGATCCCAAGCACTCCAAATTCTTGTCCTCAATATGTTTTACAAGAAAATGCAAGGGCCCAATTGCATAAATCGGAGGAAGAAGGGTCCGAAGTGATTCAAGAACTTCCTTCTCTAATCGCTCAAATGTATTGATTACAATAGCAGAAGCAAATTTGCTTCTATCTGTTTCTTGGACAAGGAACTTGAACATATATTCATCTGGATTTGTACTTCTCAAGAAACTTGGTAAATCCCTTAAACGTATACCTTTCATGCTTGGTATCCAATCCAAAGCCGTCTCCAAATATCCATTTGTCAAGTCACTTGCATCTGCAGTTCCCCAAAAAGATAAAAGAACAAAAGCCAAAAACAAACTGAAATTGATTTGGCTGTTTGAAAAAGGAAGAAATTAAAGCATGACTATACCTTTAAGTGGAAAATATCCTTTTTCAGAAAGGTCACGGTAATGCATGTAACCCAACGAACCACAAGCACTAGGGGTCCAAAACAGAACTTCAGGTATGCCCAAATCTTGAGCAGCATCAAGAGTGAAGCTCATACAACCATCAGAGACAATGCACGAAACGCGTGGCACGTTAGATGAAGAAGTAGTATTGAGCTTGGCGAGCAACTCTTTGAAAGGACCTAAACAAGTAGTGGTTGTGGATTCGCATAGAGAAGGAATATCTTGAGTTGCATCTGCATCACACGGCGGGAGGCCATCGGGAATTGTCTCGAAACGAAAGGATGGAAAACCGTTGAGGGAATCAGGGCCTCGGGACTTAAGGAGACGCCTATGGTTGTATTCAGTGTTGACAAAAGTGATATGAAAGCCTTTGTGATGGAGGATTTTGGCTAACTTTAACATAGGGTTAATATGACCTTGACAAGGATATGGAATGCAAACTGCATGAGGCTTGTCTTGTCCATGAATTCTAATGGAATCCATTTCTTGATCTTTTAGTTACTGGTTTGAACTCAAAGAGTAAAGATGAAAGAATGGTCTGATTCTGACTAATGAAGAAGCAGGTATTTATGGACGATATTAGACGAAAGGAAAATGTGAGATGTAACTTGTAAGAGTTTTAAAGTTAAAAAAAATTGAAATTAGAAATTAGTCAAAGTTGAAAGAATCGATCAGTTCAAATACAACACAGCATAATTTTTTTTTTAAAAAAAAGGCCACGAAGCATCCATGTTTAGGCAGGATTCGAGAAAGGGTCGTGTCTCAAGATACAAGCCTCAATGGCTCGAAACAAACGGAGACAATTTTACCATTGCTCCAAGGCTCCTTTTGACGACACAACATCATTTAGTTTTGTCTTTATTTATTTTTTCCTTCTTGGCTTCATTTCTCAAATTTCATTTGCTTTTTGTTTGTCGTCGTTTCCATTTAGTGCATATGAAGTTTTCGGATGGACGGAAAAAAAAAGGTACTCGATATCTTTTGTTATAAACAAAGATGTGCGCGCAAGGAAGATGGCTTATTCAATAATACATAAACTAAACTGGAGTAGTTGATTTTCTTTAGCAGCCAGCCGGCTTGAAGTTGTTAAATTTATTTGATTGGATTATTTTTTAATAGGTGATTAAAATAATAATATGCAGATCTTGAACAAGCTGTGAAGTAGGTTTAGTGTATGATTCAACCATTATTTTATGCCACTATGATGACTTTGCATATTATAAGTTTTCACATTCCAAGAAGCAAGTAATGTGAGGATGCGATCCACACGATTATCGCAAAAGGAATATGTACTTTAAGGCGTAATTCATTCGATTTTAGTGAAGAATCTCACTCCTATATGCTTTTGTATTGTGACTTTGGTCTTGTTATTGTTTAACCAAAAATAGGAATTTCGGTCAAAGCTTATTTTTAGAAGAACTCGGGTTACTGATAATCAAGTAGAAATAGGAATAATTGATGTAAATGATAATTGAATAGAAAGCAAAACAAATCAGTATATTTCAATAGTATTTTGTGTCCATACAAATGATTATTCCTCACCTTTTATAGCTATTTCTAAGTGATACGTTTTTCTCCTTTCATAATGGAGTCATTATGGACAATTAATTCATTTAATATAACGTTATAATTGGAAATCGTAACCGATTCAATACAGATTCTATAACGTTTTCTGTAATTAATGTCTATTAATTACCAATAATACGTATCTATACCCCTTTTGCTATTTAGGTTCATTCTTCAGATGTGTCTTCAGAATATCAAGAGGTTCGAGCACCTATCCCTTCTCGTTTTCTTGGATCTTTGCTCGTGCCTGCTAAAGCTCGTATCTCTTCAACTATTCCTCACCAACTGTCATTCCTTTACCAGTCCACATGTCATGACATGTCATCTCATAATTAATTCGATACATTAACTTGATTTTTTCCAATACAGATAGTCCCCCCACTTGCCATTTATTCATCAATAGAATATTTGGAAAGTGGATTTTATTAAAGCGGGAATTTTTGCCGCCATTATACCTTCTCTGGAACTGATGCTTTATGTGTCACTTCCATTTAATGCTCATGATGCGTGGCATCTTCTGATTGATTCTGCAACTTTGCAGCATCTTTTTGGGCTTTTTTGCGGCTTCACCAATTACGAAGCGACAATTTCCATTATGACGTTTCCATCATTACACCTTTTCTTTGACAGTTGCTTCTGAGTATAAATATAGGTTTCGTCTTTTTCATTCTCATAAAAAGTTTAGAATATTCACTCTTGTTTCTTCTTCCTCGTACTGCTATGTCTTCTTCAAATCCTAACCCTCGAAGAGTCCCCATTGTTGATAGTCTTCCTCTTGCTCCTATTAGAAGTAGAAGAGGAGGAAGATTACGTAGTTTAGGGTCTTCATCTATACGGGGTTCTTCTATACCTCCAGTGAGTTCTACTCCTCCTTCTATAACTAGGGGTTCTCTTTACCATAGACCTTCATCTAGAAGTAAAGATTCTAATGAACCCATTCGTGAGCCTTTGGTAGATGAAATTGTCCTTGTTGAACTATCTTTTTACACTAATAGAGAATCGATTAGAAACCAAGTTTCTTATATATCTCCTTTAGATCGTGCTGATATTTCTCCTTCTCAAATCACCGAAGGTCTGATATCTGTTGTTCGTAGGAATTGCCGTTGGAGACCTGATTTCCCTATTATAATTCCTAATGCGAACCAGAGAATTACATCTTACTTGACCGGGTTTTCATTTATGTATACATACCCTTTTACGTTGACATTTAAATCCCCCCATTGATCATGTTATCATTGAATTCTGTCATTTTTTTGACGTTTGTCTAGAACAGATTGGCCCCATTGTGTGGAGAGTTGTTGCTTATTTAAGGCATTTAACAAGGTTGGCTAATTTGCCTTTTACTTTTTTCCATTTGATTCATCTCTACTCCCCTAAGCTTTTCCGTCATGGGATTTTCACTTTAGTTGCGAGAAGTAAAAGAGTGTTAATTAGCCCAGAGGATGATAAGGATCGTGGATGGTATGCCAGGTTTGTTGCCGCTCCTACTGTTGGTTTAGTGGGCGAAGAAAATGTTCCATTTCCTGAAAAGTGGAATTTTGCACGTAAGTTTTTCTTTTATAACTTTCTCTATCTTTTCCCTTCATTTTTCCCGCTACTGTTAAACTTTTTCTTTTTTCCAGCAACCATAGGAACTGTTGACGAGATTCCCAATTTCCGTGGTTGGGTAGAAAGGTTATTAAAAGTTGCTCCAATAGAAGGTAGATTTTGGAAAAACCTTTCGCATAGGTTTGGTTGGTAGGTGAAAACTCATGGTAAATGCTTTTCTCATCTCTTTTTCATATTTTCATTCACCTTTCCTTTAGAATTTATTTTGATCCTTCTTTTTATCAGGATTTCCCATCGAGGTATAAGTGCTGATGCTGTCGTAGCTTCTAGAGTTTCTTTGGAAAGAGCTCAAGAGATAATCTTGGGTTCTTCAACGAAAAGAAAGACTGATACAACCCAGGATTCTGAAGAAGAGGAAGAACATGATGGAGGTTCCTTGATTAAAAAGTTGCGGGCTAGAAAACACGTCTTTTCAGATGATGAGCAACTCCTCCCCGTTCTGTTCCCATAATCGAGCATGTTGAAGCCACCTTAGTGAGCTCTGATGATGATACTCCTTTGGCAGCTCGTTACTCTAATGATCAGCTTTTTTCTCGTGGGTTTGATAATGACAATTTGGATTTAGTTTCTGATGAAGTACCCCTTGGCTCTTTTACCATGCCAGTCCCTGTAACGCGTTCTTTGCCAGTTGTGACTGCTACCGTTGCTGCTCCGCCCCAAGCTGTTATGACTTCTTCCACAGTTCCCCCTACTACTGTTCCTCATACTAAGGTTGGTTCCTCGAGTGGAAGTGGAACGATGAAGCAGATTACCACTGAGGTCCCTGCCGATGGTAACCTTTTGAAAAAGTCAGGTTGGGCTGACGTATGGTTGAAACCTCTGATCGGTCCAGTTGAGAAATCCAAGCTCAAGAGTCACAGCTCTTTGACTTGGATGAATGACATAGTGTAGTCATATTTAAAGGTATTTGCTACTTTTCACACTTTATTCCATCCTTCTTTTATTAAGGTTCTTCAAGGGAGGTGCCATGGTGCATGCTATTTGCTGATGACATAGTTCTAATTGACGAGACACGAGGCGGCGTCAATGAGAGGCTAGAGCTTTGGAGACATGCCCTTGAGTCTAAAGGTTTCAGGTTGAGCAGGACGAAGACGGAATACCTCGAGTGCAAATTTGGGGTCGAGCCGACGGAAGCAGAAGTGGAAGTGAGGCTTGACTCTCAAGTCATTCCTAAGAGGGGTAGTTTCAAGTACCTTGGGTCAGTTATTCAGGGGATCAGGGAGATCGACGAGGATGTCACACACCATATAGGGGTGGGGTGGATGAAGTGAAGGTTAGTGTCGGGAGTCCTGTGTGACAAGAAATTGCCACCGTTACTAAAAGGTAAGTTTTATAGAGCAGTGGTTAGGCCGTCCATGTTGTATGAGACTGAGTGTTGGCCGGTTAAGAACTCACACATCCAGAAGATGAAAGTAGCAGAGATGAGGATGTTGAGGTGGATATGCGGGCATACAAGGATGGATAAGATTAGGAATGAAGATATTCGAGAGAAGGTGGGCGTGGCCCCCATGGAGGACAAGATGCGGGAAGCAAGACTCAGATGGTTCGAGCACATTCAGAGGATGAGCACTGATGCACCGATGAGGAGGTGTGTGCAATTGGCTGTGGTGGGCACGAAGAGAGGTAGAGAGAGACCTAAGAAGTATTGGGGAGTGGTGATCAGGCAGGACATGGCGCGACTTAGGGTTACTGAGGAATGGCCCTTGATAAGGAATTGTGGAGGTCGAGCATTAAGGTTGTAGGTTAGGGGGAAGTTGTGAATATTTCTACAGCGCACTAGAGTGAGACTAGCCAGTTAGGAGTTAGTCTTAGGATGCTATTGGTCAGCTACTGATGCAGGGCTTTATCTGGTGGATATTATTATACCTTCCATCTTTTTCGTATTTCTTATATTTCTTATACTGCTATTGTTTTGTTATTTTATGTTATGTTATGTTATGTTATGTTATTTTATATTTTATGTTATTTTATTATGAGTCTATTGATAGTATTAATATATCGTCTCTTGTTTCTTTCTTGAGCCGAGGGTCTCCTGAAAACAGCCTCTTGCCCCTCGGGGTAGTGGTAAGGTCTGTGTATATATTACCCTCCCCGGACCCCACTTGTGGGATTATACTGGGCCGTTGTTGTTGTTGTTGTTGTTATTTTATTAAGGTTCTTACCCTTTTCTTCTTTTTTAGATTAATCTTATTGGCACAGAGATGATGAAGAGGGTTTCTCATACAGAGCAATTAATGCATGATTATCAAATTGAAGCAGACAACTAGAAAGAACAATATGAAAGCCTTCAACTTGATATAGAAATGTTAGAAGAAAGAAAGTGCACCTTAGAGCAGCAGTTGAAGGTTTTGACTTTAGAGTTAGCAGTTGAGAAGGCTTCCTCAAATCAAGTTGACAAGGACAAAAATCTCCTCGAGACATCATTTTCTGAGCAACTCTCCAAAGCCAGTGAAAAGATTAGAGAGTTGAAGGCTTTGCTAAGCGAGAAAGAGGTTTACGCCGGTGAACTTGTGCAAATACTTACTCAGACCTAAGAAGATCTCCATGAGTTTTCTGATAAGGTCAGTTTTTTTTAGAAAGTTCACTTGTTCATCTGCAATCTTCTTATGATACTGTCTTGGCTGAGAATGAAAAGCTCAAAAATGAGATTGATCAATGGGAGAGAGATTATGAGATTCTTGAGGACAAGACTACTATTGAAGTGAGTTGGGCTATTTTAAACACACGCCATGATACCCTTGTGGAGGCTAGCCAAGAGGGTTTCAACTTGGATGCTGAGTTAGCCAAGATAAAGGACACCATTGAAAAAACTCAGCAAGGCCAAGATTTTCATTCTCCCATGGCTGATACTTCTGAGCATGTTGAAGATGATATGGGTATGGTGAATGCCCCAACTCCTTCAAGTCAACTCGAACCTTCTGCTGCTTATTATACCGCTTTAGATCCTTTTTCTGCCCCTTAGTGAAAGTTTATGAAGTGTAACTCCCTTCTTCTTTTTTTCTTGGTGGTTTTACCCCTGGTCCCATTTGGGGGTTTGGTTTTTGGAAAGGACAAGTCCCCAGTCCTTTTTGGGGCATTTTGTATAATTGACAATCAGTTTATGACTAAGTTCATACTTAGTCTAAACTTAATACTATGAAGTTTTTGTATAACTTAATTATCTTGAACTTCTGTTTTGCTCTTTTTCGCCTTTATATTTAAGGCAATCCACTCAATCCATGGCACACACGGCATGGCCAATGTGACTGTCTTAGCATGACAGTCCAGAATAGCACGACACGGAGATAACCAATCCATGCCCAAAATGACATCAAAATCCACCATGCTCAATAGTAATAGATCTACTCGGGTTTCCAAACCCCTAATAGTCACCACACACAACCGGTACACATGGTCTACAACAATAGTATAGCCCACAGGGGTAGATATATGAATTGGTAAAGCAAGAAACTCATGGGGCGTACCCAAATAACGAGAAAAATACGAGGACACATAAGAAAAGGTGGAACCGGGATCAAATAATATAGATGCATCTCTATGGCAGACTGAAATAATACCTGTAATAACTGCATCTGAAGCAATAGCATCGGGTTATCTTGGGAGTGCATAGAAACGGGCCTGACTGCCCCCTGATCGACCTCCCCCTCTAGGGTGACCCCTGGCTGACTGACCTCCACCCCTAGCTAGCTGAGCGGGTGGTAGTGAAGAAACTGGCGCTGAAGCCGATGACTGCCCCCTCTGCTGGGACGAACTAGGAACATGACGAGGGCGCTGCCTCCATATGTGGCCCATCTCACCACACTCATAACAACTCCCAGGTGCTGGAGAAGGGGACTGAAGGGAATCCCTCGCACCAGAGTGACTAGTAGATGCACTCGGCATAGAAGAGCCCTGAACTGATGGAGCATGGGTCAAACTCTAAGCTGGAAGGGACTAAGTGATGACTGTCTGATAACTAGGGATTTTGACACATTTTATACTCTTTTTTGCTTAAGTTTTGATTATAAATGTGAACAAAATAGTCCAAAAGGCTCACAAGTTGTGCTTGATTGCATGTTTGATCAACAAAGTGACAAGAAGTCAAATATCAGTTCAAAAGGAGTGAAACTTGCACAAGTATCAAGACAAGACAAAGCTTAGGAAAAACAAGACCAGTGCGGCCACACACCATTTTGTGCGGTCCGCACTGTGAGGTTCAGAGAGCATGACATTCAGGCACAAAGGCAATGCGACCGCACTAGGTTTTGTGCGGTTCACACTAAGATCAATGCGACCGCACTCGATTTAGTGCGGTCCGCAGTAAGGAGGATCAGAGAGTTGCCAAATTCCGAGTTCAAGCCAATGCGGTCCGCGCTCCATTTTATGCGTACCGCACTAGAAGCCTCCACGGCCGCAGTCCATTCTCTACGGTCCGCATTGCCCGAGTTTAGAGAGTTATATTTTCAAGCTCAGAGCCCTAGTGCGGCCACACACCATTTTGTGACCCGCAAGGAATAAAGGGACCTGCAAGGATCACTTTCCTTTGCCTTTTCTTGATTAGATGTTGGATCGACTTACTAGGCGTGCCTTCTACTGTTTCTTCGATGGGTATTCTGGGTACAACCAAATCTTGATTGCTCCGGAAGATCAGGAGAAGACCACATTCACTTGTCCATATGGCACTTTTACCTTCTCTACGATGCCTTTTAGGTTGTGTAATGCACCGACTACATTTCAATGGTGTATGATGGCCATTTTCACCGATATGGTGAAAGACATTTTGGAGGTGTTCATGGACGACTTTAGTGTTGTGGGGGATTCATTTGATGAGTGCTTGAAGAATCTTGATAGAGTATTGGCCAGTTGTGAAGAAACCAATCTTTTCCTCAATTGGGAGAAATGCCACTTTATGGTGGAAGAAGGAATTGTTCTTGGGCATAAAATTTTGAAGCTTGGCATTAAGGTGGATAAAGCAAAGATCGAAGTGATTTCAAGGCTCCATCCCCTACATCTGTCAAGGGAGTTCGAAGTTTTCTTGGGCATGCGGGGTTCTACCGGAGATTTATCAAAGACTTTTCGAAGGTAGTGAATCCCTTGTGCAAGTTGTTGGAAAAAGATGCTATAATCGTGTTTGATGAAAAATGTATGCAAGCCTTTGAACTTCTCAAGAATAAGTTGACCACCACTCCTATCATTACTGCGCCTAATTGGAGCTTATCCTTTGAGCTCATGTGTGATGCGAGCAATGTTACGGTTGGGGCGGTTTTGGGTTAAAGAGTGAACAAAATATTTCATCCGGTGTACTTTGCGAGCAAGACAATGAATGATGCTAAAATGTATTACACAGTGACCGAGAAAGAACTTTTGGCTATTGTGTTCGCAATGGAAAAATTCCGGCCATATATTATGGGTGATAAGGTTATTATTCATACCGACCGACCATGCCGCACTCCGATACTTGATGACGAAGAAGGATTCCAAATCTAGACTGATGCGATGGGTCTTGTTACTTCAAGAGTTTGATTTGGAGATTGTGGACCGGAAGGGTAGTGAGAACCAAGTGGCGGACCACTTGTCCCGCTTGGAGGAGGAGGGGAGGCCTCGTGATGGCCTAGAGATCAATGATTCATTTCCCGACGAACAACTCCTTTCGGTGTCGATGAATGATATGCCATAGTTTGCTGATGTTGCTAATTTCCTTGTGACTGGTATAATCCCGTGTGAGCTCTCTTCTAACCAAAGGAAAAAGCTCAAGCGGGATAGTTTAGACTTCTATTGGGATGAGCCGTACTTGTTCAAGATTTGCACGGATGGTGTGATCTAAAGGTGTGTCCCGAAGGAAGAGCAATTGAGTATCTTGGAGGCTTGTCATTCCTCTCCATATGGTGTCCATCATGGCAGGGCGAGGACGACTTCTAAAATTCTTAGTTGTGGGTTTTATTGGCCAACTTTGTTCAAAGATGCGGGTGATTTTGTGAAGAGATGTGACGAATACCAAAGAGCGGGTGGAATTTCAAAGAAAGATGAGATGCCTCTCAACACCATCCTTGAGGTTGATATTTTTGATGTGTGGGGCATTGATTTCATGGGCCCATTTGTTAGCTCTTGTGGGAACACTTACATTCTTGTGGCGGTAGACTATGTTTCAAAGTGGGTTGAAGCCGTGGCTTTTCCCAACAATGAGGCCCGGAGTGTTGTTGCATTTCTCAAGAAAAGCATTTTTGCAAGGTTTGGTACTCGGCGTGCAATCATAAGAGATGAAGGGTCTCATTTTTGCAATAAAGCTTTCGACACTTTGCTTTCAAGGTATGGTGTCAATCACAAAGTTTCTACTCCCTATCATCCTCAAGCAAGTGGTCAAGTTGAAGTCTCCAACAGGGAAATCAAAAGCATATTGTCAAAAATGGTCAACACAAATAGGACCGATTATTCAAAGAAGTTGGATGATGCTCTATGGGCTTATAGGACTGCTTAAAAGACTTCGATTGGTATGTCTCCATATCGGTTGGTGTTTGGGAAAGCTTGCCATCTACCGGTCGAGTTAGAGCACAAGGCCATGTGGGCTTTGAGGAAGCTAAATCTTGAGTGGGATGTTGCAGCCAATCTTCGTGTGGAGCAGCTTAATGAACTTGATGAATTCTGATCCATGCCTACTCCAGTTCGTCCTTGTACAAGGACAAGATGAAGTACCTTCATGATAAATACGCTCATGGAAAGGAGTTTAAAGTAGGTGATTTGGTTCTCTTGTTCAATTCTCGGTTACATCTGTTTCCGGGAAAGCTTAAATCAAAATAGAGTGGACCTTTTGAAGTGGTGTGTGTGACCCCCTTTTGGTGCTCTTGATTTGAAAAACAAAAATGGAGAGGTCTTCAGAGTTAATGGGCACCGGGTCAAGCATTACTTGGGAAAAATTGATGACAGCCATGTGGTGGCACTTCTTTATCTCAAATGATGTGATGGTAACCTGCGTCGTGCCGCAACGTTAAATCAGGCGCTTCTTGGGAGGCAACCCATGTGTGTTTCTTCTTGTTTTTCTTTGATTTTCATTGTAGGATAGGATTTATTTTTGGACTAATTGGTTGTGAGATGTTACAGGATTGTGTTGGTGCAGTACAGGACACAGTAGAAAAAGTGTTCAGGTCTCTGAACTTTGCAATGCGGACGCGCTACATTTAGTGCGGACCGCACTGTTGAAGGGTGAAATATCGGCTTCTCTGAATTCTGCCATTGCGGGCGCACTACATTTTGTATGGTCCGCGATGAACCACTGTGGCCGCATGACATTTTGTGCGGACCGCAGTGTGTTGCCTCCTCAGACTTGGAAATTGCTGTGCAGTGCGGACCGCAGTCCATTTTATGCGGTCCGCACTGGGGTAGGTAAGCTCGGCCCCAGGACTTTTTCTATAAATAGTACCTGAGGCCCAATAGTTACATTTTTCGATCCTTTACTCTCAGAAATATTAAAAGCACTGTTCATCTTGCCTGTTACTCGTAATTCATAGCTTGGACTTGTTAATCTTCATCTCATCTCACATCTGGTAACTTAATGTCAATTTAATTGCTTTAAATTTTGTTATTTTCTTTTTCTTTTTGTTTTACTTGGCTATTATTCTTTTCTTCCTTTATTTTCTTTTATAGATTAAGTTAGGGTAGTTAATCTTTTGATTAAAATAGACATAGGTAGTTAAAATCAATGGGCAATCACTTAGGGACATTACTTAGGTGCAAATTTGGGCTTAAAATCAAAAATACCTTGAACCCTAACTTAGTGCCACAGCTGGGCACTCAGTGCGAACCGCGGTTGTTTCTGTGCGGTCCGCAATAACATTTTGTGCGGACCGCATTGATGAATGCCCTCAAAGCTGAACCTTGGAGACTGCGGCCCACTACGTTTTGTGCGGTCCGCATTGGTCCCTGTGCGGCCGCACTACATTTTGTGCGACCCTCACTACCTGGATACAGAGAGTGGGTAGTCTGAACCCCACCTCTATGCGGACCGCATGGCCTTTTTGTGTGGTCCACATTGACCCCTATGCGGCCGCACACCATTTTGTGCGGTCCGTACTGTGTGACTTCTGAAAACTATCTGCAACTTTTCCTTCCTGTTCTGCAACTCTGTTTCTTAACTACTTCAATTGATACTAACAAGCTTATTGGATTGTGTTTGCAGACAATGGTGAAACAATGAGGTAAAGGTTCTAAACAACCAGGCAGAGTAGAATCCTCCCGGGGAGGGAAACAGAAAATTGTGAGATTGACTGTTCAAGCCCGGCAAAACATAAAAAACATAAAGAAGATGATTAAAGCTACTGATAGTGCCATTGACATGCCTGGGAGTGAGTACGAACCCTCCTCGGAGATATCTTCAGACTAAATTCGAGAATGCATCCCTGACTGGCCGGAGAGAAACAGACTACGAGACACTCCTCCCACTTCCCCGCTGCCCAAGCATCAGTAAATGTGTCTTCTGGGTCGTCTGAGGGCTCACCCGAAGGCGGTGGGGATTAATACTCCACCTCTCTCACAGCTTCATTATCCGGAGAGGGTGTAAGAGACGATGAGGAAGTAAGAGGTGAAGAAGTAGTTAGAGAAGGGGGTGAACCTCAGGTTGGTAGGGTGGCTAGAACTAGGAAACCGGAGGCGTGGCTAGACCAGTTCATAAGTGAAGTAGCATATCACAAATTCAGGGAATGGTGGCCGGTGAGGAAATTAATCCCATAGCGGAGTTTTGTTGATAGAGATCTACTGCCTCACAACCCCAATGTGAGGAGGCAATTTAGGGAGAGAATTAACTACGAGTTCTTTCTGGGTGACTGTGTAGATGCCAACGAGCACTTGGTCAAGGAATTCTACACCAATGTTGCTCACATAAAAAAGGGCACAAAAGTGACCAAGGTGCGAAACCTGAAGGTGTTGTTTGATGGGAAAACAATAAATGACTACCTTGGCTTTGATGAAGAGGATGAGGCACTATTTATGGCAAAGATGGAAATGGACGAGGAAGTCCGTCCCTGGCTGGCATAGTATCTAGCAATCCCAGGTACCACCCCGACTGGTTGACTGCGGGCGTCAAGATTCTGAGACGTAGTTTGAACTTCAAGGCAAAGGGGTGGGAAACATTTGTATGTAGCAGGTTGGACCCCACGACTCATGACAACTCCCTCCCTCTTCACCAGGCAGTTTTGGTGGCTTCAATCATGGCGGGGTACCCAATCAATGTGGGAAATGTTATGTCTAGGATAATCACAATAGTGGGCAGTGAGCATGACAGAAACTACCCTTTCCCCAGTTTTCTGACTATGTACTTTTGAGACCTAAAAGTTGAAAACAGGTCATTCGACATCAAGGCCAAAGAGAAGGCCCCATTTTCTTGGTACAACATGCAGGGGGGATGATAACCCCAAAAGCAATAACTTCAAGAAAACAACTACTGCTCCAACTGGCTAGTCTGAGGAGCCAGTTGTGGTAGTGGCCCTTGCTCAGCCTGCCTCCACCTCCACCGATATCCCTCCTGGCCCATCCATCTCAGCAGACCTAGAGATACCACCCCGTGCCTATCCGGTGACTATCCACCGACTAAGCCAGGCTCTCCTCAGTATCAACAACTGGATGCAGACTGCGTCATCCAAGTTGTCTACCCTCACTACCACAGTAGAGGCTCAGTCGACACCTCCATCTCCATAGGTCCCCCAGTCCATAGAGGATGCTCTTAAGGAGATTTTGGCCAACTAGCAGAAAATCCTCGACACTCAGAAGGTGCTTACAGAGATAGTTGATTCACACAGCAAGGCTCTCAAGGAGCTTGCTAGGGAGCACAAGAAGTTGAGGAAGACATGGGCCTCCAAGGAGTCCGTAAAGGCACTGAGGGTTGATGTTGACAGAATGAAGGCAGATCATCTGCCTTTGGACTTATTGCTACAGGACCCAGTACCATCAACTCATCCCCAGCTCGAGCAGTCCCAGAGGCCTCCCAAGAGAAAGAGGATGATTCCCAGAGCAGACGATGCAATCATCCAGTTGACAAACCCATCGGAGGCCTCCTCCAGTCAGCCACAGGATGCACCTCAGGAGCCTGTCCAGGCCCAGGTCCCAGCAGCACAGTAGCATGCCACAAGGAACCAGTCTGAGGTTCCCGAGCACAGTGAGGTCCCAAGGACCACTCAGGAGCCCATGCAGACAGACAGGCCAAAGGGAGTCCCTATATCCTTTTCCCTTTCTCTTTTTGGTGCTTTATTAAGTTTAGTTGGCATTGGGGACAATGCTAGCTTTCATTGAGGGGCTAGGCCCTACTTTTATGGATTCATTCGGATGATTGTATATATATTTGATACTTTTTATGCTTTCCTTATCTTTTCATCTTTGGGTTGTAAATAATTTTAACATTTCGTTACATTTATCGCACTTTTATTTTACTTTGGGTCTGTATATAAAGTTATGCTACATTGTATATATTCATCCCATCTATTGTATATTCGACAAATCCCCTCTTGTATATATTCATTTTACTTTCCGCAACTTTTCGTTCTTAGCTTCATATTTATGATTCGTAGCTTCTTGTTTTGAAAGTTTGCAACAAGACTTTGGTTTTCTTAATGCCACGGTTCCTTCCAAAGGTGGAGTTTTGTGTGAACCGGGTGGCTCTTCCCAATGATGGATGGCGTGAAAACCTTCTTAAGGGTTTGAGTCCCTATTTATTTGTTGTTTTTAGTAGTTAGTAGTTAAGCAATCAAAGCTTCACTTAGGCCTCAATCTAAACAAATTGTTGTGTTTAGGATGGTGAAAGTCGTGACCTTGAGACTCTTGTGTTGACCAATAATCATCAAGTGGTTTTTCGGGACCACTGTGTGCTCAAATCTTATCTAAGGTCGTTGTGGGCCCCCGACTCTATGTCTTTAGCGACCTCATAGCTTGTGTGGTGAGTAATTGCATTGCAAGTCCAAGTCCCGAGCCATTGGTCTAGAACTTGCCCTGAATATTTGTTGAGGTGAAATCCTAAGTGAATTTTGACTTGAGACATGATTATAGGCTTTCCTTGGTCCAAATGATAGCTTTAACACTTCCATATCCTACCAATGATAAGATCCCTAGTCAACCCTTTTGAGCCTTAGACCTTTTCCCTTCAAGACCCATAATACATGCCTATACCCGTTCTAAAAGATACCCTCTCTTGGCACCCGATCTTTCCTTTAGCACATGGCAAAAACATAAGTTTGGGGGAGTTGATGAGGATTGCAACAAAGTGATAAAAAGGCACAAAAATGAAGAAAAGGAAAGGCAATGAAAAAGAAAGAAAAGCAAAAAGATAAAAAGAATGTTCAATGTGAAAAAAAATAAAAAGGGACTCAAGAAAAGAAATGAATTAAAGGTGTGGAAAGTTAAAAAAAAGGAGAAACGGTTTGAAATGTATAAGAAAGAGTGACAGTTTGTCTCTCTAACCCCTTAGAAAGAAGGGAAATGACTCAAAGAGTCAAGTGAATGTGTGCCAAATGAAACAAAAGAAGTGCTTAAGGGAAGATGGAACCTACGTAGACCAAACATCTCCTAACCTGAACCAAAAGCCTTCACAATGTCTCCACAAAAGCCCTATATGATCTTGAGTTGAATGAAGCTTACATTAGTGGTGACTCACATAAGGGGCAAGCATATTGTACTTAGAGCCGGACTTGTGACTTTTTCTTGAGAGAGATGAGTGAATTTCCATTAACCTCGTTCTGAGTGCCACTATTCTAAAGATGAGGTTTACTTAGGGAGAGTTGAGGATGTATGAGTTTGGGTTCCACAATGGCCAAAGTAATAGAAAGAGTTCTTTGATTTGTTGAGCCAACTCTTGATGTTCCTATGTCACACTTAATCCATGGAGTTTCAAAGAGTAAAAAGTTGTTAATGATTCATTTATATTGAGGGCAATTGTTAGTCCTAACTTATGCTAGATGAGGTTACTTTAGGACAGCTAGAATTTTCTTGGATGTTCTCTTGAGGGGTGGGTCTTATTTTGTTTGCTTGAGGACAACCAAAAGCTTAAGTTTGGGGGAGTTGATAACTAGGGATTTTGACACATTTTATACTCCTTCTTGCTTAAGTTTTGATTAGAAATGTGTACAAAATAGTCCCAAAGGCTCCCAAGTTGTGTTTGATTGCAGGTTTGATCAACAAAGTGACAAGAAGTCAAATATCAGCTCAAAAGGAGTGAAACTTGCACAAGTATCAAGACAAGACAAAGCTCATGCAAAGATGAATGTGAGGGTTCAGAGAGCATGACATTCAGGCACAAAGGCAATGCGACCGCACTAGGTTTTGTGCGGTACGCACTAAGATGAATGCGGCCGCACTTGATTTAGTGCGGTCCGCAGTAAGGAGGATCAGAGAGTTGCCAAATTCTGAGTTCAAGCCAATGCGGTCCGCGCTCCATTTTATGTGGACCGCACTAGAAGCCTCCACGGCCGCAGTCTATTCTCTGCGGTCCGCATTGCCCGAGTTCAGAGAGTTAGATTTTCAAGCTCAGAGCCCTAGTGCGGACACACATCATTTTGTGCGGTCCGCACTAGCCCCACAGGGGTAATTTTGTCAAGATTGTTTAGCTTAGTGTAAATAACTTCTCTTCCCATTTTTAGGGCATTAGATAGTTTTACAACATAGTTGCGCTCGTGGGTTCGAATATTTTAGCCATTTTGGGCAATTTTATCTACATTTCATCATTGAATCTTATTGTCTATCTTAGTAATTAATTAATATGAGTTGATCTTCATCTATTTTTTTTCTTTTCTTCTTTAATTAAGAGTAGCTAGACCCATAAGCTAGGGTTGTGGCTCAACCCTAGTGTGGTTAATTGATGGGTCTTTCATTTTAGGGCTAGATTGACTATGGGTGTTTGATATTTGGGCCAATTTCAAAGTTAATTGCTGAATTAGTGGTTGCAAACACTAGTTTGTATTTATTTGACTTGAGCTCTTCTTGAGAAAGAGAGCCTAAGTCTTCGAAATTGGTCCAACAAGGAATTGGGGCGTACTCAAGAGATTGATAGCCCCAATTAAAGGGTTAAACCTCGAGAGAGTAATACTCGACTTGAACTTTGATTGTTTGTGCAAATTTGCATACCCAATTGGTCTTGAGAAAGTCAATTCGGGCAAAATCACTCGAACCACCAAGAGGTGTAGAGTGGGTAATATCGTGCAACGGTTATATCATACTCCCCAATTATGTCAATCATATCTTAGATTCAATTACCTATCAATTGACCACCTAGGCGAAAGTCACTACCCTAGTGCCTTTTAAACCATTTGAACAATCCTCTTTAGTTTTACTCTTAGCTTAATCTAGTTTCATTTACCATTGTAGTTTGATAAAAGTAGAAGTAAATCAAAAACCCCAATAATGATTAGAAGTGCAATCTGGAACACATACGCAATCCTAAACTAGATAGATACTCGATTCCAAATTCTAGCTCTATGTGGAAATCAATCCCGACCCTAAATCGGGTAAAAGCTCTTCGACCCTCTCTTGCTACTTAATAGTAGTACAGGGTAGGCTTTGATCACTGGCCCTACTGAGAACCATGATAACCATGACCCGAAGATGCCCCATGATAACCTAGGCGAGCTGGCTGAGCAGACCTGAATGAACGGCCTCTGTCGTGCTGAAACTGACCCTCGAAGGAGCACCACTATAACTGCCAGATCCTTGAGGCCTCTTGGCCTCCCTCTCCTTTCGCTCCTGGGGACGAACAGACTCAATCTCACGGGCGATATCCACAACCTCCTCAAAAGTAGCATCAGTCAACCTCTCCCTTATCATAAGAATACGGAGCTAATAAGTAAGACCATCAACAAACCTCCTAATCCTCGCTCTATCTATCGGAACCAACCAGATGGCATGACGAGCCAACTTAGAGAACCTCAACTCATACTGCGACACACTCATCTCCCCTTGACGCAACCACTCAAACTGCCTACGCAGGTTCTCTCTACGAGACTGCGACATATACTTCTCCAGAAAGAGAATGGAGAACTGCTGCCAGGTAAGGGGTGCTGCACCAACAGGCCTACGCCTCTTAAAATCCTCCCACCAAGTGAAAGCAGCTCCTGAAAACTGATAGGTAGTGAAAGCGACCCCGCTGGTCTCCAGAATACCTGTAGTATGAAGCATCCTCTAACACTTATCCAAAAAGCCCTAGGCATCCTCGCCCTCTGCACCACTGAAGGTCGGAGGCTGCAATCTACCAAACCTTTCCAACCTACGCTGCTCATCCTCCGGCATGACATGAACCACATAGTCCTGAGCAGCTGCAACCGGCTAGGCTGGATGCGCCCCCGGCGTCTGAAGTCCCTGCACGACCTACTCAGGTGTGCAAACGGCGAGAGTCTGATTGCCTCCCCCGGCCTGAGAAGTAGCTGCAGTTGTAGTGGCTGAAACTGCCTGAGCTAGGCCAGTGCAAACTGATAAGATCTGAGCCAAGGCCTCCTGAAGACCCAAAATCACGATGGGCACAGCTGGTGCTGCAGGAGCGTCCATAACTGGGACCTGATCCGGAACTAGGGCAGCAGGTGCATCTGCAGGTGCTGCTCTAGCTACTCTTCCCCTACCATGACCACAGCCGTGTCCTTGGCCTCTAGTGGCCATAGTTGGTGGTACTGGGGGTCCTCCACTGTGACCAGTAGCGCGTGTCCTCACCATTTGTGAGAGAGTAGAGTAATAGAAGTTTAGTACTCTGATCAACAAGTTCGCATGACAAGAATTTCAAGAATGTGAAGTTTTTTCTAAAGGTTCTGCAGCCTCTCGAGGATAAATATAGACGTCTCCGTACCGATCCGCGAGACTCTACTAAACTTGCTCATGACTTGTGAGACCTATGTAACCTAGGCTCTGATACCAACTTGTCACGACCCTAACCCGGACCCAGTCATGATGGTGCCTCTCGTGAAGACAAGGCCAACCGACACTTCCCATTTTCCAATTATTAATAGTTAAGCATTTAAGAAACGGTCTAAACATGATAAAGTAAATCCAAAAATAACGACGATAACATAAATACGCGGAAGAACACCCATACACAACCCTAACCGGGGTGTCACTAGTCATGATCTTCTATAAGTCATAATACAATTCTGCTAAATCCATAACTAGTACAACTGTCTGAAAAGAAATAGAAGCGATAAAGGAGTAGAGACACGGGGCTGCGGACGTCAACAACTACCTCGTAATCTCCGAAAGCCCGCCTGAAGCTGGAGGAATCAAACTAGCTACACCTGAATCTGCACACAGGGGTGCAGGAAGTAAAGTGAGTACTTCAACTCAGTGAGTAACAAATGTAAATAACGACTGAAAGTAAGAAAATACGTAAGGCACAAGGCATTCTATAATGAAGTAGTAAAACAGTGAAAAGTCAAGTAAAATCCTCTTTCAATAAGTAAACAAGTAATTGACAGGTAATTAAGGTAAAGTAAACAAATAGAAGTTCGCCCCTTGGGCAACATCTCAGAACAATAACAGCCCCTCAGGCTCAATCTCACATCACAATCTCACCTACCCGCGCTCACTGGGGGTGTGCAGACTCCCCTTACGGCTCAAGCGCAATAACAAGCTTCTCGTAGCATCAAAACTAGGCCCTCGACCTCATATCAATCAAGCAACCTCGTGGCGTACATATCTCAGGCCCTCGGCCTCAAATCAGTATCAGTGTTTCTTTACTACGTAGGCCCTCACCCTTACTCAGTCAAAAATCATCACAAGCCTCTCGGGCAATAGTAAAACAGTGTTTCTCAGCCCAAACATCATTTAAAATGTCATTTAAGTATTAAAATTGAGTAAGCATGGCTGAGTAGTAAAATAGTGGGAAATAACATGACTGAGTTCAAGTATAAAGTCAAACACTAAGGAAGATATCAATAGAAATCCCCGAAGGGTTCAAATAGTTGGCACTAGGCCCAAATATGTCATTCAACCCAAATAATGATGATAACAAATAGTTTTCAATCAAATATGCGGTAAAATCATCAATAGGGACGGACCAAGTCACAATCCCCAATAGTGCACGACCCCACGCCCGTCATGAAGCGTGTGTCTCACCTCAATATAGCACTACGATGTGCGAATTCGGTGTTTCAAACCCTCAGAACATCATTTACAATCATTACTCACCTCGAACCGACTAAATCTCTAGCTCACGATGCGTTTACCCCTCGAATCAGACTCCACTCGTGTCGAATCTATCCAAAATCAAAACGAGGACGTCAAAATATGCTAAGGGAACAAAGCACAAGCGAAAACAATCAATAAATGGCATAAATCCCGAAATTACCAAAACCCGACTCCCGGGCCCACATCTCGAAATTTAGAAATTTTTACACTAATAGATTCCTTATCTTCCCACGAGTTCATACATACCAAGAACATCAAAATCCATCCGCAAATGACCCTTCAAATCCCAAATGTTTGGTCTCCAATTTCAAGCCTTAGTTCTTCAATTTTAGGCTTAGATTCCATGATTTTCTAGGTGAAATTCACATAATAATCGAGTTTTTAGTCCAAGAATCTTACCTCCAAGTGATTCCCCTCAAACCCCTCTTAGATCTCCTTCAAAAATCTCCAAAAATGACCAACTATGGAGGAAATGAGCCCCAAAATCGCGGACAAGATGAGTTAAAAACATTCTGCCCAGGCTTAATTTCCTTCTTCGCGAACGCGGTCAAAGCCTCGCGTTTGCGAAGCACAAAATAACATTGACCATAATCCTCTTACGCGAACGTGATACAACCCATGCAAACGCTATGCTTTTCCCAGATGAACCTTCGCGAACGCGATCCTTCCATCTCGAACGCGATGGGTTAATTTCCACTGAAGCTTGACCATTTAAGTCCTTCTATGCGAACGCGACAACACGCCCGCAAATGCAATGCACAACCTCGAAATCCTTTGCGAACGCATCTTCCTTGCGAATGCGAAGGCTAAAATTCAACCTCCCTCAGCAGACTCTTCGCGAACGCGAAGACCAAAATGTCTGCAACTGCTGGAACTCAAAATCTGCAACTTTTCAAACTTCAAAATGATCCGGTTGACCACATGAAACTCACCCGAGGCCCCGGGGACCTCAACCAAAGGCACAAACATATCCTAAAACCTTATTCAAACTTGTTCCAAACATCAAAACACCTCGAACAACATCAAATCATCCAAAACACATCAGATTCAAGCCTAGGTTTCTAAAATCTTCCAAATTACGCTTTTGATCAAAAATCCAACCAAACCACGTCCGAATGACTTGAAATTTTGAACACACATCCCAAATGACACAACAGAACTACTGCAACTCTTGGATTTCCATTCCAACCCCTATATCAAAATCTCACTTATCGACTGGAAATCGCCAAATATCAACTTCACCAATTCAAGCCTAAATCTACTCCGAACCTCCAAACTCATTCCGATCACTCTCCTAAGTCATAAATTACCTCTTGAAGCTAACCGAACCATCGGAATTCAGTTCTGATCCCTCTAACACATAAGTCAACATCCGGTTGACTTTTCTAACTTAAGATCCCTCAAAAGAGACTAAGTGTCTCAAACCTTACCAAATTCCTTTCAGATTCGATCCGACCAACCCGATATCACCTAAAACGGATAAACAAAGCATAAAGAAGTAGAAATGGGGAAAACGGAGCGGTAACTCATGAGACGACTGGCTGGGTCGTCACAGAACCTAAAGCATTTTTTTGATGATTTGGAAATAAATCTTCCCAAGGCTGCAATTCTTCCCGTCAGTCTTTGTACCTCTTTTTTACTTGTTAGTGTATCAGGAATTTCCTCAATAGCTTTAATCTGCACGGGATTTACTTCAATGCCACGGTCAGAAACAAGAAATCCCAAAAACTTACCTGATAAAACGCCAAATGCACATTTCTCGGGGCTTAACTTCATGTTGAATTTACGGAGAATCTGAAATGTATCAGACAAGTGTTGGATATGATCCCCTGCTTGTTGTGACTTGACCAGCATATCATCTATGTAGACTTCCATGTTTTTCCCTAAATGTTCTTGAAACATTTATGTCACCAACCTTTGATATGTGGCTCAAGCGTTTTTGAGACCAAATGGCATTACTTTGTAACAGTAAGTCCCACTGTTTGTTATAAATGAAGTTATTTCCTCATCTATTGTATCTATTTTGATTTGGTTATACCCTGAATCTGCATCTAAAAAACTTAACAATTCATGTCCTGCAGTAGCATCAATTAGTTGATCTATATGTGGTAACGGAAAAGAATCTTTAGGACAAGCTTTGTTTAGGTCAGTATAATCTACACAAACTTGCCACTTTCCATTCTTTTCAGGCACTACTACAGATTAGCTAACCAATTTGGATATCTTACCTCGCGGATTGACCCAATTTTTAGAAGTTTTTGTACCTCATCTGGAATCACCTGATTCTTGAAAGACTCTTACTTTCTTTTCTTTTGTTTGACAGGTGGATATAATGGATCTTCATTTAACTTGTGAGTCATTACTTTCGGGGGTATTCCTTTCATATCAGAATGGGACCAAACAAAACAATCCCATTAGTTTTCAAAAATTCAGTCAACTTACCTTTCATTTCGTGGCTTAGGTTGGCCCCAATATAGACTTTCCTTTCAAGCCAAGGTGTGAATAGTTCTACAGCTTCCAACTCTTCAATCATCGTTTTGATGTTTTCATTCTCTTCTGGCTCTTGGATGGAATCGGGCCTCGAATATACATCTGTCCGCCCGTTTCAGTTGAGGTTTGCGTTGTAGCATCCTCAACTAGATTTCGTAATTGATATTTTTCTTCATTTTTTGCACTCAAATCTGCTACGGAGTTGATGCTCCTAGATGTCTATTGATCACCACGGATTTGACATATTCCCCATTGTAAAGGGAATTTAATAACTTGATGCATGGTAGATGGCACAAAATCCATTTCGTGAATCCATGGTCTACCGAGAATCATATTATAAGCCATATCCATCTCTACCACCTAAAAATTCATATCTTTGACAACTCCTTCTGCGAATGTTGTTAGTATTACCTCCTTTTTTGGTACGATGCTTGAGTTGTCAAAACCAGATAAAGTATGTGCCTTGGGTACCAGCTTATCTTCAACTTGTATTTCGTTTAACACTCTTAGATAAAAGATGTTCACGGAGCTACCTGGATCAATCAAAACTCGTTTCACATTAGTGTCATGTACTAGTAGAGATATTACCAATGCATCATGGTGCGGAGTTAGTACGCCATCTACATCATCAAATGTAATACTTTTTTCTTCCAAAGCACGTCGAACCCGCTTCCCGTGTGTGACTGTAACCTTTGAAACCTTTTTGGCTTCCGTATATGTCACACCATTAATTTCTTCTCCTCCGCTTATAACATTAACGTTCCTTTTGGTGAAGGAGGTTTATAGGGCTCGTGCACGTTCTTCGTATACGGTTGCTTACCTTTTTCACTAAACAATTCAGTTAGATATCCTTGCTTTAACAAATGGTCAACTTCACCTTGTACCAATCTATAATCTGCCGTTTTGTGACCATGATCGTTGTGAAACTCGCACCAGAAATTAGGATTTCGCCTATTCGGGTTTGATCTCATTTCCTTTGTCCACCGCACCTTATCACCCATGCTTCTTAATAATGCTACTAACTCTGATGTGCTAACATTGAAATTGTAATCACCAAATTTTGCCTTCGAGCCTTTATTATCATCTCGCGTCTCTCGTGCATTTTGCTCTTTTCCAAACCTTGATGATGAGTCTGACTCTCTTTCTCTCGATCTATGATCGTACCTTGAGTTATCCTGCTTTGAACGCGAGTATCTTCCTACTGGTCCCATGTAGAGATCGTATCTATTTTTGCCGGACCTTTTTTTAGTTTCAACACGTCTCAAACTTACCCTCTCCTCTTTTTGAGACCGAGAGATTCTATCCTCAACTTCATGTTGTATCTGTTGTAAACATCATTCGAAGTTGTTGCTGGAAATTCACGTAGACTTTCCTTGAGTCGTCTCGTGGCTTTTGAACTTTTCTCATTTAAATTACTGGGAAAAGCCATAGCTGCCCAATTATCAGGTACACGCGGCATCCTTTCACACTGGAATCTGTCTACGAATTCTCTAAGCAGCTCCGAATCTGCTTGCTTTAGTTTGAAAATATCCTCCATTCTCTTTTCAATTTTTTGGGCTGCCGAGAGTGCTTTGATAAATAAATCTGCAAGCTCAGTGAAAGAATTTATAGAATTCTCGGGTAGAAGAGAATACCATGTTAATGCTCCCTTAGTGAGTGTTTCACCAAATTTTTTGACCAATACTGATTCAATTTCTTGTTTGGTCAAGTCATTGCCCTTTACACCAGTTGTGAATGCAGTCAAGTGGTCTCGTGGATTAGTAGTTCCATTGTATTTTGGAATATCGAGCATCTTGAATTTCTTCGGAATCGGTAGAGGAGCACCACTGGGCTTCCAAGGTTGTTGTGAATATTTATCCATATCTATTCCCTTGATTACATGAGGTACTCCAGGTATTTTCTCTATGCGGTCGCTTTGCTCCTTGAGTTGTTTCTGCAAAGTTAATACTAAATTTTGTAAATCGAAATTGACTATGTTACATGGTTCTCCATCACGAGACTCACTGGGAGTTCCACCACTACCTGAATTAACAAGTCCAGAATGTGGATTTTTCAAAGTGTTGTTATTTGGAGTTGGTGTTGGTGGTGCAACCGACAACTGACTAGTAAAAGCCTGGAGGGCGTTATTGACCCGTTGAGCAATTAATTTCTTAAGAGCTTCATCGAGGGCTTGTTCATTTCCGACTCTATCATTTTGATTTGATTCAGATTCGTTTGGAGTCCCCTCTCGTGACTGCCGCTGAGAATATTGTGGCGAAGGAGGTAGGGTTCTGTCATCTGGATCGTTCATTTGATGCTGTGGATCTTGAGGTGGTAAATTGCGTTGGTTATTGTCGTTGACATTCGACATGATAGTTTTTGATAAAAGAATCGATTTGGAAAGCAGATGATTATTAGATTTCGGTAACAAAACCAATTTGTTTAACCAAATATAGGAATTTCGGTCAATGCTTATTTTTAGAAGCACTCGGGTTATTTATAATCAAGTAGAAATAGGAATAATTGATGTAAATAATAACTGAATAGAAAGCAAAGCAAATCAGTATATTCCAATAGTATTTCGTGTCCTTACAAATGTTCATTCCTCACTTTTTATACCTATTTCTAAGTAATACGCTTTTCTCTTTCATAATGGAGTCATTATGGACAATTAATGACATTTAATGTAACATTATAATTGGTAATCATAATCGATTCAATACAAATTCTATAACATTTTTCGTAATTAATGACTATTAATTACCAATAATACGTATCTATACCCCTTTTGCTATTTAGGTTCATTCTTTTGACGTGTATTCAGAATACCAAGAGGTCCGAGCACCTATCCCTTCTGGTTTTCTTGGATCCATTCAGGGTAATCAAAATGAATTTGGAAGAACAGTTCCCAGTTTGAAGCTTGAAATTTGAAAGGCTTAACCAAGATATGACTTGTTTGTATATGATCTCGGATCCGAATTTTTATGATTTGGTTATCTCCGTTAGATGATTTGGGTCTTAGGAGCATGATTGGAATGCATTTTGGAAGTCCGTGGAAGGTTTAGGCTTGAATTGGCGAAATTGAGATTTTGACGTTTTCCGGTTGATAGGTGAGATTTTTGGATATAGGGGTCATAATGGAATTACGGAAGTTGTAGTAGCTCCGTTGTGTCATTTGTGACATGTATGCAAAATTTTAGGTCATTCGGACGTGGTTTGGTTGGGTTTTTTTTATCAAAAGCGTAATTTGGAAGATTTTGGAATTCTTAGGCTTGAATTCGATGCAAATTTGGTGTTTTAATGTTGTTTTGAGCGTTCCGAAGGTTGGAACAAGTTTGAATGATGTTATGGGATATGTTGGCATGTTTGGTTGAGGTCTCGAGGGCCTCGGGTGAGTTTCGGGTGGCAATCAGGCCATTTAATATTTTGAAAAGTTGCAGAAAACTGCTGAAGGATTTCAGGAAAATTGACCTTCGCGTTTGCGAGTAGGCCCTCGCATTCGAGAAGGGTTATCTGGTAAGGCTGGGGAATTAGCCTTCACATTTGCGATGAAGGCTCCGCGTTCGCGAAGGGCTGGAGTCTTGAGCATCGCGTTCGCGAGGTTCATGCCGTATTCGCATAGAAGGAAGGTGAGTAGCTGGGTTCGGGGTGTTTGTTCTTCGCGTTCGAAGAGGTAGTGTCGCGTTCGCAGTGAAAAAGTCAAGCTTTCGCGTGTGTGTAGTGATTGTCGCGATCGCGATGAAGGAAGAATTGGTAAACATGAGGTTGTGCTTCGCGAACGCGAGGCTTTGACCACGTTCGCGAAGAAGGGTTTTGATGCCTGGGCAGAATGTTTAAATAGCCATTGTCCGCGATTTTGGGGCTAACTTTCACCATTTTTGACCGGTTTTGAAGCTTTTGAGAGGATTTGAAGAGGGATCCAAGAGTTAAATGTGGTAAAGGTACTTATATTAAATGGATGTGTAGTTACTCTCTTATAATTTCTTTATCATGTATACTCATGGACTGCCGTACCGACAAGATCGAATTGCAAGTTCCATTGCATGGTGCATCTAAGAGAGGTTTTTATTGTATTAATCTAGGTAGACATAAATTTTATTGGGATGATGATGTCCATATTCTTTATAAGGGAGTATTTATACCTATTAGGATTGATTGGGTTAAATGGACACATTGTCACTATCTTATTTTATTCCTACTATTTTTTCAGATTAGTGGATACCATTTACTAGTGCGTGTTTTCTTTTTCTTGCAAGGTCAAAATTCGAGGACGAATTTTCTTCAAGAAGAGGGGAATGATAGCATCCTAGGAAGCTCAACTCTATTCAAGGACATGGATGAAGCTTTTGAATCTCAAAGATGGCCTTTAATAAGAGTTCAAGCTAAAGAATTACAAAACAAGATCATTAGACTTCAAGTGCAAATGAAGAAGTTATTAATTGGGAGGAAGAGCTCAAGGATAAAGGATGTGAATTGGCTAGGTGATAGCATCAAGGACAAGGATAGAGTTTTGGAAGCTCCAAGGCCATATACAAGATCTCAAGCTAAAGAGTTGCAAACTAAGGTTGCTAGACTTCAATGGCAAATAAAGAAGCTTTCAATTGTAGAGGAAGAGCTCAAGACCAAAGGAAATAAATTGTCCAAATTTTACAATTATATGGTGGTCCAAATTGAAGTCCAAGAGGAGGAAGATTGGGTCACCAAATTAGCCCTTGAAGTCCATCAAAAAGGGCTCAAAATAAGTTTAAAAGAGGTCCAAAAGGGGGTGTTTCAAAAGGAGCCCAATTGGAGTCCAAACCAATGGCCCAAACTAGTTGTTTTAAGGCCCAAATCTGCCCCAAAGGGTCTTGGCCGCCCCCACCTAATTTTAATGACTTTTCATACTCTTTAGCAACCACCCTACCTAATTGTAATGACTTTGTATGCCTTAGCAACCACCCTACCTAATTTTAAGGACTTTTATGCCTTAGTACTCCTATAAATAGGGAATTCTTCTCATTCATAAGACACGACATTATTGATTAAGTATATCATACTTTGAGAGTTCTTTTGAACCTTTGTTACTTGTGCTTTGAGATTTATCTTTCAACCTTTACTAGTTCATAGTTCAAGGTAGTAAGATTACATTTCTTTTGTGATATCTTTGATTCCTTTGTGGTATTCTTAGAAGGCGATTAATACTAGTTATTAATTGTTGTCTCAAGTTACTTGTAAAGTGGTCAAGATCCGAATCTATTGTTTTGATTTGCTTTTAAGTAAAGACGTTTGATTTATTCCATAAATCAAGACGTTGTTACTTTGATCTTGTCAAGGCTATAGAACTTGCGTTCTTGGAAGTTCTTGGAAATTGTTTCCTTGAATTTTCCCATATCCTTTATTTTCATTTCTTTAATTCTAGTTGTTCAATTCCTTGTTGTTATTTCTTCCGCATTTACTTCGCAAATTCTTACTATAGTTTGGATTCCCGACCTAGTTGCTATCAAGTGGTATCAGAGCGGTTCTATCAAGATTTCGTTCTTGGTAAGTCTTGGGATTTCTTGAATACTAAGAGCAAAGAAAAGAAAAGAATAAAATTTAAAAAAATAGAAAAAAATGAATTAATAAAAAAACAAGAAAAAAAACGAAAATCTTTTTTTAGAACAAAAAACTAGAGTGCTCTCTAGGATATTTCTTTTGTATCTAATTTGTTTCCAAAAATTAACAATGGAAACAAAAAGAGGGGATCCTAGATTTTCTTACTCTTTCTAATCTAAATATATAATCCTTTCCTTTTTGTTCGCGTCTTGTTTCAACCGAGCCTAATAGTTCTAGGATTTGGTTTTTCTTTCATTATTTCCCCAAAAATCTGAATTTTACTACGAAGAACTTCATACGAGTTGGGTTTAACTATAAATCTACAAAGTATTTTGTTCAAAGGTTATTTCGAGAGAAAAAAGGGTAAAGTGTGTGAGAGAACAATTGAGAAAAAAAAACAAAGAAGCCAAATTTGAGAGATACATATTTCCTTTAATCTATGTCAAGATATCTCAAATAGGTAGTTGCAGTGGAAGGAGTAGATCTATGACTCAACAACTTGAAAGGTCGATATTATAATATATCGAATTGAAAGAAGACAATGGTAAAGTTATTTTTCAAACAAGAGCTAAAGTGATGTCTACAATTTATACCCTTAGAATTGACAAAGCATTTAACTATAACTTTATTAGCACTTATATGGTTGAGAAATTGAACTTGCCTTGTGTTGAATATATTGATCCCTACATGTTGAAAGGAGTAAAGGTAGATAAAAGAGTGTTATTACCATTCTATATTGGAAGGTATGTGGATGTGATTTGGTGTGATGTCATTCCCATGAATCGTTTTCATATCTTGTTGGGAAGGCCATGGAATATCTATAGAAGTGCTTCATATAGTATCGTAAAAAATCGATACTCTTTTGAGGTTAATGGGAAGAAACTCAGTCTTGGGCCTTTGACTCCCTCACAAATTTATGCAGATGAAAAGATTGTTAAAGAGAATATGGAAAAATATGAGAGAGAAAAGAATGAGTGGAGTAAGGGAGTGCATGTTTACATTCCAAGAGAGGAAAAAGGAGAGGTTGTCTTGAGTAAAAAGAGTGGGATGTCAAGTGAGGTAAACAATGATCTTGAGAAAAAAGAAAAAGAGAGAAAGCAATAAGAGAAACAAAGTCTGTGAGGTAGAGAGAGAAAAACAAGAGAGATTGAGTGAAGGAAAAGAACTCTTTAGTGAGAGAAAAGAGGCTAAGGGTGAGGAAAACATTAGTCTTGCGATAAAAGCCAAAGAGAGTGTAAGCAAGAAAAAAGTTTCTTTACTTCCTAACCCATTAACTCTTTCTTGTTTTAGTTCTTGTGATTTTGTGCAGCCACGTGATGAAATACCTTTTGAAAGGAGTGGTGAGGCGCAAGAGATGGTGGCAAAAGATCCAATTGGATTCCAACATAAATTCGGCAATATCAATTCTTGTTGGATGGTGGAAGACAAAAGCTTGATTAAATTCTTTGTTATTAAACCTTTTGACTATTTCGATTCTTATTTACAGGGTTATGACATGGAGTTGCCTAAAAGCATTGCTAAGGTGGAGCCATTGCATAAAAGAATACAAGGTGATGATGTTCCATTGGTAAATAAGTCCAAGTATGGTATGTATAATTGGTTTATTTGCATTCTTGGTCTTTCTAGAACACCTAAGGTATTTTTGGAGGTAATGAATTACACTCTTATTTCTTATATTGGTGACTTTATAATTTTTGTAGATGATGATATTTTGATGCACATCAAGTCATTAACTATAATATCTAAGTTAATGTGTAAGAGTAATTCGCTTCCTTTTGAAATTGTGTATGACATAGATGATTACTTATTCCAACTTGGTGGAAAGAGGCATGGAATTTCTGTGAAGAGGCTTGCAAATGAGTTAAATATTTCTTCTTATCTTATTCAAGTGGCTAATGAGTTTTCATGTGCTAAAGAATGTGATCTTTGTTATGTGATGGGGAGTCATTCTTCAAGTCATGTTCATTGTAAGATTGTAAAAGTATTTGTTTCTAGTAAAGAGGATATGCATGATTGTTGTAATACTGGTGATCAAATACTCTTTCATGTAGAGGAATCCATGAGATTTGTAATTGTAGTTAGTAGTCTATATCATGAATGTATCTTGTTTGATACATGTGGTAGAGGTACTTATATTAAATGGATGTATAGTCACTCTATTATAATTTCTTTGTCATGTATACTCATGGACTGCCGTACCGACAAGATCGAATTGCAAGTCCCATTGCATGGTGCATCTAAGAGAGATTTTTATTGTATTAATCTAGGTAGACATAAATTTTATTGGGATGATGATGTCCATATGCTCTATAAGGGAGTATTTACACCTATTAGGATTAATTGGGTTAAATGGACACATTGTCATTATCTTATTTTATTCCTACTATTTTTTCAGATTAGTGGATACCATTTACTAGTGCAAGTTTTCTTTTTCTTACAAGGTCGAAATTCGAGGACGAATTTTCTTCAAGAAGAGGGGAATGATAGCATCCTAGGAAGCTCAACTCTATTCAAGGACAAGGATGAAGCTTTCGAATCTCAAAGATGGCCTTTAATAAGATGTCAAGCTAAAGAATTACAAAACAAGATCATTAGACTTCAAGTGCAAATGAAGAAGTTATTAATTGGGAGGAAGAGCTCAAGGATAAAGGATGTGAATTGGCTAGGTGATAGCATCAAGGACAAGGATAGAGTTTTGGAAGCTCCAAGGCCATATACAAGATCTCAAGCTAAAGAGTTGCAAACTAAGGTTGCTAGACTTCAATGGCAAATAAAGAAGCTTTCAATTGTAGAGGAAGAGCTCAAGACCAAAGGAAATAAATTGTCCAAATTTTACAATTATATGGTGGTCCAAATTGAAGTCCAAGAGGAGGAAGATTGGGTCACCAAATTAGCCCTTGAAGTCCATCAAAAAGGGCTCAAAATAAGTTTAAAAGAGGTCCAAAAGGGGGTGTTTCAAAAAGAGCCCAATTAGAGTCCAAACCAATGGCCCAAACTAGTTGTTTTAAGGCCCAAATCTGCCCCAAAGGGTCTTGGCCGCCCCCACCTAATTTTAATTACTTTTCTTACTCTTTAGCAACCACCCTACCTAATTGTAATGACTTTGTATGCCTTAGCAACCACCCTACCTAATTTTAAGGACTTTTATGCCTTAGTACTCCTATAAATAGGGAATTCTTCTCATTCATAAGACACGACATTATTGATTAAGTATATCATACTTTGAGAGTTCTTTTGAACCTTTGTTACTTGTGCTTTGAGATTTATCTTTCAACCTTTACTAGTTCATAGTTCAAGGTAGTAAGATTACTTTTCTTTTGTGATATCTTTGATTCCTTTGTGGTATTCTTAGAAGACGATTAATACTAGTTATTAATTGTTGTCTTAAGTTACTCGTAAAGAGGTCAAGATCCGAATCTATTGTTTTGATTTGCTTTTAAGTAAAGGCGTTTGATTTCTTCCATAAATCAAGACGTTGTTACTTTGATCTTGTCAAGGCTATAGAACTTGCGTTCTTGGAAGTTCTTGGAAATTCTTTCCTTGAATTTTCCCATATCCTTTGTTTTCATCTCTTTAATTCTAATTGTTCAATTCCTTGTTGTTATTGGTTCCGCATTTAGTTCTCAAATTCTTACTATAGTTTGGATTCCCGACCTAGTTGCTATCAGAAACCCCGGATTTGCACATCGTTGTGCTATGTTGAGGTGACACACAAACTTAATGACGAGCGTGGGGTCATGCACTATCGGGGATTGTGACTTAGTCCATCTCGAATGACTATTTTACTGCGTATTTAACTGAAAACTATTTGCTATCATCATGTTTTGGGCTGAATGCCATATTTGGGCCTCGTGCCAACTATTTGAACCCTTAGGGGATTTTTATTGATATTTCCTTACTGTTTTGACTTTATACTTGTACTTAGTCATGCTATAATCTATTGTTTTCATAACTAAGCCATGTTTACTCTATTTTTAACATACTAAATGATATTTCAAATAATATTTTGGGCTGAGCATCATGTTTTAACTGTTGCCCGAGTGGCTTATGTGATTTTGACTGAGTAAGGCCGAGGGCCTATGTTGTGAAGATACTTTTGGGTCGGGCTACACGCCGCAGCAGTGATACACTGATTATGATTATGAGGCCGAGGACCTGAGTTTTGAACGCCATGAGGTGACTTGTTGATATGAGGCCGAGAGCCTAGTGATGATGCCACAAGATGGCTTGATATTGCACTTGCGCCGTAAGGGGCCCCTCCAGGAGTCTGCACACACCCAGTGAGCGCGGGTACCCATTGTTATGTGAGATATAGCCCGAGGGGCTGGTATTGTTCTGAGATATTGCCCGAGGGGCGGGTTTGTTGACATTGTGCCCGATGGGCGAACCTTTATGTGTTTATCTTTCTTATTTGCCTGTCATTTACCTGCTTAATTGCTAAAAAAAGGTATTTCATGAAGTTTAAGTTGAACTAAAATGATTTTTACATATCCTTAATGGTTCACCGTTTTACTGGCTTTTACTGCTTTATTATAGCCTGTAATGTGCGTTACGTGATTTCATATTTCTCAGTCTTTATTTATGATTATTACTCACTGCGTTGGAGTACTTGTTGCGTCCCCTTTTTCCCTCCCCTTTTTGATGGGGAAAGTGGTCCGGGTTTCGACATTCACGGGGTGTAATGACTCATTTCCTTTTGGGAATTGGGTATTCGGAGAGTCACCACCTAACGAATTATGGTACGTTAGGGTACCTAGAGCGATTAACTCTTGGGTTGGTTTGCATTACCAGAGATTAGGGTAAGTGCTCAAAGTAACCACGAGCGGAAGGTGTTAGGCACCCCTCTTGGTCCATAACTGTTGGGCCCGATCGAACTTATATTCACAAATTAGTCCATATAAACAGTCGAATCAAATAAGTTTCAAGTAAAGTACATTGGATAACTCAAGTAGTAAGATAAAGGCTTGAACAAGTTGTAAAACAAAGGTTTAAATAAAGTGAGGATTTGGTAAGGAGGGGTCCTAGGTTGGTGATCCTATATGAGAGGCTACACGTGACATTAACGCGTAGTCATCATATTCCATGTCTACCCTTCCCATCCCCTTATTGGTCATGCAAAGCGAGTGTCTAGTCAATGATTCCTATTATATGCTGCTACCCGTCCCTTCTTAATGGTCTTGGAGGGAGTTAGGACCTCTACTTATAGGTAGTTCTAGACGTACCCCTAAGGTTTAGAAAGGCAAAAATACTGAGGCGACAATCAAAACATTTAGGACTTTCACACATAATGGGAGCAATTAAAAGGCTCAGAGTTTCCTCCTCAAACAACACAAGCAGCATGACTTAAACACAGTTTAGGTCTTTTATTAGTCAATGTCCTAAAGCATGATATCTAAGTGAATATGCAGAATTGGATAAAGTTTTTAGGCTCAGGGGTTATACCCTAGTAGTTGCCTAGGAACTCTTTTAAAAGCCTGTTAGGATCAGAAATGTTAAGCGACAGAGAAATGTAATTTTTGAAAATACCCTAAAGGCTTGCCTATATGAAGAAACAAACAGATTTTGGAAATAGACTCCTTTAATAGGTACCTATAGGCATGATATCTAATGAAATTGAGGCAGTTTTGAAAGAACTTGTTTCAGGAAATGCTTAATACTTAATAAGACCAATTTTAAAGAACTAGGCATAATCAAGTTGATATATTAGACTAATTAAATTATCATACAGTATTGCGAGTAGAGCTCCCTATAGGCATGATATCTAGGTGGATTACTAATTGTTAACGATTTGCAGGCATATAAAACATACATAAATACTCGTTGTAACTGAAATTGGATCAGGTCCTATAGGCATGGAGTCTATTATTAAACTGATTTTAAGACATGATTGTTTGGGACCTATAAGCATGGTGTCTAAACATGACAAAATGTAAAACCTTATAGACATGGTTTCTACTTGATGCAAACAAACTTAAAAGTGAAATCCTATGGACATCATTTCTATTAGGATAAGCAATCAGATTAAGAAGTAAAATCTATGAGCACGTTTTCTATTGAGGTAAGCAATCAAACTTTAAAAGTAAGGTCCTAAGAGCAGGATTTCTACCCGTATTTCCTCATAAAGTATACATCTACCCACCCTTTTACTAAATACCCCAAATATCAGTTTACAAATTATTACAGGCCAATGAATGAATTACATAAGTAAAATAGAAAATCAAGAAGCTATTCTATAGGGAGCCTTCAATTAGGCCTAGGTTTCCCAAAGCCTCCAATGGTCTCATAAGCCTTAGTTCCATAGACAAAATCAGAGTCTAGGTGCATCAAAGTTCCCTAAGGATCTCAAGGATCCCGAGTAATGTTTACACCTAGACTTAGTAACCAAAGAATTGAACAAGTGCAGTGTGGAAAGGCCAGCCTCAGTATGCCAGAGTTCAGAGGGTTCTCAAAAGGATCCCAAGGCAGTACACATACTGGAGGGGGAAGAACTTATTGACTAAGAGTAGAGTGAGAAGTGAAGGACACAACTGGAAAGAGTTTTAGTAGGACTGTATTTAACGAAAGTCCTTTTTGAAAGTAATTCAGTAAAGCAACAAAGATTTGTTTGAAAAAGAGATTGGAGTAGTTAACAAAGTTCAGACACCTTAGGATAGGACCATACACAACTAGTTCACAGAACCAAGTGAATTCAGTAGTCACACACAGAGGTAAAGGGGTTTGGGACACATAGAACATTTGACTGCAAACACATAACCCTAGCAAAGGTCTTTGACTGGTTTAGACATGCTCAGAAACAGCTGACACTGGCATAGTCACAGAACTAGTCATGAAGAACACAAACGCATAGAGGGGTGATAGGGATTTGGGGATCCATGGGATATAGGGTGGTGAGTATATAATAAGTAAAAGACAATTGGTAAGGCATGCTCAGAAACACACATAAGGAGAATGTACTAATCTAAAGGAAGGGGAAGACATAATAACATGCTGATAATTTAACTCTTAACTACAAATTTCACAACAGAACCATAAATAGAAGAAAACCAAAAATAAGAGAAACTGAAACAATAGTAGAAGCATGTTATTGTTGGAACTTTGAATTGAAATTAGGACATACCAGTGAAGAGTAGAATGAAAGAACAAGAGAGCACAAATGGTTAGCCTTGGCTTGCAACTGGCTAACATCAGCAAACAGCACAAGAGAGAGAGAGCAGAGATTTTTTAAATATGAGAGAGAGTTTTTTAACCCAAGTGTTCGTGTGTCTTGTGTTAATGAGAAACTGGAGTATTTATAATTGAAAACATGTAGTAAAATAAGGTAAGAATCATAGTAGCATGGTAATTAAAGAACTCAGAATCAGTCAGTCAGCAATCAAGGCAAGTACTCCCTTAAGTTAAGGGAATTACTTCAAACGGTAAGAACCAGTAACATATAAGGCAAGAGAAAATCAGTACATGACTAGTAAGGAAAGAATCAAGGTTCAGTAAACATAGGATAGCCAATTAGGACTAAGTTTAGCAAACTCCAATTAAGGAAAGGATTCAATCAGAATAAAATACCAGAACAAATAAGGTGGGGAATCAGTCAATTTAAGCAGATGAGTTAGATTTTTAGGGTTTTAAAAGAAATGTTTCAATCAAACCACCAATTAAGGAAATCAGAATCAAATCAAGAGAGAGTTATGATTCTATACTTCAACATATAAATAGAGAAGGACAAACAGACGTAGCAAACATGAAAGGTCGGCAATATTGACAAATCAAGATGAATACAATAACACAGAGGTGATACACGTGGGCTAAAGAAACTTAACAAAATCGAGTAGTCATTCTAACACAGAACCAAAACAAAGAAGATCTAAAAATCTTTTAGGGCTTTTAACATAGGCGAGTTAAAAAGCAGTAAAAATCATAGAATCAGTCAAGATATGCAAGGAAAGAGGTTAAAACATAAAGAGAAATCAGTTTAAACAAGTGTAGAAGAAACTCTGAGAAACCCTAACTTTAAAGAAAGTAAAAACGGCTTAAAGTTGATAATTTTTCAAAAGAAGTTTGAGAATAGTGTAAAACATAGAAAAAAACAGACTTAAGTCGTTAAAAAGAGCACAGATCTGAGAGATACAAACGAAAGTTAGGGTTTCAAAGGAAACCCAAATAGAAACGGAAGAACCTACTATAAACTTCAAAGATCGTAACAGATATGGTGTGATTTTGCCCAAACTTACACCAGAGAAGCCATGAACAACCAAAATAGAAACCCTAGATCCAAAGCGGCATGGCCCAATTCCCTTGAAGGCCTCAGAGATGATGAGCAAGGCGATGGAGGAACCATTGGAGGCTTGGGGTTGAAAGGTAGTCGTCGGAGATGACCGGAGAAGGAGGCGGCGATTGAAAGGGATTAGGGTTAGGTTGAGAGAAGAGAGGAGATGAGAGAGTTTGAGGGCGGCGAAATCTCAGAAATGAGATAGGGTTAGTGGTCTTTAGGATTAAAAAAGGAAAAGGCTCGTTTGGACCGTTGATCTGGGAGATCAACGGTCAGGATTTGACCGGGTAGATGGGTTCCGGGTTTGGGTAGGAGTTTATAAGGTCTGGGTCGGGTTAATTGGGAAGGAAATTGGGCTGGGAGTGGGTTCAAATTAGGCTAGAGTGAAAGCCAAATCTGGCTATAATTTAAATAGCCAATTTCCCTATTTTAATTTATAATAAATAATAAGTAATTTTCTAAAAAATAATTTAATGTGTCAAAATGATTTAAAATATGTAATTATCATTTTAAAAATATAGGGACCAATTTCACGCCTAAATATATAATTATACATTTAAATGGGCTAACATTGTAATTATATGCAATTTAGCTTGAAAAATACTAAATGTAATTATAAAAATGCATGAAAAATATATTAGCCATATTTTGGCATAAGTACAGAAATTAAATAAATAAATCATCATAACAATAATTTTGGAGATAATTATTGGGGATTTTATGAATAAAAGGGGAGAAAATAAATCAATTTAAACCCTTAAAATTATGGAAAAAATTATAAAAATCTTGTGCATGCTTATATATACATATACATGCTATTTTGAAGGCATGTATGCATATTTAAAATATATAGGGAAAATTGAGTATCAACAACTGCCCCTCTTTACCCGGGAAGGATGAAAGAGTTTTCGGGTAAAGAAATGATGGCCAATTTTGATCGGATAGGATGTTTTGAAAGACGGAGGCCGAACTCTGGTGTTTGAGTTGCCTACATATCCCTAGTTTTATAGGAATCAGGCCGTGTGTAGTTATGGATTCACCCGCGGAGTAGGCCGATGAAATTATTGCAAGAATGGACACGAGATGCGGAAGCGACTACGGTGATCGGTTCAGGCTTGGGACGGCTGAAGGGAACTGGAGCGTGATCGCTCCTACTAGGATAGTGGTTGCTTAATGGGTACCTACAGATAAAGATGTTACAAACGTATTTGAGAAAATTTAAACGTGATGCAGATTCCCTTTAGACCATGAAGGTTGTCTTCAGACGGTTAAAGATGACGTCATTGGACCATGACGTCCTAGGCCATGAATTGTTTAGTGAGGGATTAACAGGCCATGAAATGGTGTTCTCGGTCCATGAAAATGGTGCCTCCGAACCATGACACCTTTGAATAATGATATGCAAATTTGAGAGATCCTCAGGCCATGGCATGGTGTCTTCCGGCTATGAGGATGGTGCCTTTAGACTATGACGCCTTTGGACAGATTGGAGATGTTTCAGCCCATGATATGCAATAATATAATGTAACAAGACAAGGCTTAGTCTTGCGAAGTGGAGGGCAGGGCTTAGCCCGATTGAAAAGCAAGTAGATACTAGTAGAAATAGAGCGATATGTGTGCAAAGAAGGACAGTGCTGAGTCCCGTGCAAGTGGGGAGGCAAGGATTAGCCTTATGAGAATGTGGAGTCCGGGATTAGACTCATGCAACTATGGAGTCAAGGATTAGACTCATGCAAACGTGGAGTCAGAGATTAGACTCATGCAAAAGGGAGGCAGGGATTGGCCTTATGCAAATATGGAGTCCGAGATTAGACTCATGCGAATATGAAGTCAAGGATTAGACTCATGCAAGATGGAGATAGAGCTTAGTCTCATGCAAAGAGAAGGCAGTGCTTATCCTTATGCAAATATGGAGGTAGAGCTTAACCTCATGCAAGATTCGGGACAGGGTTTAGTCCCATGCAAATGGAAGGCAATGCTTAGCCTTATGCAGATATGAAGTCAGGGATTAGACTCATGCAAGATTGGAGACAAGGCTTAGTCTCATGCAGAGAGAAGGCAATGCTTAGCCTTATGCAAATATGGAGGTAGAGCGTAACCTCATGCAAAGAGAAGGCAAAGCTTAGCCTTATGCAAATATAGAGATAGAGCTTAACCTCATGCAAGATTTGGGACAGGGCTTAGTCCTATGCAAATGGGGAGTCAGAGATTAGACTCATGCAAATGTGGAGCCAAATATTAGACTCATACAAGTATGGAGTCAAGGATTAGACTCATGCAAATGTGGAGTCAAAGATTAGACTCCTTCAAGTATGGAGTCAAGGATTAGACTCATGCAAATGTGGAGTCAGAGATTAGACTCATGCAGATGTGGAGTCAAAGATTAGACTCATGCAAAGAGAGAATAGCAGATAAGGGTAGAGTACGTTTTAGCTAGGATATATTCAGTGTCTGATGGCCGGATGGATGGTGAATTTGCTTTGTGTGTACAAGTTTCGCGAATGCTACTGTTAAGTCAAATGTGCCTGTGTTCAAAGAAATATCGTAAGTTTACGAGGGGAAGTTGGTTCTTGCTTCGTCTGCTGGACTTACTCTGCTCCGCTCTGGAAGCCCCCTTCGAGTTCCCCTAGGTAGCACTTTACTTTTATAAAAAAATAGAATTTTCGAAAAATATGCATTCATTGATTAAATAGAATCATTTTGAAAGTGTATCGATATATCAAGTAACTTTTGATGAACTAGCGACTGTGACACATTTCAAAAGCATTGCAGCTCTCTTATATTGGAATTTTGAAGAAGATTCAGCAGGGTACGCAAACAATTCTTGGCATGTAACTGACTTCCTGGCATGTGATGCCGCTGGCTGGACTTGCTCCGGAATTTTGAGGACCCTCCTCAAAATTCTGCCCCAGTTTCTAATTTTGGGGGAAATGAAAATTTTATTATGATATGACCGAACCCATAAGGCTGCTTACGTATCCCCTCTTAAACGGGAATCAGGTCAAGCGTAGTTCAATTACATCAGAAAAGAAATGTGAATTAATCTAAGCATAGTATCTCTTGACTGCGTCTGAATTGATTGGTTTTGGCCAGTTCTCTCCATCCATCTCTGCAAGTATGAGTGCTCCTCTTGTTAGTGCTCTGTGAACCATATACGGACCTTGCCAGTTGTGAGAGAACTTCCCTTTGGATTTATCTTGGTGTGGGAAGATCTTCTTCAATACCAGCTACCCTAGTGCGAACTGTCATGGTTTGGCCCTTTTATTGAAAGCTCTGGACATTCTATTCTGATAAAGTTGGTCATGACACACTGTGTTCATTCTCTTTCCATCGTTAAGGGCCAATTTTTCATAGTGGCTCCTTATCCATTCAGCATCGCTGAGCTCAGCTTCTTGTATGACTCTTAAGAAGGAATCTCTACCTCGGCTGGGATGACAGCCTCGGTACCATAAACCAGCATGTAGGGGGTTGCCCCAATTGAAGTGCGAACTGTGGTGCGGTACCCTAACAGAGAATAACTTTTCATGCCACTGCTTGTGATTCTCTACTATTTTCCTTAGTATCTTCTTAATGTTCTTATTGGCGGCTTCTACGGCTCTATTCATCTGAGGTCTGTAGGATGTGGAATTCTTGTGCTTGATTTTGAAAGTTTCACATATAGCTTTCATCATATCACTGTTGAGGTTGGCAGCATTGTCAGTAATAATGGACTCAAGGACTCCGAATCAGCAGACAATACGATCCTTGACAAAATTTGCGACGACTTTCTTGGTTACAGCTTTGTAAGATGCAGCTTCTACCCATTTTGTGAAGTAATCAATGGCTACCAGAATAAACCGATGTACGTTCGACGCAGTTGGCTCAATTGGACCGATAACATTCATTCCCCAGGAGACGAATGGCCAAGGTGAGCTTGTTGCATTGAGCTCGTTCGACAACACTTTTATCATGTCGGCATGCACTTGACATTGAAAGCATTTGCAGACATACTGAATACAACCCGTCTCCATAGTCATCCAAAAGTAACCTTCCCTGAGTATCTTCTTGGCCAGAACAAAACTATTCATGTGTGGACCGCATGTCCTAGCATGCACATCCTCAAGTAGCTTAGAAGCTTCCTTTACATTGACACACCTTAGTAAACCCAAATTCGGAGTTCTTCTGTACAAGTTCCCTCCGCTGTGGAAGAAATGATTTGACAATCTCCGGAGCATGCGTTTTTGAGTGTGATTTGCATGCTCTGGGTATTCTCCTTTTGATAAGTACTCCTTGATTTCATGGAACCAAGGCTTTCCATCTGCTTCTTTCTCGACATAAGCACAATATGCCGGCTGATTATAGATCCCTTATGAGATGTGATCAATATAGTTCTTATCCGGATGTTGTATCATGGATGATAAAGTGGCTAATGCGTCGGCAAACTCATTTTGAATTCTGGGCACATGTCGGAATTCTATCTTTGTGAACCTCCTTTTCAATTCCTACACATGGTGCAGATATTTAAGTATCTTGGAATTCTTGGTGGCCCACTCTCCTTGTACCTGATGCACAAGAAAATACGAGTCACCGATCACCAACAGCTCCTGAATGTTCATGTGGATTGCCATGTTAAGTGCTAGTATACAGGCTTCATACTCCGCCATGTTGTTGGTGCAGGGAAATCTGAGTTTAGCAGATATGGGATAATGTTGACCCGTTTCTGACACCAAAACTGCTCCAATGCCTACTCCTTTTAAATTTTTGCCTCTAATAAAGAACATCCTCCAATGTCATATGCTTAAGTGATGTCTTCTCTTACGAATGATACTTCTTCATCATGAAAATATGTTTTCAAGGGTTCGTATTCTCCTCTTACCAGATGTTTAGCGAGGTGATTTGCCAATGCTTGTCCCTTGACTGCCTTTTAAGTTACATAGACGATGTCGAACTTACTCAGTAGTATCTGCCATTTGGCCAACTTCCCAGTAGACATGGGCTGCTGAAATATGTACTTTAGAGGATCCATCCTAGATATGAGGTATGTAGTGTAGGCACAGAAATAATGCCTCAATTTCTGGGTTGTCCAGGTCAAAGCACAGCAAGTGCGTTCAAGAAGAGAATATCGTGCTTTATAAGGTAACTTCTTAGTCAGGTAATATATGGCTTTCTCCTTTCTTCGTGTCTCATCATATTGTCCCAAAACACATCCGAAGGCTCCATCTAACACGGATAGATAAAGTAGCAGAGGTCGTCCTAGTTTTGGTGGGACCAGAACTGGCAGTGTGGATAGGTATTCCTTGATCCTGTCGAAAGCTTTCTAACAATCCTCGGTCCAACTTGTCTCAACATCCTTTCTTAGCATCTTGAAGATGGGTTCACATATTACTATGGACTGTGCTATGAATCGACTGATGTAGTTAAGCCGTCCCAGGATGCTCATCACGTCCTTTTTGATTTTAGGTGGTGGTAACTCCTGAATAGCTTTGACTTTAGTCGGATCTAGCTCGATCCCTCAACGACTGACAATGAATCCCAATAACTTTCCTGCGGGAACCCCGAATGCACACTTTACAGGGTTCAACTTCAAATTGTACCTCCTGAGCCTATTGAAGAATTTCCTCAAGTCTGCTATGTGATCTGCGACCCTTTTGGATTTGATAATAACATCATCCACATACACTTCTATTTCTTTGGGTATCATATCATGAAAAATGGTTGTCATGGCTCTCATTTAAGTAGCCCTAGCATTCTTTAGACCGAATGGCATCATCTTGTAACAGTACAAACCCCAAGGCATAATAAAAGCTATCTTCTCGGCATCTTCTTCATCCATCCAGATCTGATGATAACCTGCGAAGCAATCTATAAAAGAATTGGAGTTCATGATTGGCGCAGTTATCAATCAGGATGTGTATATTTGGCAGTGGGAAGTCGTCTTTGGGACTTGCTCTGTTTAAATCCCTATAATCAACACAGACCCGGACCTTCCCATCTTTCTTCGGAACTGACACAATGTTAGCTAACCATGTTGGGTACTCAACCACCCTGAGAACTTTGGCTTTGATCTGCTTGGTAATTTCCTTCTTGATTTTCAAACTCATGTCTTGTTTGAATTTTGTTTACCATGAGTATGGTAACAACAATTAAATTTGTAAATGAGATTCTAAAAATACGTGATCTATTCCCGAGCTAGTTGTTAGAGCAGTTGATGCTAAAATATGGAGTTTAATAATAGAATGCGAGCTAAAATGAGATAGTAATCGAACCGAATGGCCTGCTGCCCGGGTGTAGGTTTGGTCGATGGGGGACCTCGAGGTCGACGTCAGGGTCGAGTTCGAGCTATCGGGGACAGTAGGGGATGGGATAACGGTTGAAGATATAATTAAACAAGGCTCTTCACGGCCAATACTAAGCTATATGATGAAGAACAAGTAGAAGAGCGATGGGTATTAAGGTGACCTCGGGCCAATGAGAACAAGCAAGTTAGAAAGAAAAGAGAGAGATAACGAGAGAGAGAGAGAGAGAGAGAGAGAGAGAGATTATTGCACTTGTGGAGAAATGGAGCAACATCAGCCCGTTACAAGGTAGTGTGAGTCCCCTTTATATAGGAGAGGAACTCTGCTACAAGTACATAGGCATTAATAACAAAGTATTGAGATGGGATGGTTTGACGTGACGCCTCAGCATAGGCTCTGGATAGGCCTGCCCTATCAGACTTAGCCGTGTGCCTTGGGAGATTCCCCCTTTGTCTTGGCTTCAATTTCCATGTTCTTTGAGTCGGGCCTCAACGAGCCCCGAAGACAGGAAGTTGGTCATGGCTTCCCTTCCTTGGGGTCTCGAGGCGTTCTCCTGCAAGGACTTCACAATGAGAAATCAAGTCATCTGATTTTGCCGTGTACAGATAGTCTTCGCATTTCCCATAACGAAGTGATGGGAAATGATTCTGACCTTGACTCCTCAAGCTTTTTATGGCGATGCCATACCGATGATACGACTCCTGGCATGAGCTTTGTGGTAACCGGGCATCCGCGGGCTTGCCTATTTCAACCTCATTCAATGCACTCCTGATTCCCGCTCTCCAAGGTGAAGGTACCGCCATCGGTTCGGTTTTCCATGGATGCATTAACTACGCCCATCGGTCAATCTTCCAAAGCCTCGACGACCGTGTCGTAACCCCCTATAAATGAGGGTGCTTTGGCGTTATTTTTCCTATCCCAGTGATTTTGTTGGCCTATTTTCCCGTTCCTTCTTATCATCTTCTTCTATCCTTGAATATCATGCTTGGGGCTCATGGCCTCAAGCCCGCTTAGCGGAGCTTCCTCAGATCGTGTTACGACCCTCTACCGGGGCTTCCCTTTGTCGAGCATGATCATGTTGTCCTGTTACTGCTGTGGTCGTTGACATGCTTGTCTTTGCTGCTGTTGTAGGCTTGAGATGATGACATACGAAGGTCATCTTTCCCTGTTCACAGGAAGCTCTTCGGATTACATACCGCTGCTCAAAAGGGGGCTCGGATTATACACCACTGCTCACCTTCATACCTTGGCTCGATGTGGTGTTCTGCCTCGAGTTGGGGGCTTGCACGGCTAGACGTTCCAAGAAGTGGACTCTAAGTAGCAGACCGAGGCTTGTTTGGTCTGCTATCTCTCCGAGATTCTCTTGGCCAACGAGGGTCCTCGAGCTTCGGAGAGCTATGGCATTTTTTCATCCCTTCCTGCCACTCACCTTACCCCTTGGGGATATCAGTATGGAAGGCTGGGATGAAACTTCTGAGGAAGTGCGTCCGGAGGCACCTGTGCGGACCTTCGAAGGTGGACCGGTCTTCGGGCTTTTACTTCACGTGTGTATCCCTTTGTTTCTTCCTTTATGCGTAGAGATCCTCCGTACGCTTTTGTAGTTGTATGTAATGACCCCTCGAGGGCTGTTTGCACATGGATTTTTATGAATACAAATATATTCTATTGACTTCTGCTTTCGATCTTTGCCTTATTATTGTATGCTCTCATGCGCTTTGAGGGCTTTTGAATGTCTTCTTTTATTGTTGACCACTGATATCTAACATGGGCACGAGCATTCTTTCCGATCCTCCGCCGATCGACATGGCTCTCTTCCGAACCCATCGTCGAACCTCGGACCGATCCTAAATTGATCTGATAGGCTCGGGCTGTCGGGGCCCTCCGAGTTGTATGGAGATAATACACCGAATTTCAGGGCCTTCGAGGATGTTATCCTAAATGAAGGTTAGATTTGGGTACCTGGGGATCCCTTTTGATCTTGGCATAGATAGCTTTCTTAAAACGTATAGGATAGACTTCTGCTGAGGAGGTGCCTGTACTCAGGCGCTGCCTCGGATCTTTATGGAACGTTCGTGATCGGAGCTTCTTGTGCTTATTCCTCTTTTTAGAAAGGGAACCATGAGATCAGGTATTGCCTCGCATCGAGTGATGGCATTGAAAGCTTCCCGAAGTCCAATTTCTTCTTGGCGAGGATCCTCGAGGTAGAGTGCTGCATCGAGATTGGAGATAATACAGACAATTTCTCGAGTCTTGGATTCTCGTCGAAGGATGCTTTCGGGATTGGGTATCACCCCGTCGATCTGTATTGAGGCTGTAGGTTTCCCGGGACTCACTCTGGGTAGGCGCGTCGTTGCTGCTTCTCGCATATATGTGGGGTGGCTTCGGCTTCTTCGCAAGACCTCATTATTTTTGGATAGCTCCCGTTCCGCTTTTGGTATAAGGTTCTTCATTTCTTCAGGTGCATAAAGTGTTGGCGCACGTCCTTGCTCTGATCTGTTAGTTTTATCATAATCATGGCAACCATTTTGGGGCCGGCCCGACAAGGAGTGGGGAGTGCTGCTCCCGGCGCTCAGGAACCGCAGGAGTTCGCTCTCAAGATGGTGTCTTTGATAAGAGGGGAACATCTGGATATGGTGAGGAGGTACTGTGGATGGAGCTAGGGGATAGCGCTGCAGGTGCTTTCCCTGAATGAGAGTATTACGGACTCTACTGATGGATTCTTGAGCATATACCTATATCCTTTTGCATTTGGTCCCCTTGATAGGGTCGTGCTTGATTTTTCTTGAAGTATCGGGTTACTTTGGCGCAGATACATCCATCGTTTTGGCGAGTGGTGCTGATGATGAGGTTCTTTGCGGAGAAGGCTGGGCTTGAATTCACATTTAACCACCTCGTCATGCTATATCAGCCCTTTCATCACTAGGGCCTGCTAACCCTGAGGTGCCATTCGTCCACGCCCTTTGTAGTTGATGACGAAGAGGACGGGGATCGAGAGTGGGCCAGTTGGTTTATCCAGGTCCGGACGGTCGACATTATCTATGTGGAGCTTTTTCCATTTCCCGAAGGGTGGAATTATGCATGTGAGCAGAGCGTCTGGTGCCTCTTCAGATTTTGCCTATAGCAACAATCAATTGAATAATAGTGTTTTATCTCTTATTGCCGCAACTGCATGGACACCGGGCGAAGTCTTTGACCTGCCCGACTAGGTCCGGAGGCTGGTGACCTATTCAACCTGCGATGAGTGTCGGTGGCGAGCTGTATTTTGTGCCAGATGGGAAGTGAAATACCAAGGTATGTGCGCAGGGCCGTTTGCAGGTATCAGGCGGTTGTTTGAACAGGGGAAAGAGTCATCGGCCTCCAAGCCGAGGGACGATGGCGATAAGAGGGATTGGCACCCGTGGCATGATGGAGCTTTTAGCGGTGCTGGACGGGCCCGTATCTTTGAGGAGACGGCATCGTCCGGGCCTGCTATTCCCGGAGTATCGATTCCCGGGTGGCGGTTCCTCCGAGTGAATATGCTTTGCCCGAGGTTTGTTCTCCTGGGGCCAAAGAGGCAGGATCATCAGGGGTGTGTTCTGATTTCGAGGAAGTCCATCAGCCTTACTCTGTGGTGAGTTTAGGTGCATTTTTCCTGTATTTCGCATCCTCCTCCCTCTATTGAGCTTTCCTTGTGCAAGCATGTAATAGGCTAATGTCTGAGATGCTCCGTCAAGGGGCCAGGCTTCAGAATATTTTGGACGAGGGCGAGTCCCTTAGGCTCCTTAGCGAGGAGAAGGAGGTTGAGTTGCTGCATTGGCGATATGAAGCGCACCAGAGCTCAAATTACGAGAGTTATTTGATGGAGCAGGTAACTTTTTGCAGCACGTGCTTTGCTCCCTTTGGACCTTAAGGTTAACCCCCTTTTTGTTATATTAGCTGCAGAAAAAAATGGAGGCCTTGGAGTACCTCAATGGCAACATTGATCACGTCAGAACTCCCTGTGGTGAGCTAAGGGCTCAGGTGCAAGATCAAGCTTTAGAGGAGACAGGCACCTCGGCCAAGGTCCCTGCCTTCGAAGCCCGACTCCGCTTGGCTTGTGACAAAGCCAAAGTTCAGGCAGATATGATCGGGAAACTTGAATCTGATCTCTCGAAGATCAGGACTAAGATAATTGACGCCCGGACTGAAGCGGCACTAAGCCGAACCAAGGCTGATCAGGAGATGGCGATTCTCATGAAGGATGTTGTTGATGCCCAAGCCAAGCTGAAATGAGCCCTCGATCGGGAGAAGAGGATCAAGGAATATGTTTGTTGCAGATTCCGAAGGGAGATACTCGAGGAGATCGGTGCAAGAGGCTTCGTTCTCTCGGAGGAATTGGCTCTAGTAAGGGTGGACAAGCGTGACGCGCGATCACTTCTTGCTGAAGATGCAAAGAGAGAATCCAGCAAGTTGTAGCCCTTTAGAGCGGAATGTAGATTTCTCCGTTTTCCCGCTTTGTATTTGATGTTTGTAGAGCATGTTTGTAGATGGAGAGTGTCCCTTTTTTTGCGTATGTAAGATAAGAGGAGACTTGAAGCTTTATTTCTTCTGCATCTCTTTCTGTATTGCTTTTGACCAGGCGGGCTGGTTTCAGAGTTTGGCGGGATCCTTGTAGGTCCGAAATTTATCGGGCAAGCCAGGAAGCTTTTAAGTGTGATCATGGATGAGAGTAGGCATCGGGGCCTCCATGTTTTGCCCAACTGTTTAGGCCCAGTCTCCGAGTCAGGTCTTAACTCGAGCTTGCCTGCCTTTAAATCTTCTATGCCCTTGCCTGCCTTTAAATCTTCTATGCCCTTGCGGGCAGGTAGTAGATGTTCTTATTTCTTGCCCTTGGGCATTTGCTGTTTAGACTATTTTGGGTCCAGTATCCGAGTCGCATTGCGATCTGAGCTTCAATTGACACTCAAGTTCTTTCCTGCCTGCATGGGCGGACGATGATGGCCTTTTGTGCTTCGGGTCGAAGTGACCTTACGGGTGGGTGGCCCGGAGGCTCACTTGGCTAGCGATAGTGGCATTTACGCCGTGCCCTTAGGCATGTTGTAGTTTAACTATTTCAGGTCTAGTCTCCGAGTCACATTGTGGCTCGAGCTTTAATTGACCCTTGAGTACTTTCGATTTTCGGACCAGCGATAGTGCCTCTTACGCTATTTTGGTCGTTGAGACTTTTTAATATGTGGCCCGGAGGCTTGCATAGTTAACTATTTTGGATCCGGTCTCCAAATCGGGTTACGATTCGATCTCATTTTAATCCTCAAGTTGTTAATTTTTGAGCTAGCGACAATGGCTCTTACGTTATTTGGTCGTAGAGACCTTTCAATGTGTGGCCTATAAGCTCGTTTTGCTGGCGATAATGGCTCTTACGCTGTTTTTGCCCGTGGGATTTTTATAGTCTTTGTTTTACGCTCGTTAATGTTTTTTGAAATAGTTTTGCCTGGCCCGTCGTTGGTTCCAAAGAAATTCGATTTCAAGTTGTTATTGGCAATGTTTTGAGCACCTCGGAAGGTTCATAGCTTGTAGGTCAAGTAGATCGACGCCTTGTGATATGGAGCCGACGTGGTCGAAGCTCATCGTTTTTTTTTGCCTGTTGAGGGATGCCTATTTTAACCGGTTCTTTCTAAAGTATATTCGAAGTAGTGGCCTGCATTTTTGTTTAGCGACAGTCGGGCATCCCCGAGTCGCGTTAGTGTGGCTAAATCAGTCGTTTTGACCGTAGTCATATGTGTTTGGCCGGAGCCATTTTTGATCCCGAGTGATAGTTCAGGCGTCTACACCGAGGGTATGCTCTTTCGAGACTCTTACAAATGCAACGTATAGCCTGAACTTCGGGATTTTCATGCTTGTTGAGGTCTTGCAGTTTGTCATGCCTGTTGAGGTCTTACAATTTTGTCATGCCTACTGAGGTCTTACAATTTTTGTCATGCCTGTTGAGGTCTTACAGTTTTTGTTGTAATGTAGAATAGATCTGGTTATGCCGAGTCTGCCCGCTAGGGGCCTTACAGTTTCAAATTTTCCAGTGCATGGCGATAGGCGATGAATGACAATCTCCGAGTCATCGAATTTTAAACTTGAAGACCACTTTTCGTGAGCTTGGAGTTGCCTTATAGGGGCTTTATGAGCCCGGAATTCTGACCTTGGGGTCGTGCGGATGCTGAATTGCTAATTTTAAGTCTTCGAGTATCTCGGGACGCGTTTGGTGGAGAGGTCCCTACCGGGAGTATATTTGAAATTTCCTTGTTTGGAGAATAAGATGCTGAAATGATATCCTTTTATTGCTTGGTGTAGACATACATTGTTTCATTGTCGTGAGCTCGGCCCGCGCGGGCTCGGCTTCTCGGAACATTTGATTCGGTACATAATTCCCTATTGAGACTTAGTCTACCATTTCCCAATCCTCCCGAGGGGACGGTGCCCTTAGAAGAAGATCACCGCTCGTCATTAGACTATAGAAAAAGGCCTGAGACCTTATCGGATCCTCCTCTGGGGGTACGCTACTCCGCTAATAATCTTGCTGACGAGGCCCTCTTCAGGGCGGAAGTCCGACTGAGGGGAAAGAGCGCGGTGGGCCCTTTTTTAAGGCCTAAGGATCCCTGGGTAGAGTTAGAAACTCCGAATGTCCTGGCCAGCTGTTTGCATACAGGTTAGTGAAAAAATAACAAGGCAGTAAAGCAGTTCTTCCTCACCGCGGGATGCGTAGGCGACGTTTTGATGTGGTTTATCAGGTTTATCAGGATATGTTCCTCACCTGCGCTGTGTCTTATCAGGCTTGGCCAAAGATGTGGTTTGCTTACCCTTTGATCCTTCCGAGGGTGGGGGCATTGATGCCGGCGACGTGCCATTTGGTGAAGAATTTCCTCTCGCCGCATATTGCTCTCTGTCGACTTATTTTAGTTCTACCCTTTACGCGGGATTTCATTCTTTTGGCGTAATAGGGCCGACGCTGTCCCCGTGCTTGGCACGTCCTCTGATGGTACAGAGCTCTACGTCCCAGCCCAAGCTCAGACGTGCTGTATCAAGAGAATGGTCTTTGTGGCGATTTGTCATTTGGAATTCGCCAAGAATTCGGGATGTGGGAGCGATTTTGTCCGTTAGTCCAAACCGCCCCACTGGCTTTGGTCCGACATCATTGTTGTACGTGACCGAACCACCTGAATTCATGAACACATGTTTTATTTAAGATAAATCAAATAAGGGAGAGGGTTACCAATGCGTCAATGTGACGCTAAGGCGGAGTCTCGGTGCCCCTTTTCCCTGGATGTAAGGGTGTCCTCCGGAATATTTCCCTGGACCCGTTTTTCCCTGACGGCGAACATTTTCACTCTCCATTTTATGAGTCCTCGGAGGGTGTCTCCGCTCCTTCACTGTTGTGGTAATATGTCGTGGCTAGTTCGCTTCATCCTTCCTAGTTGTCTTCCTCCCTTAGGGCTGGACTCGAGCATGACCGCTCGATGGTACTCGGCGGTGATTTTTATTGAGTAGCACGACTGTCGTCCTTCTGAGCTGGTGGCCATTTTTGACCCCGTGGCCGCGCGCACCCTGCGGTTCCCGCTCCGAGTTGTGGTTCCTTTGAAAGGGTTTTGGTCAAACAGGCCTGAGTCGCTCAGCGTCCCTAGTTTCGCTTATGGTGATCATGATAATTGGTATAGCAATGTTGAAACCGTACTCTGTTGGGCGGGGTTCCTCTGTCGGCTATGCCTCATCAGATCCGGTTCCACTGAAGGTTCCTCAAGGATGTTGCCCTTGAGCTATTTCCCTGCCATTGCGAGGTAGGTTGCATCTTGTGGCGTTCCTCCCATTCGTGGCGCATGGATGGTACCTCCATCTGTTTGGCATTAGTTTCTTTACTGGGCGCCTGCTTGGGTATACTAGGCACGTATATGGGCATCCGACCAGGTCTTGGCTGGGTATCTGACTAAGTTTCGTTTGAAATGACCTGGAGTCATCAGGCATGCTTCGTTTAAACTTCGGGCGAAGGCCTGGGTTGCCCAGTCATCCGAAACGGGGAGCGATCTCATTCGTCCTATCAGGGAATGAGGCACGACATCCTGTGGTGTTTTACTCTCTATTTGTTTAGCCTCAAATATGTCGGGCTCTTTGTTACTGCTTCAATGGCATCGGTGTGTGCTCCTGCGGAGGGATCTGCTGGTATGGTAAGCGAGTTTGTGAGGTCAGGCACTAGGCTGCAGCGCCACATCATGGTTTCTTTCAAGAGTGTTTCCCTGAGTTTCTTCAACGAGATGGGCTCGAACTCATCATCTTGAAGGTCGCTGTCTTTTTCCATGCATGTGTAAGTGGTGGTGCATTCGTCGGGATCCAAGATCCTGTCGCACCTAAGGAGTTCCTGCGTTCCAGATTTTCTTTAAGCAGGTACCAGGAGCGCTTCCTCGGGGGACAACTGTTGCATGAACCTCCACGAACCTGACTCGATCCTTTTGCAGAGATCCCTGAGCATCTTCATTATGGCGGGGTCTGTTATTGATACGTTGTTGCCTGATCTTTCGGGTACTCATTCGGTGCAGGGAGCTGTTTCCGGCGCTACTGTGTTGGGAGTCTTCAGATGGCTCTGCAGCTGAGCGATAACCAACTGCCATGCCTGCAAAATTTCAAAAATATCGTGAAGGCTAACTTGCTGTGTTTCCCGAGCCGGGGTTTGTTGGGCTTATTAATCAGTGTGCGAGGCCTCGTCGACCTGCTGTGCGCCTTGCGAACCCGCATCCACTGGAATCGGCCTAGATGCGTTATCGGGGTTCTTCGACATCGCACCAACCACTGGAACAGCCTCACCATTTTCGTCGTGATTTTTGGGGTAGCCGTTCTTGACTCTCTTTACCGAGCCAGACATTCTAACCTGAAATCAAAGAATCTTGGACAAGAAAAAGTGTGAAAGATAATGTGCGTTTGTGCAATGAAACCAGCAAGAAAATAATTATTATTAATTTTAGCCCTACGGTGGGCGCCAAACTGTTTACCGTGAAAATGGTAACAGTAATTAAATTTGTAAATGGGATTCTAAAAATACGTGATCGATTCTCGAGCTAGTTGTTAAAGCAGTTGATGCTAAAAATATGGAGTTTAATAATGGAATGCGAGCTAAAACGAGATAGTAATTGAACCGAAGGGCCTGCTGCCCGAATGTAGGTCTGGTCGATGGGGTACCTCGAGGTCGATGTCAGGGTCAAGGGGATGGGATAACTGTTGAAGATATAATTAAATAAGGCTCTTCACGGCCAATACTAAGCTATATGATGAAGAACAAGTAAAAGAGCGATGGGTATTAAGGTGACCTCGAGACAATGAGAATAAGCAAGTTAGAAAGAAAGAGAGAGAGAGAGAGAGAGAGAGAGAGAGAGAGAGAGAGAGATATTATTGCACTTATGGAGAAATGGAGCAACATCAGCCTGTTACAAGGTTGTGTGAGTCCCCTTTATGTAGGAGGGGAACTCGGCTACAAGTACATGGGCATTAATTACAAAGTATTGAGATAGGATGGCTTGACGTGACGCCTCAGCGTAGGCTCTGGATTGGCCGGCCCTATCAGACTTAGCCGTGTGCCTTGGGAGCTTCCCCCTTTGTCCTGGCTTCGATTTTCGTCTTCTCTAAGTTGGGCCTCGATGAGCCCCGAAGTTGGGAACTTGGTCATGGCTTCCCATCCTCGGGGTCTCGAGGCATTCTCCCGAAATGACGTGACAGCGAGAAATCAAGTCCTCTGATTTTGCCGCGTACAAATTTTCTGAGTTTCTGCCTTACTAGCGGGCACATGGGATTGGTAGGCAACTTTTGAGCTACTATAGATGTGCTTAAAACGGTCATATCGTCATACGACCATGCGAATATATCCTCATATTCCTTTAGAAAAAGGATGTACTCTTCCTTCTTTGTTGGCGCAAGTGAATGCTGATACGGGTCTCTTTGACGGTCTTGGCGTCTCCTAAATTTACTGCTTCTGTTTCGTCCAAGTTAGATTTAGGTTTATTCTCAAAATTCTCAACTTCTCTAAGAATTTCCTCGGGTATCTCATCTTCTTCCTCTGAGTCACTATTCTAATGTTGCGTTGCCTCATTACATGTCACAGTCACTGGTTCATCAGGAAAAGTAATAATAACACTGTAGAAGGGAAAAGTATAAAAGGCGTTCTTGTGTGCCTCTAAATTCTGTAATAGCGACAGGATAGATATCTGAGCAGGGACTTTGTTCTGGTAATCAACAACAGAATACTCTTTCGCCTGTACTTTCCTTCACAGGTCATCCGACCCGGTCTCATTGACAGGCTGCCTAGTAGTGGCATCCTTACTTGAACCTCCCAGGTGTTCAGACTCTTCCAGTTCTAGTCATCCCTTGTGCGGCATCAGATTCTTCTATCTTAGTCTTCCCTTTTTGTCAAGCCTTGGAAACATAATCCTAGGGTATCGCTTTTGAGTTGAATGGGGGTGTGGTTGACACCGTCACAGTAAAAGGTGTGACCACTTCTACTTCAAATGGAGCGGAGGTGGCTGTGGGCGGAGCTACTTCCACCTCAAATGGAACTGATGTCGTTACCTCAACGTCAACAGGTGCCTGAGTCTGAACCATGAAAGGAGTAAGTGTAACTGCAACCTTAAAGTCATCACCTTCTCGGATAAGCCCAATTGACCCCTCAGGGTCCCATTCTTCATTTGTTTCTATCACATGCACACCATCACCTCTATGATTAGGGAGGGGATTGTTGCAGACATTAGGTGCAGCTTCCTTTACTTGTATGACCTTGTTGCCAATAAGTGTCTGGATCTTATCCTTCAATGTTCGGCACTCAGCAGTGGTGTGCCCTTTCATACCGGAGTGGTATGCACATGTTTTGTTCGGATTGACCCATTGGGATGGATTTTCTAGTGCCACAACGGGAATAGGAGTGGCATAACCTGCGGCCTTTAACCTTTCATACAATTGGTCGATGGGCTCAGCAATGGCGGTATATTGTCTGGGTGGCTTGTGGTCGAAGTTGTGTCTTGGTCTTGGATAATTTTGGCGAGTTGGTGGTGATTGGAAGTGGGATGGTTGGGAATTGTAGGTATGATGGACAGTGGCTGGTTGGGAATATCTGGGAGATGAAGGTTGATATGTAGGTGGTGATGCTTGGTATGTGGGTGGAGGTGTTTGATAGGTGGGTAGAGGGCTTTGATATGTGGGTGGAGGTGTTTGGTAGGTGGGTGGAGGTGTTTGATATGTGAGTGGAGTTTTGGGCGCTGGGCCACCATTACTGCCCCAACATCTCTCTTCTTCGATATGCCACCTGATTGTAGTGCCTTATTTGTGGCTTGCAGTGCCTCAAAATTTGTTACCATCCCACTCTTGATTCCTTCCTCGTTCCTTTCCCCGAGCTTGATGATATCAGAGAATTTGTGATTTTCGATGACCATCAGTCTCTCATAATATTGCAGATCCTATGCTCTGACAAAGATTTTATTCATCTGTTCTTCATCCAAAGAGGGCCTGACCTCCAACGAGTAGCATATTCGCAGAAAGTTTATTCTCACCATTTTCCTTTCGTATTCCACTTAAGTCGTCCATTTTTGCTTTCCATCTGCTTTTTGTGTTGCTTGGAGGAGGAGGAGGTGGAGGGCCCCTAGATCTGGTATAATATGCTGATGAGGCCAGTATGGATGAACCAACCTAAGGGGATGGGAATAATAATAAAAATAAACAAAAACAAAAAGGTAACGCGTTAGTGAGGATTCTGAAATGTTTGCAGTATTTAAACACATATTGCAAATATAAACTCGCATCCTAATTTGGGAGCCTCGTTGTGCCCGAAGTAGGCCTAGAGACAAATAAATTTGGAGAACTTCGAATTCCAATAAATGCTTCATTTCATAACATAAAAGTAGATGAATCCAAAAGGACACTAACACAATAATAAAACAAGTCGCTACTGGCACTTGGCCTTATTACATTTTAAGAAAAGCAAGTAAATCTAATCTATTTGGTCCCAGAAGGACCCTCCAGAGATTCGATCTTCCGGACTCCATCAAACAGATCTCCCAGCTCGCGCAGTCCCAGCAGCAAGTAGGCTCGGGCCAGATGTCCTCCCTCGGCTCCCTTAGTATTCTGGCAGTTTTCAATCCTTTTTATGACTTTGCCCTCCAGCTCCACTATTCCTTGATACAGATACTCCAGTTTCCTATTGGAAGTGACTGCCATCTCTTTCCATTCCTCAATCAACCTCACGTTCCTCTCATGTATTTCTCAATGCTCATTCTCAGAGTCGTGGACCCTCTTGCGCAACCTGTTGTATTTGACTTGGGCTTCAGCTTCCTCGTCTATGATTTTGTTCCCTCGACCAGTCCCCTGTGTCACCGTTCCATTCAGATTGTCCTCTAACCATGCCAGGTAGAGAGGCTCGTACCCCGCGTGATATCTGTCTGGCTCAATAGTGCTTTTCTCCACAATGATTTTGCAGTGCCACATGTGCTGAGCTTGGCACTTGTAAGGAATGTCGTCGTCTTGGAAATTAGCCCTGAAATGACTCATCTTGACGACCCTTGGTACAATCTGTTTTCTGCCTACTTGCCTCATAACTCGCACAGGAACATATGGATATCTCCTTCTGAACCAGATCAACACCAAGTGCGGAGCATCTCTGGACCTGATAATAAACTCGTCTGTTGGAAACCATTCAACCATCCACTACATTTGTCCCTTGGTCATATTGTCGAAGAACTCTACCCATTCGCTGGCACTTTCCGGCTGAGCAAATCTGTCCAGAATGTAGGTCATCTGCTTAGGGTGATGGAAAACAATGTGGTCGTTCCAAGCCTTTCGCGAAAATTCTTGACGATATCGACCCTTTTGGAGATGCTCCAACAACCATAACTGCAGCAATAAGTTACAACCCCCGAAATGCTTGACCCCTCTTTGCTCCAGGGCAGGGCCCTGTAGATATCAGCTATGATCATGGGGACTATGGTATATGTCTGTCCAATAATCCCCTCCATCAGAGTTTTGGTGACCATGGCCAACCTAGTGTGGATTCTTCCCTTTTTCATTGGGAACACTATCAGCCCTAGGAAGCACACAATGAACACGAAAATCCCCATCATTTTCAAAAATCCCCTGCCCGTACGGTTTTCTGGCACCAAAATCCCAGGACTATCCCAAGTCAACCCTGCAAGTCCTCCTATTTCCTCTAGAAGCGGTGTCATCTCTATGCCACCAAAACGGAACACAGCTTTTTCACTATCCCAGAATAGGGGCAGCCTCGATCAATTTGTTGTTTGGTTCAATATCTAGCAGGGAAGGCAAGTTACCCAGGTACTTTTTCACATGCTTCTTGTCACTTGAGGAAAGATCCTCCCACCAATCTAGCAACAATTGAGGGATGTTGCTAACCATACCAAATCTGGGGACCTCGTGCCTCATTTTCTCCAAAACAAAATGGTTAGACCTTACCCCTACCGGATCGACTATTTATACATTTATGATCAGCATATCGGCATTTAGTTCTCCAAATTAATACACAAAACGTGGTTGCATCTGTTGGGATTATGGAAAACCCGATAGACTTTAGATAAATCTTATCTTAAAATATCATTATGTGGACAACATAACTGATCCGACTAGGTTTGACCATGATGCATGCACAATTTAAACAGAGTAAGGTTTCTTAGGGGTTTTAGACTGGTACCCTCAAGCGGACAACATGAGGGGGAAGGCACGGAATCGTTGACTGTACCGCTGATCGACTGGTTTTACCGCAAATAAGCCTTTCCGAATTTAAGGGTAATAAATAGGAAGAGCGCAACCACTCATTAAAGTGTTGCTATAGGATTTGATACACACGAGTGGAATATGATATAGAGCATGATCTATGCAGCAATTAATAACATGTAGTCAAGTATTTTCACATAGGAAAAATAAATACAGTATTTAATAATTGAAAAGGCAGTTACAGAAAAAGGAAAACAAAGAGACAGGTCAATTTCATGAATAAAAGAAATATAAATGCTTAAAATAGGCAGTTAAATTCAAATAAAAGAGCAGGGTACGGGATAAACATGCTTGGACTAATTTGTAAAAGACAAGTTCGTTATGGTAAGAGCCTAAAAAATATCCCCAGCGGAGTCGCCATGCTATCGCGCCCCCTTTTTCCCTCCCCTTTTTGATGGGGGAAGAGAACTAGGATTCGACATTCATGGGGTGTAATGACTCATTTCCTTTTGGGAATTGGGTATTCGGGGAGTCACCACCTACAAACTATGGTGTGTTAGGACATCTAGAGCGATTAACTCTTGGGTTGGTTTGCATTACCAGAGATTAGGGTAAGGGCTCGAAGAAACGTCGAGGGGAAGGTGTTAGGAACCCCTCTTGGTCCACAACTGTGGGTCCTGACCGAACTTATATTCACAAGTTAGTCCATATAAACAGTCGAATCAAATAAGTTTCAAGTAAAGCACATTGGATAACTCAAGTAGTTAAATGTTTGAACAAGTTGTAAAACAAAGATTTAAATAAAGAGAGGATTTGGTAAGGAGGGGTCCAAGGTTGGTTATCCTATAGGATCACCCCCACGCAATGTCCGATAAACACTCCTCAATGAGGGGCTACACGTGACATTAACGCAAAGTCATCATATCCCATGTCTACCCTTCCCATCCCCTTATTGGTCAGGCAAAACGAGTGTCTGGTCAATGATTCCTATTGCATGCTACTACCCGTCCCTTCTTAATGGTCCTAGAGGGAGTTAGGACCTCTACCTATAGGTAGTTCTAGACGTACCCCTAAGGTTTAGAAAGGCGAAAATTCTAAGGCGACAGTCAAAATATTTAGGACTTTCACACATAATGGGAGCAATTAAAAGGCTCAGAGTTTCCTCCTCAAACAAACACACAAGCAGCACGACTCAAACATAGTTTAGGTCTTTTATTAATCAATGTCCTAAAGCATGATATCTAAGTGAATATGCAAAAACAAACAAGTTTTTTAGACTCAGAGGTTATACCGTAATAGTTGCCTAGGGACTCTTTTAAAAGCCTGTTAGGATCAGAAACATTAAGCGACGGAGATAGTTTTAGAGAAATGTAATTTTTGAAAACACCCTAAAGGCTTGCCTATATGCAGAACACTGGTGTCTGCATTAATGCAGAAATAAACAGATTTTGGAAATAGACTTCTTTAATACCTATAGGCATGATATCTAATAAAATTGAGGCAGTTTTGAAAGAACTTGTTTCAGGAAATGCTTAATACTTAATAAGACCAATTTTAAAGAACTAGGCGTAATCAAGTTGATTTATTAGGCTAATTAAATTATCAAACAGTATTTTTGACGACCCAGACGGTCATCTTAAGAATTAACGCCCTGATACCCTATTAACTACTTTCTCCGATTTTATTTCTGCTATTTTGATTTGTTGGGATGTTCAGTTTTGAGTTTCGGAGAGTTTGAGACACTTGGTCCCTAAATGAGAGCTTAAGTGTTGGAACGTTGACCGTAGTCGGAACACTGTGAAGATGGCTTCGGAATGGAAATTCGATGGCTCCGTTAGCTCCGCTGGGTGATTTCGGGCTTAGGGGCGTGATCGGATTGTCTTTTGGAGGTCCGTAGCTAACTTAGGCTTGAAATGCCGAAAGTCGAATTTTTGTAAGTTTCCGGTCCGATAGTGAGATTTTGATCTAAGGGTGGGAATGGAATTCCGAAAGTTGGAGTAGCTCTGTAGTGTTGAATGTGACGTGCTTGCAAAATTTCAGGTCATTCGGACAAGATTTGATAGACATTTTGATCAAAAGTATAATTTAAGAGTTCTTGGAGTTCTTAGGCTTGAATCCTATATTAAATTGGTGATATGATGTCGTTGTGAGCATTCCGAAGTTTTAAACAAGTTTGAATGATGTCATGGGATGTGTTGGTACATTTGGTTTAAAGTCTCGGGGGCTCGGGTGAGTTCCGGGTAAGTTTCGGGATGTTTTAGGCCTAAAATCATAGTTGGTGCAGGTCCAAAGGAGTTGCAGACCTCTGAACCAACCAGTGCGGTCCGCACAGGATTTTGTGCTGCCACGGTGGGGGCTTTATGGCCGCACAAAATCCAGTGCGGTCTGCGGTGAGGAAAGTTTCAGTTGTCTGACTTTGGAAGCTTATATCTTTTGATCTACAACGAATTTTGAGATGATTCAAAAATGGAAATTGTCGCTCTTCGTGTCTTGTTTTCAGAAAGGTAAAGAAATCACAATTTGGACATCTGTAGAGAAAGTTATGGCCAAATACTAAAGCATATCACTGCAGTCAAATCCACCGTTGACAGCACTGGTTTTTGTGCGATCAGCGGTGCTCCACCGCGGTCAGTAATGATTTTTGTGCAGTCAGCAGTGGTGAAAATTCGGGAGGTGCACTATAAATATGAGTTTTAGGGTTTTATTTAAAATTTTGACCTAGAGAGCTCGAATTTTGGCGATTTTTCGAAGGTTTTTCAAGAAATTCATCGAGGTAAGTGATTCTAACTCGGATTTGGCTAGAGTACATGAATCTATCATTGAATTCATCATTTAATTCGTGATTTGGGATGGAATTTGGGAAGAAAATTGTGAAATCTTTCAAAAATGTAAAATGATGATTTGAAGGACCAAATGGTATCGGAATTGGATAATTTTGGTATGGTTAGACTCGTGAGGGTATGAGGATTCTAAAAATGTAAATTTTACCCGATTCCGAGACATGGGCCCGATGGGTGTTTTGGTCATTTTACCTAATTACGCGTATTAGCTTAGAATTTAATTGTAGAATCAGTTACTTGAAGTGTTATTTACATTATGAAATTGAATTGAATAGATTTGAGCCATTTGGAGTCAAGTACTCGTGGCACGAACGTGGCCTCGGGTTGATTTTTGAGCTGGTTCGAGGTAAGTGGCTTGTCTAACCTTGTGTGGGAGATTTTCCCCTTAGGATTGGTATTGTGATAATTGAAATGCCTTGTGCGCGAGGAGACGAGTGTCTACTTGTGCTAATTGTTGAAAATCTTGTTTTCATTAAGTAATTTTAATTGTGTTTTCCCTTTCTATTTATTCTACTTGTACTTTTAAACCTGCTATTAGTTAGAGAAGCATGTCTAATTGTCTAATTGCTTTAACTGCCTTATTTGTATTACGTGAAGCATGCTAGGTTAGAATTGTCTGTGTTACCTTGTTATGGAGTTGAGTTTATTTGAGTATTCCTTGTGCCATAGTTGTGTGTTTTACTTTGGGACTACGGGACGACATCCCGGGAGATACCCTACATACATTTACAATTTGAGCTGAAGTGCAGGATACCGGGAGATCCCCAGCACGTATAATTAAGGATACCAAGAGATCCTCGGGATACCAAGAGATCCCTATCATACATTGAGGATACCGAGAGATCCTCGGGATATCAAGAGATCCCTATCATACATTAAGGATATCAAGAGATCCTCGGGATACCAAGAGATCCCTATCATACATTGAGGATACCAAGAGATCCTCGAGGTACCAAGAGATCCCTAGCATATATTTAGGATACCGAGAGATCCTCGGGATACCAAGAGATCCCTGGCATATACTGAGGGTACAAAGAGATCCTGGTGATACTGAGAGATCCCCGGTTATTTCCTTGTGATTGTTTTGCCTCTATTTCAGTTATTGAATTCCTTGTTTTCCTGTATTAAATTCTTATAGTTAGTTTTAAACTGTACTGCTTATCTTATCCGGTCATCTTATTATTTATTTTATCTCAGTAGGGCCCAGACCTTCCTCGTCACTACCCCACCGAGGTTAGGCTTGGCACTTACTGAGTACCGCTGTAGTGTACTCATGTCCTTTTTGCGCATGTTTTTCATGTACAGATCCAGGTACCTCTACTCAGGCCTACCATTCTTGAGGTGAGGCGATCTTTCGGATACTTTGAGGTACATATGCCGCGTTCGCAGACCGAGGAGTCTCTCTCTTTATTCTATCTTGTAGTGACAGCCCTTCTATCTTTACTATTGTTGTAGACATTCCGGAATTAGAGCATTTTACAATGTTTCGTAGCTTGTGATTCATGGGTTTCTAGGTTTTGGGAGTATGTATTGGTTTTGAGAAGTAAAATGTTGTGTATGCCGAGCGGCACCTTTAAAACGCTGTTTCATTTCTCTATTTCTGCTTTAAACTATTTTTTTTCTTTTATTCCGCAAGTTTGGGTTTTTTTCCGCATTCTAGGCTTACCTAGTCGTAGAGACTAGGTGCCGTCACGATGGTTCACGGAGGGTGAACCAGGTCGTGACAGTATTGTGAGTAGAGCTCCCTATAGGCATGATATCTAGGCGGATTACTGATTGTTAACGATTTGCAGCCATAGAAAACATACATAAATACTCTTTATAACTGAAATTGGATCAGGTCCTATAGGCATGGCGTCTATTATTAAACTGATTTTAAGACATGATTGTTTGGGACCTATAAGCATGGTATCAAATTAAGGAGTAAAACCCTATGAGCATATTTTCTATTGAGGCAAGCAATCAGACTTTAAAAGTAAGGTCCTAAGAGCAGGATTTCTACCCGTATTACCCCATAAAGTATGCATCTACCCACCCTTTTTCTAAATACCCCAAATATCTATTTACAAATTATTACAGGCCAATGAATGAATTACATAAGTAAAATAGAAAATCAAGAAGCTATTCTATAGGGAGTCTTCAATTTGGCTCAGGTTTCCCAAAGCCTCCAATGGTCTCATAAGCCTCAGTTACATAGACAAAATTAGAGTCTAGGTGCATCAAAGTTCCCTAAGGATCTCAAGGATCCCCGACAATGCTTACACCTAGACTTAGTAACCAAAGAATTGAACAAGTACAGTGTGAAAAGGCCAGCCTCAGTATGCCAGAGTTTAAAGGGTTCTCAAAAGGATCCCAAAGCAGTACACTTACTAAAGGGGGCAGAATTTATTGACTAAGAGTAGCGTGAGAAGTGAAGGACACAAGTGGAAAGAGTTTTAGTAAGACTGTACTTAACAAAAGTCCTTTTTAAAAGTAATTCAGTAAAACAACAAAGATTTGTTTGAAAAAGAGATTGGAGTAGTTAACAAAGTTCAGACACCTTAGGATAGGATCATACACAGCTAGTTCACAGAACCAAGTGAATTCAATAGTCACACACAGAGGTCAAGGGGTTTGGGACATATAGAACAATTGACTACAAACATATAACCCCAGCAAAGGTCTTAGGACTGGTTTAGACATGCTCAGAAATAGCTGACACTTGCATAGTAACAGAACTAGTCATGAAGAACACAAACGCATAGATGGGTGATAGGGATTTGGGGAACCATGGGATATAGGGTGGTGAGTATACAATAAGTAAAAGACAATTGGTAAGGCATGCTCAGAAACACACATAAGGGGAATGTACTAATCTAAAGGAAGGGGAAGACATAATAACATGTTGATAATGTAACTCTTAACTACGAATTTCACAACAGAACCACAAATAGAAGCAAACCAGAAACAAGAGAAACTGAAACAATAGGAGAAGCATGTTGTCGTTGGAACTTTGAATTGAAATTAGGACATACCAGTAAAGAGTAGAATGAAAGAACAAGAGAGTATAAATGGTTATCCTTGGCTTGAAGCCGGCTAACAGTAGCAAATAGCACAAGAGAGAGCAGAGGTTTTTTAAGTATGAGAGATAGTTTTTGAACCCAAGTGTTCATGTGTATTGTGTTAGTGAAAGACTAGAGTATTTATAGTTGAAAACAGGTAGTAAAATAAGGTAAGAATTATAGTAGCATGATAATTAAGGAACTCAGAATCAGTCAGTCACCAATCAAGGCAAGTACTCCCTTAAGTTAAGGGAATTACTTCAAACGGTAAGAACCAGTAACATATAAGGCAAGAGACAATCAGTACATGACTAGTTAGGAAAGAATCAAGGTTCAGTAAGCATAGGGTAGCCCATTAGGACTAAGTTCAGCAAACTCTAATTAAGGAAAGGATTCAGTCAGAATAAAATACCACAGCAAATAAGGTAGGGAATCAGTCAATTTAAGCAGACGAGGTAGAATTTTAGGGTTTTAAAAGAAATCTTTCAATCAAACCACCAATTAAGGAAATCAGAATCAAATCAAGAGAGGGTTATGATTCTATACTTCAACATATCAATAGAGAAGGACAAACAGACGTAGCAAACAGGCAAGGTCAGCAATATTGACAAATCAAGATGAATACAATCACACAGAGGTGATACACGTAAGCTAAAGACTCAGTAAAAAACCATTCGAAGAATGGTAACCACAGAAACTTAACAAAATCGAGTAGTCATGCTAACACACAGAACCAAAACAAAAAAGATCTAAAATTTTTTTAGGGCTTTTAACATAGGCGAGTTAAAAAGCAGTAAGAATCATAGAATCAGTCAAGATATGCAAGGAAAGAGGTTTAAACATAAAGAGAAATCAGTTTAAACAAGTGTAGAAGAAACTATGAGAAACCCTAACTTTAAAGAAAGTAAAAACGGCTTAAAGTTGATAATTTTTCAAAAAAAGTTTGAGAATAGTGTAAAACATAGAAAGAAAAAGACTTAAGTCATTAAAAAGAGCACAGATCTGAGAGTTACAAACGAAAGTTAGGGTTTCAAAGGAAACCCAAATAGAAATGGAAGAACTTGCTATAAACTTCAAAGATCGTAATAGATATGGTGTGATTTTGCCCAAAATCACACCAGAGAATCCATGAACAACCAAAACAGAAATCCTAGATCCAAATCGGCATGGCCCAGGCCCTTGAAAGTCTCAGAAATGAGGAGCAAGGCAATGGAGGAACCATTGGAGGCTTGGGGTTGAAAGGTGATCGCCGGAGATGACCGGACAAGGAGGCGGCGATTGAAGGGGATTAGGGTTAGGTTGAGAGAAGAGAGGAGATGAGAGAGTTTGAGGGCGGTGGAATCTCAGAAATGAGATAGGGTTAGTGGTCTTTAGGATTAAAAAAGGAAAGGGCTTGTTTAGACCATTGATCTGGGAGATCAACGGTCAGGATTTGACCGGATAGATGGGTTCCGGGTTTGGGTAGAAGTTTATAGGGTCTGGGTCGGGTTAATTGGGTAGGAAATTGGGCTGGAAGTGGGTTCAAATTAGGCTAGAATTGAAAGCCAAATCTGGCTATTAAGTAGCCAATTTCCCTATTTTAATTTATAATAAATAATAAGTAATTTTCTAGAAAATAATTTAATTTGCCAAAATAATTTAAAATATGTCATTATCATTTTAAAAATATAGGGACCAATTTCACGCCAAAAGATATAATTATACATTTAAATGGGCTAACATTGCAATTATATGCAATTTAGCTTAAAGAATACTAAATGCAATTATAAAGATGCATGAAAAATAATTTAGCCATATTTTGGCATAAGTACATAAATTAAATAAATAAATCATCATAACAATAATTTTGAAAATAATTATTGGGGATTTTATGAATAAAAGAGGAGAAAATAAATACATTTAAACTCTTAAAATAATGGGAAAATTATAAAAACCTTGTGCATGCTTATATATACATATACATGCTATTTTGAAGGTATTTATGCATATTTAAAATATATAGGGAAAAATTGGGTATCAACAACACTCACTTTACTCCCTTCACCTCGTGTGCAGATTCAAGCGTTATTGATCCTGCTAGTGAGAGTTGAGAGCTCCCGGCAGACTTTGGAGTTTACGAGGTAACTGCTTGGTGTCCGCAGTCCCGTGTTTCTCCCCCTATCTCACTTCTTTTCCCTTAATAGTGACTTTGTAATAGATTTATAGACTTTTCAGACTTGTGTTAGAATTGATAGATGCTCATGACTAGTGACACCCCGATGTCAGACTGTGTTAGGTTTTATTCCGCAAACTATAATGTTCACTGCTTATTATTTGAGATTTTATTGAGTTTAAGACTTAATTCTTATTGTTTAATTGCTTAAAACTAAAATGGGAAAGTGTCAGCTGGCCTTGTCTTCATGAGAGGCGCCATCACGACCGGGTCCCGGTTTAGGGTCGTGACAAGTTAGTATCAGAGCCTAGGTTATATAGGTCTCATGAGTCATAAGCAGGTTTAGTATAGTCTCGTGGATCAGTACGGAGACGTCTGTACTTATCCTCGAGAGGCTGCAGAACCTTTAGGGAAAAAAACTTCACATTCTTGAATTTTTATCGTGCGTCCTTGATTCAGCTTGAAATGTAACTCTTTGAATTTCTTCCATGCACGCATGCGTGCATGAGCAGTCAATACCAAATGTGCATTGATGGCTTGTGATTCCCTAGTTGAGGGGCGAGAAGTGATCCTTGTATGTTGATGTTGGGGCAGACTGGAATACTTGAGGCTGGATTTTTGCCTATAGCTTGAGCCCTGAGCTGTTGATTGCGTAATGCGCGTGTTTTTGGATTTATATGTGTTGTTGTGTCCCTATTAAGTGAAGTAATGACTGGATAGCTACATGATGAGGGTGATGTGACTGCGAGATGTGTTCATATGAATCGAATGAGACGAGAAGGGTCTGCTTTGGGGCAGCAAGGACTATTAGGTGCTTGATTTCCATCTTGATTTGAGGTATAAACCCGAGTTGTGGGTGTGTGGAGAATCTTTTCATGTGTCCTAGTTGGGAGTGAAGTAAATTTCATATTGCGGTATGAGTTCAGACTCAAGAAGATTAAGTGACTGCGTAATGTTTATTATAGTGGAAGGTATATATAAATGCTAGTTTGAGGCAAAGCAGGTGGGTTATCTCCTGCAGAGTGTTCTGAGGTTGTGTGATCCTTATGTTGTCAGTTAGAAGATCTCATTTACAAGTGAAATATATGTGTTGCAATTTAAATTTGGGTTGCTTAAGAGAGTGGGTTTAACTGTTACGAGAGTGAATGCGAGATTTGCATAAGAGTTAAAATACTAGATGGTCTATGTTTCACGAGCTTATGAAGGATCGAATTTAATATCGCTATGGTATTATGGCAGCAATAGAGTATATGCGTTATTTGTTATTGAGTGTGTTTTGATCTACGGCTTTGAGCCAAGTGGGGGAGTCTGCTATTGATTAGTTGATTGCACGGTTATGTGCTATGTTGGTTCCAGTTTGAGGCGTTCGGGTGAATCAGTTATGGCTTACAAATATTTGACACCGAGGATGGCTCGAGTAAAGGAAAAGGTTATGTTATGCTTCGTAGGTGTATGAGAATAATGGAATATCTTGAGTTGTTATGGGTAAAGGGTGTGCGGTGCTTAGAACATGGAGTTGCTTGGTTGCATTAAGATGAGGTTACACTCTGCGATGTCAGAGTGCTAATGTGGCATAGGTTGTTCGATTCGTTTGATCAGGCTAATTGTAGTTTGAGTAGAGTGAATGACTCTCGCGAATGGTTCTAATGGGTTCAAAATTTTTCATGTAATAAGTGGAAATTTTTGAGTTGTATTTTTGGCTAAAAACTGAAGCTTGCATTGGAAGGTGTCAAAACTCGTGGTATTTCTACATCATTATGGGATTCTACGTATCAGTATTAGAAGGTGAAGGTAATGGATTTGGATCCGCAGGAAAATCTCTTCAGGGTAGGTATTTTGAATGTGGTGCGTTTGGGAATATTTAAGATAGTGTTCGGCAGCTTATGAGCCTTAGTCGATATGGTTTTATGCTTAGGTCTCGTGCGGTGAGTCTGGGTTGAGGAATTGTGGTGTTATGGCAAGAAGGAGTATCAAGTTGAAGGTAAATCATAAGGAAACTTGGATAGATGGGATAGCTTGGTGGTAGGCCGAATCGGTATGGTAAGGGATATGACTAGTTCTTTGGATGCATATGAGGTAATGAGTTTATACAGGTGTTTCACGGTGATGCCCTTGGGTTTTAGTGGCCTGCGTAGCTTGGTTGAGTTAAAAGAATTCAGTCCTGACAGGTTTGGTTTGTGCGAATGGAATTCAGAAAGTTCTTGATGATTTCTACCACGATTAGAGGTGTATATTTTCCACGGGCATAAGGAGCATGGGATGTATAGTGATTTTCTCCTAGATGGGGTCCAATGGAAAAGTTCTTGGTTAGTTGAGTACGTAGTTACTTGTGGCTCGGAAGGGATATGAAGTTCTCGTGGTTACCCTCGGACTGTATGGTTTATACGGTATGTGGTGTAGGCTTGAAATTTGCATGAGTAAGGTCTCGGTTCAGTTCTGAAAGGAAGATCATAACATCCTTAGGCAGCAGCAGCTTCAGATAATTAGAGAAATGAGCTTCAGATGATTAGGGGAATGATCTTCAGATGATTAAGGAAATGGTATTGCTGATTGGGGTGATTTGACAAAGGTATATGTTTCAGAAAAAGGCAATGTGATTAAGTTGATGGTACTTCGGTAGTATTGTGACACTCTCTTGTTAGATCAACTGCTGATATTCGAGTTTGCTTGGTGGAACAGAAGAATTTTAGAGTATCTCTCGTGGAATGATTGGGTATTAGAGGTGTGGTATGTATTCAGATGGCGGAATTGGGATCAAGTATGGTGATTTGTGTGTTATATGGAGTTGGAGACTAGGAGTTCTCATATTTGTTTGGAGACCCGAGTAGATCTTTTATTGCTGGGTATGTTAGATTTTGGATGTGATATTGGGTATAGACTAGTTGTCTCAGTGTTGTGTCATTCTGAGCTATTGCGCTAAGGTGGCGATGTTGGCTATGCCGGAAATTCCATGGATTGAGTGGCGAGGTTCGACGAATTTTATGTTCTTAGTAGGGTGGTTTTATATTTCGAATACCCAGCGGATGGCTGGGGAGGATTGTCTTTCTTATTTGGGCTTTCGTGATAGATGTCAGTGTAGAGACTCCTACCATTGATTCAGTTCCGGTGGTGAGGGACTTTTTGGATATGTTCTTATGGCTATACATGTCGCCGGGGAAGGTTGTTGATTTCGGTATTGATTTGATGTCAGCCACCGTATCGTATGGCACCGGCAGAGTTAAAGGAGTCTAGGGAGCAGCTTCGGGTTTCCTTGCTAAAGGGTTTGTTGGCAGGCCAATGTGGATGTGTGTTCTAACTTGAGTCGGCTTGGTTGGCTCCGAGTTGTATTATTGAGGGATGTGTTGATTCGATTGTTATTGAGATTATTAGTAATCTGGGGAGATCTATGAGTTACCTTTCCGTGTTGTGAGGCATTGGGATTTGTTGGATATAGGCACATGTCATGCGGTGTTATTGGGGTCTCCCAGTGGAACTCGAGCGAGAGGAGTATTGGATATTGCTTGGCGTATGGCGCATCGGTTGTGTCCTTTCGGGTTGTGTAATGTTATGTCAATTGTTCCACCATGGTTATGATGATTTTCTTTGGTTCTAGACATCAAATTGCGCGTGGTTGTCAATTTTGAGCATAGTGACTTGAGGTTTTCCATGTGGACCAGTGCTTGGGTAGGGTCGCGCATTGTAACGGAGCTATGTGGAGGTGTGACCCTTCGGGTTGGATTCGTGCGTTCTGTTTCTATGATGTGTGACGGGTTCTCAACATTGTGTGTGGTGGTTCTGGTGAGCTTATGGTACAACTCTTTCAGTTGAGTCATTTTTATGATCTAGGTATGTTCGTATTGTTGCTTATCAGTGTGCGGATTGCACGTGTTGTGGCCTTAGATGGTATTAATGTGTCATGTCACCAGAGTAGTTGTGTCGGATTGGATGTGATCGTCGGGATCTAGAATAAATACAAACAGATTCGGTTTCAGCATGTTGGAAGGATAATATCGAGGTTCGGCTCAGAAATTTTCTATGGTCTTTGCCAAAGGAGAAATGGCTTCATGAATGGTTGATCTGAGGAATAGTTATGGTTTATTGCGTGTTTCATTTATCATAGCAGTGTATGAAAGTGTTGTGATGAGACTTTAGTTGATAAGAGGTTTTCTATCGGTATTCGGTTGTTGTGTGTAGCTATTGTGATTAGAAGTTATTACTGCAAGCGTTTGAGTTATATGGTATATCATATAATTGCACCTGAGGTTGGGGGTATCGGTTATTACAGCTTGTTCAGGCTTATTCTGAGTATAGATGTGAGATTTTGATCTTGTGGGTGATTTAAGAAGTGGAAATGTGGTTTAAGGTTCATGGGCTAGGTTGGACTGTGAAATATCAGTTACATTGTGTTATCGGACCTATACGAGATAGGGTGACGTGGGATCACCCATGGGTATATGCATGGTAAGTTTATTCATCCATTGGTTGGCTTTTGGAATAACTCTAGGCACGTTCGAGGACGAACATATGTTTAAATGGGGGAGGATGTAATGACCCTATCAGTCGTTTTGAGCTTTTGCACTTTGCTCGCCAGTTCTCGGGCATGACTTGCCCCGTGTGATGTATTACGACTTATGTAAATCGTTGGTTGTGGTTTTTAGGGTAATCGGGATGAATTTGGAAGAACAGTTCTTAGTTTGAAGCTTGAAATTTGAAAAGTTTGACCAAGATTTGACTTATTTGTATATGATCTCAAATCAAAATTTTTATGATTTGTTTAGCTCCGTTAGATGATTTGGGACTTAGGAGAGTGATCATAATGCATTTTGGAAGTCCGTGGAAAGTTTAGGCTTGAATTGGTGAAATTGAGATTTTGGCGTTTTTTGGTTGATAGGTGAGATTTTGGATATAGGAGTCGGAAAGGAATTACGGAAGTTGCAGTAGCTCCGTTGTGTCCTTTGTGACGTGTGTGCAAAATTTCAGGTCATTCGGACGTGGTTTGGTTGGTTTTTTTTTATCAAAAGCGTAATTTAGAAAATTTTGGAATTCTTAGGCTTGAATTCGATGCAAATTTGGTGTTTTAATGTTTTTTTGAGCGTTCTGAAGGTTGGAAGAAGTTTGAATAATGTTATGGGATATGTTGGCATGTTTGGTTGAGGTCCCGAGGTCCTCCGGTGAGTTTCGGGTGGTCAATCGGGCCATTTCATGTTTTGAAAAGTTGCAGAAAACTGCTGAAGGATTTCAGGAAAATTGACCTTCGCGTTCGCGAGTAGGTTGTCGCGTTCGCGAAGGGTTATCTGGTGAGGCTGAGGAATTAGCCTTCGTGTTCGCGATGAAGGCTCCGCGTTCGCGAATGGCTGGAGTCTTGTGCATCGCGTTCGCAAGGTTCATGCCGCGTTCGCATAGAAGGAAGGTGAGCAGTTGGGTCCGGAGTGTTTGTTCTTCGCGTTCGCGGAGGTGGTGTCGCATTCGCAGTGAGTTAGAAAGTCAAGCTTTCGCGTTCACGTAGTGATTGTCGCGATCGTGATGAAGGAAGAATTGTCAACTTGAGGTTGTGCTTCGCGAACGCGAGGCTTTGACCGCGTTCGCAAAGAAGGTTTTTGATGCCTGGGCAGAATGATTAAATAGTCATTGTCCGCGATTTTGGGGCTAACTTTCACCATTTTTGACTGGTTTTGAAGCTTTTTGAGAAGATTTGAAGAGGGATTCAAGAGATAACACCTGGAGGTAAGATTTGTGAACTCTATACTCGATCCTACGTTGATTCTTCCTTGTTTAATTATAAAATATATGGAGATTAAAGCCTAAAATTGGGAAATTAGGGCTTGAATTTGGAGAGTGTAAATTGGGGATTTGAGAGGGCAATTGAGGTCCAATTTTGATGTTCTTGGTATGTATAGACTCATGAGAGGATGAGTATTCTATTGATGTGATTTTTATCGGATTCCGAGATGTGCGTCCGGGGGCCGGATTTGAGCAATTTCGGGATTTTTGATGTAAATTGAATCTTTTCGAGTGGGCTTTGATCCCTTAGCATATTTTAATGGTTATGTACTAATTGTGGCTAGATTTGGAGCATCTGAAGGTCGATTCGCAAGGGTAAAGGCATCGCGGGCTAGAGTTTGGATCGGATTGAGGTGAGTAATGATTGTAAATGATGTCCTGAGGGTATGAAATCCCGGATTTGCACATCGTTGTGCTATGTTGAGGTGACGCACACACTTGATGACGAGCGTGGGGTCGTGCACTATCGAGGATTGTGACTTAGTTCATCCCGAATGACTATTTTACCGCGTATTTGATTGAAAACTATTTGCTATCATCATGTTTTGGGCTGAATGCCATATTTGGGCCTCGTGCCAACTATTTGAACCCTTAGGGGATTTTTATTGATATTTCTTCACTGTTTTGACTTTATACTTGTACTCAGTCATGCTATAATCTACTGTTTTCATAACTCAGCCATGTTTACTCTGTTTTTAACATACTAAATGATATTTCAAATAATATTTTGGGCTGAGCATCATGTTTTTACTGTTGCCCGAGTGGATTATGTGGTTTTGACTGAGTAAGGCCGAGGGCCTGTGTTGTGAGGATACTTTTGGGTTGAGTTGCACGCCGCAACAGTGATACACTAATTATCATTATGAGGCCGAGGGCCTGAGTTTTGAACACCACGAGGTGACTTATTGATATGAGGCCGAGAGCCTAGTGATGATGCCACGAGATGGCTTGATATTACGTTTGGGCCGTAAAGGGCCCTTCCAGGAGTCTGCACACCCCCAGTGAGCGCGGGTACCCATTGTAATGTGAGATATAGCCCGAGGGGCTGGTATTGTTCTGAGATATTGCCCGAGGGGCAGATTTGTTGACATTGTGCCCGAGGGGCGAACTTTTATGCGTTTATCTTTCTTATTTTCCTGTCATTTACCTGCTTAATTGCTAAAAAAGGTATTTCATGAAGTTTAAGTTGAACTAAAATGATTTTTACATATCCTTACTGGTTCACCGTTTTACTGGATTTTACTGCTTCATTATAGCCTGTAATGTGCCTTACGTGATTTCATATTTCTCGATCTTTATTTATGATTATGACTCACTGAGTTGGAGTACTCACTTTACTCCCTGCACCCCGTGTGCAGATTCAGGCGTTGCTGATCCTGCTAGTGAGAGTTGAGAGCTCTCGGCAGACTTCGGAGTTCACGAGGTAGCTGTTTGCGTCCACAGTCACGTGTTTCTCCCCCTTATCTCATTTCTTTTCCCTTAATAGTGACTTTGTAATAGCTTTGTAGACTTTTCAGACTTGTGTTAGATATGATAGATGCTCATGACTAGTGACACCCGATGTCGGGCTGTGTTGGGTTTTATTCCGCAAACTGTAATGTTCACTGCTTATTATTTGGGATTTTATTGAGTTTAAGACTTAATTCTTATTGTTTATTTGCTTAAAACTAAAATGGGAAAGTGTCGGCTGGCATTGTCTTCACGAGAGGCGCCATCACGACCGGGTCCGAGTTTAGGGTCGTGACATCAACTATTCTTCGCCAACTGCCATTCCTTTACTAGCACACGTGTCATGACACGTCACCTCATAATTAATTCTATACTTGAACTTAATTTTTTCCAATACAGTAAGCGTAAAAATATAATATTTAGAAAAATAATTATAAAAAATATGGACTATTATATAGTAAAGACATAACAAAAGTTAATAAATAAATATTTTTTAAATGAAAGATTTAGTTAAAATTAATTATCATAGCAGTCTTAGTGGATAATGTGCAATAAATTTTATTTTAATTATGACATAAAATACTCCCAACTTAATGATTTATGATTAAGAAAAAAGTAATTTTGAATAGTCAACGATTTATTAAGAAAATTTGAGGATTTACAAGGTTAGTTACATACAATTGCATAAAGTTCTATTAGGCGAGCCCAGTATGCTGGGCGTTGGGCGCGTCCGGGGCGTAAGTGCTGATGGCCAAGACGTAAGTCTCACGGAACTAAGCCTCACACATAAGATCAGGGACATTTTACGAGTGCTCCGTCCCGAGGCGAGTCCCAATTCTGCCTTTTAAAACAGAGATTTGAACATTGCAATCAAAATTTTCTGAATAATATATGTTACATTTTTTTAATGATCAAACTTATTATTTGACTGCTTTAAATGTAATAAAAGAACTAGTTCAATCCATCCGCACTCCATTGTCAATAGGCGCGGAACTAAGTGAGCGGAATGGGATTTAGCCGTACCCCGTTCACTTTAAAATTACATTGTATTTATAAGGTTAAACTTTTTTTAATGTACATATATTAGATATTAAATCCCGTTAACTTCTTCACATATTTACTTTTTTTCTGAATTTTCTTCGTAAAAATTCTGCATCCGCCATTTATTTGTCAGATATATTGGGCAGCTCATTTTCCTGCTTGGCGTGCCTTTCTATCTCGGCTATCAAGTAATTTTGTTATCATTTCATTTCAGATTTACAAATATCACAAACCTAATGAAGAAAATAAAAAGGGCAAAGACCTAGGAAAGGAAAAACTAAAAATATTGGCCAAATCCTACTGAATCCTTGACATCCTACACATTTCCCTATCATGATTCACATGCAAATTTAAATTTGAAAAATTGAAATCAACGACGATATACAACATTAATTAACCAGATCCATAGCTTAATCATTTCACTATTAAAGCACTGTTAGACCCAATAATTTTGTATTATATAAATAGCGATTGGTGATTGGTCTCATCCATCGCGATTCATATGAGTTCGAGGGGTATGTGTAAATTTTAGAACATTATTAAACTGTTTGGACATCTGATGAGTTATTACGTTTAAGCCTAATATTCACATTTTAATTTTATTGTACGAAGGAAAAAACTCAAGTATACTGACGAACTAATGGTTTTAAAAGCTAAGCTATAGTTTAGAAACTTACTAACAGCAACTTAAAAATTACTGTACTACTCTAAGGTCTTTGTTAAAGGTAGTTTTTATAGTGAACGCATAATTAATAACATTCAATTTTTAGTCACATCAGGTCAATGATCAAATCCTCCCCATACCAATTAATACGACACTTAACCTTATTCATTTAAAAATCTTGTTTCTTTTTTTCTCCCACTTGTCTCTGGTCCTTCTTGACTTCTTAATTCTTATAGTTCAACATAGACAACAGCGGTCTGTCGATATATGCAAAAATTGTATTAAAATTGGTTAGTTAATCTGTTCTTGTCTTGAACATATCATGATTCATTAGACTATTCTTGATCTCTTTATTTCCCTTTTGTTTTTTCTTTCTTTTTAACAAAGTAGTAACATATCAACCTACTTATAAGGAGAACTGCAGAGATAAATGAGCACGCTTTATCAAACTTAACTCAGAAAATCGCCAATTCTATTGCTTTTTAGATCGAGTCAAGCAAGAATGCAACTGTATAATATTGCTCTGTGCTATATAAAATCCATATATCTAAGGTTATTACTAAAAGGATGCAACTAATTATGAATGATTTAGAAACACAGTCAAGCGGCATTTGTGCCAGGCAGAGCTTTCACTAATAACATTATGTTAGGTCATGAGCTTGTCAAAGGATATGATCGGAAAGGCAATATCCCCAGATATATGACTAAAATTGGTATGCAATAGGCATACGATTCTGTAGAATAGGACATTATATGAGTTATTAAGTTTAAGTCACCCTTCTTGCTCCATTTATGGTCATACACCATTTTCCTGAGTGATCCTAACTTCCAAATTATGTACTATTTAAATTGTCGGGTAAAGTGCACTAGTAGCTACTTTTAAGCCTGCTATTTAAAATATATCCATAATATAGAATGTATTTAGAGATTATTCAGTTCAACCAAACTTTAGGACTAAATTGTAAGTTATTTTTCCTACGTATATGTGGCCCAATAGGTTTAAGGCCCATAATTAATATTTAATTAATTATCAAATCTCATCCGTCCGATTGGTTACTTGATGGACGTACCAGATTAAGTGAGAACCCCTATAAATTGGTCATCTCCCTACCCATTAGGATTACCGTATTTTATTTTCTTTCTTCCATCACTAAAGGCGGCGGTAACAAAAGTTAGGGCAAGGGCGAGAAACCAATTTACCGATTAACGCTTCTGTTTCAAGATAATGGATTCCGCTTCAGGTATGTTTTTCTATGACGATTACATGTAAGATTATCATGTTCAAGATCCTGGTAGAATTATAGTTTATGCTTACATGTAGTATCATGAGCCTGGATTGCTTGAACAGATAATCTTCGTCACAACTAATTATGAATGCGTAGTTGTTTAGACATCATGTGCTGCCTACGGCAATTATGAATCATAGTTTAAATAAATTATCATGATCGTTAAATTCTGTTTGTGGAAAATAATGCTAAACTCTAATTCTTTAATTACTTTTAAGATTATGGAGCAATTAGAAAGATGGGGTAATTGACAAAAAATTATGAAAGAGTTTGGTCTCTACTTTTCGATAACGACAACCTTTGAAGTTTTGTGCTCTTGTGGAATTATAAATGTAAATTAGACATAAACCATATGTTCACATGTAGCAGCATCTTTTTTCCCCAACACAGTGGCCTACTAAAGTGATTTTTAAACAAAGATGACTTGCGATTTTACTTTATGGATACATGCAATCTTAATATCTTTTGGACCACTTCAGTGATAATATTTTATTCCTAAAAGTTTTGGAATGCAGTAATTGCACGTAAATCCTTTATTGTATTGATTGTGATTCTGGTATTGTATAATAATTGATGTATGTGCCTAAAACTTATATAGTTTGTTAATCACCAAAGTGATCAAAATAGAATGTTTAATATTTATACATACTACAAATTTATGTTTATTTTATGCCTGTATTAATGCACATATAGTTTGTTAGTCACCAAAGTGATCAAACTAGAATGTCTAAAATATTCTGATATTTATTTTATGTGTGCAATTATGTTCATATAGTTTGTTAGTCGCCAAAGTGGCCAAACTAGTATGTTTAAGAAAGTACACATACATAAAATTATAGTTTATCCATGAAATTAATGAAATGCCTATAATTAAAAATTAGTGGATAAATTAATTTTCATTATTGCTAGAACTTAAGGATTTACCCAAAGGTGAATAAAATTATGATAGTGTGTCATAGTATTTACCCAAAGGAGAATTGCGATATGCTTTAACTGTTTTGTTGAATCCATATAGATTTGTGAGCATGTATTATATATTTTGCAGCTATTCCTTTTCATTCGCTTGCTTTGTCTGTTACTGTATTCAACAGATTGAACTTATCTGAATGGCGTGAACAAGTCCAGTTCCACTTAGATGTGATGGATCTTGACTTGGCTCTGCCGAATGATAAGCCTGCTGCCAATACTGCTCCGAGCAGTGCGGATGAGAAGTCTTTCCATAAAGCGTGGGAACGCTCTAACAGGCTAAGCCTTATGTTTATGCGAATGAATATTGCCAACAACATTAAGGGTACTATTCCACAAACAGAAAGTGCCAGGGAATACCTGAAGTTTGTGGAAGAACGTTTTCGTTCTGCAGATAAGTCTCTCCCTAGTACACTAATGGTTGAACTCACGACTTGTTTTTAAATGAAATTCTCCGTTCTGAGGCCTTAAAACCCTCTTTTAGCATCACCTCAATTTGTGTGCGCAGTCCGGGCACGTAGCCGGAAAGCTTATATGTGAAAATCTGTGAAAATGATAAATTTTGACTATAAAAATGAATTAATTTGACTTCGGTCAACGTTTTGGGTAAACGGAACCGGAACCGTGATTTGATGGTCCCAAAGGGACCGTAGAAAAATATGGGACTTGGGCGTATGCCCGGAATCGAATTCCGAGGTCCTAAGCCCGATAAATGAATTTTTGAAGAAAATTATTTTTTGAAATTGTTTAAAGGAATTGGAAATGAATTTTGATTAGAACATGTTGGTATCTTGTCCGTATTTTGGTTTCGGCGCCCGGTACAGGACTTATATGTGATTTAAGATAATTCTGTAAAGTTTGATAAGAAATGGAATCCGTTTGACGGGATTCGGACCTTAAAAGCAGAATTTAATTTTTTGAAGAAGTTTTGAAATAAATCATTGATTTTGAGGTTTAATTCGATGTTAATAATGTTATATTGGCGATTTGGTCGCACGGATAAGTTCATATGATGTTCTTGAGTTAGTACGTATGTTTGGTTTGGAGCCCCGAGGGCTCGAGTGAGTTTCGAAAGGTTTTAAACTCTTAAAAAGTTGCAGGTTTTCAGTTGCTGGTATTCTGGTATTTTCTTCTTTGCGTTCGCGGGAGGACCTTCGCGAACGCGATGAGTTAATAGTGCTGAAGGAAAATTTCCTTCTACGCGAACGCGAGACCCAGGTCGCGAATGCGAAGCTTTGGGGGGTCTACTCTTCGCGAACGCGGGCCTCGTATCGCGAACGCGAAGGCTTGTGGCCTAGTCAGGGGGAAGGGGTATTGTACTTACGCGACCACTGGGGCGCGAACGCGAAGGCTCGAGGAGTTACTTCTCCACGAATGCGAGCCGATCATCGCGAACGCGAAGGTCTATCAGTCCTAACGCATCGCGAATGCGAAGGCCAATTTCGCCCACTTATTTTAAAAGTCCAGAAACGGAATGCATTACGGGATTTAACCCAATTTTCACAAACTTCTTCTTCTCTACACCTCTTGGGCGATTTTTGAAGAACTTCTTCATCATAACCTCTTGGGTAAGTAATCTTTGACTTGTTTTCTTCCATTTTTATCAACACCCACTAGATTTCTAGGCCTAAAACATGAGATTAAGGGTAGAAAATTAGGGATTTGGGTAGAGTTAGGACTTTTTGATTATTTGGGAATTTGACCTCGTTTTGGGGTCGAATTTTAAAACAAATTATATATTCGGGCTCGTGGATGAATGGGTGATCGGGTTTTGGGAAGAATGATTAGAAGTTATAAGCATTAGAATTGGATTATTCAGCGTTTATTGATGTTATTAAGTCGATTATGTCTAGATACAATTGATTTGGAGCTGAATTCAAAAGAAAAGGCGGTGTTTGAGGCTTGAGTTGGCCGTGGAAGTCCGAGGTAAGTGTTTGGTCTAACCTTAGCTTGAGGGATAAGGAGTTGTGTCTTATTTGCTACATGTTAATTATGGAGTACGACGTATAAGCATGGTGACGAGTATCTATACGTTGGTGTCAAGCATGCCCGTGAGTCTTGTATTATAATTATTATGACTCCGTTGTGGTTTATTGCGCTTCATATGTTATTATCACCATTGTCCCTTGCCGGGATGTTTGTTTGATATTAATGATCCCTTGCCGGGATGTTTGTTTTGATAGTATTGTTCCCTTGCCGGGATGTTTGTTTTGATATTATTGTTCCCTTGTCGGGATGTTTGTTTTGATATTATTTTTCCCTTGCCGGGAAGTTGTTATATTGCTCTTGTTCCCTTGTCGGGATTCCTTGTGATTATTGTTGGCTTATAACTGGGAGCTGGTGGTACGCCTACCACAAGATATAATGAAATGGGAGCGGGTGGTACGCCTACCACAAGATAAAATGAAATGGGAGCGGGTGGTACGCCTACCACAAGATATAATGAAATGGGAACGGGTGGTACGCCTACCACAAGATATAATGAAATGGGAGCGGGTGGTACACCTACCACGAGATAAATGAAATGGAAGCGGGTGGCACACCTGCCACGAGGTACATGAAATGGGAGCGGGTGGAATGCCTGCCACGAGGTACATGAAATGGGAGCGGGTGGCATGTCTGCCACGAGATACAGGAAATGGGATCGGGTTGCACGCCTGCAACAAGATGTGAAAAGAAAGTGAAATCTGCCTTTGTTTTCCTTATTCTTGTTAGTGATTGGATTTTGATTCCTTTATAGTTCTCTTGATATTCTGTTTTTACCTGTTATTCCTCGAAGCATGTTTCCCCCTCCCATCTTTACTTGTTTATTCCTGTTTTACTTTCCATTGTATATTATATAACTGCACGAGTCTATTTGGTGGTCTGGTCCTAGCCTCGTCACTACTTTGCCGAGGTTAGGCCAGACACTTACCAGCACATGGGGTTGGTTGTGTTGATACTACACTCTGCACTATGTGCAGATCCCGGAGCAGCTCTTGGATCGTAGTTGGAGGCTACCTTCAGTCCACGCGGAGATCCAAGGTAGACCTGCAGGCATCCGGAGGGCCTGGCGTCTCCTCTATCTTTTATTTCCTATTTCATCTTTTTGCTTCAGAAACAATGTGTCTTTTATTCTCGAACTTTGTATTTAGCAGTCTTAGACCATCTCTGACACTGTGACACCAGGTTTTGGGTGATTAAGGCTTAAGTAGTTGTAATAGCTATAGATTCAGATATTTTATTATTTTTCTTCCGCTTAATTATATATTCCGTTGTTTATACGTTATCGCTTTATATCTGTTAAAAAGAATTAATTGGATTATTTAGTAATTAGTTTAAAGGATTGGCTTGCCTAGCTCATATTAGTAGGCGCCATCACGACTCCCGAGGGTGGAAAATCTGGGTCGTGACAAGTTGGTATCAGAGCTCTAGGTTACATGGGTCTCACAATTCACAGACAAGCTTAGTAGAGTCTGAGGGATCGGTACAGAGACGTCTGTATTTATCCCCCAAAGGCTACATAGTTAGGAAAAACTTCACATTTGTTCTTTCCTATCGTGCGATTTGGTGTCTCAATGCTAATTGAATTTCTACTCTGTTCTTTCGCAGATGGCGAGAACACATGCTTCCTCATCCACTGACCAGCAGCCCGAGCCCTCAGCAGCAGCTCCCACGAGGGGCAGATGGCGAGGCCGAGGCCGTGCTAGAGGCCGAGGTAGGGGCAGAGCTCATCCCAGAGCAGCAGCACCAGCGGCGGAGCCTCAGGTTGACTATGATGATGAGGTTCCGGCCCCAGCAGTTCCGGTGGGCCCAGCTCAGGTCCCAGAGGGGTTTATTGCTACCCCAGTTCTTCAGGATGCTCTGGTCTGTCTAGTGGGCCTTATAGAGAGTGTCACCCGGGCAGGTTTGCTTCCTGTAGCACCAGCCATCTCTCATGCTGAAGGAGGAGCCCAGACTCCTACTACTCGTACTCCGGAGCAGGTAGCTCCCCAGATTTAGACTCCAGTGGTTCAGCCAGTTGGAGCAGTTCAGCCGGATGTGGTAGTTCAGACCGGTGATAGAGCAGCTATATCTGTTGATGCTTTGTGGAGGCTGGATAGGTTCACCAAGCTCTTCACTACTACTTTCAGCGGTGCATCTACTAAGGATCCCTAAGATTATCTAGACAGCTGTCACGAGGTTCTTTGGAACATGGGGATAGTTGAGACCAATGGGGTCGATTTTGCCACTTTTTGCTTGTTTGGATCAGCCAAGACTTGGTGGAGGGATTTTTGTTTGGCTAGACCAGCCGGGTCGCCAGCTTTGACTTGGGAGCAGTTCACTCAGCTATTTCTGGAGAAGTTTCTCCCCATCACTTAGAAAGAGGCCTATCAGAGGCAGTTTAAGCGTCTCCAGCAGGGTTCTATGACTGTTACCCAGTATGAGACCAGATTCATCGACCTAGATCGCCATGCTCTTGTCATACTTCCCAACGAGAGAGAGAGGAGGTGAGAAGGTTCATTGATGGACTTATTCGGCCGATTCGTCTTCAGATGGCTAGGGAGACTGGGAGTGAGATATATTTCCAGGAGGCGGCCAATGTGGCCCGGAGAGTTGAGATGGTTCTATCACAGGGAAGTGGTCATGGGTCGGATAAGAGGCCTCGTCATCCAGGTAGATTTAGTGGTACCTCGTCTGGAGGTAGGGAATCATATGGTAGGGGCCATCCTCTCAGGCCTTTTCAGTCAACACTTCAGGTTTCTCACAATGCTTCAGGTGGCCATGGTTCTCAGATGCAGTATTCTGATCAGCAGTCCTACAGTGCACCATCAGCTACTGTGAGTGCACCGCCGCTTTAAAGTTTCTAGGGTCGTCGGCCCTAGTAGCCAAGGGCTTTTTTTACTTATGGCGACACGAGGCCCATTGCTAGGTATTGCCCTCGAGCACCAGTAGCTTTCAGCATCAGGGTTCCCGTGCCATGGTTCATGCACCAGGTGTTCCACAGCCCGCCCAGCCAGCTAGAGGTGGGGGTAGAGGTGCTAGAGGTGGAGGTAGAGGTATTAGAGGTGGAGCTCAGGCCGCTAGAGGTGGAGGCCAGCCAGCAATAGGCCGTCCCAGAGATGTAGCTCAAGGTGGTGGGGCCCAACCCCGATTTTATGCCCTTCCATCCAAGCTCGAGGCTGAGCCTTCAGATGCTATTATTGCAGGTATGGTTCTAGTTTGTGATAGAGATGCTTCAGTATTGTTTTATCCAGGGTCTACATACTCGTATGTGTCATCTTATTTTGCACCGTATCTCGTCATGCCTAGCAATTCTTTGAGTGTTCCTGTTTATGTGTCTACACCTGTAGGTGACTCTATTATGGTAGATTGAGTCCATCGCTCTTGTATAGTTGTGATTGGAGGTCTTGAAACTCGTGTAGATTTTCTTCTTTTGGACATGGTCGATTTTGATGTCATATTAGGGATGGACTGGTTATCACCTTATCACGCTATCTTGGACTGTCATGCCAAGACTATGACCTTAGCCTACCGGGTTTACCTTATTTAAAGTGGAGAGGGACTCCTGGTCATTCTACCCGTAGTGTTATTTCTTATGTGAAGGCTCGGCGTATGGTCGGGAAGGGGTGTTTGGCCTATTTGGTCTATGTTCGTGATTCTAGTGCTGAGGTTCCTTCTATTGATTCTGTGCCCGTTGTTTGTGAGTTTCCTGAGGTTTTCCCTTCAGACCTGCCTGATATGCCACCCGACAAGGATATTGACTTTTGCATTGATTTGGCTCCGGGCACTCAGCCCATTTCTATTCTGTCGTATCGTATGGCCCCGCCTGAGTTGAAAGAGTTAAAGGAGCAGTTGCAAGACTTGCTTGAGAAAGATTTCATTAGGCTGAGTGTTTCGCCTTGGGGTGCGCCCGTGTTATTTGTTAAGAAGAAGGACGGATCGATGAGAATGTGTATTGATTACCGGCAGTTGAACAAGGTTAAGATCAAGAATAAGTATCCATTGCCGAGGATTGATGATTTGTTTGATCAACTTCAGGGTGCTAAGGTATTTTCTAAGACAGCTTTCCGCACTCGGTACGAGCATTATGAGTTCTTGGTGATGTCATTCGGGTTGACAAATGCCCCCGCAGCTTTTATGGATTTGATGAACCGAGTGTTCAGGCCTTATCTGGATTCGTTCGTGATAGTCTTCATTGATGATATTTTGATTTATTCCCGTAGCCGGGAGGAGCAGGAGCAACATCTTAGAGTGGTTCTTCAGACCTTGAGGGATAGTCAATTATATGCTAAGTTTTCGAAGTGTGAGTTCTGGTTGAGTTCAGTTGCATTTCTGGATCATGTTGTATCAGTAGAGGGTATTCTTGGTTGATCCAAAGAAAATTGAGGTAGTCAAGAACTGGCCTAGACCAGCATCAGCTACAGAGATCAGAATTTCTTGGGATTGGCAGGCTACTATTATTGGTTCGTGGAGGGATTCTCATCTATCGCAGCCCCGATGACCAGATTGACCCAGAAGGGTGCCCAATTCAGATGGTCGGATGAGTGTGAGGCAATCTTTCAGAAGCTCAAGACAGCTCTGACTACGGCACCAGTGTTGGTTTTGCCCACAGGTTCAGGGCCCTATACATTTTATTGTGATGCATCTCGTATTGGACTAGGTGCAGTGTTGATGTAGGATGGCAAAGTCATTGCCTATGCTTCGCGGTAGTTGAAGATTCATGACAAGAACTATCCGATTCATGATTTGGAGTTGGGAATCATTGTTCATGTGTTGAAGATTTGGAGGCACTATCTATATGGCATGTCATGTGAGGTGTTCACAGATCACAAGAGTCTGCAGTACTTGTTCAAGCAAATGGAGTTAAATTTGAGGCAGAGAAGGTGGTTGGAGTTGTTAAAAGACTATGATATCACCATCTTATATCATCCGGGAAAGGCCAATGTGGTGGCCGATGCTTTGAGTAGCAAGTCAGTCAGTATGGGCAGTCTTGCTTATATTCCGGTCAGTGAGAGACCACTTGCTTTTGATGTTTAGGCTTTGGCCAATCAGTTCGTGAGGTTGGATATTTCTGAGCCCAGTCGTGTGTTATCTTGCACAGTCGCTCTTTCTTCTTTATTGGAGCGTATCCAAGATTGGCAGTGTGATGATCCCCATTTGTGTGTCCTTAGAGACACGGTGCAGCACGGAGATGCCAAGCAGGTTACCTTAGGTAATGATGGAGTTTTAAGATTCAGGGTCGAGTTTGTGTGCCTAATGTGGATAGTCTTCGAGAGTTGATTTTAGAAGAGGCCCAAAGCTTCCGGTACTCTATTCATCTGGGTGCCACGAAGATGTATCAGGATTTGCGGCATCATTATTGGTGGCAGAGAATGAAGAAAGATATTGTCACATATGTTGCTCGGTGTTTGAATTGTCAGCAGGTTAAGTACGAGCATCAGAGGCCCGGTGGTTCATTTCAGAAGATTGAGATTCCTGAGTGGAAGTGGGAGCGTATCACTATGGACTTCGTTGTTGGTCTCCCATGGACTTAGAGGAAGTTCGATTCAGTGTGGGTTATTGTGGATAGGCTGACCAAGTCAGCGCATTTCATTCCCGTGGCAGTCTCCTATTCTTCCGAGAGGTTAGGTGAGATCTATATCCAGGAGATTGTTCGTCTTCATGCTGTGCCCGAGACTATTATTTCGGACCGAGGTACACAATTTACCTCACATTTTTGGAGAGCAGTTCAGCGAGAGTTGGGAACGCAGGATGAGTTGAGCACCACGTTTCATCCTCAGATGGACGGGCAGTCCGAGCGGACTATTCAAATTTTGGAGGATATGCTCCGAGCTTGTGTATCGTAGGATCAATATTTGCCATTAGCAGAGTTTGCCTACAACAACAGCTACCAGTCAAGCGTTCAGATGGCTCCTTACGAGGCTTTATATGGTAGCCGGTGCCGGGAGAGGCTCGGTTGTTGGGTATGGATCTGGTTCAGGATGCCTTGGACAAGGTTAGGATTATTCAGGATAGGCTTCGTACATCTCAGTCCAGACAAAAGAGCTATGCCGACCGCAAGGTTCGTGATTTAGCATTCATGGTCGGTGAGCGGGTATTGCTTCGAGTGTCGCCTATGAAGGACATGATGAGATTTGGGAAGAAGGGCAAGCTTATCCCTAGATTCATTGGCCCGTTTGAGATTCTCGATCGAGTGGGAAAGGTGGCTTATAGACTTGCATTTCCGCCGAGCTTGTCAGCCATGCATCCAGTATTTCATGTGTCCATGATTCGGAAGTATCACGGCGATCCATCTCACGTGTTAGATTTCAGCACTGTCCAGTTGGACAAGGACTTTTCTTATGAGAAGGAGCTGATAGCTATTCTAGACCGGCAAGTTCGTCAGTTAAGATCGAAGAGTTTTCCTTCTGTTCATGTTCATGGAGAGGTCAGCCTCTTGAGGCATCGACTTGGGAGTCTTAATCCAATATGCGGATCCGTTATCCCCATCTTTTTCCCGACTCAGGTACTTCCTTCTTCTGTTCGTTCGAGGACGAACGGTTATTTTAGAGGTGGAGAATGTGATGACCTTTATTTTAAATGAAATTCTGCATTCCGAGGCCTTAAAATAGCTTTTAGCATCACCTCGATTTGCATACATAGTCCGGATGCGTAGCCGAAAAACATATATGTAAAATCTGTGAAAAATGATAATTGACTATAAAAATGAATTAATTTGACTTTGGTCAACATTTTGGGTAAACGGACCTGGACCCGTAATTTGTCGGTCCCGAAGGGTCCGTAGGAAAATATGGGACTTAGGCGTATGCCCGGAATCAAATTCCGAGGTCCCAAGCCTGAGAAATGAATTTTTGAAGAAAATTGTTTTCTAAAATTGTTTAAAGGAATTGGAAATGAATTTTGATTAGAACATGTTGGTATCAGGCCCGTATTTTGGTTCCGGCGCCCGGTACAGGTCTTATATGTGATTTAAGATAATTCTGTGAAGTTTGGTAAGAAATGGAATCCGTTTAACCGGATTCGGACATTAAAAGCAAAATTTGATGTTTTAAGAAGTTTTGAAATAATTCATTGATTTTGAGGTTTAATTTGATGTTAATGATGTTATTTTGGCGATTTCATCGCACAGATAAGTTCATATGATGTTCTTGAGTTAGTATGTATGTTTGGTTTGGAGCCCCGAGGGCTCGGGTGAGTTTCGGAAGGTTTTAAACTCTTAAACATTTGCAGGTTTTCAGTTGCTGGTATTCTGGTATTTTCTTCTTCGCGTTCGCGGGAGGACCCTCGCGAACGCGATGAGTTAATAGTGTTGAAGGAAAATTTCCTTCTACGCGAATGCGACACCCAGGTCGCGAACGCGAAGCTTTTGGGGGTCTATCCTTCGCGAATGCGGGCCTAGTATCGCGAACGCAAAGGCTTGTGGCCTGGTCAGGGGGAAGGGATATTGTACCTACGCGAACACGACCACTGGGGCGCGAACGCGAAGGCTCGAGGAGTTACTTCTCCGCGAACGGGAGCCGATTATCGCGAACGCGAAGGTCTGTCAGGCCTAACGCATCGCGAACGCGAAGACCAATTTCGCCCAGTTATTTTTAAAGTCCAGAAACAGAATGCATTACGAGATTTAACCCATTTTTCACAAACTTCTTCATTTCCACACCTCTTGGGCGATTTTTGAAGAACTTATTCACCATAACCTCTTAGGTAAATAATCTTTGACTTGTTTTCTTCTATTTTTATCAACACCCACTAGATTTCTAGGCCTAAAACATGAGATTAAGGGTAGAAAATTAGGGTTTTGGGTAGAGTTAGGGCTTTTTGATTATTTGGGAATTTGACCTCATTTTGGGGTCGGATTTCAAAACAAATTATATATTCGGGCTCGTGGGTGAATGGGTGATCGGGTTTTGGTCCGAACCTCGTGTTTTGACCAAGCGGGCCCGAGGTCGATTTTTGACTTTTTGGGAAGAATGATTAGAAAGCTATAATTAAGCATTGGAATTGGATTGTTTACCGTTTATTGATGTTATTAAGATGATTATGTCTAGATACAATTGATTTGGAGCTGAATTCAAATGGAAAGGCGGTGTTTGAGGCTTGAGTTGGCCATGGAAGTCCGGGGTAAGTGTTTGGTCTAACCTTAGCTTGAGGGATTAGGAGTTGTGTCTTATTTTCTACATGTTAATTGTGGAGTACGACGTATAGGCATGGTGACGAGTATCTATACGTTGGTGTCAAGCATGCACGTGAGTCTTGTACTATAATTGTTATGACTCCATTGTGGTTTATTGCGCTTCACATGTTATTATCACCATTGTTCCCTTGCCGGGATGTTTGTTTGATATTAATGATCCCTTGCCGGGATGTTTGTTTTGATAGTATTGTTCCCTTACCGGGATATTTGTTTTGATATTATTGTTCTCTTGCCAGGATGTTGTTGAAATATCATTGTTCCCTTGCCGGGAAGTTATTATATTGCTCTTCTTCCCTTGTCAGGATTCCTTGTGATTATTATTGGCTTGTAACTGGGAGCGGGTGGTACGCCTACCACAAGATATAATGAAATGGGAGTGGGTGGTATGCCTTCCACAAGATATAATGAAATGGGAGCGGGTGCTACGCCTACCACGAGATAAATGAAATGGGAGTGGGTGGCACGCCTACCACGAGATACATGAAATGGGATCGGGTTGCACGTCTGCAACAAGATGTGAAAAGAAAGTGAAATCTGCCTTTGTTTTCCTTATTCTTGTTAGTGGTCTGATTTTGATTCCTTTATAGTTCTCTTGATATTCTGTTTTTACCTGTTATTCCCTGAAGCATGTTTCCCTCTCCCATTTTTACTTGTTTATTCCTTTTTTACTTTCCGCTGTATACTATATAACTGCACAGGTCTTTTTGGTGGTTTGGTCCTAGCCTCGTCACTACTTCACCGAGGTTAGGCTAGACACTTACCAGCACATGGGGTCAGTTGTGCTGATACTACACCCTACATTATGTGCAGATCCCGGAGTAGCTCTTGGACCGTAGTTGGAGGCTACCTTCAGTCCACGCGGAGATCCAAGGTAGACCTGCTGGCGTCCGCAAGCCCTGGCTTCTCCTCTATCTTTTATTTCATGTTTCATCTTTTTGCTTTAGAAATAGTGTGTCTTTTATTCTCGAACTTTGTAGTTAGCAGTTTTAGACCGTTTGTGACACTATGACACCAGGTTTTGGGTGATTAAGGCTTAAGTAGTTGTAATAGCTACAGATTCAGATATTTTATTGTTTTTCTTCCGCTTAATTAAATATTCCATTGTTTATACGTTATCGCCTTATATCTGTTAAAAAGAATTAATTGGATAATGGAGTAATTAGTTTAAAGGATTAGCTGGCCTAGCTCACATTAGTAGGCACCATCACGACTCCTGAGGGTGGAAAATCCGGGTCGTGACAATGAAGTTTGATGGGTCGCGTAGTATGCAAAATCATATCATCGAGATGACTAATATTGCAGCAAGACTTCAGACCTTGGGGATGAAAGTGGATTGACTCCTTCTTGGTTCAGTTTATTCTGAACTCGTTACCTCCTGAGTATGGACCTTTTCAAATTAACTATAACACTATTAAGGATAAGTGGAATGTTAGTGAATTGTCCAGTATGCTTACTCAGGAGGAGTCAAGACTTAATAAACATGGGAGTCATTCAATCAACCTCATGGGTCAAGGATCTAGTAAAGGACTTAAAGTGAGGGCCAACAAGTTCAAGAAGAAGAAAGCACCTGCTAAAGCTCAACAGGATGCTAACAAGGAACATAAGGCAGATACGTGTCATTTCTGTAATAAGGAACGACACTATCAGAAAGATTGCATGAAACGTAAAGCTTGGTTCGAAAAGAAAGGTTCAATTAGTTCTTTTGAATGTTCGAATCAAATTTAGTAGAAGTTCTTAATAATACTTGGTGGCTTGATTCTGGTGCAACTGCTCATGTATCTACTACGTTGCAGGGATTCCTTACGATCCAAACTACAAATCCAAATAAAGATTTCTTGTTCATGAGAAATAGTATGAAGGCTCTAATTGAAGGCATAGTGACTTATCGTTAGATCATATAGACTGGACGTCACCTTGATCTATTACAGACTCTTTATCTACCTTCAGTTTCTAGGAATTTGATTTCTCTTTCAAGACTTGATGTTTCTGGATTTGATTTAAATTTTGGAAATGGATGTTTCAATTTATATAAGAATGCTATTTTTTATGGTTCTGGTTTTCTTAGTGATGGTTTATATAAATTGAAACTCGATATTGGTTTTTCTGAATCCCTTCTTACTGTTCAACATAATGTTGGAATTAAACGTGTTTCACTAGATGAAAGTTTTGCTTACTTGTGGCATAGATGTTTGGGTCATATATCCAAAGAAAGGTTAGAAAGATTAGTAAAGAATGAGATTCTTCCGAATCTAAATTTTACTGATCTTACTATATGATTGGATTGCATTAAGGGAAAGCAAACCAAGCATAGTAAGAAAGGTTCCACAAGAAGCACCCAGCTTCTTGAAATTATATACACCGATATTTGTGGACTTTTTGATGTTCCGTATTTTGGTGGAGAGAAATATTATTTTTCACGTTATGGATACATCTATTTGCTGAAAGAAAAATCTCAAGCAGCAGATGCTCTCAAGATGTTTGTTAATGAGGTTGAAAGGCAATTAGATTGTCACAACCCGGATTTTTCACCCTTGGGAGTCGTGATGGCGCCTACTAGTGAAAGCTAGGCAAGCCAACCATTTGAATTATTTACCTTTTTCCCATTTTAGTCCTTTTACAATTAATAATCAACAATTGATAAACAGCGGAAATCTAATAAGTGGAAGACTGAAATGTAATAATTTAAGAAAGATGCCAATACCAATCCATAAATAACTACCCAAGACTGGTGTTACAATTCCACAGACTGTCTAGGAATACTACAAATAAAAGTTTGAAATATTTATTACAACACTGTCTCTGAAATATGTAAAAAAAAAGACTAAAAGGATAGGAGATGACACCAAGGCCTGCGGACTCCTGCAGGACTACCTCGGAATCTCCGACTAGACTGAAGGCAGCCACCCAAAGCTACGGACCGAAAGCTGTTGCTCCGGAATCTGCACATAGTGCAGAGTGTAGTATCAGCATAACCGACCCCATGTGCTGGTAAGTGCTTAGCCTAACCCCGGCAAAGTAGTGACAAAGCTAGGACCATACTACCAAATAAACCTATGAAATTATATTATATACAGTGGAAAATAAAGTAGAAATGTACAGTTAAGAATGGGAGGGGGGAACATGTTGCGAGGGAATATCATTTACCAACAGTGACTCTGGAGAAAAGCATAAAGAACAATTTAAAATTTGCAGTAGAAAGAATAAGGAAACCGTAACAAACCAATTACCACTTTTATCCTTTATTGTTGCGGCGCGCAACCCGATCCAAATTATAAAAACATTGTTGTTGTGTGCAACCTGATCCATATCATATATCACTATTGCGGCGTGCAACCCGATCCAAATATAATATTGTTGCGGCGTGCAACCCGATCCAAATATAGTATTGTTGTGGCATGCAACCCGATCCAAATATAATATTGTTGCGGCGTGCAACCCGATCCAAATATAGTATTGTTGTGGCATGCAACCCGCCAAATATAATATTGTTGCGGCGTAAAACCCGTTCCCAATATACAATTCAACACCAATCACAAAAGAGTCCTGAAAAGGGAACAATATATCCCGGCAAGGGAATCGATAGTATAAGTAAATACGTCCCGGCAAGGGAATCAGCTATAACCAAAATTGTTCCAACATTTAACTTCACAAAAGAAACCTCAACTAGCACCAATACTCAACCATCAGCAATTTCCATGAGAATAATCATAATTCTTGCCCAATACAGAAAATCAACAACTTAGGCATTTGTAGTACTTATTAAGAATATAACGACTTCAATTTAAGACTCACAATTTGGCATGCTTGACAACGACGTATAGATACTCCTCACCATGCCTATAAGTCATACTCAACAAATAACACATAGAAAATAGGACTTGACTCCTAATCCCTCAAGCTAAGGTTAGACCAAACACTTACCTCGATGCCACGAACACAATTCAAGCCTCAACTATCGCTTTACCTCTTGATTCCACCACCAATTTGCTTGTATCTAGCCACAAGTTACTTAACTAAATCAATAAATGCTAAGTGAATCAATTCCAATGCATGAAAATAGGTTTTATAAAGTTTTTCCTAAAAAGTCAAAAATTGCCCCCGGGTCCACATGGTCAAAACCCGAGGTTCAAACGAAAACCCTATTACCCATTCCCCCACGAACCCAAATATATAATTTATTTTAAAATCGGACCTCAAATCGAGGTCCGAATCCCCAAAATTTGAAAAAACCAAGGTTCTACCCAAAACATCCAATTTTTTCCATGAAAATCATATAAGTTGAAATCATGTGAAAACATGTTAAAAATTGAAGAAAACGAGTTAGAATTTACAATCGATTTGGAAGAAGAGTTGCCTTTGGAAAATCGCCCAATGGAGTTTATGTTTTGAAAGGGTTTGAAAAATGAAAGATTTTCGGCTAAGTTATGAATCTGCAGGTCGAAAATATCGCAATTGCAATGATATGTTCGCAAATGCGAAATCGCAATTGCGGCAAATGCTTCGCAATTGCGAAGTATGCCCAACTCTGCCTTCTTCGCAAATGCGATTTGTTGTTCGTAAATGCGATACCTGCTAAGGTCGCAATTGCGAAGGTTCCCTTCCCAGCCAGTCTTTACCAATGCGGTGGGTTCATCGTAATTACGAGCTCGCAATTGCGAAGCCTGCAGGTCTGAAAAATACCAACAGTTTTCCTAACTTAGATTTCACTCCACGGCCTATCCAAAACTCACTCGAGCCCTCGGGGCTCCAAACCAAACATGTACACCAACCTAAAAACATCATACGGACTTGCTCGTGCAATCAAATCCTCAAAATAACATCAATAACCATGAATTTACCACCCAAATCAAAGGAAATCTCATGAACTTTCAAAGTTCCAAATTTTACAACTAAAGTTCTGAATCACGTCATTTCAAGTCCGTTTCTTACCAAATTTTGCAGGATCAACTTAAATCATATATAAGACCTGTATGGGCTCCAGATCCAAAATACGGGCCCGATACCAATGGTTTCAAACATAAATTCTTTTCTTTATTTCATAAATAATTCAACAAAATAATTTCTTTTAAAAATTGATTTCTAAGGCTTGGGACTTCGGAATTCATTTCCGGGCATACGCCCAAGTCTCATATTTTACTGCAGACATTTCGGAATCATCAGAACACGAATCCAGGTCCGTTTGCTCAAAATGTGACCAAAGTCAACCATAATCAAATTTTAACTCTAGAAATCTCTATTTCTCATATTTTCACATAAAAGACTTTCCGGATATATGTCTGAACCACGCATGCAAATCGAGGTGAGGTAAAAGGGAGGCTTTAAGGCCTAGGAACACAGAATTTGTTTCTAACACAAGTGATGACCTTTCGGGTCATCACATAGATAAAAAGGTAAAAATTATTAGGTCAGATAGAGGTGGTGAATATTATGGATAATATAATGAGTCAGGACAATGTTCAGGTCCATTTGCAAAGTTCCTAGAGGAACACGGCATATGTGCACAGTATACTATACCAGGAACACCTCAACAAAATGGTGTTGCAGAAAGGCGCAATCAAACACTTATGGATATGTTTAGGAGCATGATAAGTAATTCCTCATTACCCAAATGATTGTGGATGTATGCTCTTAAAACCGTTGTATATTTATTAAACAGGGTTCCTAGAAAGGCAGTTCCAAAGACCCCTTTTGAACTATGGACATGAAGGAAACCTAGTTGAAGGCACCAGCTTGTTTGGGGCTGCCCAGTGGAAGCTAGAGTTTATAATCCACAAGAAAAGAAATTAGATTCTCGAACAGTAAGTGGTTACTTTATTGGTTACCGAGAGAAATCTAAAAGGTATGTGTTCTACTGTCCAAACCATAGTTCGAGAATTATTGAAACCGGTAATGCAAGATTCATTGAGAATGGTGAAGTTAGTGTGAGTGTTGAAAAGCAAAGTGTGGATATTAAAGCGGTTGATCGAAGCCAATCCTGCACTTCTCTTGAGTAGCTAGACAGGGTCGAAGCAGCTTTTACCCGATTTAGGGTCGGGATCGATTTCCACAGAGAGTTAGATGTTGGAGTCGGGTATCTATCTAATTTAGAGTTGGGTATGTGTTCCAAATTACACTTCTAAACATTTTTGGGTTTTTGTTTTACTTCTACTTTTATCAAACTACAATGATCAATTAAATTAGAATAAGCTAAGAGTAAAATGTTGCGGGTTGTTCAAATGGTTTAAAAGGCACTAGGTTAGTGACTTTCCCCTAGGTGGCCAATTGATGGATAATTGAGTCTAAGGCATGATTGACATATTTGGGGAGTATGATATAACCGTTGCACGATTTTACACACTCTACACATCTCGGTGGTTCAAGTGATTTTGCCCGAATTGACTTTCTCAAGACCAATTGGGTATGCAAATATGCACAAGTAATCAAGGTTCAAGTTGGGTATTAATCTGTCGAGGTTTAACCCTTTAATTGGGGCTATCAATCTCTTGAGTACGCCCCAATTCCTTGTTGGACCAATTTCAGAGACTCAAGCTCTCTTTCTCAAGAAGAGCTCAAGTAAACTAAACACAAACTAGTGTTTGCAACCACTAATTCAGAAATTAAACATGAAATTAGTCCAAATATCAAACACCCATAGTCAATCTAGCCCTAAAACACAAGACCCATCAATTACCCACACTAGGGTTGAGCCACAACCCTAGCTTATGGGTTTAGCTACAAATAATTAAAGAAGAAAAGCAAGAAATAGATGAAGAAAAACTCATATTAATTAATCACTAAGATAAACAAGAAGATTCAATGTTGAAATGTAGATAAAATTGCCCAAAATAGCTAAAATATTCGAACCCACGAGCGCAACTCTCATCTAAAACTATCTGATGACCTAAAAATGGAAAAAGAAGCTATTTATACTAAGCTGAAAAATCTGGACAAAAATACCCCTGCGAGGCTAGCGCGGACCGCATAAAATCACGTGTGGCCGCACTAAGACTCTTGACATAAAAATCCATCTCTCTGACTCAGGCAATGCGGACAACACAGAATGGAGTGCGACCGCGGAGGCTTCTAGTGTGGTCCGCATGAAATGGAGCGCGGACCGCATTGGCTTGAAACTCGGAATCGGCAACTCACTGATCCTTCTTACTGCGGACCACACTAAATCGAGTGCGGCCGCATTGATACCAATGTGGTCCGCACAAAACCTAGTGTGGTCGCATTGCCCTTTTCACCTTAATTGCATACTCTTTGAACCTCACTTGTGCGGACCGCACAGAATGGTGTGTGGCCGCATTGGCCTTGTTTTTCCTGAGCTTTGTCTTGCCTTGATACTTGTGCAAGTTTTACTCCTTTTTGAGTTGATCTTTGACATCTTGTCATTTAGTTTATCAAACCTGCAATCAAGCACAACTTGTGAGCCTTTGGGACTATTTTGTACACATTTCTAATCAAAACTTAAGCAAGAAGGAGTATAAAATGTAGCAAAATGCCTACTTATCAACTCCCCCAAACTTAAGCTTTTGCTTGTCCTCAAGCAAACAAAATAAGACCCACCCCTCAAGCGAAAATCCAGAAAATTCAGTTGTCCTAAAGTAACCTCATCTAGCATCAATTGGGACTAACAATTACCCTCAATACAAATGAATCATTAACAACATTTACTCCTTGAAACACCATGGATTAAGTGTGACACAAGAGCATCAAGAGTTGACTCAACATATCAAAGAACTCTTTCTATATCTTTGGTCAATGTGGAACCCAAACTCATACATCCTTAGCTCTCTCTAAACAAACCTCACCTTTAAAATAGTGGCACTCAGAACGAGGTCAATGGAAGTTCACTCATCTCTCTCAAGAAAAAGTCATAAGTCCGGCTCTAAGTACCATAGGCTTGCCCCTTATGTGAGTCACCACTAATGTAAGCTAAATTCAATTCAAGATCATATAAGACTTTTGTGGAGACATGGTAAAGGCTTTTGGTTCAGGGTAGGAAATGTTTGGTCTAAGTAGGTTCATCTTCCCTTAAGCACTTCTTTTGTTTCATTTGGCACACATTCCCTTGACTCTTTGAGTCATTTCACTTCTTTCTAAAGGGTTAGAGAGACACACTGTCACCCTTTCTTATACATTTTAAACCTTTTCTTCTTTTTCAACTTTCCACACCTTTCATTCTTTGCTTTTCTTAAATCCCCTTTTTATTCTTTTTCACATTGAACATTCTTTTTGTCTTTTTTGCTTTTCTTTATTTTTCATTCCCTTTCCTTTTTTTCATTTTTGTGCCTTTTTACCACTTTGTTGCAATCCTCGTCTTTCCCCCCCCCCAAACTTATACTTTTTTCATGTGCTAAAGGAAAGATCGGGTGCCAAGAGATGGTCTTTTTTAGAATGGGTATAGGTTTGTATCATGATTCTTGAAGAAAAAAGGTCTAAGGCTCAACAGGGTTGACTAGGGATCTTATCATTGGTAGGTTATGAAAGTGTTCAAGCTATCATTTGGACCAAGGAGAGACTATAATCATGTCTCAAGTCAAAATTCACTTAAGATTTCGCCTCAACAAACATTCAGGGCAAGTTCTAGACCAATGGCTCGGAACTTGGACTTGCAAGGCAATTTCTCGCCACACAAGCTATGGGATTGCTAAAGACACAGAGTCGGGGGACCACAACGATCTTAGATAAGATTTGAGCACACAATGGTCCCGAAAAATCACTTGACGATTATCGGTCAACACAAGAGTCTCAAAGTCACGACTTTCACCATCCTAAACACAATAATTTGTTTTTGACCATAAGATCAAAGGCAAATGTGCTAGGCCCAAGTGAAGCTTTGCTTGAGGCACCCTTAACCACTAACTACTAAAAACAAAAAGAAAAATGGACTCAACCCCTTAAGAAGGTTGTCACGCCATCCATCATTGGGAAGAGCCACCCGGTTCACACAAACTCCACCTTTGGAAAGAACCGTGGTATTAAGAAAACCAAAGGCTTATTGCAAACTTTCAAAACACGAAGCTATGAACATCAATAAGAAGATAAGAACGAAAAATTGCGGAAAGTAAAATGAATATATACAAGAGGGGATTTGTCGAATATACAATAGATGGGATGAATATGTATAATGTAACATAACTTTATATACAGACCCAAAGTAAAATAAAAGTACGATAAATGTAACAAAATGTTAAAATTATATACAATCCAAAGATGAAAAATAAAGAAAACAAAAAAAACTATCAAATATATACAGTAATCCAAATCATAAGAGTAGGGTCTACCCCCTCAAATGAAAGTTGGCATTATCCCTAATGCCAATTAAACTAAATAAGCACCAAAACGAAAGGGGAAAAGGATATAGAGACTCTCTATGGCTCGTCTTCCTGCATGGGCTCCTGAGTGGTCCCTAGGTCCTCACTGTGCTCGGGAACCTCAAACTGGTTCCCTATGGCCTGCTGCTCTGCTGTTAGGACTTGGGCCTGGACCTGGACCTGGACAGGCTCCTGAGGTACATCCTGTGGCTGACTGGAGGAGGCCTCCAGTGGGTCTGCCAACTGGATGACTGCATCGTCTGCTATGGGGATCATCCTCTTCCTCTTGGGAGGCCTCTGGGACTGCTCGGGATGTAGATGAGCTGATGGTACTTGGTCCTGTAGCAATAAGTCCAAAGGCAGATGATTTGCCTTTATCCTGTCAACATCAACCCTCAGCGCCTTTACAGACTCCTTGGAAGCCCTTGTCGTCCTCAACTTCTTGTGCTCCTTAGCAAGTTTCTTGAGAACCTTGCTGTGTGAATCAACTGCATCTCTGAGCACCTTTTGAGTGTCGAGGATTTTCTTTTGGTTGGCTAGAATCTCCTTGAGGGCATCCTCTATGGACTGTGGGACCTGTGGAGGCGGAGGAGCCTATTGAGCCTCTACTGTGGTAGTGAGGATAGACAACTTGGATGACGTTATCTGCATCCAGTTGTTGATACTAAGAAGAGCTTGGCTCAATCGGTGAGCAGTCACTGGATAAGCTCGGGAAGAGGGTATCTCCGGATCTACTGAGGTGGATAGGCCAAGAGGAATGTCTGTGGAGGTGGAGGCAAGCTGAGTAGGAGCCACTACCACAACTGGCTCTTCAGACTGGACAATTGGAGCAGTAGTTGTTCCCTTAAAGTTCTTGTTCTTTGGGTTGTCATCCCCCTGCATGATGTACCAAGAGAATGGGTCCCTCGTTTTGACCTTGATATCAAATGGCCTCTTTTCACCTTTGAGGTCCCTGAAGTACATAGTCAAGAAGCTGGGGAAAGGGTAGTTTCTGTCATGCTCATTGCCTATAAGTGTGATTACCCGAGACATTACCTTCCTGACATTAATCGGGTACGCCATGATCGATGCCACCAAAACTGCCCAATGAAGAGTGAGGGAGTTTTCATGATTAGTGGGGTCCAACCTGCTACACACAAATGTTTCCCACCCCTTGGCTTCGAAATTCAGACTTCTTCTCAAGATTTTTGCTCCCACATTTAGCCAATCGGGGGTGGTACCTGGGATTGCCAGATACTGTGCCAACCAGGGGGGGACTTCCTCGCCCAATTCCATCTATTCCATATATAGTTCCTCATCCTCCTCATCAAAGCCGAGGTAATCATTTATTGTTTTCCCGTCAAAAAGCACCTTCAGATTTCGCACCTTGGTCATTTTTGTGCCCTTTTTTATGTGAGCAACATTGGTATAGAATTCCTTAACCAGGTGCTCGTTTGCATCCTCATATTTGTTCAAGAAATACTCCCAGCCAACTCTCTCCCTAAACTGCCTCCTCACGTTAGGGTTGTGAGGTAGCAAGTCTCTATCCACAAAACACCTCTCCGGGATCAATTTCCTCATCGGCCACCATTCCCAAAATTTATGATACGCTACCTCACTCACGAACCAGTCTTGCTACACCTCCGGTTTCCTAGTTCTAGCAACACCCCCCCACTTGAGGTTCACCCCCTTCTCCAACTACTTTTTCTCCTCCTACTTCCTCCTCATCTCCTACTGCACCCTCTCTAGATAATGAAGCTGCGGGAGAGGTGGAGTATCATCCTCACCGCCTTCAGCTGAGCCCTCAGACGACCCAAAAGATACATTTACTAACGCTTGGGCAGGGGGGAGTGTCTCTTAGTCTGTTTCTCTCCGGCCAGTCAGGGATGTACTCTGGGATTGAGTCTGAAGAAATCTCCCGGGAGGGCTCGTACTCACTCCCAGACATGTCAATGGCCCTATCAGCAGCTTTAATCATCTTCCTCATTTTTTTAATGTTTTGTCGGGCTTGAACAGTCAATCTTACCATTTTCTATTTCCCTCCCCGGGAGGATTCTCCTCTGCCTGGTTGTTTAGAGCTTTTACCTCGTTGTTTCACCATTATCTGCAAACACAATCCAATAAACTTGTTAGTATCAGTAGAAGCAATTAAAAGTAGAGTTGCAGAAAGAATTGCAGTCAATTGTAGAAGATATGCAATGCAGACCGCACAAAATGGTGTGCGGCCGCACAGAGGTAAATGTGAACCGCACAAAACAACAATGCGGTCCGCATAGAGGTGGGGTTTAGACTACCCACTCTCTGTATCCAGGCAGTGCGAACCGCACAAAATGTAGTGCAGCCGCATAGGGATCAATGCGGACCGCACAAAATATAGTGCAGCCGCAGTTACCAAAGTTCAGCTTTCAAGTCTTTCAGCAATGCGGTCTGCACAAAATGTTACTGCGGACCACACAGAATCAACTATGGTCCGCACTGAGTGTCCAGAGGCAACACTAACTTAGGGTTTCATGAATTTTGATTTTAAGTCATATTTTTCACCTAAGTAAGGCCTCTACGTGTTTGCCCAGTGTTGTTAACTATCTAAGTCTACATTAATCAAGAATTTAACTACTCTAACCTAACCAATTGAAGAAACTATGAGAGGAACAAAATAAAAGACAAGAAAAACAAAAAGTAAAGGAAAATAACAAAATTAAAGCAATTAAAAAGAAGTTAAGTTACCAGATGTGAGATGAAATGAAGATTAATGATTCCCAACAGTTAATTTCGAGTAAATGAGCAGATGAACAGTGATTTACTATTTCTGAGAGTCAATAGTTTAAAAAGTGTAACAAGAGGGCCTCAGGCCCTATTTATAGAAAAGGACTTCCAGTCTTACCAACCAATGCAGACCGCATAGAATCGAATGCAGTTTGAGAAGGCAACTCACTACGGTCCACATAAAATGTCATGCGGCCGCAGTGGTCCGCCGCGGACCGCACAAAATGTAGTGCGGCCGCAGTGGCAAACTTCAGAGAGGTCAACATTTCACCCTCCACCAGTGCGGTCCGCACTGAATGTAGTGCGTCCGCATTGACAACTTCAGAGACCTGAACACTTTTTTTTCACTATGTCCTACACTGCATCAACACAATCCTGTACCATCTCACAACCAGTTAATCCAAAAGTCAATCCTATACTACAAGGAAAATCAAATAAAGACAAGAAGAAAAACACATGGGTTGCCTCCCAAGAAGCGCCTGATTTAACATCGTGGCACGACGCAGGTTACCACCACATCATTTGAGATGAAGAAGTGCCACAACATGGCTTTCATCAATTTTTCCCAAGTAGTGCTTGACCCTATGCCCATTCACTCTGAAAAATTCACCATTTTCGTTCCTTAAATCGAGATCACCAAACGGGGTCACACATACCACTTCAAAAGGTCCACTCCATTTTGACTTGAGCTTTCCCGGAAATAGACATAACCGGGAGTTGAACAAGAGAACCAAATCGCCCAATTTGAACTCCTTGCTACGAGCATATTTATCATGCAGGTACTTCATCTTGTCCTTGTATAAGGACGAACTGGAGTAGGCATGGAATCGAAATTCATCAAGTTCATTAAGCTGCTCAACACGAAGATTAGCTGCAACATCCCATTCAAGATTTAGCTTCCCCAAAGCCCACATGCCTTGTGCTCTAACTCAACCGGTAGATGGAAAGCTTTCCCAAACACCAACCGATACGGAGACATACCAATCGGAGTCTTGTAAGCAGTCCTATAAGCCCATAGAGAGTCATCCAACTTCTTTGACCAATCGGTCCTATTTGCATTGACCATATTTGACAATATGCTTTTGATTTCCCTATTAGAGATTTCAACTTGACCACTTGCTTGAGGATGATAGGGAGTAGAAACTTTGTGATTGACACCATACTTTGAAAGCAAAGTGTCAAAAGCTCTATTGCAAAAATGAAACCCCCCATCACTTATGATTGCATGAGGAGTGTCAAACCTTGTAAAAATGCTCTTATTGAGAAATGCAACAACACTCCGGGCCTCATTGTTAGGCAACGCCACGGCTTCAACCCACTTTGAAACATAGTCCACCGCCACAAGAATGTATGTGTTCCCACACGAGCTAACAAACGGACCCATAAAATCAATGTCCATACATCAAAAATATCAACCTCAAGGATGGTATTGAGAGGCATCTCATCTTTCTTCGAAATTCCCCTGGCATTCGTCGCATCACTTCACAAAATCACCCGCATCTTTGAACAAAGTTGGCCAATAAAACCCACAGCTAAGAACTTTAGAAGCCGTCCTCGCCCCACCATGATGGCCACCATAGGGAGAGGAATGACAAGCCTCCAAGATACTCAATTTCTCTTCCTCCGGGACATACCTTCGGATTACACCATCCGTGCAGATCTTGAACAAGTACAGCTCATCCCAATAGAAATCCAAACTATCCCGCTTGAGCTTCTTCCTTTGGTTAGAAGAGAGCTCACACAGGATTATACTAGTCACAAGGAAATTAGCAGCATTGGCAAACCATGGCATATCATTCATCGACACCGAAAGGAGTTGTTAGTTGGGAAATGAATCATTGACCTCTAGGCCGTCACGAGGCCTACCCTCCTCCTCCCAGCGGGACAAGTGGTCCGCCAACACTACCCTTCTGGTCCACAATCTCCAAATCAAGCTCTTGAAGTAACAAGACCCATCGCATCAGTCTAGCTTTGGAATCCTTCTTCGTCATCAAGTACCGGAGTGCGGCATGGTCGGTATGAATAATAAACTTAGCACCCATAAGGTACGGCCGGAATTTTTCCATTGCGAACACAATCGCCAAAAGTTCTTTCTCGATCACCATGTAACACTTGAGCATCATTCATTGTCTTGCTCGCATATACACCGGATGAAAGATTTTGTTCACTCTTTGACCCAAAACTACCCCAACCGCAACATCACTCGCATCACACATGAGCTCAAAGGGTAAGCTCCAATTAGGAGTGGTAATGATAGGAGTGGTGGTCAACTTATGCTTGAGAAGTTCAAAGGCTTGCATACACTTTTCATCAAACACAAATTTAGCATCTTTTTCCAACAACTTGCACAAGGGATTCACTACCTTCGAAAAGTCTTTGATAAATCTCCGGTAGAACCCCGCATGCCCAAGAAAATTTCGAACTCCCTTGACGGATGTAGGGGAGGGAGCCTTGAAATTACATCGATCTTTGCTTTATCTACCTCAACATGCTTCGAAATTTTATGCCCAAGAACCATTCCTTCCTCCACCATAAAGTGGCATTTCTCCAAATTGAGGACAAGATTGGTTTCTTCACAAAGGGCCAAAACTCTATCAAGATTCTTCAAGCACTCATCAAATGAATCCCCCACAACACTAAAGTCGTCCATGAACACCTCCAAATTGTCTTCCACCATATCGGTGAAAATGGCCATAATACACCGCTGAAATGTAGCCGGTGCATTACATAACCTAAAAGGCATCCTAGAAAAGGCAAAAGTGCCATATGGACAAGTGAATGTGGTCTTCTCCTGATCTTCCGGAGCAATCAAGATTTGGTTGTACCCAGAATACCCATCCAAGAAACAGTAGAAGGCACGACCAGCAAGTCGATCCAACATCTAATCAAGAAAAGGCAAAGGAAAGTGATCCTTGCGGGTCACTTTATTCAACTTGCGGTAGTCCATGCATACCCTCCAACCGGTAACAATTCTTATAGGAATTAACTCATTTTGTGAATTTGTAACCACGGTCATGCCACCCTTCTCTGGTACACATTGCACCAGTGAAGTCCAAGAGCTATCAGAGATGGGGTACACAACCCCGGCATCCAACCACTTGATCACCTCCTTTATCACAACTTCTTTCATTGCCTCGTTCAACCTCCTTTGATGCTCCAAGAAGGGTTTTGCATCATCTTCCAGAATAATCTTGTGCATACAGAATGCGGGGCTTATTCTCCGAATATCAGCTAAAGTCCATCCAATTACTTTTTTCTGCTTTTGAAGCACCGCCAATTATCAACCTGCATGTTAGTAAGGCAAGAATAAAGAATAATTGGCAAAGTAAAATTTGAGCCGAAGAACTCATACCTGAGGTGTGGAGGCAGCGGTTTCAACTCCAACACCGGAGGCTCCTCAATTGAAGGTTTTGTTGGTGGAGTCTTTCTATTCTCGAGATCCAAAGATAATTTCCTAGGATCATAAGAGTAAGAGCCCATTCCATATAAAGCATTCATTCACTCCACTCGGCTTGCATCCTCATTGACATCAAGATTCAACAATACGGCCTCTAATGGGTCCTCCACATTGATCATTGCACTGGTGTCATCAATTATCACTACTGTGACGAGATCCACAAAAGAGCACACCTCGGTACTATTGGGTTGCTTCATTGATTTGCACACATGAAAGACCACCTTTTCATCACCAATCCGGAAGGTGACTTCCCCTGCTTCCACATCAACTAAGGCCTTCCCCGTAGCTAGGAAAGGTTTTCCCAATATGTTAGGAACTTCATAGTCCACCTCGCAGTCCAAGATCACAAAGTCAGGTGGCAAGATAAATTTGTCCACCTGTGACGACCCGGCCGGTTATCTTAAGAATTAATGCCCTGATCCCCTCTTAACTACTTTTCTTAAGTTTATTTCTACTAATGTGAATTGTCGGGATGTTCGGTTTTGAATTTCGATGAGTTTCGGGACACTTAGTCCCTAAATGAGAGCTTAAGTGTTGGAAAGTTGACCATAGTTGGAACAGTGTAAAGACGGCCCCGGAACGGAAATCTGATAGTTCTGTTAGCTCTGTTGGGTGATTTCGGGGTTAGGAGCGTGTCCGAATTGTGTTTTGGAGGTCCGTAGCTAATTTAGGCTTAAAATGCCGAAGGTCGAAATTTTAAAGTTTCCGGTTAGATAATGAGATTTTGATCCGAGGGTCGGAATGGAATTGTAAGAGTAGCTGTAGTTTTGTTATGTCATTTGGGATGTGTGTGCAAAATTTCAGGTCATTCGGACATGTTTTGGTTGGGTTTTTGATCAAAAACGGAATTCAAAAGTTTTTTGAAACTTAGGCTTCAATCCGATGTGGTTTGGCTATTTTGATATTGTTTGAAGTGTTTTCAAGATCTGAACAAGTTTGAATAAGGTTTTAGGATATGTTGATGCCCTTGGTTAAGGTCCCGAGGGCCTCAGGATGAATTCAGATGGTTAACGGAGAAAAAATTTGGAGTTAAAGTTGTGCCGCAACTGGCCTTCTGGTATTTCTGCATCTGCGGTTTAGGGACCGCAAAAGCAAAAATTGGCCATCTCTCCAAGAACCGTAGATGCGGTATATTTTCCGCAGAAGCAGTACCACACCTACGGTTAAAAGGCCGCAGATGCGGAATCTGGCCTTAAGTGGGAAGTCGCAGATGTGACAGTTGTTTCACAGAAGCGGGACCGCAGATGCGGTCCTAGGACTGTAGATGCGGAAACTGCTGGGCATTATTTTAAAAAGGGGTTCCGAGACTTGGGAGTTTATTTCCAATATTTCTAATCGTTTTTGAAGCTTTTGAGAGTGATTTTTGAGGAAAACAAAGGGGAATCGCTTGGAGGTAACGTTCTTGACTTTATAACTCATTTTCATATGATTAAAGACCTAAATAATGGTAAGAAATTTGGGAAAATGGGTAATTAGGGCCGGAGTTTAAGAGACCTTTAAATGAGAATTTGAGAGGTCATTTGGACTCCGATTTCAGTGTTCTTGTTATGTATAGACTCGTGAGAGTACGAGGTTGCTGAAAGTGTAACTTTCACCCGATTCCGAGACATGGTCCTGAGGGGCATTTTGGTCATTTTACCTAATTTCGCGTATTAGCTTTGAATTAAATCGTAGAATCAGTCACTTGAGGTGTTATTTACAATATGCAATTGAATTGAATAGATTTGGGTCATTTGGAGTCTGATACTCGTGGCAAAAGCGTGGTTTCGAGTTGAGTTTGAGCTTGCTCGAGGTAAGTGGCTTGTCTAACCTAGTGTGGGGGACGTTTCCCTTAGGATTGGTATATTTGGTAATTGAAATACCTTGTACGTGAGGTGACGAGTGCGTACTTGTGCTAATTGTTGGAAATCCGATTTTCTTTAAGTAAATGCTAGTATATTTCCTTTCATGTTTCTATTTCTTGCACTATTAAGCATGTTGTTAGCTTAGGAAAGCATGTCTAAGTGACTTAATTGTTTTATTTGATTCAACCTGCCTTACTTGAATTCTATGCAGCATGCTAGGCTAGAATCACTTATTTCCTTAATATGAAATTTTGTGGTTTCTGTTTATCTTCCTGCTGCTGCGGTGTATTTATTTTGGGACTACGGATGTGGGATTCCGGTAGCTCCCCCTTGTCTGTTTACTTTGGGACGACGGGTTAGATTCCCGGTAGATCCCCCTGCACATTTACTTTGGGACTACGGGTTAGATTCCCGGTAGATCCCCCTGCACAGTTATATGGAACTACGGGAATGCACCCAGTAGATTCCCCCAGTATTTGGTATTTACATTTGGGACTACGGATCGGGATTTCGGTAGATCCTCGCGCATTGCTAGGTGGACTATGGGACGGTATTCCGGGAGATCCTTCGGATATATACATGTGATTGGGACCACAGGACAGTATCTTGGAAGGTGCCTGGAAGACATTTACTAACTTGAGCTATATTTCTTCTGTGATTTGTGGTCTTTGAGCTAGTTGTTGTTGTTCCTTCCATTCTATGATATTTTCTTACTGTTGCACTTATTATATTGCTTCATTTCATACTGTTCAACCTTATATTTTATTTAACCTCAGTAGGGCCCAAACCTTCCTCGTCACTACCCGACCGAGGTTAGGCATGGCACTTACTGAGTACCGCTATGGTATACTCATGCCCTTTCTGCGCATGTTTTTCATATGCAGATCCAGGTACCTCTGCACAGGCTTACCATCCTTGAGGCAGGGAGAGCTTTTGGAGACTTCGAGGTACATCTGCCACGTCCGCAGACCGAAGAGTTGCCATCTTTATTATCTTGTAGTGGTAGACCTTCTATCATACTGTTGATGTAGACATTCTGGAGTTAGTGCATTTTACTATCTTTCTTTCAGCTTGTGTTCCCCTGAGTTTTCGGATTTTGGGATAGTGATGTAGAAGTTTGAGATATTAGGTTGTATATGCTGAGCGGCATTTTTTTTATACCGTTTCTTTCTAGTATTCTTGGTTTTAAATTTATATTTCCGCAAGTTTTGATTTGTTTCCGCACTTGTTAGGCTTACCTAGTTGTAGAGACTAGGTGTCGTCATGACAGTTCACGGAGAGCGAACTGGGGTCGTGATAAGTTGGTATCAGAGCCTTAGGTTCATAGGAGTCACGGAACATAGGCCGGTTTATTAGAGTCTCGTTGATCGGTATGGATACGTCTGTACTTATCTACGAGAGGCTATGTAACTGTTAGGAAAATCTTCACTTCATTTGATTTCCTTGTCGTGCGATATTTTGACAACACAATTCTAAACTTCTATCTTCTATTCTCTCACAGATGGTGAGGACACGTGCTACTTGAGATGATCAGGCACCCGCGCCCCCTGCTGCAGCCGTTAGAGGCCGGGTTAAAGTCCAAGGACGTGCACGTGGTGCAGCGAGAGCACATGTGCGAGCTGCCGCTGAGGTACCACCAGCAGATCCAGCCGGAGTCCAGGCACCTGACACGCTACTGCCACTACTACTCCAGCCCTTTCAGGAGACTCTAGCACAGTTCATGAAAATCTACACCACCTTATCTTAGTCAGGGTTGCTTCCCCTTACTGCAGCCACATCCTAGGCCGAGGGAGGAGCACAAACTCCTGTCGCCCGCACTCCTGAGTAGTGAGTGCATATTGAGCAGGTTCTAGAGATCATTCCAGCACCACCTGCAGTGCCAGTTCAGCCAAAGGACGGGGCAGCTGCTTCAAAGGATGAGCAGCAAAGACTTGAGAGGTTCAAGAAGTATGATCCTCCGTATTCAGTGGACTAGCATCAGATGATGCCTTGGGATTTCTGGAGGAGTACCACCGTATCCTTCGTACTATGGGTATATCAGGATCGAGCGGGGTTTCCTTCACTGCTTTCCAGCTTCGGGGAGCCGCCTATAAGTGGTGGTGCACTTATGAGTTAGACAGTCTAGACGAGGCTGCTTCACTGACTTGGACTCAGTTCTTAGAGCTGTTCCTGAGAGAGTTTGTTCCTCAGAGCCTCGGGGACGTGTGGCGCACAGAGTTTGAGCATTTGCGCCAGGGTGCTATGACTGTTTCAGTGTATGCTATCCGTTACACCAGATTGGCTAGGCATGTACCAGCCTTGGTTGTTCGCGAGAGGGTTCACCGGTTTATTGAGGAGCTCATTCCCAGCATCCGGTCTAGCATGGCTCGTGAGTTGGAGATGGATATCTCTTATCAGCAGGTGGTGAGCATTTCTTGGAGGATCGAGGGTATGCATGCTAGGGAGAGAGAGGAGAGGGAGGCCAAGAGGTCTCGAGAGTCGGGCCATTATTCTGGTGCTCGTACCCCAGCTGCAGGTCGTCATGGTACGGGTTATATGAGTCGCCCTGTTCATTCAGCTCTTCCAGCAGCCAGCAGTGCTCCAGCTCCTCCTAGATCTCAGGAACCTTATTATGCACCACCGGTATCTAGCGTGATTCCTACGCGGGGTGCTTTCAGAGGTCAGTCCAGCAGGCCTGGCCCTAGCCAGTCACAGCCACCACGTCCTCCCAGAGCTTGCTTTGAGTGTGGTGACACACGCCATATGGTTAGGGATTGCCCCAGACTTCAAAGGGGCGCACCTTCACAAACTTCTCAACCACGGTGTGCCCCGTAGAGCTCCAAATGCTACCCATCTGCCCAGCCAGCTAGGGGTGGAGCTCGGGGAGGTAGAGGTTGCCCTAGAGGGGGAGGCCAGGCCAGATACTATGCCATTCCTGCCCGTACCGAGGTTGTTGCCTCCGATTCTGTCATCACAGGTATTATATTGGTTTGTCACAGAGATGCATCTTCTATTCGATCCAGGATCCACTTACTCTTATGTGTCTTCTTATTTTGCTCCTAATTTGGGTGTACCCCGAGATTTTTTGAGTTTCCCTATTTATGTTTCTACTCCTGTAGGAGATTCTCTCGTTGTGGATCGCGTTTATCAGTCGTGTTTGGTTACTGTTCATGGTTTTGAGACCAGAGCCGATCTATTGCTACTCAGCATGGTTGATTTTGATATTATCTTGGGCATGGACTGCTTGTCGCCCCATTATGCTATTCTTGATTGTCACGCCAAAACTGTGACGCTGGCTATGCCAGGTATACCGCATGTTGAGTGGAGTGGTACTTTAGGTCACACTCCCAGTAGAGTTATCTCCTTCCTTAAAGCTCGTGTATGTTAAGAAGGGTTGTGACGCGTGTTTAGCTTATGTGAGAGATGTCAGTATTGATACCCCTTCAGTTGATTCAGTCCCAGTAGTACGAGATTTTCCCGACGTATTTCCAACTGATCTTCCCGGCATGCCATCTGATAGAGATATTGATTTTGGCATTGATCTATTGCCGGGCACCCAGCCCATTTCTATTCCTCCATATCGTATGGCTCCTCCTGAGTTGAAGGATCAGTTACAGGAATTGCTTGATAAGGGTTTTATTCGACCAGTGTTTCACCTTGGGGTGCACCTGTCTTGTTTGTGAAGAAAAAGGATGGTTCTATGCATATGTGTATTGATTATCGCCAGTTGAACAAGGTTACAGTGAAGAACCATTATCCTTTGCCTCGTATTGATGATCTGTTTGACCAGCTTCAGGGCGCACGAGTGTTTTCTAAGATTGATTTGCGCTCAGGTTACCATCAGTTGAAGATTCGGGAGCCAAACATCCCGAAGACTACTTTCAGGACTCGGTACGGTCATTACGAGTTCCTTGTTATGTCATTTGGGCTAACCAATGCCCCAGTAGCCTTTATGCATTTGATTCATAGTGTGTTCCGGCCATATCTTAACTCGTTCGTCATTGTATTTATTGATGATATTCTGGTGTATTCCCGGAGTCGGGAAGATCATAAGCAGCACCAGAGGACTGTGCTTCGGACTCTAAGAGAGAAGAAGTTATATGCTAAATTCTCGAAATGTAAGTTTTGGTAGGATTCAGTGGCATTCTTAGGCCACGTGGTATCGAGTCAGGGTATTTGGATGGATCCGAAGAAGATAGAGGCCGTGCAGAGTTAGCCAAGACCATCCTCCGCTATAGTGATCCGCAGTTTCCTTGGCTTGGCGGGCTGCTACCGATGTTTTGCGGAGGGGTTTTCATCGATTGCAGCTCCTATGACTAGGTTGACCCAGAAGGCTGCTCTATTTCAGTGGACAGAGGAGTGTAAGGCGAGCTTTCAGAAGCTCAAGACAGCTTTGACTACAGCCCTAGTTTTGATATTGCCTACTGGTTCGTGGTCTTATATAGTCTATTGTGATGCCTCGAGTGTTGGCCTCGAAGCGGTGTTGATACAGGACGGTAGGGTGATTGCCTACGCGTCTAGACAGTTGAAGATACACGAGAAAAATTACCTTTTTCACGACCTTGAGTTAGCTGCCATTGTTCACGCCCTAAAGATTTGGCGCCATTATTTATATGGGGTTCCCTATGAGATTTATACTGACCAACGTAGCTTGCATCATTTGTTCAAGCAAAAAGATCTAAATTTGCACCAGAAGAGGTGGTTGGAGTTGCTGAAGGACTATGACATCACCATTTTGTATCACCCGGGCAAGGCTAATGTAGTGGCTGATGCCTTGAGTCATCGGGCAGAGAGTTTGGGGTGTTTGGCATATTTACCAGCATCGGAGAGGCCTATGGCGATGGATGTTCAGGCCTTAGCCAGCCAATTTGTGAGATTGGATCTTTCGGAGCCTAGTCGAGTTCTAGCTTGCATGGTATCTCGGTCTTCCTTAGTTGACCCCCATTTGCTTGTCCTCAAGGATAAGGTTCAGCACAGTGATGCCAAATATGTGACTATTGGTGATGATGGGGTATTGAGGATGCAGGGTCGGATTTGTGTACCCAATGTTGATGGGCTGCGAGAGTTGATTCTAGAGGAGGCCCATAGTTTGCGGTATTCCATCCATCCGGGTGCCACAAAGATATATCAGGATTTGAGGCAGCACTATTGGTGGAGGTGGATGAAGAAAGATATAGTTGGATTTGTAGCTCGGTGCCTCAACTGCCAGCAGGTGAAGTACGAGCACCAAAGACCGGGTGGGTTGCTTCAACAGATAGAGATTCCGGAGTGGAAGTGGTAGCGGATCACCATGGACTTTGTAGTTGGACTCCCACAGACTTTGAAGAAGTTTGATGCTATTTGGGTGATTGTGGATTGGCTGACCAAGTCCGCTCATTTCATTCCTATGTGTACTACTTATTCTTTGGAGCGGTTGGCAGAGATTTATATCTGGGAGATTGTTCGTCTGCATGGTGTTCCAGTTTCCATTATTTCAGATAGAGGTACTCAGTTTACATCACGGTTTTGGAGTGTCGTTCAGCGTGAGTTGGGCACTCGGGTAGAGTTGAGTACAGTATTTCAACCTCAGACGGACGGATAGTTCGAGCACACTATTTAGATACTTGAGGATATACTCCGTGCGTGTGTGATTGAGTTTGGAGGGTCTTGGGATCAGTTCTTGCCATTGGCTGAGTTTTCTTACAACAACAGCTATCAGTCCAGCATTCAAATGGCACCATATGAGGCTTTATATAATAGGCGATGTAGATCTCCGGTGGGTTGGTTTGAGCCGGGTTAGGCCAGACTATTGGGCACAGATTTGGTTTAGGATGTTTTGGAGAAGGTTAAGGTGATTCAGGATAGACTCTGTATAGCCTAGTCCAGATAGAAGAGCTATGCGGACCGGAAGGTTCGTGATGTTTCCTATATGGTTGGAGAGCAGGTTCTGCTTCAGGTTTCGCCTATGAAGGGGGTCATGAGGTTTGGAAAGAAAGGAAAGTTGAGTCTGAGGTTCATTGGCCCTTTTGAGATATTGAGGCATGTTGGGGAGGTTGCTTATGAGCTTGCCTTACCTCCCAGCTTGGCAGGAGTTCATCCGGTATTTCATGTTTTGATGCTCCGGAGGTATCACGGTGATCCGTCGCACGTGTTGGATTTCAGTTCAGTCCAGTTGGACAAGGATCTATCCTATGTTGAGGAACCAATGGCTATATTGGACAGGAAGGTTAGAAAGTTGAGGTCAAAGAACATTGCATCAGTAAAGGTTCAGTGGCGGAGTTAGTCGGTCAAAGAGGCGACCTGGGAGACCGAGCAGGATATGCACAGCCGCTACCCTCATCTTTTCACTACTCCAGGTATGTCTCTATGCTCGTTCGAGGATGAACGAATGTTTAAGTGTAGGAGAATGTGACGACCCGGCCGGTTGTCTTAAGAATTAACGTCCCGATCCCCTATTAACTGCTTTCCCCAAGTTTATTTCTGCTAATGTGAATTGTCGGGATGTTCGGTTTTGAATTTCGGTGAGTTTCGGGACACTTAGTCCCTAAATGAGAGCTTAAGTGTTGGAAAGTTGACCGTAGTTGGAACAGTGTGAAGATGGTCTCGGAACGGAAATCTGATGGTTCCCTTAGCTCCGTTGGGTGATTTCGGGGTTAGGAGCGTGTCTGAATTGTGTTTTGGAGGTCCGTAGCTAAATTAGGCTTGAAATGCCGAAGGTCGAAATTTTGAAGTTTCTGGTTCGATAGAGAGATTTTGATTCGAGGATCAGAATGGAATTCTGAAAGTTGCAGTAGTTTTGTTATGTCATTTGGGATGTGTGTGCAAAATTTCAGGTCATTCGGACGTGTTTTGGTTGGGTTTTTTATCGAAAATGGAATTTGGAATATTTTTAAAACTTAGGCTTGAATCCGATGTGTTTTGGCTGTTTTGATGTTGTTTGAAGTGTTTTGAAGATCTGAACAAGTTTGAATAAGGTTTTAGGATATGTTGATGCCCTTGGTTGAGGTCCCGGGGGCCTCGGGATGAATTCGGATGGTTAAAGGAGAAAAATTTTGGAGTTGAAGTTGTGCAGCAGCTGGCCTTCTGGTATTTTCGCACCTGCGGTTTGGGGACCGCAGAAGCGGCTAAGGAGCCGCAGAAGCGAAAATTGGCCATCTCTCCAGGAACTACAGATGCGGTATATTTTTCGTAGAAGCGGTACCGCACCTACGGGTAAAGGGCCGCAGATGCGGAATCTGGCCTTAAGTGGGAAGTCGCAGATGCGACAAATGTTCCGCAGATGCGGTCCTAGGACTGTAGATGCAGAAACTACTGGGCATTATTTTAAAAAGGGGTTCCGCGACTTGGGAGTTTATTTCCACCATTTCTAATCTTTTTTGAAGCTTTTGAGAGTGATTTTTGAGGAAAACAAAGGGGAATCGCTTGGAGGTAACGTTCTTGACTTTATAACTCGTTTTCATATGATTAAAGACCTAAATAATGGTGAGAAATTTGGTAAACTGGGGTAATTAGGGCTTGAGTTTAAGAGACCTTTAAATGAGGATTTGAGGGGTCATTTATACTCCGATTTCAGTGTTCTTGTTATGTATAGACTCGTGAGAGTACGAGATTTCTGAAAATATAAACTTTCACCCGATTCCAAGACGTGTGCCTGGGGGGCATTTTGGTTATTTTATCTAATTTCACGTATTAGCTTTGAATTAAATCCTAAAATCAGTCACTTGAGGTGTTATTTACAATATGCAATTGAATTGAATAGATTTGGGCCATTTGGAGTCGGATACTCGTGGCAAAAAGCATGGTTTCGGGTTAAGTTTGAGCTTGCTCGAGGTAAGTGGCTTGTCTAACCTTGTGTGGGGGACCTTCCCCTTAGGATTGGTATATTTGGTAATTGAAATGCCTTGTACGTGAGGTGACGAGTGCGTACTTGTGCTAATTGTTGGAAATCCGATTTTCTTTAAGTAAATGCTAGTATGTTTCCTTTCCTGTTTTTATTTCTTGCACTATTAAGCCTGTTGTTAGCTTAGGAAAGCATGTCTAAGTGACTTAATTGCTTTATTTGATTCAACCTGCCTTACTTGAATTCTGTGCAGCATGCTAGGCTAGAATCACTTATTTCCTTAATATGAAATTTTGTCGTTTCTGTTTATCTTCTTGCTTCTGCGGTGTATTTATTTTAGGACTACGGATGTAGGATTCCGGTAGCTCCCCCTTGTTTGATTACTTTGGGACTACGGGTTAGATTCCTGGTAGATCCCCCTGCACATTTACTTTGGGACTACGGGTTAGATTCCCGGTAGATCCCCCTGCACAGTTATATGGAACTACGGGAATGCACCCGGTAGATTCCCCCAGTACTGGGTATTTACATTTGGGACTATGGATCAGGATTCCGATAGATCCCCGCACATTGATAGTTGGACTACAGGACGGTATCCCAGGAGATCCTTCGGATATATACATGTGATGGACTACGGGACGGTATCCCGGGAGATCCACTGGATAGTTGTAATTGGGACCACATGACGGTATCTTGGAAGGTGCCCGGATGACATTTACTGACTTGAGTTGTATTTTTTCCGTGATTTGTGGTCTTTGAGCTAGTTGTTGTTGTTCCTTCCATTCTATGATATTTTCTTACTATTGCACTTATTTATACTGCTTCATTTCATACTGTTCAACCTTATATTTTATTTAACCTCAGTAGGGCCCTAACCTTCCTCGTCACTACCTGACCGAGGTTAGGCATGGCACTTACTGAGTACCGCTTATGTGTACTCATGCTCTTTCTGCACATGTTTTTCATGTGCAGATCCAGGTACCTCTCCACAGGCTTACCATCCTTGAGGCAGGGAGAGCATTTGGAGACTTCGAGATACATATGTCGCGTCCGCAGACCGAAGAGTCTCTATCTTTATTCTATCTTGTAGTGGTAGCCCTTCTATCATACTGTTGATGTAGATATTCTGGAGTTAGAGCATTTTACTATATTTCTTTCAGTTTGTGTTCCCGTGAGTTTCCAGGTTTTGGGATAGTGATGTAGAAGTTTGAGATATTATGTTGTATATGCCGAGCGGCATTTTTTTATACCGTTTCTTTCTAGTATTCTTGGTTTTAAATTTATATTTCCGCAAGACGATTTGTTTCCGCACTTGTTAGGTTTACCTAGTGGTAGAGACTAGGTGCCGTCACGATAGTTCACGGAGGGCAAACTGGGGTCGTGACACTACCCGGACAAGCACATCATCAATAATACCCAATGGTCTCTTCATCGTTCTATCTGTTATTTGTAATCTCATGGAAGTCGGCCTTGGCTGCCCAATACCCAAAGTCTTGAAAACGGAATAGGGCATCAAATTGATACTAGCCCCCAAATCACATAGAGCTTTAGCAAAATCCGCACTCCCAATAGTGCAAGGAATGGTGAAAGCACCAGGATCTTCAAGCTTCGGGGCCATTGAATGCACTATTGCACTAACTTGGTGAGTCATCTTTATAGTTTCACAATCCATAGACTGCTTCTTTGTTACTAAGTCCTTCATGAATTTAGCATAGCCTGGCATTTGTTCAAGAGCCTCCACCAAAGGCGCATTGATGGATAAGCTCTGCATCATATCAATGAACTTTTTAAACTGATTGTCATTTTTCTGCTTCGCGAGCCTTTGAGGATAAGGCGGAGGTGGCCTTGGCAAAGGAGCATTGGCTTTAAACACAACTGGCTCCGGCATGTCTATTATGTGTTCCCTAGACGGGTTCACATCATTTTTAGTTTCCACCTCGACATCTTGAATATCAATCCTCACTTCTTCATTCACATTTTCATCAATCACATTTTCAACCACCAAAGGAACTTCATCTTCTTGCAACTCAACATTATTATCCACAACTTGTTTTTGTTTGGAGGCATGCACATCACCGCCTCTCCCACTTCTTGTTGTTACTGCCATAACATGATTGTTCCCACCCTTAGGGTTTACTACCGTATCACTTGGTAGCGCACCCTTAGGGCGAGTATTTAAAGACTGTGAGATTTGGCCTAACTGCACCTCCAAGTTCCTGATAGAGGTATTGTGGGAAGCCAACTGAGCATCCGAGTCCGCATTCTTCTTCATCATCTGCTCGAACATCATTTCAATTATACCTATATCATTGCTAGAAGAACTGGGACCTTGAGATGGAAATAGGGTTGGATTGTTCGGTTGTAGGTACATTGGGGGCCTTTGAAAGCCTTGCCCCCGGTTTCCTTGGTTTCCATTGTTTCATCCACCTTGATTGTTATTACCACCCCAATTGTTGTTATTACCATTCCAATTTCCTTGGTTGTTTTGATTGTTGTTCTGATTTCCCCAGTTGTTGTTTTGGTTGTTGTTCCCCTAATTACCATTGCCTTGTTGTTGATTGCCCCAATTGCCTTGGGGTCTCCATTGTTGTTGGTTAGAAGAATTGTCTCTTTAGCCTTGATAATTATTCACATAGTGCACCTCTCCATCTTATTCATCATAATCATCATTTTGAAATCCACTACAATCATTATCAAATTGCTCTGAATTCCCTTGGTTCTGTTGCCCTCTTTGTCTTCTTTTGTTGACAAGCATGTTAACACCCACCATGGCATTCACTTGGCGCGGATTTTGAACTTGTTGCAACTGTGTCTTTGCTAGTTGGTCCATTGTAGTTGTCAACTCAGCTATAGCATGCCCATGATCATGTAATTCCTTGTGCAAATGGGTAACCGTGGGGTCACCCTGGGGCATATTGGCTCTACTTTGCCAAGCGGAAGAAGTTTCAGCCATCTCGTCAAGAATGTCACAAGCCTCATCATACGATAGCTTCATGAAGTTGCCCCCAGCAAGTTGGTTCACTATGCATTAGTTTGTTGTATTAATGCCCCGGTAGAAGGTTTGTTGGATCATCGCCTCAGTCATATTATTGTTGGGGCATTCCTTCACCATTGTTCTAAAATGCTCCCAAATCTCATGCAAAGGTTTCGTGGGCTCTTGCTTGAACGCCAAGATCTCATCTCTCAATGCAGCTATATGCCTCGGTGAGAAAAATTTTGCAATGAACTTGTCCGCCAACTCATCCCAAGTAGTGATGGAATGGTTGGGAAGTCGCTCGAGACAATCCAATGCCTTTCCTGTAAGTGAGAATGGGAAGAGTCTCAACCTAAGAGCATCCTCGGACACATTAGTTTGCTTGCTCCCCCAATATGTATCCACGAACCCCTTGAGATATTTGTAAGCATTTTGATTTGCAACGCCCGTGAAGTACCCGCATTGCTTTAGTAAGGTCAACATCACATTGGTTATTTGAAAATTTCCCGCACGGATTCGGGGTGGGACAATAGCACTTGCATAGCCTTGGTTCGGAAGCACTCTAGGAGCCACTCTTGGAGGTGGCGGAGGAGGGTCTGGAATATTATCATTAACATTAGCATTAGCCTGGCGGCCTCTACGTTTTCCTTGAGGTACAAGAGGTACCTTACCATCTCCGACATCATCTGCCTCCTCCCCCGCAATCACATTTCCAAGAGGGTCATTTGCGTTGTTCGCTGCCATTTGGTACCTGAGTTGTGACACAAACAAATTAGTGACAAAGAAGGAAAGAAGAACAATACACAAAACTATTTAAATAGATAGCCAAAACCGTTAGCTCCGCGGCAACGGCGCCAAAAAGTTGATCGAAGCCTACCCTGCACTACTCTTGAGTAGCGAGAGAGGGTCGAAGCAGCTTTTACCCGATTTAGGGTCGGGATCGATTTCCACAGAGAGCTAGATGTTGTAATCAGGTATCTATCTAATTTAGAGTTGGGTATGTGTTCCAAATTACACTTCTAAATATTTTTGGGTTTTTGTTTTACTTCTATTTTTATCAAACTACAATGGTAAATTAAACTAGAATAAGCTAAGAGTAAAATGTTGTAGGTTGTACAAATGGTTTAAAAGGCACTACGGTAGTGACTTTCGCCTAGGTAGCCAATTGATGGATACTTGAGTCTAAGGCATGATTGACATATTTGGGGAGTATGATATAACCGTTGTACGATTTTACCCACTCTACACCTCTCGGTGGTTCAAGTGATTTTGCCTGAATTGACTTTCTTAAGACCAATTGGGTATGTAAATTTTCACAAGCAATCAACGCTCAAGTCGGGTATTACTCTCTCGAGGTTTAACCCTTTAATTGGGCCTATTAATCTCTTGAGTATGCCCCAATTCCTTGTTGGACCAATTTCAGAGACTCAAGCTCTCTTTCTCAAGAAGAGCTCAAGTCAACTAAACACAAACTAGTGTTTGCAACCACTAATTCAGCAATTAAACATGAAATTAGCCCAAATATCAAACACCCATAGTCAATCTAGCCCTAAAACACAAGACCCATCAATTACCCATACTAGAGTTGAGCCACAACCCTAGCTTATTAGTTTAGCTACTCATAATTAAAGAAGAAAAGCAAGAAATAGATGAAGAAAAACTCATATTAATTAATTACTAAGATAAACAAGAAGATTCAATGTAGAAATATAGATAAAATTGCCCAAAATAGCTAAAATATTCGAACCCACGAGCGCAACTCTCAACTAAAACTATCTGATGACCTAAAAATGGGAAAAGAAGCTATTTATACTAAGCTGAAAAATTTGGACAAAAATACCCCTGCGGGGCTAGTGCGGACCGCACAAAATCACGTGCGGCCACACTAAGGCTCTTGACATAAAAATCAATCTCTATGACTCAGGCAATGCGGACCACACAGAATGGAGTGCGACCGCGGAGGCTTCTAGTACGGTCCGCATGAAATGGAGCGCGGACCGCATTGGCTTGAAACTCGGAACTGGCAAATCTCTGATCCTTCTTACTGTGGACCGCACTAAATCGAGTGCGGCCGCATTGATCCCAGTACGGTCCGCACAAAACCTAGTGCGGCCGCATTGCCCTTTTTCGCCTAAATTGCATACTCTCTGAACCTTACTTGTGCGGACCGCACAGAATGGTGTGCGGCCGCACTGGCCTTGTTTTGCCTGAGCTTTGTCTTGCCTTGATACTTGTGCAAGTTTCACTTCTTTTTGAGCTGATCTTTGACATCTTATCACTTTGTTGATCAAACCTGCAATCAAGCACAACTTGTGAGCCTTTGGGACTATTTTGTACACATTTCTAATCAAAACTTAAGCAAGAAGGAGTATAAAATGTATCAAAATCCCTAGTTATCACCTACTTCCACACAAATACCAAATATTGTTCCAGTTGTTGGACAACACCGAGCAACATTTGGATGAAACACTTCATGAAGAAACTAACTCACAAATATCTGACACAAATGAACCACAAAAAATGCCATTAAGAAAATCTCAAAGAGTTAGAAAATCGGCTATTTTGGATGATTACGTGGTTTATTTGCAAGAGTCAGATTTTGGCATTGGTCTTAATAAGGATCCGGTTTCATTTTCACAAGCCATAGAAAGTAATGAGTCTGACAAATGGACTGATGCCATAAAGAAAGAGTTAAAATCCATGGAATACAATAAAGTCTGGGATCTTATTGAATTGCTAGAAAGTTCTAAAAGAATCGGGTGTAGATGGTCTTTAAAACCAAACGCGATTCAAATGGCAATATTGAGAGATACAAAGCCAGACTTGTTGCCAAAGGTTATACTCAGAAAGGAGGCATTGATTATAAAGAGACCTTTTCACCGGTCTCAAAGAAAGACTCGTTAAGAATTATTATGATTTAGAGTTACACCAAATGGATGTGAAAACTGTCTTTCTTAATGGAGATCTCGAGGAGAAAGTTTATATGGACCAACTAGAGGGTTTTGAAACTAAAGGAAAAGGTCAAATGGTGTGTAAACTGAAGAAGTCAATATATGGACTTAAACAAGCCTCACGACAATGGTATATAAAGTTTAATGATACCATAACATATTTTGGATTTGTGGAAAATACCGTTGATCGGTGTATATACCAAAAGATCAGTGGGAGCAAGTTTATACTTTTAGTCCTATATGTTGATGATATTCTACTTGCTGCTAATGATTTAGGCATATTGCGTGAGACTAAAGATTTTCTCTCTAAGAATTTTGAAATGAAAGATATGAGTGAGGCATCCTATGTGACAAGAATAGAAATATTCCGTGATAGATCACAAGGATTATTGGGATTGTCTCAGAAAGGCTATATCGAAAGAATTCTAAAGAGATTCAATATGAACAATTGTTCAGCAGGAATTGTTCTAATTCACAAGGGGGACAAATTTAGTCTCATGCAATGCCCTAAAAATGATGTAAAACAAAAAGACATGGAATCAATTCTTTACTCTTCTATTGTTGGTAATCTGATGTATGCTCAGACTTGCACAAGACCGGATATTAGTTTTGCGGTCGGAATGTTGGAAAGATATCAGAGTAATCCAGGAATTGATCATTGGAAAGCTGCAAAGAAAGTTTTGAGGTACCTGAAAGGAACGAAGGATTACATGCTCATGTATAGGAGATCCAAGCATTTGGAAGTTGTTGGATACTCGGATTCAGATTTTGCTTGATGTATTGACACTAGAAAATCCACGTTTGGTTATTTGTTCCAATTAGCTGAAGGAGCAATATCGTGGAAGAGTGCCAAACAGTCTGTCATTGCTACATCCACGATGGAAGCAGAATTTGTAGCATGTTTTGAGGCCACAATTCATGCATTATGGCTGCGAAACTTTATTTCAGGACTTGGGGTTGTCGACACCATTACCAAGCCGCTGAAAATTTACTGTGATAATTCTACAGCTAAATTCTTCCCCAAGAACGATAAGTACTCCAAAGGTACCAAACATATGGAATTAAAGTACTTTACCGTCAAGGAGGAAGTTCAGAAACAAAGAGTGTCACTTGAGCATATTAGAACTGATCTCATGATTGCAGATCCGTTAACGAAAGATTTATAACTAAAGATATTTAAAGAACATGTACACAGAATGGGTCTTGGTTGTATTTATGATTGATGTATTTATGATGTTTTGACACTCTGAGCTCATTTATGTGTTTCTGATATACATTAGTGATTTCTTGTTTCTCATAATGGTGTACACATTATTGTTTTGAGATATTACAGGATAAGACTAAATGAGATATTATTGTGGACCATAATATTTTATAGCTTATGGACCTGGTAGGATGAGTTGCTAATGTTGTAGTATATGGAGTATTTAGACAAATTATATATAACCACCATAACTCACATTTAGTAGTTTATCGTATTATGGTATTTATGATGGACATTATAGAAGAGATTTGTTTATGCGCAACTAATGTTCCTATATTAAATATTAATATATGTGATTATTGGGCCAAATGGGAGAAGGTAAGTTATTTTTCCTACGTGTATGTGGCCGAAAAGGTTTAAGGCCCATAATTAATATTTAATTAATTATCAAATCTCATCCGTTCGATTGGTTACTTGATGGACATACCAGATTATGTGAGAACCTCTATAAATTGGTCCTTTCCCCAACCATTAGGGTTACCTTATTTTATTTTCTTTCTTCCATCACTAAAGGCGGCAGTAACGAAAGTTAGGGCAAGGGGCGAGAAACCAATTTACTGATTAATGCTTCCGCTTCAAGATAATGTATTCCGCTTCAGGTATGTTTTTCTATGACGATTACATGTAATATTATCATGTTCAAGATCCTGGCAGAATTATAGTTTATGTTTACATAAATATCCTAATTTTTTTAGCTGCTAATTTGGAAATCATGACTTAGTGTCCTAAATTTTTGAGCAGTTAATTTGATATTGAGGACTAAGTGTCCTAAATTTTTGAGCTGCTAATTTGAAATTCAGGAGATAAAATTCTAATTCTGGACACAATATTTGAACTTTAGAATACGATATCCTGAAGTTAAGTTTGAACAAGTTGGCTAATCTTTAAATATATTATAAACTCTAAATATATTTTAAACATTATACTTAAAAGTGGCTATGTGCCATTTCCATCTAAATTGCCTTTTTGGTTATCAAAAGGGGAAATTTCCGTTCCTATACCATATAGGAAACTATATTACCAAATATATTCATAGTTTGCATATTACCCTTCATGCTAATAGTATTTCTACATAATATATACAATGCATTAAATAAGGAATCATTATAGCTGTAGGATTCCTTATTTAGGCGCGCTAAAAAAGGGGAATTAAATATTTTCCAGGTCTTCCAACATAAATCACGCACAGTAATCACTATCGTCGACTTCTTTATAAAATTTTACTCTGTTTTTTGCGCTGAACTCTGTTTCAATATTTTCTCTGATTTCACAAATCAAAATTGACAAAATCTTCTACAATTCTTCTGCAACAAAAGCAATTATGGAGAAAATACACAGCAAAGGAAAAGAGAGCAGCAATTCCACCATTGGCAGCCATTAAAAAGCTTTGAAGCTTTGAATTCAAATTTGGGTTTTCAAAAGTCATTATTTGTTTTGATTGGGTGTGGTTGAAAATAATTGAGAATATGGTTTGGAGTTTATATCTCAATTTTAAGGGGTTTTGGTGAAGATTAGATTTGGTTTTGACTGAATTTTATATTGAAACTCGAAGAAGAAGAAGAAGAAGAAGAAGAAGAAGAAGAAGAAGAAGAAGAAGAAGAAGAAGAAGAAGAAGAAGAAGAAGAAGACATGACATATATTATATCGCAGAAATTGTAGAAAAATTGTAGACATTTGTTTATTTATTTTTCTTTTATTCATTTACCTATTGTATGAAAGTTGAACAATATTGTATAAAAATTGTATTTAAGTGGATGATTTAGTACTGTTTTGGACAAAAATATGTATAAAAATGTGAAACATACATTTCAGGGGAAACATTTCGAGTCCAAATACATATCCAGTTTGTAGATATTTTGTAGATAAATTGTAGATTATTTGTATTCTGATTGTAGATGCTTTATTTTCTGTTTTCACAAATAAAAAACGATTTAAACTTCTACAAATCTTCTGAAAAAACGCAATTATGTCAAAAATCTCAATTATGCTACAATTGAATGGGAATTGAGATATTAAAATTCAATGTACCCAGTTTGTAGATATTTTGTAGATAAATTGTAGATTATTTGTATTTTGATTGTAGATGTTTTATTTTCTGTTTTCACAAATCAAAAATGACTAAAACTTCTACAAATCTTCTGCAAAAAACGCAATTATGTCAAAAATCTCAATTATGCTACAATTGAATGGGAATTGGGATATTAAAATTTAATGTACCCAGTTTGTAGATATTTTATAGATAAATTATAGATTATTTGTATTCTGATTGTAGATACTTTGTTTTCTGTTTTCACAAATCAAAAATGACTAAAACTTTTACAAATCTTCTGCAAAAAATGCAATTATGTCAAAAATCCCAATTATGCTACAATTCTGTGATTCTCCTATATGCTCTTGTTACTCCTTATGAAACTGCTATGCTAAATATGGAATCTAAAAAAACATGATGAAGGGATAGATCTTCCTAAGAATTTTTGTAGATAATTTGTAGAAACATTGAAATTCTGTATTTTCATATTAATTTTTCAAATGATATGTAGTTTTGTTGTATATTAAATGTAGAAAATAAGCCATTGTGAGTCTTATTTGACTCATTCCTCACATTCAACATATTCTACAAATTCACGCCTCTTTAAATACAATACAACCATACTTTCTTGAATTTAAAGGTATAGCAATATGTATAACTTAAAAAACATCTTCTCATCTGCACAAGTTAGCTCCAAAACAGACGAAGTGGAATAACAAGTTCCCATCCAAACTTTTAACACAAAGCTCAAAAATAAATAAACAACAGTCTACAATTTTTCTACAATTTATCTACAATTTTTGCAATATAATGTATGTCATGTCTTCTTTTTCTTCTTTTTCTTCGAGTTTCAATCTGAAATTCAGTCAAAACCAAGTCTAATCTTCACCAAAACCCCTCAAAATTGAGATATAAACTCCAAACCATATTCTCAATTATTTACAACAACACACAATCCAAACAAATAATGATTTTTGAAAACCCAAATTAGAATTCAAAGCTTCAAAGCTTTATAATGGCTATCAGTGGTGAAATTACTGCTCTCTTTTCCTTTCCTCTTATATTACTGAAATTTGGGATTGCGAAATAGAGAGAAACGTAGAGAGAATTCTCAATTCTTTGCAACAATATCCAATCCAAACAAACAATGTCTTTTGAAAACCCAAATTTGAATTCAAAGTCTTGGCTAAGGAAGAAATAATGGGATTTTGATATAGGACTCGTGGGTATGGGAGGAAAACGTGGGTGAAGGTGTGGGAATTGGAGAGAGAAACGTGGGGAAGTGGTATTAGAAGGAATTTACGGTACCATTAAATTAGGAGTGTAATTAATACTCTTAAAAATCACTAATGATATATAATTAGTAATTAAATATATTAAATGTAATTATATCAAACCTTAAACATTGAGAGTAATATAATTTCCTATATGGCATAGGAACGTAAAAATTCCTATCAAAAATCATCTCACGCTAAAAGGACATTGGACCCGTCCATTTTTAGTAGTATTGCGATACCGTCATCATCACAATAAAATATAAAATAAAGAGATTTCTGCGCAGCTGCTCACTTTTTAAAGAGTTTTCTCATAAATAATAGTATTTTCTGCTTATTCCAAAAATAACAAATTTTCTCATATCTAATTTTGAATTTAAATTTGAAAGTTTGACCAATTCTATTAGGCCCCTAAAAAATCTCCCGAATATAAAAACAATCTTTCCTATCCTATACGTTATGTACTTCCTTCCATGATTCCATCTCTCTGCTCTTTACTTTGTCATGGAGACTTTTGGAAGATATTTTCTTTTCTTTTTTACAGAGTCTTCGCTAGAAGGGCTTGAAGCACATTAAAGAGGAACTAATATAATAAAATATAAATTTAATATACTAGAATACCATTGTAAGTTATTTATTAATATTATTAAATACCATTATTATACCATGTATATAATATAGTAGAATACTATTGTAATTTATACATTGTTAAATACCATAATTATATCATGTATATAAATATTTATAACGTGTATATATTTATTTCACGTATATATATATATATATATATATATATATATATATATATATATATATATATACTATTATTAAATACACATTTTATACATACAATGGCTGAAAAAATTTATGAATGATTGTATTATATTGTAGTGTATATCATAAATACGTCATACATGATAGTATTTTATATGTAGTTTGTATATGTATATCATATATATACCATTAAGATACTATGAATATATACTAGTAATGTATATTCATATATAACATTACTATTCATCATGTACTTAATAATTATACAACACAATGTATTATTAAAGTTAATATATTATAAGTATAACAATTAGATTTAAAAGCAGTTAGTGAAGGAGAAATGAGAGCATCTTGAGGTAATACATTAAATGAGGGAGCGAAAGATGTGAGAATGATTGTTCCAGCGTTATAGGTTTGTGCTAGAAATATAGTTATAGCTGCCATTTTTGTTAATTACTTATTATTGCTAGGGCTCTGTAAAACTTTCTTAAATATTGGCTAAATATGTTTTTTCCTCCTATTTTTACCATTAATAAAGGCCCAGCTGCGTTAAAAAGGGATATGGAGTGACTGAAGAAGACCTCTATAGGAGACCTCTATTTTTCGACCTTAATACATTGGAAATTAGTTTATCAAAACTAGGAATATCTTGTCCTTTACAAAATAGAACTACTTACAATAACGACTCATTATTCTACTCCCGGATGTTGGTTTCAAAGAGGTAATCATGTAGTAATAGTATACTTCTATTTCTCTAGAAAATGAAACTTAAACATTTCCCTTAATTAAAAGTAAAAGTAACACTTAACGGAAGCGTTAATGGTTAGTCAATTTAATTGAGGTTGGACCAAATCCCTAAATTTGAAAAATTATTACTCCCTATGGTCCACAATAAACGACCAATTTACCTTTTTATTTTGATCTAAAATAAGTGTCTACGTACATAATCAAGAAGGAATTAATTTATTTTTCCAAAATTTGCCCTTATAAGATAACAATTAATTAAAATTAATTTAGTCAATACAACTTTTTTTTCTCTAGAAGTTTGTATTTCCTTAAAATGATCACTTATTTTGGACCAGCGGGAGTAGCTAATTGTGAAAATTTAATAATAAGAGTAAAATAAGAAGGAAAAAACTGTCTTTCTCTTAATTTGCTAAAATGAAAATTAAAAATATATTTCTAATATAGTGAACAAATAAAATTGATTGAAAGGAGTAATAATAGATAGATAAAACTAAATATATAAACTAAAAGAACAATATACGGGACGAAAATTACATTTTCCTCAAAGTAAATGTTTAAACTACATATAAACAAAATTTACATAACTAAAAGTAAACATTTGAAGTGCTCCATCTTCTAGCAGAAGTATATGTATTATTCTAGACAATAGTTGAGCAAGCTGATTTATTTGGATCAAAAAGCCCAGGCAACAAATACTTCCTTCCGTTTGTACCATGCGCATTATAGCTTGCACCACTTATCGAATCCACAAGCAGCTCACCTGCATAACCTGGATAAGCCCCTCTACCATAAAACCCGGCGCAAGCCGAAGCTGCCTCTAAGGGCGCTTCAGCCAGGCCCTGGTAGTAGCCGTTCCCGTATGGGTTCGTTACAACTCCGGCCAAAAGACTCGCTGTATTTACAATCATGCCATCCGCACCCACGTCTCCATTTGGTGCACCCAATGGCTTGTCCTGTGGTCCATAAATTGGTTGGTGAAATGGCCACGCACATTGACCGGGGCACTGAGTCACCGAGTTACCCACCCATATGAAAACAGATTTTTTGCCTTGACCCGACCCGTGATACCCGCAATTGCTCATGCAGAAGCCTTCAACTACAACATCTTGGGCTGTTAGGACCAAGGTTAATTCACCTTTTTTTGAGCTTAAATGAGCCAACTCAGATATCTGGGATTTCTTTAGGTTTTTTCCAATGGAACAATTTTCATCAGTGAATGGTTTGCCACCATTTTGAAACAGTGGGTGTTTTAAGTGACCCCATTTTATTTGCAGAATTCAAGGATTGGAGAAAATCCAGAATAATTGATTTTTGGGGTGGTGAGAATTTTCCGTACCAAAGAATGGATAATTTTAGCTCTCTTTCTAACAAGGCACCATTATGGTACGTAAGATCCCATTGGAGGTGGTTGATACAGTGAAAGCAAGTTTCTTGTGCCACAAGTAAAATGGATAAAGCTGAGGAAAACAAGAATAAGAAGTGGATAAAGGAACCCATATTTGAGAAACGTTTAAAGATAATAATTAGATTTTGGGTTGGATTGTGAATTGAGATAGCTACGGAGTGAAGTGTTGGAGGTATATATAGGTGATGAGGTGCATGAATATGTGACAGTAGGGGCTTCATATGTAGCTTTAATGAGCAGCTAGTTCTCATTTATATTCCACTAACTAATTCAACATTGGTATGCTACACCATAACTTAAATTATCATGGAGGATGAAGGAATATTATCGCAAAATGTATACTAATTACATATATTCAACTAATGATTGAAAGACATAGAGTATATGAAATAAAAATGTCTATTCACTTAGTATTGTACTGAAGTGATATGTATTCTCACTATAATTGATTAAATCATTTAATTTGATATAAATATCCTATGAAAGATAAATAAGCTAGTGGGCAATGACCGCACTAGCTTCTTGCTTGCATGTGTTCGAAGCTCTTCCCAAGAAGTTTTGACGTAATTTTTCAAGTTCTTTAGTATCAAATAAAGTAATAATTAACTTAGAAGTATCTCAAAAAGATCAATGTTAAATAGACATTTAATAGTATCTTAATAAGAAGCCTTGGTTTCTAAAAAGCATGTAGCTCGCGCATGACGTATAGATTATGCAAACACGGTATTAGATTTGTCCTAAGAAATGTAAGCTCAGTACCATAATCTTGATATAATAGCTGCAATTTAGTATGCACGACTTTAGATGAAAGTTACCAGGGACGGTGGATCTTGGAGTTGCTTATCGTGACGGGACATATATTACTCCATTAGTCTCAATTTATGTGACACTATTTGACTAGACACAAAATTTAATAAAAAAAAGATCCAAAATACGTCGTAGATTTTAAGAAAAAAAGGATCCAAAAAGGATAATTTTTAAAATTTATGATCCAAAACACGTCGTAGATTTTGTATGAATATAAATCATTTCATTAAAGGTAAAATGAGAATTTCAAAGTTAAATTATTTCTAATTATAAAAAGATAATATTCTTTTTTGAAATAAATTAAAAAGAAAGTGCGCCACGAAACTACAAGAAAATGGGGCTTTAGCGAGGGAAAATCTGGTCGTTCAAAGTCCAATTCCGGTCGTTAAAAGTTGATAACGACCGGAAAAAATCCGGTCGTCACCGGTCGTTAAAAGTTAACGACTGGTTTACAATCCGGTCATTAGAGGATCTTTAGCGTCGACATTATTTTCGATCGTTAAACATGACTTTTAGCGACAGGATTTTCCTCTTGCTATTTTGTTATCCGGTCGTTAAAAGTCTTTAATGATAACAATGTATTAAGTCAATTCGAGTGCTTTTAGCGACCGATATTCCCTTCGTTAATTGTATAATTACTTTTAACAACCAAAACTCTCTTCGTTAATAGTCATTTATCTATTTGAGAAATCTGTCGTTAAAGAGTTTTAACGACCACATTCTTCTTCGCTAATATGAAAATGTAATAAATATAATAAAAATTTAAATTACATGAATAGTAATAATTATTTATACGTTTTCATACACGCTTAACAACATTGGAAAATAAACCAAATACTTGATATCTTGTTAATACAAAGAACTAAAGTATCCTATTTAATTTACGAGAAACCAATCCAAATTGTAAGAAACCCATCTTACTAAAACAATGAAAAGTAAAAATAAATCCCATCCGGGGGACAACTGGAAGCATAAAGTGAGATGAGTTAATTATCATTTTTAATAATTCCTAAAAAGGAAAAAAAGTAAAATTGCAGCATATATATGTACATAAGACAGTGTCTTTAAACCATTCCTAACGAACCAAAAATATCTTGTACTTCAACTTGCTCTACACTTTCTTCAAGGATAGGTTCTTCGGACTTCAAATTTTTGATCTGTTAAAATAAAAAATTTATGCCAGTTTAATAACAAAGAATAAACAACTAAAGAAGAAAATGAACAAGTTAGAGAGAAAATGAGCAGATAACACCTAAATTATCGAATGCACAGATAGATAACCATATTCATGAGAAGTAAGTTGACTGCTGAGCCCTTTTTTAGTAGTAGTTGAGTTCATTTAATTAGCTCCTTTGCTCGGGGTTACACACACTTTCTTATATAACGAAAGAACCACAAATTCTCAACCAAAGCAGCCTACAGATATAATCAATATATTATGCAAAAAGTGGCAAGTAATTTAGTCACTTTTGTGCTCTACAGTCTAAAAGACTGAAACTACAGTATAATTATAGTCGCACAAGCATAGTACAAGTGAGCAGTTTCTTCAACTGTTGGATGTTTTCCAACTTTGTAAACGAATTTTTACTATTAATTCTAAATGTGGAGTACCTCCAGTACAATTACCTGAAACTCAAGCATACAGCTAAAGAGAAACAGAAGAGGTATGACTATTACAGGTAACAAACTTTAAGTATGACCCTATAAACTGCCTCTGCAGGTTTTACTGCATCAATAGCTAGAAAGCATCAAGACCTAGACCTTTAGAATTGGAGCTAAGAATTATCATCCAGTTTGCATGACATCCTATTATACATTTTAGAAATAATGATATACATGTTAGTTACGTTTCTATTTACCAGCCATATTTAGTGAATAGCAAAAAGAATGCACCAAGTCACAAAAATCAGAGCACTGCTGCACAAAACTTCAGCTGTTCTAATGCTTTTGATATAACAACTATGAAGGAGAAGAAAGCTGGGATATGTTGAACCTAATGTTACACCAGTCCAAAATATAGGAGCTGTTGATGCGCAAACTGTTATGGATCCGAAGATATAGCTTATATCTTTTCTTATCCTTTTTTAATTTTCGTCTGGATACTGTATTTTGAAGGCTTCAACTTTTAAAAGGAAAAGTTTGCAAACTTTAGAACTGGTCAGATTCGGGAGGTTGACTCTCGTGCACAACTAATTCATGCTTTGCTTAGTTTTCCTGGCAAGATAATCTGAAGAATCAAGTGAGGGTCCTAAATAGTGATTCACAGAACTTAAAATTCCTTCATTAGAGGACACAAACTTCATTTACTTATGAAGAAACACAAAGTGAAGAGAGGCTCGTTTTATAGCTTTATTTCTAGTCACTGTCTCATAATTCGGAGACTCTGTGTCCAGTGATTTCATTCTTGTACTCTTACGGGAAAAACTATAAATAATCAGCTCATATTTGATTTGAAAGATCTGGGAGACTACAATAGCAACAACTACGCCTCAATCCCAAACAATTGGGATCGACAATATGAATCCTCACTTCATTCTTTAAGCTCAACTCATATCATCATTATTATCAACAAAGGGCAGATAATCCTTTATTCTGCATTATCCTACCTACGGTTTCCACTTATCTGCTTACTGGCAAGTTATTCACATCCAAACATTTATATTCCCTGACATCAAACAAATGCATTAAGCAGAAGATTTTTTTTTTTGCCTACTCGATGCAATATTCACTGGCATCAACTTTCATTCTCTCTATGTTTCTATTTTCATAATTGTTGACACTTTTCACTTTGTAGAACAGGATCCAAAGCAGAGGGCATTTTGCCAGTAAAACGAGCTCATACAAATTATCATACCGATGATAAAATCAAAATGCGGCGAGATTTTAGTTTCTCCACAGAGTTCATATGTGAAGCTATTCACTGAAGAAAGAAAAATTATTAATTACTGGCTCTTCTTTTTCCCATAGAACAATCTAAGTAAATACCCTTCTAACAACGTCTAATGGTGATACATCACAAATTAAAAAGATACAGGAAGAAACAGGAAAGTGCAAAAGCACAAATCGACAATTTAACTTAGGGCATGTGGAAGAAACCAAAAGGACTAAAATTAGGTTACTATAAAGGTACGCTTTATAGAGTAAAATAGGATTTTCATGTACTAACCCGTTATATGATTCAATTTATTGATCACTTGAAGATGGTGATGAAAGCTGATCAAACACTATCTTTGCAAGTTGTGCGTATTTACTCCCTAGCTCATCATATTTGCTCTCTAGCCCTTCCAAATGTCCTTTCCGTGATTCAGTTTCTTTTACAGTAGCATTCAGCTTTTCCAACAATGCAGCTTTAGAGGAGTTACCACCTTTCAACTCCTTAGCGGTTATCCCATCACCAAATCTAACTACATGACTCTTTCGTTGAGGTTCGAAGCACCTTTCTACAACCTCAATGATTGTAAGAGACGATTCAGATTGCACCAATTCTTTGATTTTATCCTGTAAAATAAAAAATTATTTCATTAAAATAATACAACACAATAAATAAATAATATAAATTGAAATTTATCAATAAACATACATATTTCTCACTGGTTTCAGGTGTGACAAGCTTGTTGTTCTTCTTACGAGTCTCAAAAAAAATAGTTACAGGGGAGGAGGCACGTTGAGCCAAGACACCGCTTGGCCGAAATTTTTTATTTATTAATATATATGTAAATAATCTGAAAAAGGAAATATAGTCTAAATATAATAAATGGCACAACTTGACGTTAACAACTATATTGGTCCGTTGGTGAAACAATCCAGTTTCTGCTTGTGGTCAAACGTTCGACTCCCCATGGTTTTAACAACTTTTTTCTTAATATTTTGGTATTCTTCTGAAATTTTTTGAAAGAAGCAACGTCCTATTGAGTAAATGTTTGCTGCCTTATATAGATTTTTTTTAAGTTATATTTGTACTGAGTCTATTATGAGTACATTTTATAAAAATAAAAGTTCGTGGGAGAGAACTCTACTACTATATTTGAATTGTGTTTTTCTAAAGTATGATTTTATTAAAGTAATCTCTTCATTTGTACGCCTCTCTAAATTTTGACATCGCTTACAAAAAATTCTGTGTACGCCCCTGACCATCTTTACCTCCCTTCACATTACAATAAAGAAGTGAAACGAATCTTTGTAACAAAGATGAGGTTTCTTAATAGAATTAAAAGATTTATTCACCAATTCATAAATGATCTCCCTAATTGGTTTCCCCGTACGATGAGGCATACTCAACTTAGACCTATTGACCGAGTTTCTTGTACTTGTCTCCTAAATTAACAATATACCGGCAAAATTCTTGTTAGCCACTTAATATAACAACAATGTTAATAAATAGTTGTGAAATCATACCTTAAATTTTTCAGTAAAAAAATGCTCTTTGACCAGCCATTCCCAATCACTCTTGCCTACCCCCTTTGGCACATCTTTTATAGCATAACGGAATGGCTTAGACTTAATATTCTTGTGCATCGATCCTCTCCAATTGTTCCACAACTTTCTCATATGTTTCAAGACATGATCTCGTTGATCATTTATGTCATCAGTGTCAAATTTATCCTACAATAGTTAACAAGTATAATTAAATATGAAACAACAACAACAACAACAACAACAACATACCCAGTGTCAGTGGCGGAGCCACATGCACCAAAGAGGTGTCAACCGATACCCCTTCGCCGGAAAATTACACTGTATAGCTCGGTAAGTTTTTTAAAAACATGTATATATACTATATAATGACACCCCTTGACTTCTTGGTGAGTTTATTTTTTTATATTTTGACTCCCCTTAATAAAAATCCTGGCTCCGCCACTGCCCAGTGTAATCCCTTGAAAGACAAATGGAAAAAAAAGACCAACTTTTATGATCGTGTTTATATCATTAGTTTAGAAGCATACCAGCAAATACTGAAACCTGTTTCTCTTTCTCTTTGTTGGATCTATTGTTCATTCATCTACAACTTCTACTCTTAGTTTGTACATCATAGTTTAGATGCATAGTAGCATACAACAACAACAACATATCCCATATTATTCTACATCGTGGGGTCTGGGGAGGGTAGTGTGTACGCAGACTTTACTCCTACCTTGTGAAGGTAGAGAGTTGTTTCCAATATAGACCTTCGGCTCAAAAACATACTAACTATTAAGTAAGTGAGCTAGAAATAATAAGTGCTCATTGAAAGCTATACACAATGCTTTACACTCTCAAAGGAGAATCACAAGAACTCTAAACTCTTCAGACTACAGTGTGTATTAGAGCAATGAGTTAGACGATGAAATGAAAAATTGTACCGAAAGTTCACTGAACAATTTTTGGGGGTGACTGTATATCTTCTATGCTATAGCATTAGTGTGGACATGATGTTTTCAAATGAAAAGGAAAAGTATATAACAATTGTACATCCATATTCTACATAATTTAGATACATACATATAATTAATCACCAGAAAAAAGCAATTTTAATAGAGCAAGAATTTCTTTCAACTATATTTTTCACATAATAGTGTATTGTGCACTGAACGACATATAAATCAATTTCACATGGCTTGATATAATTCACAAAACCTTGAATAATCTTGGGCTGCCACAGATCATTACAAGAGAATTTATTCGGGCGTGGGGCGATAATGTCTTATTCGGAAGCTGCATCAATATTGAAACAGGCTTGTTCCCTGAATGAACGAAGCTTGAAGAAAGAAAACATGAAAAGTAATAGGTTAAAATTGCTTGCCATGGTGTTAGAACTGATCATTTGTACCAACTTTAGTATAAGAGGAAATAGATTGGTGTACTTCATAGAGAAGAAGACAAACAATTCACTTGGCCAAAGTTGAAAAGCACTCAAGAAAGTTTTAAATGTATATAATAAAATTATCAAAAATATGTAGATCATAATTCATATCCCTTTTTTTTTCCTTTCTGCCAAACTTAAATTCAAGTGCTGAAATATGGAATTATCTTTCTTGAACTTGGTCATGTTAAATACTTTTAGCTTTATTGCGGACGTCTAAAAATCAGTAGAGATATAAAAATAAGAAGAAACTGAGTTAACATATTGTATTAACAAGTAGAAATGGAGAAGGTAAATCAAGAAAGTAATGCTTTAAATCTCTACCGTAATAGTTTCCCACATGTGTTGTAGCTTATATTCTTCAATGTCTTCCCATGAGTGTACACGCAATGGGCACATATTACGATCACGAACCAATATACCCAAATATCTCGTAAATGAGGCATGATGCTGCCCAACAACCCTATTATGATAGAAAGTGACGCGCAACTTTTCTCCAGCTTTGAGTCCTTCAACTTTTTTACACCTATTCGTTCCTCTCACTTTTTTTTACCTTTTTAGATTCACATGGCCCTGCAAATTCCAATTTAACTCAAATATAAAAATAGATCTTGTACAATAACAACAAAAAAATCTTATAGCTTGAGATAATAAAATACTTATTTCACTTCTATGTGCGCCCTGCATCTCTTCTTCTTCATGAAGAAAAAGAGTATCACCTTCAAATATTTGATCAAAACCAGGAGGCACAACATTTTCTCCAACTCTGAGTCCTACACCTTTTTTATACCTATTCATTCCTCTTACGTTTTTTTACCTTTTCGGATTCACAAAGCCCAGCAAATTCGAATTTAACTCAAATATAAAAATAGATCTTGTACAATAACAACAAAAAAATCTTATAGCTTGAGATAATAAAATACTATTTCACTTCTCTGAGTACCCTGCATCTCTTCTTCTTCATGAGCAAAAAGATCAGTATCACTTTCAAATATTTGATCAAAACTAGGAGGCGCAACATTTTCTCCAACTTTGAGTCCTGCAACTTTTTTACACCAATTCGTTCCCCTCAGTTTTTTTACCTTTTCAGATTTACAAATGTCACTACCCAAATCGATGGGTCGTGACGGGCACCCAGTACCTTACTCAACCGAGTACCAACGTAACGTATCTTTCTTATTACATCATCATATACACGTGACATACGAGTCTAATAGGCCAACATGATCATTTATAAATTCAAAACATAGGCCGACAAGATCATACAATCTTTCACGTACACGACATAAGTCTACAAGCCTCTAAGAGTACATAAATGTCATAAAGGTCGGGACAGAGTCCCGCCATACCAAACAATACACGTCTAAATCATACTAACCAAACACGCAACTCCGAAGTAAATAGGGCGCACTAACATCTTCCGCTGAGCTGATAGACTACTTGGAGGGCTCTCGACCTGTCTGTCTGGACCTGCGGGCATGAAATGCAGCATTCCCAGGCAAAAGGGACGTCAGTACGAAATAATGTACCGAGTATATAAGGCAATATACTGAAAGCTGAAACTGAACTGATAATATAATAACTGCAAGTAGCTAGAAGTCAAAGATAATCTAAAGATATGCTTACCTGCTGATACTGACTCGGCTCTCTCAATATAGTAAGTAAAATAGTTGTTCGGCCCTATAAGGCTCGGTATATATATATAACTGCTTTGTCGTAGTAGGCTCGCTCATAGGCGCTCAGCCATACTAGGCTCTATATCTCGACCAACTAGGCTCGCTCATAAGCGCTCGGCAACAGTAGGCTCGGTATATAACTTACCATCTGATCAGAGGTTGCCCAATAGGGGCCTGCCCATCGATTATACCTCGATGGTAATGAAAATACTTTTAATACTGTATATATGTAAATTCTCTACTCCTTTGACTGGAAGAAGGAAATACTCAACTAAATATGAAGTCCCGATAAGGAGAAAATTATAACTAACAAAACTAGAAAAATATACGCAATTTACAAAACTAGCAAAATATACGTAAATTCCGGGATATGAATTTTTCTTTATGGCTCATTAACAAAATCGTGTAATGACAAGATCATGCAAAATGAAATAAGGGTTTAGCCGTAACATACCCGAAGTAGAGAAAATATGTATGATATCTTTGGAAAAAGTTATACCGTACTTCGTTAGAACCGCAAAATTCCTCCGTTGCTAAAATTCTAAGAATTGTTTGGGAAATTAACGTTCTATAATTGTTGAAATTGTAGAACCATGCTATTTCCTTCTTCAATTCTCAGAAGCTCACGTTCTTGATTTTGAAAGAGTGAAAATGACTTTTAAAAGTCTTGTTTGAAAGACTTGAAGAATGTCTTTAATGATTTTTGGAGCATAACTCACGTTTGGCACTTTTCAAGAATTGTAAAATGATTTGGTTTTAAAAGTGTTGAGGTATTAGGTGTCTTGCAATTGAATTGTCAAGATGCCACCTTTCCAATGTGACCATGAGTCATATAACTGCTTAGTGGCTTGCTGCCACATGGGGTGGGTTAGGGTGTTTTTAATCTTATCCAACAAATAATTAATAAATTAATTAGGTAATATCCTGCTACTCGGTAATTAATTAATTACCCGAAAAATTGAGAATTATTCCCACTTACTTAAAATATTACTCATTTTTCACATACCTTATACATCTTTCTAGCATGGGCAATTAGTACCTTGTATGCCACTAGTCCATAAATACCGGGTATTTTAGCTCGGACCGTATTTTATCCCAATATGCCAAACTTGGACGAAAAATTTATTTTCTTTGACTTGCTTCCCCTTTCACTTTTATGAATTTATTCATCACTTATGTAATAGCATAATCCTTATAATCTCCAAATAATATTTTACTTGGACTGATGTCAATTACCTTACGACAGGGTTGCTCTGATGGTAAGCAACCTCCACTTCCAAGCAAGAGGTTGTGAGTTCGAGTCACCCCAAAAGCAAGGTGGGGAATTCTTGGAGGAAAGGATGTCGAGGGTCTATTTGGAAACACCCACTCTACCCCAGGGTAGGGGTAAGGTCTGCGTACACAATACCCTTCCCAGACCCCACTAGTGGGATTATACTGGGTTGTTGTTGTTGTTGTTGTTGTAAATCCAACGTACAATACTACAAGGTGCAATATCATCATAACTTAATACTACAAAGCATAACATCACCGTAATGTAATACTGCTGGGTGCAACAATATCGTAACATAATACTGCAAAGTGTAACATCACTGTAATGTAATACTGCTGGGTGCAATACTATCGTAACTTAATACTGCGAAGCGTAACATCACCGTAGTGTAATACTGCAGGATGTACTATCATCGTAATATACTACTGCAGAGGGTAACTTCATCATAATATATTACTGCAAAGCATAACATCGACGTAACACTATGGGGCGTAACATTATCCCCCCCCCCCTTTGGAACATTCGCTTCGAATGTTGACTGATGCATTTATCATTTCCATAACTTATATCTTCCGAATACTTTAGAACTTCCCTTTCCATCTAAGAGACTGTTCTGTGAATGAGTCCAAAGTCCAGGGCATTCCCCCCTTGGGCCTCCTTCTCACACCACAACTTGTAGTCGGAATCCTTCCAATCTCGTAATTGTTGCTACCTTTCATCATGCAGCCTGTACGATTTTGACCTTGTAAATGTGCCCAATCTCTAGGCTTTATATGTAGAGCTTGATAAGATATCCCTTTGGGCATCTATGAGTATACTGAAGTTCTTTGCTCGGTACTTTGTTGAATTCACGAATATTGTTATATCTTATCGAATAGGTCCGTTTAGCCAACCGTATGAATTTACTGCCATAACTCTTACTTTAATTTATTGTTGCTGAGGTCTGCTACAAAATCCCAGCTTGCTCTCGTTGCTTATTCCATATGTATAAATTAAGTCCTTTAATGCTTCGTCATTACTGCTCATCTTTAGAATGACGACCTAATCTCATCTCATACTTTGTGACTTTTGTCTATTGTTGATTGGCCTCAATATTGATCTACAATATACCACTGATAACTTGAAACTTCTTACGTAATACTTTTCCACTAGGGCTTACGTTACATAAAGAAATATTCGAATGTCACGACCCCGATTCGCCCTCCGTGAACCATCATGACGGCACCTAGTCTCTACAACTAGGTAAGTCTAAGTTGCGGAAGATAAACAAATTTGCAGAAGAAAAACGATTTAAAACAGAAAATAGAGTAATAAAACAGCGTTTAAAAGTGTCACTCGGCATACACAATATTAATTCTCAAAACTAATACATTGTCCCCAAACTCGAAACCCATGAAACCACAAGCCTTTGAATATCTAACAGTGTCTAACTCCAGAATGTCTAACAAAGAAAAGAAACACAAAAGGGCTAATACTTAAAAGCGAGAATAGAAAGGGACTTCTCGGTCTACGCGGTAGATATACCTCGAAGTCTCTACAGAAGCGCCTCGCCTCAAGGATGATAATACTGAGTGAAAGTACCTGGATCTACACATGAAAAACATTCGCATAAAGGGCATGAGTACACCACAGCGGTACTCAGTAAGTGCCAAGCCTAACCTCGGTCGGGTAGTGACGAGGAAAGTCAAGGCCCTACTGAGGTTAAATAAATATAAGGGTTAACAGTGTCGAATAAATTAGTATAAATAAGTGCAATAGTAAGAAATAACATAGAAATGAAAGAACAACAACTAGGATACCGTCCTGTAGTCCCAATTACAACTATCCAGTGGATCTCCCGGGATACTGTCCCGTAGCCCATCATATGTATCCGAAGGATCTCCCGGGATCCCGTCCCGTAGTCCAACTACCAGTGCACGGTAGCTTACCGAAATCCCGATCTGTAGTCCCAAATATAAATACCTAGTACTGGGGGAATCTACCAGGTGCAGTCTCGTAGTTCCATAAAACTGTGCAGGGGGATCTACTGGAATCCGCATTTATAGTCCCAAATAAATAGACAAGGGGGATCTACCGAAATTCCACATCTGTAGTCCCAAATAAACAGACAAGGGGGGAGCTACCAGAATCCCACATCCGTAGTCCCAATGTAAATACACAGCAGCAACAGGAAAATATTCAGAAATGGCAAATTTCATATTAAGGCAAATAAGTAATTCTAGCCTAGCATGCTGCACCGAATTCAGGCAAGGCAGTTTGAGCAAATAAATCAACTAAATCACTTAAACATGCTTTCCTAAGCTAATAACATGCTTAATAGTGCAAGTAATAAAAACAGGAAAGGAAACATACTAGTAATTACTTAATGAAAACCGGATTTCCAACAATTCGCACAAGTACACACTCATCACCTTACGTACAAGGCATTTCAATTACCAAATATACCAAATCCTAAGGGGAAAGTCCCCAACACAAGGTTAGGCAAGACACTTACCTCGAACCAGCTCAAATCAATCCGAAACCACTCTCTTGCCACGAGTATTCGACTCCAAATGGCCCAAATCTATTCAATTCAATTTCATAATATAAATAACACTTCAAGTAACTGATTCTACAAAAAAATTCTAAGCTAAAACGCGAAATTAGGTAAAATAACCAAAACGCCCCTCGGGCGCACATCTCGGAATGGGGTAAAAATTATATTTTCAGAATCCTCACACTCTCACAAGTTCAGTCATACCAAAAGTACCAAAATCAGACCTCAAATGGTCCCTCAAATCATCACTCAAAAGTCTCTAATTAGTCAAGCCCTAACCCCCAAATTACCACTTATTTTCCTTAATTTTTCATGCTTATAATGATAAATTACTCCAATAATGAGTTTAGGTTCCAAGAATCTTACCTCCTCAAACTTCTCTTGAATTCCCTCTCAAAAACCTCCCCAAAAGCTCACTTCCCAGATGAAAATGGTGAAAGAATAGCTCAAATTCGCGAAGGCAACTATTTATATGTTCTGCCAGCAATCCTGCATCTGCGATCCAAAAATCGCATCCGCGATACTGCTTCTGCGGTTCTCACTTAAAATCTCTCCGCCGCACCTAGGACCCAGAATCCGCATCTGCGGTCATGCAGGTGCGGTACTTATGCCGCTTCTGCGGTTCCTGGCCCCTTCCTCATCTCCGCTTCTACGATTGCTCCGCCGCTTCTGCGGCTCCGCACCTGCGGGATCCAACCACAGGTGCGATTATGACATATATCAGCAGCTTCAACTGCTTCAACCCACTTCCAATTCTTTCGACAACCATCCGAAATCATCCCGAGGTCCCCGGGACCTCAACCAAAAGCACCAGCAAGTCTAATACCACTGCCCAAACTTATATCAATCCTTAAAACACCTAAAACAACATCGAAATGACTAATCAACCTAAGAACTCCAAAATTCTCAAAATACGCTTTCGATCAAAAAGTCTATCAACCCTTGTCCGAATGACTTGAAATTTTGCACACACGTCACATTCAACACTACGAAGCTACTCCAACTTCCGAAATTTCATTCCGACCCTCAAATCAAAATCTCACTATCGAACCGGAAACTTCAAAAATTCAACTTTCGGCATTTCAAGCCTAAATTAGCTACATATCTCCAAAATACAATCCGATCACGCCCCTAAGCCCGAAATCACCCAACGGAGCTAACGAAACCATCAAATTTCCATTCCGAGGACGTTTTCATACTGTTCCGACTACAGTCAAATTTCCAACACTTAAGCTCTCATTTAGGGACTAAATATTCCAAAACTCTCTGAAACTCAAAACCAAACATCCCGACAATTCAAAATAGCAAAAATAAACACGGGAAAAGCAGTTAATAGGGGATCGGGGCATAAATTCTTAAGACAACCGGTCGGGTCGTCACATCCTCCCATACTTAAACATTTGTTTATCCTCGAACGAGCATAGAGACATACCTGAAATAGTGAAAAGATGAGGGTAAAGGCTGCACATATCCCGGTCTCCCAGGTCGCCTCCTCTACCGGCTGACCCCGCCACTGAACCTCTACTGATGCAATGTTCTTTGAACTCAGATTTCTAACCTGCCTGTCCAATATTGCCACTAGCTCCTCAACAAAGGATAGATCCTTGCCCAACTGGACTGAACTGAAATCCAACACGTGCGACGGATCACCGTGATACCTCCGAAGCATCAAAACATGAATTACCGGGTGAACTCCTGCCAAGCTGGGAGGTAGGGCAAGATCATAAGCAACCTCCCCAACACACCTCAATATCTCAAAAAGGGCCAATAAACCTTGGATTCAACTTTCCTTTCTTCCCGAATCTCATAACGCCTTTCATAAGCGAAACCCGAAGCTGAACCCGCTCTCCAACCATATAAGAAACATCACGAACATTTTGATCCGCGTAACTCTTCTGTTAGGCTGTACGGAGTCTATCCTGAATCACATTAACCTTCTCCAAAGCATCCTGAACCAAGTATGTGCCCAATAATCTAGCCTCACCCGGCTCAAACCAACCCACCGGGGATCTACACCGCCTACCATATAAAGCCTCATACGGCGCCATCTGAATGTTGGACTAATAGCTGTTGTTGTAGGCAAATTCCGCCAATGGCAAGAACCGATCCCTAGACCCTCCAAACTCAATCACATATGCATGGAGCATATCCTCAAGAATCGGAATAGTGCGCTCGGACTGTCCGTCCGTCTGAGGGTGAAACGTTGTACTCAACTCCACCCGAGTACCCAACTCATGCTGAACGGCCCTCTATAACCGTGATGTGAACTGAGTACCTCTATCTGAAATGATGGAAACTGGAATACCATACAGACGAACAATCTCTCGGATATAAATCTCCGCTAGACGCTCAGAAGAATAGGTAGTACACACAGGAATGAAGTGAGCATACTTGGTCAACCGATCCACAATCACCCAAATAGCATCGAACTTTCTTAAGGTCCATGGGAGCCATCTACAAAGTCCATGGTGATCCGCTTCCACTTTCGATCCAGAATCTCTATCTGCTGAAGCAACCCACCTGGCCTCTGGTGCTCATACTTCACCTACTGACAGTTGAAGCACCGAGTTACAAATCCAACTATATCTTTCTTCATCCGCCTCCACCAATAGTGCTACCTCAAATCTTGATACATCTTCGCGGCACCCGGATGAATGGAATACCGCAAACTGTGGGCCTCCTCCAGAATCAACTCCCGAAGCCCATCAACATTGGGTACACAGATCCGACCCTGCATCCTCAATACACCGTCATCACCCATAGTCATATCTCTGGCATCACCGTGCTGAACTTTGTCCTTGAGGACAAGCAAATGAGGGTCATTATACTGACGCTCCCTGATACAATCAAATAAGGAAGACCGAGAAACCACGCAAGCTAGAACCCGACTGGGCTCCGAAAGATCCAATCTCATAGGCTGGCTGGCTAGGGCCTGAACATCCATCGCTATAGGCCTCTCCGATGCGGATAAATAAGCTAAACTCCCCAAACTCTCTGCCCGGTGACTCAAGGCATCAGCCACCATATTGGCCTTGCCCGAGTGATACAAAATGGTGATATCATAGTCCTTCAGCAAATCTAACCACCTCCTCTGGCGCAAATTTAGATCCTTTTGATTGAACAGGTGTTGCAAGCTCCTATGATCAGTATAAATCTCACAAGGCACACCGTACAAATAATGGCGCCAAATCTTCAGGGCGGGAACAATGGCAGCTAACTCTAGATCGTGGACAAGATAGTTCTTCTCATGCACCTTCAACTGTCTGGACGCGTAGGCAATCACCCTACCACCCTGCATCAACACTACTCCACGCCCAACCCTCGAGGCATCGCAATAGACCGTATACGACCCCGAACCTGTAGGCAATATCAAAATTGGGGTTGTATTCAAAGTTGTCTTGAGCTTCTGAAAGCTCGCCTCACACTCTTCCGTCTACTGGAATGGAGCACCCTTCTAGGTCAGTCTAGTCATAGGGGATGCAATCGATGAGAACCCCTCAACAAAACGATGGTAGTACCCCGCCAAGCTAAGAAAATTGCGGATCTCTGTAGCTGAGGATGGTCTGGGCCAACTCTACACTGCCTCTACTTTTTTTGGATCCACCTGAATACCCTCAATCGACACCATGTGGCCTAAGAATGCCACAGAATCCAACCAAAACTCACATTTCGAGAACGTAGCATATAACTTCTTTTCTCTCAAGGTCTGAAGCACTGTCCTCAGGTGTTGCTCATGATCTTCCCGACTCCGGGAATACACCAAAATATCATCAATAAAGATAATGACAAACGAGTCAAGATACGACCGGAACACATTGTGCATCAAATACATAAAGGCTGCTGGGGCATTGGTCAGCCCAAATGACATAACAAAGAACTCGTAATGACCATACCGAGTCCTGAAAGCAGTTTTTGGGATATCTGGCTCCTGAATCTTCAACTGATGGTAACCTGAGCGCAAGTCAATCTTAGAAAACACCCTTGCGCCCTGAAGCTGGTCAAACAGATCATCAATACTAGACAAAGGAAAACGGTTCTTCACTGTAACCTTATTCAACTAGCAATAATCAATACATATACGCATAGAACCATCCTTTTTCTTCACAAACAAGACAAGAGCACCCCAAGGTGATACACTGACCCGAATAAAACCCTTATCAAGCAATTCCTGTAATAGATCATTCAACTCCTTCAACTCAGGAGGAGCCATTCGATACGGAGGAATAGAAATGGGCTAAGTGCCCGACAACAGATAAATGCCAAAGTCAATATCTCTATCGGGCGGCACGCCCGGAAGATCAACTAGAAATACATCAGGAAAATCCCGTACTACTGGGACTGAATCAACTGAAGGGGTATCAATACTGACATCTCTCACATAAGCTAGATACACGTCACACCCATTTTCAACCATTCGTTGAGCCTTAAGGAAAGAAATAACTCTATTAGGAGTGTGATCTAAAGCACCCCTCCACTCAACACGCGGTACACCTGGCAGCGTCACAGTTTTGGCGTGACAATCAAGAATAGCATAATGGGGCAACAACAAGTCCATGCCCAAGATAATATCAAGGTCTACCATGCTGAACAATAACAAATCGGCTCTGATCTCAAAACCACTAAGAGCAATCAAACACGACCGATAAACGAAGTCCACGACAAGAAAATCTCCCACAGGAGTAGAAACATAAATAGGGGAACTCAAAGAATCCCGAGGTACACCCATAAGAGTAAGTGGAGCCAGGATCGAATAGAACCGATGCATCTCTGTGACAAACCAATATAATACCTGTGATGACAAAATTAGAGGCAATAGCCTCGGTATGGGTAGGAAGGGTATAATATCATGGCCTGGCCTTCCCCTCTAGCTGGATGAGCAGGGGGGTAGCAACTGGTGCTGTGATCATAGCCTGAGAACTCTGCGGAGCGCACTGTGGCTGAGAAGTCTGTGGAGGTGCACTCCTCCCAAGTCTAGGGCAATCCCTCACCATATGACATGTGTCACCACACTCAAAAAAAGCTCTGGGAGGACGTGGCAGTGGGAACTGTACGGTATGGGTACTCCAAGACCCCTGAACACCTGAAACACTGTATGAAATCTGAGATGCAAACTGAGCTGGCTGACCCACAAAACCTCTACCATGCCGTACTCTTCCTCCAAAATAAGGACCAGTGGGTCTCTCCCGTCTACGAGGTCTCCTTACTTCCCTATACTCTCTCTCCTGACCTCGTTTGTCCCTTCTCTCCTAGACCCACCTGTCCTCTACTCGGTGAGAGGTCCTCACCACCCGCTAACTAGGACCACAGGCTATGATGCTATGACACCTGGAACCCGACCAATGAGAACTCGCTGCTCTGGGGTGGGGGTGGCGGAAGTCTAGGTCCATTCCCTGATCTGTGAAGTAGTTGGTACAACCTGAATCAACCCCGCCTGAACTAATGTACCAAACATGCTCAGGAACTGTGTTAATGTCTCCTGAAGTGCTGGAGTAGTAGTAGCAGTAGGCGTATCCGGTGCCTGGGCTCTGGCGGGAACTGCTGGTGGCTCCTCAGTGGCAGCTCGCGCGGGTGCTCTGGCTGCACCGCATGCGCGTCCTCAACCTCTACCTCGGCCTCGACCTCTAACGACTCTCGCAGGGGGCGCAGGAGCCTGATCATCTCTGGTAGCGCGTGTCCTCACCATTGGTGAGAGAACAGAAGATAGAAGTTTAGAATTGTGATATCAAAAATATCGCACGACAAGGAATTCAAATGAAGTGGAATTTTCCTAACGGTTACATAGCCTTTCGTAGATAAGTACAGACGTTTTTGTACCGATCAACGAGACTCTAATAAACCGGCTTGTGATTCATGACTCCTATGAACCTAGAGCTCTAATACCAACTTGCCACGACCCTGGTTCACCCTCCGTGAACTATCGTGACGGCACTTAGTCTCTACGACTAGGTAAGCCTAAATTGCGGAAGATAAACCAATTTGCGGAAGAAAAATAATTTAAAACAGAAAATAGTATAATAAAACAACTTTTAAAAATGTCACTCGGCATACACAATATTAATTGTCAAAACTAATACATTGTCCCCAACCTGGAAACCCATGAAACCACAAGCCTTTGATTATCTAACAGTGTCTAACTCCAGAATGTCTAACAAAGAAAAGAAACATAGAAGGGCTAATACTTAAAAACGAGAATAGAAAGGATCTCCTCGGTCTGCGAACGCGGCAGATATACCTCGAAGTCTCTACAGAAGTGCCTCGCCTCAAGGATAATAAGACTGAGTGAAAGTACCTGGATCTGCACATGAAAAACATGCGCATAAAGGGCATGAGTACACCACATCGGTACTCAATAAGTGCTAAGCCTAACCTCGGTCGGGTAGTGACGAGGAAGGTCAGGGCCCTACTGAGGTTAAATAAATATAAGAGTTAATAGTGTGGAATAAAATAGTATAAATAAGTGCAACAGTAAGAAATAACATAGAATTGAAAGAAACAACAACAACTAGAACAGAGACAAAATAAATCACGGGAGAAATACAACTCAACATAGAGATAACAACTGGGGCACCTTCCAGGATACCGTCCTGTAGTCCCAATTACAACTATCTAGTGGATCTCCTGGGATACCATCCCGTAGTCTAACTATCAGTGCACGGGGTTCTACCGGAATCTCGATCCGTAATCCCAAATATAAATACCTAGTACTAGGGGAATCTACTAGGTGCAGTCCCATAGTTCCATGTAACTGTGCAGGGGGATCTACCGTAGTTCCACATCCGTAGTCCCAAATAAACACACAAGGGGGATCTACCGGAATTTCACATCCGTAGTCCCAAATAAACAGACAAGGGGAGCTACCGGAATCCTACATTCGTAGTCCCAGTGTAAATACACAGCAGCAACAGGAAAAAATTCAGAAATGGTAAATTTCATATTAAGGCAAACAAGTAATTCTAGCCTAGCATGAAGCACCAAATTCAGGCAAGGCAGTTTGACCAAATAAAGCAATTAAATCACTTAGACATGCTTTCCTAAGCTAACAACATGCTTAATAGTGCAAGTAATAAAAATAGGAAAGGAAACATACTAGTAATTACTTAATGAAAACTGGATTTCCAATAATTAGCACAAGTACGCACTCGTCACCTCACGTACAATGCATTTCAATTACCAAATATACAAAATCCTAAGGGGAAAGTCCCCCCACAAGGTTAGGCAAGCCACTTAACCTCGAACCAGCTCAAATCAATCTGAAACCACGCTCTTGTCACGAGTATTTGACTCCAAATGGCCCAAATCTATTCAATTCAATTTCATAATGTAAATAACACTTCAAATAACTGATTCTACAAAGAAATTCTAAGCTAAAACGCGAAATTAGGTAAAATGACCAAAACACCCCTCGGGCCCACGTATCAGAATCGAGTAAAATTTACATTTCCAGAATCCTCACACTCTCACGAGTTCAGTCATACTAAAATTACCAAAATCAAGCCTCAAATGGTCCCTCAAATCATCACTCAAAGGTCTCTAATCAGTCAAGCCTAACCCCCAAATTACCACTGATTTTCCTTAATTTTTCTTGCTTACAATGATAAATATCACTCCAATAACGAGTTTAGGTTCCAAGAATCTTACCTCCTAGAAGTTCCCTTGAATTCCATCTCAATAACCTCCCCAAAAGCTCACTTCCTGGATGAAAATGGTGAAAGAATAGCTCAAATTCGCGAAGGCAACTATTTATATGTTCTGCCCAGCAATCCCGCATCTGCGTTCCAAAAATTGTATCCGCGATACCGCTTCTGCGATTCTCGCTTAAAACCTCTCTGCTGCACCTGCGACCCAGAATTCGCATCTGCGGTCACGCAGGTGCAGTACTTATGCCGCTTCTACGGTTCCTGACCCCTGCCTCATCTCCGCTTCTGCGATTGCTCCACCGCTTCTGCGGCTCCGCACCTTCGGGACCCAACCGTAGGTGCGGTTATGACAGATATCAGCAGCTTCAGCTACTTCAACCCACTTCCAATTCTTCCGACAACCATCCGAAATCATCCCGATGCCCCTGGGACCTCAACCAAAAGCACCAACAAGTCTAATACCACTGCCCAAACTTATACCAATTTATAAAACACTAAAACAACATCAAAACGACGAATCAACCATGGATTCAAGCCTAAGAACTCCAAAATTCTCAAAATACGCTTTCGATCAAAAAGTCTATCAACCCTTGTTCGGATGACCTGAAATTTTGCACACACGTCATATTCAACACTACAGAGCTACTCCAACTTCTGGAATTCCATTCTGATCCTCGGATCAAAATCTCACTATCGAGCCGGAAACTTCAAAAATTCAACTTTCGGCATTTCAAGCCTAAATTAGCTACGGACCTCCAAAATACAATCTGATCACTCCCCTAAGCTCGAAATCATCCAACGGAGGTAACGGAACCATCGGATTTCCATTCCGAGGCCATATTCACATTGTTCTAACTACGGTCAAATTCCAACACTTAAGCTCTCATTTAGGGACTAAGTGTCCCAAAACTCTCCAAAACTCAAAATCGAACACCCCGACAATTCAAAATAGCAGAAATAAATACGGAAAAAACCAGTTAATAGGGGATCTGGACGTAAATTCTTAAGACAACCGGTTGGGTCGTCACATCGAAGTAATTTTTCTGATCCACTTAGCGGCGATACTGTACTTCAATAACCGTATTCTATAGCATCCCAAGGTGATTCTCTTACATGAGTATTTTGATCCCGTACAATTCATGAATCCTTTTTCTCTTCTTTTTTTTCAAATTATTACTCAATCGAAGGCCCAAACGTCATCATTTATTTATCACAATTACACCCTTATCCTACTATTAGGACAGCATTCCATCTCTTCTAAATGCTACTTATGAAGAGTAACTCTTTTGAGTCCATTCAGGCTATACTGAGCTTACTATAACATAGAGAAGTCATTAGCTGCCTTGTTTTCATGGGCCTAATCTTGAGGATTAATCCATTCTCGTCACCTTCTCATTGCCCTTTCTTATCCATATTCCTATCCTCCTAAAACATTGTCGCTTTCCCATACTTTAGCTCGCGATCTATACATATCTATTTATACTACTCGTAATATTCCTTCAACTTGCTTAAATTTTCTTGTGTTATTTTAGAACATCAAGCGAGACATCACATCGTCTCTAACTCTTCTTTACTTTATTAATTAGACCTCTCGATACCTAGAAATCATTGACTAGAAGATATTCCACCGACGATGCCACTATCATTCTTGGATATTGAATCCTCGTGCTTCTGGCCCTTTTATCCGAAGTATGGACTATTTACGATCTTCTGCCTTTGTTTATCTCATACGTTGTTCACTTTTACCTTACTTATCTTAAAATCTCGCATCGTATCTTCTATCTTTCTCATGACCTCCCTTCCACCTAGGTGTAATTCACGTCCATAACTTGAAGCTCTATTATAATACTTGCACCTCTAGTGCATACACAATCCTGTGGGAGTTTCATACTGACTTCTTATGAGACTGGTACCCTTCTAACTGGCTTTATCGTAGAGCCCTTATAGAACATAGTTGTTGTGCTATCTCTCTTGCACCTCTAATATTAAGAGTGATTCTACTATGTTCTCAATCGTGATTCCTATAACTTCTGGGTCCAATAATCAGATTCCTGATTTACTTTATTGATGTAACTCTTTAGTTTCCTTCTTCTTCTGATCGGCCTTTATGCTGGCTTAAGTTATCTTCCAATCTGCGGCTTATGGTATTAGTTATTACTTTAGCCCTCCATAGACGCTATGGAATATCCATGATACAATCTTCTAACAATTTATTCTTTTGTCTATGATCTGGACTCAATTCTTTCTTTTAACTTATACCGGAATCTTTTACGGCTGTATGATTGTCAACATATATGTTGTATGGTTAATGCTCCAAAATCTTGAGTGTATCCATAATGTACTAACTCTGGATCATTGATCGAATAATTTCTTTCGTTCCATTTTAGCTTTCTTTCAACGTAAGCTATTACTTTTCCTGGTCTTTCTGCCCCCTTGTTGCGTCCATACTTAGCTTATCTTAGTGTCCACACATGCCAGAGTTTTCATATAACTCATATGATCTCGAATATTACTTTTAACTTTACTTCCCGTTCATTAGCCACGGTAGGTGCCACTTTCCTTTGGAGTGCTTACAATGTTGTTGCGAGACTGTTGTTACACGATCATTTTCTCTTTAGGTCGTTGTGCTTAGGTTGAAGCCTTCTTCCTCATTTCCTCAGCTAGTCCTTCACTGTTGTACTTAGGGAGGATCCTCTGACTCTTGTAAAGATGCGAGCTTATTATATCATATTCCCGATAGAATATTTTATGTTCGTGCTCACTTGTAATTATCCTTAGTTACTTACCTCCACACTCATCTGCTCGTACGGCTACTTCTGAATTGAAGTTTTGACTGTCTTCCCAGTGGAACTATCTTTTATTTCTGTAACACTCATACGGTACCTTTCACTACCCCAACTCCTATTTGAATATTTCTCAAGTATTACAATGCCATAATTGTGGGGCTAAATTCACTATATTGGGTTTTACTATCTTTATCTTGCACGACCTGCTGTCTTGTTCTGTATCCTCTTGACTAGCCATAGCTAGGCTCTTTCTGAATTAACTACTAACTACTCGTTGGCCCATCCTCATGTCAATATTCCGCGAAATCTTTCTTGGGTTATTTTCTTGGTCTTAACTTACATCTCGCACTGGCTCCTTAATTATCAATAACATCTCGGGCAGGAACCCTTACTTCTTCTCCTTGACGTCGCGTTTGCATAATATTCTGGAATCGTAACATATCTGTAGCATTTGGATTAGTGCAATCTCATCTCTTTCTCATTTTTATCGCATTCTTCCTTTTATCATTCCATATTCCCCCCCTTTAGGAGAGTACTAAGAGTTGGAGCTACGACGACCTGCCTATAGATGTTTCACCTTTTCATCTTTGGCATCCTTTCACATCATCAATGACTCTTACTCGCCTTGCGGTAATCCTTCCATACCAAAGATAGCAAAATTCCTTACTCACGAGGCTGAAACCTAGTATGGCTAGCACATACAGTCCCTTAAGCTGAACTTTGCTCACATTGCTTGTTGTAGGGAAGTGCCTTCGTTAATGACCGTTCTCTAAATTTCTCATGAATCTTCTTTTGTCGTCCATTCTATTATTGGCGGAACAAAATCTGACATTCTTATGATGGCGACTATCACAGTCACTTAGTCCCTAATTTATGTTTTGTTTATCTTGTTCACCAATCCATACTGGTTCTATTACTCTGGGTTCTAACTTTTCCTCTTGATAATCACGCTAGAGTTGCGAACTTATTTCTCGAAATGAGGATATGACTGTATGGCCTATACTCTTTTATTGTCTTAAGGCCTATCACCTTTCGTCTCTTTCTTCATTTGACTATAGGTTCTATAACACTCTACCGTTGTCATCCATGTATTGCATCTTACTCATAATTCTTCCGTATCTCTCTTCTCATTACCCTGCTAATATTTCTGCGATCACTTTCTTTTGAAAACTTCAACATGATATTCTTTTGTTTTTAGCTACCCTTGCTTCATCCATTGGCTTTTCGGGTTGCCAAGCATTCTCGTTCTACTAGGGATGGGAGTCATACTAAGGTAATATTTATCCCTTTAAGGCTTCCAGTGCCTATCTTTGTAGTACTCATATCTAACTGTACTATTTTAGAGTGCACCATCTAGGTGTCTCATAAAGAGATCTATTAGCATATTTGCAATATCCTTCGGAAATGTCAACTGACGCAAACAATTCATCTATCGTATCTTCTTATACTACTTCTATTAATCCCCATAGGGCATCTTTGGAATGGGTGCGACCAATTGTATATACCTCTGTTACTATTGAATATAACTCAAAAATCTTATGTTCCTCTGCCTCAATTATAAACGCTGTTAACCTTCATTAACTAGGCACCTCGTACCCTTCTTCATCTTGCTTCTTCTGCTTGTTGAAACTTGTATTTATCTTTTTAATCTCTCATTGTCTTTCACCATAAAGATGGATAGACATTCTTGCCCTAAGGCTTCTTATCAGGAAGCTTACACCTTTCAATATACCCATGATCTGCTAAAGACCTCACATTTACTTATCGTAAGCATCATACAAAAATCCAATTCCTCTCACTCAGCTCTTGCACAACTATCTCTCTTTCTAACCTTCTTTTCGGATGTAGGTATCGTCTTATTACGAATAAAAAAAAGAATCTCGGAATTTGAATTCTTATAAATGAGCTCTACCACACGATCTAGAGTAAGAAGAAAGAGTGACAATCCTAAATGCCCTGTAGCCTCCTGCTTATAAGTGTGGTGCGCGACATACCCATAAACAAAACTCTACTAGACACGTCTTGTAGACTCCCTAGGACAGAACTGCTCTGATACCACTTTTGTCACGACCCAAATCGATGGGTCATGACGGGCACCCGGTACCTTACTCAACCGAGTACCAACGTAACGTATCTTTCTTATTACATCATCATATACACGTGACATACGAGCCCAATAGGCCAACATGATCATTTATAAATTCAAAACATAGGCCGACAAGGCCGTACAATCTTTCACATACACGACATATATCTACAAGCCTCTAAGAATACATAAATATCATAAAGGTCGGGACAGAGTCCCGCCATACCAAACAATACACGTCTAAATCATACTAACCAAACACGCAACTTCGAAGCAAATGGAGCGCACCAACATCTTCCGCTGAGCTAATAGCCTACTTGGAGGGCTCTCGACCTGTCTGTCTGGACCTGCGGGCATAAAACGCAGCGTCCCCAGGCAAAAGGAATGTCAATACGAAATAATGTACCGAGTATGTAAGGCAATATACTGAAAGCTGAAACTGAACTGATAATATAATAACTACAAGTAGCTGGAAGTCAAAGATAATCTGAAGATATGCTTACCTGCTAATACTGACTCAACTCTCTCAATATAGTAAGTAAAATAGTTGTTCGGCCCTATAAGGCTCGGTCTATATATATATATATATATATATATATATATAACTACTCTATCGTAGTAGGCTCGCTCATAGGCGCTCGGCCATACTAGGCTCTGTATCTCGACCAACTGGGCTCGCTCATAAGCTCTTGGCCACAGTAGGCTCAGTAGATAACTTACCATCTGATCAGAGGTTGCCCAATAGGGGCCTGCCCATCGATTATAGTTCGATGGTAATGAAAATACTTTTAATACTGTATATATGTAAATTCTCTGCTCTCTTGACTGGAAGAAGGAAATACTCAACTGAATATGAAGTCCTGATAAGAAGAATATTATAACTTACAAAACTAGGAAAATATACGCAATTTGCAAAACTAGCAAAATATACGTAAATTCGGGGATATGAATTTTTCTTTATGGCTCATTAACAAAATCGTGTAATGACAAGATCATGCAAAATGAAATAAGAGTTTAGCCTTAACATATCCGGAATAGAAAAAATCCGTATGATATCCTTGGAAAAAGTTACACCGTACTCCGTTAAAACCGCAAAATTCCTCCGTTGCTAAAATTCTAAAAATTGTATTGGGAAATTAACGTTCTATAATTGTTGAAATTATAGAACCATGTTGTTGCATTCTTCAATTCTCAGAAGCTCACGTTCTTGGTTTTGAAAGAGTGAAAATGACTTTTAAAAGTCTTGTTTGAAAGACTTGAAGAATGTCTTTAATGATTTTTGGAGCATAACTCACGCTTGGCACTTTTCAAGAATTGTAAAATGATTTGGTTTTAAAAGTGTTAAGGTATTAGGTGTCTTGCAATTGAATTGTCAAGATGCCACCTTTCTAATGTGACCATGAGTCACATAATTGCTTAGTGGGCTTGCTGCCACATAGGGTGGGTTGGGGTGTTTTTAATCTTATCCAACAAATAATTAATTAATTAACTAGGTAATATTCCGCTACCCGGTATTTAACCAATTACCCGAAAAATTAAGAATTATTTCCACTTACTTAAAATATTACTCACTTTTCACATACCTTATACACCTTTCTAGCATAGGCATGTAGTACCTTGCATGTCACTAGTCCATAAATATCGGGTATTTTAACTCGGGCCGTATTTTACCCCAATATGCCAAACTTGGACGAAAAAATTATTTTCTTTGACTTGCTTCCCCTTTCACTTTTACGAATTTATTCATCACTTGTTAAATAGCATAATCCTTATAATCTCCAAATAATCTTTTACTTGGATTGATGTCAATTACCTTACAACAAATCTAACGTACAATACTACAAAGTGCAATATCGTCGTAACTTAATACTGCAAAGCATAACATTACTATAATGTAATACTGCTAGGTGCAACACTGTCATAACTTAATACTACAAAGCGGAACATCACCGTAATGTAATACTGCTAGGTGCAACACTGTCGTAACTTAATACTGTGAAGCGTAACATCACCGTAATGTAATATAATACTGCTAGGTGCAACACTGTCGTAACTTAATATTGTGAAGCGTAACATCACCGTAGTGTAATACTGCAGGATGTAGTATCATCGTAATATACTACTGCAGATGGTAACATCATCGTAATATATTACTGTAGAGCATAACATCGACGTAATACTGCGAGGCGTAACAACAAAGCCATGCAAATTCCAATTTAAGTCAAATATAAAAATAGTTCTTATACAATAACAACGAAAAAGTCTTATAGCTTGAGATAATAAAATACTTATTTCACTTCTCTGAGTGCCCTGCATCTCTTCTTCTTCATGAGGAAAAAGAGTATCACCTTCAAATGTTTGATCAAAACTAGGAGGCGCAACATTTTCTCCAACTTTGAGTTCTGCAACATTTTTACACCAATTTGTTCCTCTCAGTTTTTTTACCTTTTCAAATTCAAAAAGCCCTGCAAATTTCAATTTATGTCAAATATAAAAATAGTTCTTATACAATAACAACGAAAATATCTTATAGCTTGAAATAATAAAATACTTATTTCACTTCTCCGAGTGTCCCACGTCTCTTCTTCTTCATGAGAAAAAAGAGTATCACCTTCAAATATTTGATCAAAACCAAAAGGTGCAAGACTATCATTATGAGTTAGGTTATTCAGATCAGAAGCTAATACATTAAAAGCTTTACTTTTGCCAATCTAACCTCGTTGTTCAGCATTTACTCTTACAGAACCCAATGCTCTAAAGCTCTGTCTTCGCCCCCTTGCTAAGGTACCAGGTGGAACGTACATATGCTTAACAATCTTCGAACTTGATTCCATTTTAGACTTATGATATTTTGATGGATTCATGTCAACCTAGCACAAAAAGAAATTGAGTGACAGATGTCTATAATGTCAATATTATCATATATGAACATACGAAGGTCTTTGAAAGAAGTTAGGAAGTTACATGGCCATAAACAACAATAATAAAGATAATTTACAAAAACATGACGTATAGAAACCTGAAGATAAACAAATATTTAGCAAGTTATATTCATCATATAAGAACATATAATCAGTTAAGAGAAAATCTACTGGTATAGTTTTAGAATCTTTTGCTGAACTATGAAATCAAATGGAATCCAATACGAAACTTCCATCATCACAAGTGAGTTGCCTAATTAAATAAAAGAGTTGATAAATATCCAAACTTTCATGAGTTCTTTTCCTTTTTGGTCTGTTCCAAAGAATGACCTCTTTCTAAATTTGAAAAAAATTTAGTTTAAACTTTCAATTCTACGCTTAATGAGAAAGATTTTATAACCACACAAATATTCTGGACCCTTTTTTGACTTTCTTAGGAGCACGAATTCAAAAAGTCTTCATTTTTCTTAAACTCTGTATCCAGTCAAACATGTTCACATAAATATCAATGCAAGTAAGAAAATGAGACACATAATCTATGACACATAAATGGTTTTTGACATAAACATGGATCATGATGTCTATGCCAACTACAACCAGTAACTTCACACAATGAACAATTATTGATGTAATCAAGAAAACAATGGAGTAGTATTCAGACGTTTGCCACTTGGGAAAAGAAAAGGAGAGAGATGTCCTCACCTCACAAGCTCTCGCAAGAAAACCTCCTTGTGACTGTAAATGCTGTGAACAATCAAGTATAATAGGCGACTGACCTGCATAAACAGTATTCTAAGTTTTAACATCTGAATAGGAGAGTTAGACAAACAATTAAATGGACAAAGGACTTTAAGCTAAATTATACTAAAAATTCAAGAACTCCTAAATTAACTAAAGATTAAATGTTTACTATGTTGGAAACCACAACATTTCATAGATTGATTTCCTTATTGCTAAAAAGGACCATTTCAATTCTAACTGCCAATTCCTCTTCATTCAACTATACCTTAATAACAAACTAGCCAGAATGACATTATGAATCCATTGCATCCATCCGGGGGTCGTTTGGTAGCCGGTTAGAGAGGAGTTATCCGGATAACTTTATACATTGCTTGGTTAAAAGAAGGGGAAAGAATAATCTCCACATAGAAGCTAGCATAAGTTATACAATGTTTGATTGTTTTTTCTATTTTTCACATAAAATGTAGCATTGCTAATACAATGTTTGGTTCATGTTTTTCTTTTCCGCATAACTAATACAACTAATATTAATAGTGAAAAAATCTACTCAAGATAAAGATAAACTCGCTAATATTAACGCTGCAAAATTGGCACCAAGCAGTTCAAAACTAGATTCCAGTTCAAGAAAGGAAAGTTCAACTCGTTGGATGACCACTGAATGTCTAAATTTAAGTTAGAAAGTTACCAAATTTGTTTCTGCTTAGAATCTAATCTTGTTCCTCAAGCTTTATACTAAACACAATGCAAATTCCATAAGCAGCTTACAAACAACTAGAACCTACAGAAAATGAGCATAGTTTTTCAAGTACCAATTTTATTCTACATCTACTTATGACCAAAAAGATTAGGTCTTTCCTGTATATTTATCGAAGTACAAATAATAGATACTCCATTCTCATCAAAACCTACAACTTAAATGACATATCCAGGTTGATACCAACCTATCAAGCCACGTAGGAAGAGTTCAGATGGTGACAAACCTGCAAAGTACTATAGGATAATCAAAGCTCCATAACTTCCAATCCTTCAAAACCAACACAAGAAAATAAAGTTTTCTGTAAAATGAAAATTGAAGCTTCAAATTCCCAAAAAACATAAACCTTTTACAAATCTACTACTATATCTCAGTCCCAAACAATTCCGAACAAATTGGGGTTGGCTAAATCATCACGGACCACATTCAATACTGACTGAAATTACAATATCATGATACACAATTGTTTGTTTTATTGAAAAATATAGAACATTCTGACAAATAATTGAATTAGTGTGATGTCGTGCAAGATCCAATATGGACAGTAAGCAATCTTGTAAAGATAAAAAAAAAAAAAAAAAGACAACTAAACAATGCAGATTCAAAACCTTCAATAGGCTGATTTTTGGGTGCTTATTGATAGAAGATATATCATTTTAATACTACCAAAAAGTTAAACAAATATTGGTGCTCTTTAATATCTATATGGTTTTCTCGTACAGGATCAAAAGACCAATTTAGCAGTACCTTCTTTTAATCTCATCAGTCTTGATACTGCTTTGATTCGAGATACAAATGGCAATGAACAACAAGAGGTTACTCTGGTTGATCAAGGAGGTAGGAGTGGTAAGGTTGATGCTATAGAAATTGGGCAACTGAGTAGGGATCAACAGAAACCTGTTTCTAAACTCCCTTGTGACATTCCAGCTGCTACTACTTTAGCGAGGATTTAACAGGTTGTTGGTTCTGCTATACAAAATCATAATATTGCACTGAATGCTCCTGAGGTTCAAACGATTACTAATCGAGGTGTAGTGACTGCTGTAAGTGCTGAAAAACCAGCAGGTTCTGAAGCTACAACTGTGAAGAATGTTTCTCAGGAGTTGGAGGGGGAAAAGCAAATTGCTAAGGGCCCTGGTGTTGATCGTGTTCAAGCTAAGGTTGCTACTACAGTTGATGGTCACATTAATACTAGGCAGGAGCAGAGTAATAATCATCAAAAAATAGTTGTGCAGGAGAAGAAAACTGGGCTGTGTGATCGACCTACTGGTGCAATTGAAATAGCTGAAAAACCAGCAGTTTTAAAAGCTACTGGTGTGCATGATGAGGGGCAAGATGTTGAAGGTGTTGTTGCTTTGGATAGTGCAGCACCTAAAGGTGTTAAGGCAGTACTTACATATGGTAATCAACAACAAAAACCTATAGCTGATCATGCCACTGCTGGTGTAAAAACGTCTCTTATGCAGGAAACTGGGACGCTAGAATCTGCTAAGCAGGAGTACAAGGCTTCAGTGAAATCTGGGCAAATCAAGCTAATACTGCTGCACTTGAGATGGTTGAAAAATCAACAGTTATTAAACCTACTGCTGTGCATGATGAAGGGCAAGGTCTTGAAGATGTAGATGCTTTGAGTAGTGTAGCTGTTACAGGGCGTGATCGAGGAAACAATACTAAGAATCATGTAGCAGTGGCAGTCGAAAAAGTGGAACTGAAGCAGCTACTATAGGTTCGAAGTTGGAGGCTAATGTTGCATTGAATGCAACTGGTGATCGACCTACTGTTGGGACTCCTAAATCTACTGTTGCACTTGTTGATGTAGTTGAAAACCCAGTAGGTTTTTTAGCTACTGTTACACAATTGAGATTGAAAACAGAGACATACTACCAAATAACTTTAGCCAATTCTCATACCCCATACCTCTGATCAAATTTGTATAGTTTAAAATAAGAAACAAGTTTCACAAAAAATTTCCATTCAAGACAGATATCGTTGCCTTTTCTAGCGAAATTATTACTCAATTCACATAGAAAAGGGTAAAATTTTGAACCTTACCATGATGAGAAGAACCTCAAAGATGAGCAGCTGTTGTCAATGGAGGTGACGAGTAGCTTCGTTGGCTAATTCGCTGAATTTCACGAACTCTAATTATTTGAATTTGTCGTGGCAGTTCTCTGCTAATTCGTTCAAAACAAAGGTTTAGGAACTGTTAGAGAAGTCTTCGGGCTTATTAGGTTTATACGAACTGTAAGCTGAAGTCTTGGGGCTTTTTCCTTTTTCGGGGGATGGGGGTGGGAGATTTGGCGGAATTGGGAAAAAAAGTGGGAAAAGTTAGCGTCACTTTTTCATTAATTAATAACTATAACGACCGGCTTAGTTATATTTTGACAGCCGAATATTATCCCCTCGTTATTATTGAGCTAAAATTAATTTTTAACGATTGGAAAAAAATTTGGTTGCTACAAATACACTTATAATGATCGGTTTTATGTCCCTTCGTTAAGAAATGGTCGTCAGAAATCAAACTTCTTGTAGTACACATAAATTATCTTTAACTTTCTGGGAGGTTGTGGGTTTTATGGAGTCCAATTTGTATGGGTCCAAATTTGATCGACCACGACTATTGTCAATATGACAAAAGATGAGGTCTTCACAGCATGACGTCATGTGGAGGACGACGACCGACAACGGATGAAGGACGTATGACTTTTGTAGTAGTGTAGGCCTAATAGGGTACATTAGGAATATACTTTCGAATGTTCTCTATGGTATGTCTCCTAGGGTTCAGAAGGAAGTTGCCCTTATATATATATATATATGAAGGAAGGAACCTTGTAAGGCAGAAACTTTTAACTTTTTCGACTAAGAACTTCCTTTGTAATATTCACTCGACATTGTGGTGATCATTTTTTTTAACACTTAATCCTTCTGTTCCAGGAGATCAATAGATTCTAATTATCTTGTTCATCCTTCATGTCTCTCATTATGGAGTTTATTATGCTTGACTGAGATTTACCATTTTATCTTCTTAAATTAATTTAACCAAAAAGGATTCAATATCTTTTGAGTCAAACATAAATAAATCTCCTTTTAAATAAAACAAATTTCTATTGCTCATTCCGATTTGAAAATCCCGTAAATATAAAATTTTCATTTCGTTTTTTGAGTTTCACTGTGTATTGGGAAAAAACTGAGTCTAAATATTGAAGATGACGTGTCATGACACGTGGATTGGTCAAAAGGTCAAAACGCAATAAATAGCCAAGAGGCACGGGCGACAACAGATATGGGGAAAAGAAAGCAACATAGGTGTGGGCCGTTACTAAAATAGGTACGAGTCTCGTACCTATTCGAGTCATTTAAAGATCAAAGATCGGAAGAAGTTGAAGATACGAATCTGATGACGTAAAAGAGTCTAAATACATCATTAAATATCAAATACGTTAGAGAATCTGAATTAAATAGAAATAATTGTGTAACGTTTCTTTTAAATGTCATTTATTACTCATAATTGCTTCATTAAGACAAAGGCATTACATCTTCTCCTAGAATCAACTATAAAAGGAGAAGGACTCAACATCTGTAAGGACACGAAATATTATTGAGATTACACTTAAATACAAAACTACTTATTACTTTATTATTCTCAGAGATCTTCTATTATTTTCGTCTCCAAATTATTAGTAACCCGAATTTCTCTTTATTTCTAGTTTTGATCAAAGACTCAGATTTTTGGTTAAACAAATTGGTTCCGTTACCGGAAATCTGATAATCTTCTCTTTTAAGCTACATTCCAGCCGTTGTTATCATCATGTCAAACAACAATAACAGTGAAAACACCTTGGGAAACCATGAAAATCAAATCCATCAAAATCAAGGAGATTTACAGAACATTGACGTGGTTCCCTCCCCTCAAAATTCACCACGTCAATCTCGTGAAGGCACTCCTGCTCCTGAATCTCGTGCTGATCAACAAGAGCAATCTGAACATTTTGAAGGGGTAGATGAAGCTTTACAAAAAGTAATTGATGCACGGGTTAGCAAAGCTCTTCAGACTCTAGTTAGTCGATTACCTGTTGCACCACTCACACCTACGCCTAATAATAATATATTGGAGAATCCTCGTTCTGGCCTTGTTAATTCTGGAAATGGAGGAACCCCCAATGAACCATAGGAAGGAGAACCAGGTAATTCAAATAATTCTCATTTACAAAATTTAGTACTAACTTTGCAGAAACAGCTTAAGGAACAGAATGAGCGCATCGAGCAAATCCCTGGAGTTCCCCCTGTAATCAAAGGAGTAGATGTGGATAAATACTCACAACAACCTTGGAAACCAAGTGCTGCTCCCTTTCCAATCCCTAAAAAGTTCAAAATGCCTGACGTCTCGAAATATGATGGCACAACAGACCCACGTGATCACGTAACTGCATTTACAACAGGCGTGAAAGGCAATGACTTGACCAAACAAGAAATTGAATCAGTACTGGTCAAGAAATTTGGAGAAACACTCACCAAGGGCGCATTAACCTGGTATTCTCTTTTACCCAAAAATTCTATTAATTCTTTTGCTGAGCTTGCAGATTCTTTTATTAAAGCACACTCGGGAGCTCAAAAAGTTGAGAAAAGAATGGAGGATATTTTCAAAATCAAGCAAGGGGACTCCGAGTTGCTCAGAGATTTTGTTGATAGATTCCAACGTAAAAGAATGACCTTACCTCGTGTACCTGATAGCTGGGCTGCAATAGCTTTTGCAAGAAACTTAAATGACAAAAGCTCAGAAGCCACGAGAAGACTTAAAGAAAGCCTTCGAGAGTTCCCTGCAACCACGTGGAATGACGTTTATAACAGGTATAGTACGAAATTGCGAATTGAGGAAGATACCGTACCTCAGTTTCATCATGAAGAAAGGAGCAAATCCAAGAGATCAGAAACAGAAAAAAGATCAGGTAAAAACAGATACGATCCATATATGGAACCTGCAGGGAAAGACTCACGGTCAAAGCAGGATAGTCAACGATATGATCAAAAATCGAGGAACAGGGAATCTGGTTCTTCATCAAGGTTCAGAAATGACCAAAACAAACAAGAGTCACGAGATGATGACAGAAGTTTAAAGGCAAGGTTCGGCGGATATAACTTTAATGTCACTACCTCCGAGCTCGTAGCTGTTTTGAGGAGCATGGGAGATAACGTACGATGTCCAAAAAAGATGCGGTCAAATCCAAATAGACGCAATCCAGACCATTGGTGCGAATTCCACAATGATCACGGGCACAAAACTTCAGAATGTAGATTCTTACAAAGTGAAGTGGATCATCTATTGAAACAGGGGTATCTCACTGAGTTATTTAGTGAGAAAGGTAAGCAAGCCTATATGAAAAATAGGCAGGAGCCACCAAAGCCTCCTTCACCAAAGAGAATCGTGAATGTTATAAGTGGGGGAGAAGATATTCACGGTGTAACATATACGGCTACCAACAACGTTTCTAAAGTAACGATAACACACGATAAACGGGTACGACAGGTTTTAGAAGACTAAAGTATTTCTTTCGATGATGCAGATACCGAAGGAGTAATGACCCCACATAACGACGCACTGGTAATATCTTTACTTGTATATGATACTAATATAAAATGAGTTTTGATTGATCCAGGAAGTTCCGTGAATATTATACTATTAAGGGTATTACGTGAAATGCAAGCTGAAGACAAAATGATACCTAAGGCGCATACCCTATCCGGGTTCGACAATTCAAGTGTGGTAACAAAAGGAGAGGTAATTCTAACAACTTTTGCTGCAGGTGTTGTTAAAGAAACTAAATTTCAGGTAGTAGATATGGAAATGGCTTACAATATGATCATGGGGAGACCTTGGATCCATGACATGGATGTTGTCCCATCAACTCTACATCAAGTTATTAAATTCCCATCACCGTGGGGAATTTGACAAATTCGTGGGGATCAGCAGACAGCCAGGAGTATCAACGCTGTAACAGATACGAGCACCGTAAATAAAGAAAAATAGCAATTACAGGAAAGAGTTGAAGGTATCAAGGATCAAACCTCAACCGAACAAGAAAAGATAGATTTAGACTCGAAACCTTATACAATTCAGGAACCTGAAGAGAATGAAAATATCAAAACAACAATTGAAGAGCTCGAGGCTGTGATATTATTTGGGCAATGGCCTGAACAGAAGGTTTATGTTGGAGCCAATTTAAGCTCAGACATGCGAGGTATGTTGATTGAATTTTTAAAAGCTAACGTGGACTGTTTTGCTTAGTCCCATGCTGATATGACAGGGATACCACCGGATGTGATGACTCACAAACTAAATGAAGACCCATCCTTCACACCAGTAAAGCAAAAGAAAAGAAAGCAAGGAGCTTTCAAAAATCAGGTGATTCAAGATGAGGTCCAAAAGTTATTAAAAATTGGGTCAATACGCGAGGTAAAGTACCCTAATTGGTTAGCAAACACAGTGGTTGTACCTAAGAAAAACGGTAAGTGGCGGGTTTGCGTGGATTATACAGATTTTAACAAAGCCTGCCCAAAAGATTCTTTCCCTTTACCGCATATAGATCAGTTAATTCATGCAACTGCAGGACATGAACTTTTGAGTTTTTTAGATGCATATTCGGGGTACAACCAAATTAAAATGGACCCCAGTGACAAAGAAAAAACTTCTTTCATCACAGACAGGGGGACTTACTGTTATAAAGTAATGCCCTTTGGTCTCAAAAATGCTGGAGCAACCTATCAAAGGTTGGTCACCAAAATGTTCCAAGAACATTTAGGAAAAACCATGGAGGTATATATAGACGATATGCTCGTCAAAACCCAGCATTCTCATGATCATATTTCTCATTTATCTGTTACATTTGAAATTTTACGAAAATTTAATATGAAACTCAATCCAGAAAAATGTGCATTTGGGGTTGCCTCAGGCAAATTTTTGGGCTTTCTCGTTTCTAACTGTGGTATTGAGGTAAATCCTTCTCAGATCAAAGCAATAGAGGAGATCCCTGATATCCTTACGAGTAAAAAAGAAGTCCAAAGGCTAACGGGAAGAATTGCAGCTTTGGGGAGATTTATTCCCAAATCTTCAGAAAAATGCTTTAAATTTTTCTCTGCACTCAAAAAGCAAGATCATTTTGAGTGGAACGAAGATTGCCAACAAGCCCTTAGAAATTTAAAAACCTACTTGTCAAATCCACCATTATTGGCAAAACCAAAAGAAGGAGAAAAGCTACTCATCTATTTGGCTGTGTCAGAAGTTGCGGTAAGTGTTGTTTTAGTCCGTGAGGACCAAGGTAAACAATCTCCTATCTATTATGTAAGCAATTCTTTATTAGATGCTGAAACACGATATCCACAACTAGAAAAATTAGCATTAGCTTTGATCATGGCATCTAGAAAATTAAGACCTTATTTTCAATGTCATCCCATTGTTGTAGTTACTGCTTTTCCATTACGAAATATTTTGCATAAACATGAATTGTCAGGGAGGTTAGCAAAATGGGCTATAGAATTAAGTGAATACGAAATCATTTATCAACCTAGGACTGCTATAAAATCTCAAGTATTAGCCGATTTCGTAGCTGATTTTAGCCAGGGGATGCATTTAGAAGCAGAAAAAGAATTACAAGTTTTTAATGGTGCAAACCCGGGGACTTGGATTTTATTCACTGATGGTTCGTCTAATGTAAAAGGAGCAGGCCTAGGGATAGTTCCCATACCACCTACGGGTGAGACTATTAGACAGGCTATAAAATGTCATTCTATAACTAACAATGAAGCAGAGTATGAGGCTGTAATTGCAGGTCTAGAATTGGCACGAGACTCGGCATAACACATATTATAATCAAGAGTGATTCTCAACTCGTGGTCAATCAAATACTGGGGACTTATACAGCTAGGGAGACACGAATGCAAGAATATCTCGAAAAGGTACAGGAACTAATAAAGCAATTCCAAACTTGGAAAGTAATGCAGATCCCAAAAGATGAGAATGTGGAGGCAGATGCTTTAGCTAATCTCGCATCTGCAGTAGACGTAGCAAACGACGCAAATGCTTCAGTCGTACATTTATTTCATTCCGTTCTCGAACCTGATAAGAACGAGGTAAATTTTAATCATTTAACATGGGATTGGAGAAACAAAATTATTGCTTTTTTACAGCGCGGAACCGTGCTTGCTGACAAAAGAAAAGCTTATGCACTTCGCAAAAAAGCTGCTCGTTACTGTTTACATCAAGGAAATCTTTATCGAAAGATGTTCGGTGGGCCATTAGCAAGGTGTCTCGGACCTTCCCAAACAGAATATATGATGAGAGAAGTACATGAAGGACATTGTGGAAATCACGCAGGAGGGAGGTCGCTGGTAAAAACGCTGATTCGAGCAGGGTATTATTGGCCTAAAATGGAAGAAAAAGCAAACGGTTTCGTGTCGAAGTGTAATAAATGTCAAAGATACGGCAATAATATGCATAGACCAGCTGAGCTATTGCACCCTGTTATAGCCCCGTGGCCCTTTATGAAATGGGGAATGGATATCGTAGGTCCACTGCCACAAGCAAAAGGTCAGGTAAAATTTCTACTTGTATTATAGATTATTTTACTAAATGGGTAGAAGTAGGAGCATTTAAACAGGTACGAGAGAAGGAAGTTAAAGACTTCATTTGGAGAAATATAATATGCCGTTTTGGAGCACCAAAGGAAATCGTATGTGACAACGGTCCGCAATTCATATTAGCTCAAATCACTGAATTTTTTCAAAGTTGGCAAATTAAAAGGATAACATCTATATCATACCATCCAGTGGGTAATGGACAAGCGGAATCCACAAACAAGGTCATTATCAACAATTTGAAGAAAAGGTTACAAGATTCAAAAGGTAATTGGCCTAAGGTATTACCTGGAGTATTATGGGCTTATCATACAACGACAAAAACAAGCACGGGAGAAACACCCTTTTCAATGGTTTATGGTGCGGAGGCTTTAATTCCAGTTGAAATAGGAGAACCAAGCACACGATACGTTCAAGCAACGGAGGAATCAAATGATGAAGAGATGCGGGTGAATCTTGATTTGCTCGAAGGAAGAAGAGAAGCTGCACTAATAAGGATGGCAGCACAAAAGCAAGTAATTGAACGATATTATAACAGGAAAGCACGCCTCAGATTCTTTAAAATTGGGGACTTCGTGCTTAAAAAGGTGTTCCAATCTACAAAAGCTGCTAATTCATGAAAGCTAAGTCCAACATGGGAAGGACCCTACAGAGTTCGTGAAATTGCGGGAAAAGGAGCATACGAGTTGGAGACAATGGATGGCAAGGTTCTACCCTCGCATTGGAATGCTGTCCACCTACAGCGATATTGTAAGCACGTGATTTTTGCCCAATATGAGAATTACTCCCCAAAAATTCAAAAATAAAATAATTTTCCTTGGTGTGCAATTTTGTGATATTTTGTGATATTTTGAATAATTATTTGTATTTGTCTGTGCATGTTTATTTGCTAAATTAATAAAAAATACAAAAATATATCGCATTTTGTATGTAGGATTTAATTCTATAATTTGTTAGTAATTAAGTTTGTTTACAAAAAAATAAAAATTTACAAAAATAGGCATCGTTTGCATTTTTAGCATTTAATGTCCAAATATACAATTTTATGCTTAATTATTACTTAATTGTGCGTTAATTGTTATTGGAAGTTAATTTGCACTTTTATAACTTAATTTAGTTCTTAATAATAATTTAAGTATTTTTATAATTTAGTTTTAGAGAAATAAAAAGAAGAAAAGAGAGCGAAAATATAAAGAAAGTCGGAATTGGGCCTCTTCTTCGATTTCAAGCCACAGGCCCAAAAAATGGCCCAATCTTCCCAAACGACCCAGTCCATTTCAAACCGGGTCAACCCGGTCCATAACCCAACACCCCCTATCTTGCATTTCAAAAAAAAAAACAAAGCAAAACAAAACAAAACAAAAAAAAAGAAAAGGAAGAAAACCCTAAAAAATCCCTCTCTCTCATCCGCCCCCCCCCCCTTCTCTTTCTCTCTTTTCTTCTTCTTCTTCAAGCATCCAAACACCCCATCCATGGCTGCCCTTCCCCCACCTCTTCTCCTTCACATACACACACAACCACGGCAACACAACACACACACACCCGCCGCCCGTGTTTCTTCTTCTTCTTCAAGATCGCGAGTGTTTCTTCTTCTTCAAGTTCACGTTGATCGTTGCTTCTTCTTCTTCCTCACTTCATGATGCTGCGTGACTGCTTCGTCCAGCATCTACTGCTGCTCACGTTTTGCATTGTTGCTGCCCCGTCCGGCATCGCTTTCACGGTTGTCTGCTACCTCTCCTTCAAGCTCTTCGTTTGTCCGTTCGTGATCGTCTTCGGCGTCAAATGATTTTGGTGCGATATTTGTTTCCGGGCAGATTTGTTTCCGTTCAAGTTCGTCATTGTTTCGATCCGGTTAGTGGGTTTTTGAGTTTCATTTTTTGCCCGTAATTTGTTTGATATTTTTCGGATCCAAAATCGATAAATGATTCAATTCTTGTTTTGTTTGTTCATCATTGAAATAATTTTTTTTTAGTTTGTTTATATGTTTGGTTGGTTTAATTTTCAGATTCAAATGAAAATTTAATTAATTGATTTTCAGTTTATTTCATGTTAATTTAATTTTTGCAAAAAAAAAGGAATTGTTAGTTTAGGTTTAATATTGTTAGATTTAGTTTAAATCGCTTGAATCCGTTGTTTGTTTAATATAGATTTCATTCATGATCATGTATCTTTGTTATATTTTTTTGTTGGATTTAATTAAGAAAGATTAATTGATTATTTGAAGATTAGTGATTTGAATATGTTTATTTGTTTTGTTTAAGTTCAATTCGAAATTTGAATAAAGTTTGTTATTGTGGTTGAATCTTTTCATTCATGTTCATACTTTATTTGATTGATCTTGAATCCGAAATTTGTATAGTTTGATTTTCTTATTTCTTGTTTATCATTTGTGATTATTTCTTGAATTGGTCTCATAATCTTGTTTAAAGTTTAATATAAGAATTGTTTGTTGTAATGTTGTTAGAGTTGATTTTAAGTTCAATATTATTGAATTTAAGAATCTAAATATACTTGTTTGATTGTTGTTGTTTAAATCCGAAAAATAGGTTTGTTGTTGCTAAAAATATTGTTCAATCAAATTTTAGTTGTTCTTGGTTGTTCAATTTGTGTTCATGTGATTTGTTGTTGAAATGTTGTTAAAATCATGTTCATGTGATATTGTTGTTATGATGTTCATCCGTGTTCATATTGTTGTTTGAACATTGTTAGAAATTGATCATATTGTCTATATTTTGGTTAAGTTTGATTAATTGATGTGTTATAGCTGATGGGTAGTTTGGTAAATTTGTAATACGTTCAGGGGTAGTTTGGTAATTTCAGTAAGGTCGGAAGGGGTAGTTTAGGAATTGTACATTTTGTAATTGTTTATTTGAAGCATGGGGGACAAAATGAAATGGGGTGGGTTGTGATATGATTATTTAATATAAAGGGGGGACAAGATTTAATTTAAAGGGGAATCTTGCATTATTTTAAATGAAGCATGGGGGACAAAATGAAATGGGGTGGTGTGATATGTTTATTTAATGTAATGGGGATGAGTGGAAAGATAATGGGTTGGGTAGAGAAAAGTATGGATTTTAATTAATTGAAAGGTTTATGGGATGGGTTATATATGTGAGGTCTTGAAATCAAAAAATATAGACAGAGAGATAGAGAAAAAATACACAAATACGAGAGAGAGAAACAAATCTGAAAATAAGAGAGAGAAAAGGGCTGAACATTTAAGAGATAGAAAATTCCGAAAAATATTTAAGCTTTCAAAAAATAAAAATAAAAACTAAAAAAAATATTCTGCTTTCTTTTGTTGTTTGAAATCAGAATTAATTGTTGTTTCATCAAAGCTGGAAGATTTTGTTTTTTTTGGATTACTACTCCACTGGTTTGTTACTGTTGCTGGGCTATTGTTGCTGTGTTGTACTGATTTTACTGCTGCTGCTGATACTCATATTCATTTTCTTTTGCTTCCAATATCAGGTACACAACTGAAAAGCTGGTTATTGTAATCCGAAATATGAAGCATGAATACATATGAAGAATGAAAATTTGAAGTTTTAATTTCGTTTTTTTTCTTTGTTTCTTTTGTTGATTGTATTTAAGCTATTTCATGAATTACTAAATAATAGCTGGAATAAGAAAATAATATCATAAGTTAGTCTGTAATAAATCAGTTCGGCAAAACAGGTTAATTCACTAGCTATGAAGGCTTCAAGATTGTAGGTTGATCATGAACAAGTAGCTAAATTTAGTTAAAACATGAATTTAAATTAAACATCGTAAATTAGGCATTAAGGCATGACTTGAGCTTAAGCAAGATTAGAAGAACGTTTAAGTCTAATAAACTTTCTAATAAGCTTTAGTAATTATGGTTAAATCTAGTTTCAAATGATTGTGAATAATTAATCTCAATAATATTTTTTTTAAAAAAAATAATAATAACAATGCTGAGTTTTAATCTAGCTATATTTGTTTATTTTGAATATTAGTTGTTGAATTTTTATTTTATTTTAAATTTCGAAATTAAGAGTAATTTTTTTTTCATCAATATTTGTATTAACCAAGCAATTAGCATGTCATGTTTTCTTAAAATTATAAAAGCTAGTAATTAATTAGGATTTTTCTTTCTTTATTTTAGAGACTAATTTTTATAGAAAAAATGTAGTCGCTTTAAGATTTGTCCATTTAAAATAAATGAGATGAGCCCCGCTTAATGAAATGTATAGATTTCGGGGCCCTCAATAAATGTACAGTTAATTGCTTAGAATTAGGGAGGAGCCGTTTTAGCAAATTTCACGGCCCTACCCAAAATAATGACACGCTAGTCGCTCTAGACGCGTATTTAATAATGTTATTTCCTTAAATACGGGTGTGCATTTATGTAACCCAAATCTAAATCTCAACGGAGTCGAAATGTGTCGATAACCACGGGTGCAATTGATTGCGACGTGATTTGAAATACGTTTTCACAATGTTGCAATTTTTCGTAAAATACTAACAATAAATAAAAAGAATAATAAAAGCGGCTAAGGGATAAAATTTGCACATAAGTTTATAATACGTATTATATTAGATAATCAAGCCGAATATAACAGTTAAGCGACCGTGCTAGAACCACGGAACTCGGGAATGCCTAACACCTTCTCCCGGGTTAACAGAATTCCTTATCCGGATTTCTGGTGCGCAGACTGTAATACAGAGTCATTCTTTTCCTCGATTCGGGATTAAAATAGGTGACTTGGGACACCCTAAATCTCCCAAGTGGCGACTCTGAAATAAAGAAATAAATCCCGTTTCGACTGTCCTTTAATTGGAAAAAACTCCTGTACCTTCGCGAGGGCGGAAAAAGGAGGTGTGACAGCTCTGGCGACTCTGCTGGGGATAACGACCCAGAACCACTAGTTCAGGGTTCAAGAATTCGAGCTTAGAATAATTGTTATATTTGGCTTTATTATCTGATATATATTGCATGTTCTGACATAACATACTAAATGTTGTCTTTTACCGCTTTGATATTATCTGAACTGTATATAAACTGTGCCGAAACCCTTCTCTTCTTACCTCCGGGGAGAAGCTCGCTGGTCGAGGCTCCCTATTCTGTTAGTGTCAATACCTGAAATAAGAAAGAGGACGGATAAGTTACGAAGCCGGATGGCCTTTTGGTTCCCGGTAAGTTGCCCCCTCCTCGACTCGAGTTGTCCGCTCGGGTACACAGTCTAGAACATATACCCAGGTTATAAACCTAGTATAACGAAACCTCATGCCGGATCCCTAATAGGAACGATTATTTGCATCACGTTACATATGACTTAGGGGACTCAACACAGGGGTTGGGTCCGTCTAGGACTAGCAACCTGAAATGAAAAGACCATTCCGATGCATCCTACTTGCTCTGTACATATATTTGTTCCGAACTTGCATGTTGACCGGTTTCTGAATCTCGGGAATGTTGGAAAATTGAAAAAAAAAAGAAAAAAAGAAAAAAAAAAGGGAAAAAGAATATATCAGTTAGGGAGTTAATTAATTATTTTAGAAAAAAAATCAATGACCAATTACTGGCGAAACTCTGCCGAAATTTTGAAAAAAAAAGGGAAAATATTTTATTTTGTTTTACTAAAATATATATATATAAAAAAGTCTTTTATTATTTTTTTTTCCGGAAAAATAGATTGTTTTATTGTTTGTTGAAAATGAAAAAAAAATCGTTATTTTGTCTTTTTCAAAAATAGAAAAGGAAAATAGATTGTCTTGCCAGGAAAAAAATAAAAATGAAAAAGAGTCATGTTTTAAAATAGTTCGGTTAATTTGACCGAACTACGCGGGTTTGATTCTCACCGGATGTGAGATACGTAGGCAACCCTCATCGGGTCCAACCCCCTTTTTGCTAAAAAAAAGCCAAAAAACAAATAAATAAAAAAAAAAAACATGTCAAGAATTTTAATTTTGCCATAAATAAGTCGGGTGGTGTCCAACCTCCCCTTTTGCTAATAATAGCAAAATATATATGTCAAATTTCTAAGAAGTCGGGTGACGCTGTTTTATGAAGACATAGCTGAATGTTCCCGAAGAGGACGCCGGAAGGCTGACTTTGCATAAACAGCCACATTTGGGTCATATTTAAGATTTGGTCCAGTTGACCCACACAACCTTAAAAATCTTCGTCCCCGAGACGTTGAAAGGCTGTGTTTGCAATAGTGAGTTTCCTAATTTGAAAAACGATAAAAAAAAAGAGTCATAAATAAGTCAGGTGATGTTGTTATGTCATAAATAGCCAAATATTCCCAAACGGGGCACCGAAGGGCTGACTTTGCATAAACAACCACCTTTGGTCGTATTTTGATTTTTGACCTTCACAGCCTTAAAATTTTTGCCCCTGAGGCGCAGGAAGGCCGTGTCGCAATATCGGGTCTTTTATCTAAAAATATTAGAATTAAGAATTGAGTTCTTCATTTAAAATATAGGGTTAATTTTGAGTCGATAATATAGATAGTAGTTTTTGGAGTTAAATAAAAGTTTTCTTTTGCTTAAACGCTTTAATAAATGTGCAGGATGAGCACAACAATAAATGAGCCTTTTTCAATAATGACCAAAATCCCTTTTGAGCTGCAATTGTGGTGGAATGATTTGGGCAAAGAAGGGCAAGACGAAGTGAGAAAATATTTGAAAGACCTTCCGGATTTATTAGACATTCAGCCTCGGGGGGATATCATCAGGGCATTGGTCGCCCATTGGGATTCGGCACATAATGTGTTTCATTTTTCAGACTTTGAACTCACCCCAACAATAGAAGAAATAGCGGGGTACATTGGAAGTGACCAAGCTCCATTGAGATTCAAATACTTGATTGCTCCTAGAGCCATTACCATACATCGATTCCTGGATTCCTTGAAAGTACCCCGGACAGTTCATCACCCAGATTTTGCAAAGGGTTTCTGCAGTTTCCGCTTCGTGTATGATAGATATGGACATGTGGGCGGGTTCAATAATCCAGACTTTAAGCTTTGCAGCAGAAATAGCCGACAAAAATGGGAGAAACACAGGCGAGTGGCATTTATGGTAGCTTTTTTGGGTCTCGTAATATTCCCAAGGAAAGATGGTAATATTGATTTGAAAATAGCAGGCGTCGTCAGTACTTTGCAAACCATGGGGAAAAGCACTTTAGCACCTATGATTGTGGCTGATATCTTCAGAGCTCTCACTGCGTGCAAAGCTGGGGGCAAATTTTTTGAGGGATGTAACTTATTGTTGCAAATATGGATGATTGAGCATTTGTGCCCGCGCTCTCAGTTATTGAGTTATGGCTCGGCTGAGAAAACTTGTATAGGGGAATTTTGTACGAGAATCAAAGGGGTTGGTCTACCTGAAGGAGTCACAGCTTGGGCATTATTATTTCGGAACCTCGAGGCTAGCCAGATACAGTGGGTGCTTGGATGGTTGTCTGTCGAGGAAGTCATATATATGCCAGCAGCCCGACCGCATTTTTTGTTAATGGGACTCAAAAGCATACAACCTTATGCACCATATCGGGTTCTGAGGCAACTCGGTAGATATCAAGTAATACCGAGAGATGAAGATTTAAGTACCCAAGTGATCGAAATTAGTCCTGACGGTCGATTCCCCGAGGAAGAGGTTCGTCAAATTTGGAGTGAGTGTCAATATCTGATGGCAAACACTTGTGTGTCTGATAGGGTCAGAGGGGAAATTGCTCCAGGGTATCACGAATGGTTCAGAGGTGACGTGGCATATGGAAGACCGGCTAAAAGACCTCATCTCGAAGATTTCGCCAAGTCGTCCCAAGAGCAGTGGGATTGGTTAGCAAAGGAAGAAAGCTATCGGGTTGAGATTGGTAAATTAAAGCAACAAGTCGAGAGTCTGAAATTCGAGAGCAGTGTACAGGTTGCCGAGGATCAAGGTGAAATGAATAGACTAGCCAGAGAAAATGACGCTCTTAAAGCCCAAGTCCGACAGTTGAAGATAACCATCGATAAGCAACCGAGGAGCCGATCCGATGAACAATTGGTAAAAAGATTGGAAAGCGAAGTCAGAGAATGGCGGGATGAGCTAGGAAAAGCTGAAAATGTCATGGCAGAACTCAAAGCACAATGGGCGACAAGAACCGAAGAGCGTCGCCAATACTTGAATCAGTTGAAGAGGGACCATGAGAAAATTGTTGCCAATTTAAAGAGAAAAGTAGTTGCCCTTGAAGGTAGAGCGGTTAGGCAGGCTAGAGACTTCGAAACTGAGAGCGGACATTGTTACAACTTGTTAGCCCAAATGGAGGCAGAAGTGCAACAGCTGCAAGACCAGCACTTGCAAGACTCCCGAGCTTTAAAGACGTGCAGCGATCAGATAAGACGCTTGCTCATAGAAAAGAAGCAAACAAAAGACAGGATTAGAGCCATTGCTCATGCTATTGTCAGGAGATGTCGGGTTTGTGAAGACATGACCCGTACTACTTTTATCTCAGCAGTGATGATCTATGTGAAGCGAACCATGAATGAGTTAGAGCAGCTTGAAAGGGATTTGGATCCTAGACCCGCGGCGAGGCCGAACGACGCCCCGCGGATACCTAAGTTTGAAGCACTAGAATATGCATAGTCCGTGTCTTTGAGTGTCTACCATGTCGAGTCAGTCTTTTGTACGTCCGGATTGAGTATGTTTGCAGCTTAGAGTTTTTGTTTGCTTTCAGATTACGTTTGTTAGTTTCTTTCCAAAACAAAAGATGTCGAGTTTGTAAGAGTCTGTTTATTAATGAAAGTTGAGCATTTTATTTCCACCCATATTTTTACATTTATCTGCACGAACTACGCTTGGTCTGATTCGTGCGGGGTCACGATACGTAGGCAATCTCTATAAGATTCGACCGTAATTTAAAAAAAAAAAAGAAGAATATATGTTTGTCAGAGCAAAAATAAGCTGGGATGATGCATGAGGTCAGAGCAAAAGCATGTTAGAAATGATTAACGTGCAATTACAATATCTGTTAAGACTCTAACACTGACAAGTTTGTTGTTTTTCCAATATCAGTTAGTTGTTAGAGCGTACTGGCACCGTACCATTATCAAACAAGATCAAAAGGTCCTATACCAGAAAGCATGACTGGGTCAGACAACAGCGTTGAGTCAGAAAAAACGGCCAATCAGATGCTGAAGGAAGCCCTGGAGAAAATGGAAAAAATGAGGCTAGAAATGAATGAAATGCAGATAGCCTTAGCTAGAGCCCAGAAGGGGCAAGAACTACCCGTTACTCCTACCCTCCAACCAGTACACACGCCGGAATACCCCTCTCCCGGTCCTTCAACAAGTTTCCCAAGCCATCACTATTATCAGGGAAGAGAGGCTTATGATTCCCAAGCTCCACCTCCCACTCAAAACCCTCCTCCACCAAATGTTCCCGTCTTTGTGGCACCTCCCCCAGCTCCACTACATAGATCATCCAGTGAGCCGCTATTCCAAGCTCACGACACCCAATATTACCCTCCCGAACCCACTTTCAAAGCGCCTGAGCCATATACCTCCTCTCCCCATTTTGAAATCCCGGGAGAAGTTGAGAAACCGGTTAAGAATGCAGAACAAGAGGAGGTAATTCGTAAAGTCAAAAGCCTGGAGCAATCCTTCAGGAACATGCATGGTTTAGGAAACCAAGTTAGTGTCGCATACAAAGATTTGTGCCCTTTTCCTGATGTACAGTTGCCTGCGGGGTTTAAAATGCCAAAGTTTGACTTATATGAGGGGCACGGTGACCCAGTAGCCCATCTGCGTGGTTTTTGTAGCAAAATGAGAGGGGCTGGGGGAAAAGATGAGTTGTTGATAGCATATTTCGGGCAAAGCCTGAGCGGGTCAGCGCTAGAATGGTACACGAGGCAAGACCCCGGCCGATGGTATACATGGGATGATTTGGCCCAGGCATTCATCGGCCATTTTCAATATAACCTCGAAATAGTCCCTGATCGTCTGTCATTGTTGAAACTAGAAAAGAAGCCTGGGGAAAGTTTTAGAGAGTTTGGTTTCCGCTGGAGGGAACAAGCTGCAAGGGTTGATCCTCCCATGCGGGAAAGTGAGATGGTAGATTACTTCTTGCAAACATTGGAACCTACCTATTTTGGTCATCTAGTGACATCTGTCGGGAAGTCGTTTAATGAAGTGGTAAAGATGGGAGCCATGATTGAAGAAGGATTGAAATCTAACAAGATCTTGAGCTACTCGGCTTTGAAAGCAACCACCCAGGCCATCCAAAGCGGTACTGGTGGTGTGCTGGGAAAGAAGAAGAAAGAAGAAGTTGCTGCAGTTGAAGCTAATGTTTGGTCCAGGCACAATAACCGTCCACTCTACTACAACCAACCCAGACCCCATCACCCAAACTATCAATATACCTCATATGGTCCACCGCAACACTATTATCCACCACCAGAACCACAATTTTCTATTCACCATGCCCAGACCTACACTCAACCCCCAGTGCACTCGCAATGGCGTACACCAAGTCCCCAAAATACACAGCCACACCCACAAAACACCTATCCACCTCCCAGGGCTAACAGACCAGGAACCAGCTTCCGCCCAAACCAAGCTTTTAGAAATGAGAAGGCCCCAAACAAAAAAACATTTACCCCGCTGGGAGAATCTTACACTTCTCTTTTCCACAGATTGAAACAGTTGGGGATGTTGACCCCAGTTGAATCCAAAGCACCAAATCCTCTTCCCAGAAACCTGGACCACTCTGTTAGCTGCGAGTATTGCTCAGGGATGCCGGGGCACGATACTGAAAAATGTTGGAAGTTGAAAAACGCAATCCAAGAGCTCATTGATAATCGTCGTATTGAGGTACAGGCTCCAGAGGCCCCGAACATCAATCAAAATCCGTTACCAGCGCATTATGAGGCCAACATGATCGAACTGATACATAAGGGGGAAGAGCCTAAGAAACCTTCGCAGGTGGTTATGGTGATTCGTTCTACGGAAACCAAAGAAAAGACAGTGAGTGCAAGGCCAGTGGTTCAGTTAAAAGCAGTAGAAGACAAGCCAGTGCTAGTAATGGGAAAGGGATCGTTTGTGGCCGAGAAAAAGCAGGAGCCAGTCAAGATAGTGGTACCAAGGTCAGTATCCATGCCCGTGGTGGTCGTGAAGGGAGTCTATATAGAGCCGGTTGTCATAAAACCGGTAGTCCAGTTACCCATGGTTGATAGCAAAGCCGTACCCTGGAAATATGACAAAGTAGTGGTGACATACAAAGGAAAGGAAATTGAGGAAGAAAGTTGTGAAGCACAGGGACTGACCCGGTCAGGACGTTGTTTCGCCCCTGAAGAGTTGAGAAAAGCTAAGGGCGCAAAAGACAATCCAGTGCCAGTTAAAAAAGCTGTAACGGAAGAGGAAGCAGAAGAGTTTCTGAAAAAGATGAAAGGACAAGATTATTCCATTGTTGATCAACTGAGAAAAACACCGGCCCAAATCTCGTTGTTGTCATTATTAATTCACTCTGATGAGCATTGCCGAGCTTTAATGAAGATATTGAATGAGGCTCATGTGCCTGACAAAATCTCAGTAAACCATTTAGAGACAATTGCCAACAAGATCTTTGAAGTGAACAGGATAGCATTTTCTGATGATGAATTGCCTATGGAAGGCACAGAACACAACAAGGCTCTCTATTTGACGGTCAAATGTGAAGGTTCAATGGTTACTCGGGCACTAATCGATAACGGGTCGAGCGCTAATATTTGCACGTTATCCACATTGAACAAGTTAAAGATTGATGAGGATAGAATCCGCAAAAATAGCATTTGTGTTCGAGGGTTCGATGGAGGGGGAACAAACACAGTAGGGGATATTGTACTCGAATTGACTATTGGCCCAGTCGAGTTCACGATGGAATTTCAGGTGTTGGATGCTGCAGTATCCTATAATCTTTTGTTGGGTCGACCGTGGATTCATGCGGCAAAAGCCGTGCCCTCCACACTGCACCAAATGATCAAATTCGAGTGGGACAGACAAGAAATTGTGTTACATGGGGAAGATCACACATGCGCCGTGAATGATGCCATTGTACCCTTTATAGAGACCGAAGATGATAAGGGGCCATGGGTGTATCAGATCCTCGACACGGTTCCGGTGAGCAGGTTGCTTGAGGGTAAAAGCATGCCATGTCCTAGGGTGTCAGCTACGACCGTCATGGTAGTGTCAGAAATGTTGAATAACGGGTTCGTGCCCGGGAAGGGTTTGGGGGTTGAACTGCAGGGCATTACTCAACCTGTGTCTTTGCCCAAAAATTTGGACACCTTCGGGTTAGGGTTCAAACCAACAGCGGCAGATATCAGAAAGGCCCGTAAATTGAAGAAGAAAGCTTGGGTGCTCCCTAAACCAATTCCTCGATTGTCCAGGTCCTTCGTCAGGCCGAATATCAAGAAACAGTCATTGGCAAAGATATCGGGTTCGTTAGTTGAGGCGGATGGGAATTTGGATAAGGTGTTTGAGAAAGTATTTGTTGAAGTAAACATGGTTGAGGCCGGGGAAGGGTCAAGCAGAGCAGACATACAGTACATCGGACCACGTGCTAACATCAGCAATTGGGAAGCTACTCCTCTTCCAGTTCGGAGGGAGTCGTGGTAGTGGGTTTTGTTTTCCTTTTTGACATGACATGCATGAGGAATCTTCGGCCCAGCTTTAAAAGCCAATCTAATTCAGAAGTAATAATACAAGAGGCCGAGTGTGATGATGGGATGGATTGTAATAATGATGAAGCTTATGAGGAAATTAGTAAAGAATTAAGCCACTTTGAAGAAAAACCCAAACCTAACCTAAATGACACAGAAGCAGTTAATCTAGGGGACCAAGATAACGTACGGGAAACTAAAATAAGTGTTCATTTGGATCCACAACTCAAGGAGGAGATAATTAAAGTATTGCATGAGTACAAAGACGTTTTTGCATGGTCATATGATGATATGCCGGGTCTAAGCACCGATTTGGTGGTTCATAAATTGCCCACTGATCCAGCACTCCTCCCTGTCAAGCAGAAGTTGAGAAAGTTCAAAACAGACATAAGTGTGAAGATCAAAGAAGAGATCTCCAAGCAGTTTGAGGCAAGGGTCATTCAGGTTACACGGTACCCCACTTGGTTAGCCAATGTCGTGCCTGTGCCAAAGAAAGATGGCAAGACCAGGGTGTGCGTCGATTATCGAGACCTTAACAAAGCAAGCCCAAAAGATAATTTCCCACTGCCCAACATCCATATACTGATCGACAATTGTGCCAAACATGATATTGGCTCTTTTGTGGATTGTTATGCGGGTTATCATCAGATTCTAATGGATAAGGAAGATGCAGAAAAGACGGCATTCATCACGCCGTGGGGAACGTATTGTTATCGGGTCATGCCGTTTGGTTTGAAAAATGCTGGGGCAACTTATATGAGGGCCATGACAACTATCTTCCATGATATGATACATAAAGAAATTGAGGTATACGTGGATGATGTGATCGTTAAGTCTAGACAGCAATCTGACCATGCCAGAGATTTGAGAAAATTCTTTCAAAGGCTTCGCAGATACAATCTTAAGCTCAATCCTGCGAAATGTGCTTTCGGGGTGCCATCTGGGAAGTTGTTGGGATTTATAGTTAGCCGGAGGGGTATTGAATTAGACCCGTCAAAGATCAAAGCTATTCAGGAGTTGACACCTCCAAGAAACAAAACCGAGGTGATGAGTTTGTTGGGAAGACTGAACTATATCAGCAGGTTCATTGCTCAGCTCACGGCAACGTGTGAACCAATTTTCAAATTGTTAAAGAAAGATGCCGCGGTCAAATGGACTGATGAATGCCAGGAGGCTTTTGATAAGATAAAGAGGTATTTGTCAAACCCACCCGTGCTGGTCCCACCAGAACCAGGGAGACCTTTGATTCTATATCTGACAGTTGTGGACAGTTCATTCGGCTGTGTACTGGGGCAGCATGATGTTACGGGCAGAAAGGAGCAGGCTATCTACTATCTCAGTAAGAAGTTCACATCTTACGAGGTCAAGTATACTCATCTGGAAAGGACATGTTGTGCCCTAACTTGGGTGGCACAGAAATTGAAACATTACTTGTCATCTTACACCACTTACCTTATATCTCGCTTGGACCCGTTGAAGTATATTTTCCAGAAACCCATGCCCACAGGAAGGCTTGCAAAGTGGCAGATCTTACTTACAGAGTTCGACATTGTCTATGTGACACGGACTGCCATGAAAGCACAGGCATTAGCCGATCACTTGGCTGAGAACCCCGTTGATGAAGATTATGAGCCTTTGAAAACTTATTTCCCTGATGAAGAGATAATGCACATTGAAGAATTAGAACAAGCTGAGAAGTCGGGATGGAAACTTTTCTTTGATGGGGCTGCAAATATGAAGGGTGTGGGAATAGGAGCAGTACTTATTTCGGAAACAGGTCAGCATTACCCTGTTACAGCTCGGCTTCGTTTCTACTGTACAAACAACATGGCAGAATATGAGGCGTGTATATTGGGATTGAGATTAGCTGTGGATATGGGTGTACAGGAAGTCTTGGTCATGGGTGACTCGGACTTACTGGTACACCAGATTCAAGGGGAATGGGAAACACGGGACTTGAAGCTTATACCGTATCGACAATGTCTGCATGAGCTTTGCCAGCGTTTTCAGGCCATAGAATTCAGACACATTCCAAGGATTCATAATGAGGTTGCTGACGCTTTGGCTACTTTGGCATCAATGTTGCACCATCCAGATAAGGCCTATGTTGATCCATTGCAGATTCAAGTCCGTGATCAACATGCTTACTGCAATATGATAGAAGAGGAAATCGATGGAGAGCCATGGTTCCATGATATCAAAGAGTACATCAAAGCGGGAGTGTATCCAACGCAGGCCACCGGTGATCAGAAAAGAACAATTCGACGGTTGGCAAGTGGGTTTTTCCTTAGTGGAGGAGTACTGTACAAAAGAACGCCAGAGCTCGGTTTGTTGAGATGTATAGATGCACGGCAGGCCACAACTATCATGACTGAGGTGCATTCCGGAGTTTGCGGACCGCATATGAGTGGGTATGTTCTAGCAAAGAAAATTCTTCGAGCAGGTTATTATTGGCTCACGATGGAGCGAGATTGTATAAGTTTTGTGCGTAAGTGTCATCAATGCCAAATACATGGAGATTTGATTCATGCTCCACCATCAGAATTACATACGATGTCCGCGCCATGGCCTTTTGTTGCATGGGGCATGGATGTTATTGGGCCAATTGATCCAGCAGCATCAAATGGGCACAGATTTATCTTGGTAGCTATAGATTATTTTACCAAATGGGTGGAAGCGAAGACATTCAAGTCTGTGACCAAGAAGGCTGTAGTTGACTTCGTGCATGCAAATATCATATGTCGGTTTGGGATCCCAAAGGTAATCATCACAGATAATGGGGCTAATCTTAATAGTCATTTGATGAAGGAGACATGTGAGCAGTTTAAGATTGCTCACAGGCACTCTACTCCGTACCGTCCCAAGGCAAATGGTGCGGTTGAAGCGGCCAATAAGAACATAAAGAAAATACTCCGGAAGATGGTTGAAGGATCTAGACAATGGCACGAGAAATTGCCTTTTGCATTGTTAGGATATCGCACCACCATGCGTACCTCGGTAGGGGCGACTCCTTACTCATTGGTATATGGTACCGAGGCGGTAATACCCGCAGAAGTGGAAATCCCATCTCTGCGAATCATTGCAGAGGCTGAAATCAATGATGATGAATGGGTGAAAAGCCGTCTTGAGCAGTTGAGTTTGATCGATGAGAAAAGATTGGCATCAGTGTGTCATGGCCAACTGTACCAACGAAGAATGGCAAGAGCATACAACAAAAAAGTACGTCCAAGGAAATTTGAAGTAGGGCAATTAGTACTGAGGCGGATCTTGCCTCATTGGTCTGAGGCAAAAGGAAAATTTGCCCCAAACTGGCAAGGACCATTTGTAGTAACCAGAGTGTTGTCTAATGGAGCATTGTATTTGACAGATGCGGAAGGAAAATGTGTAGAAATGACCATCAATTCCGATGCGGTCAAGAGATATTATGTATGATTTCTTTATTTTTCTAAATGTATCTGTTCGTATTTGGCATATCTTAAAGATTGAAATGATGAAGGCATTTTGTTCTGCTATCCAAACACTCATATCCCTTGTTATCCCCTTCGAGCCTTACTTATTTTTCATGCACCTCTTTCGGAATCATCGGCATTATCAGAGAACACAAGTGTCGAACATAAAGGAAAAAAAAGGAAAGAAAAGAAAAAAAAAAGAAAAGAAAAAAAAAAGAAAAGAAGAAAAGAAAAGAAGGAAAAATGAAAAAAAAGGGAAAGAAGAGAAAACATAACAACGTAGTCTCTATGAAGTGAACTACGTTTGACTTGATCCCGAAAGGGTACGTAGGCAGCCTTACTCCAAGGTTCAGTCATACCAAATAGAAATCCAAAAATCCCCAAGCAAGAAACTGGGGCAGAAGTGGTGATTGTTATGAAAGTTGGATTCCGAAAGTTGTAATTTGAACCCATTGGAATTGTTTTGAGCCTTTTATACCTTTCTTTCTAAATCAATCCAAAAGCCTACATTACGGACCGAAGAAAGACCTTATGATCAGTTTTGAGAAATGCCAAGATGAACAGGTAGGAATAACCCACGATAGGGGCAACACTCTGGTTCGAGCAAGAAGAACAAAAATAAATGAGAGAGTCTTATGGGTGAAAACCCTCACGGGCACCGTAAGGCGACGGGAGCTGAGAGAAAAATAAATGAGAGAGTCTTGTTGGTGAAAACCTTTACGGGCACCTCAAGGCGAAGGTGAGATAAGAAATGGAAAACTGAGAAAGGTATGTTGATAGAAACCGTTTCGCGGTACCGCAGGGAAACAAGATTAAGGTCTAGATAAATCAAACAAGTGATGGAAGTTCTGGGCAATGGAGGTACGGCAATTGAGAGTTGTTTGTTTGGACAGATTGGGCTGATTAATCCAAAATGCATGTCTTGACCATTGGTACTAGTTGTCTCGTTCAGATAAGTTTCTTTTCTTTCTCTTTTCAAACAGTCATCTGGTTTTGGATTCTTCTTATCCTTAACTCAAAAATCATTTCATTTTTCTTTTGAGGGTTTTTATCTAGCTGAGATGTTTCAGTGCCAGTTTTGTTCGATGCAAGCAGAAAGGACTTCAAAGTTCACTACCAGCTTCTAGAATTGTAAAGCACAACGTGGTCAGAGCATGTCAAAAACAACTTAATGTCAAGTGGAATACAGGGAATTAACGGAAGTTTCATCGGTGAAATGATTGGGAAATGTCGTGGGAAAGGCGAAAGCTCAAATAAAAGGTCAGAAAAGTGAAATAACAGCAGGGGTGTAAAGCATTTAGGTCGCCAGAGGTTGGGAAATTTAAAAGTTGGTCAGAAAGTCAAGCAGTTCAGGGTCAGTGTGTGGAAATTAGTCAACACAAAGCAAGGCAGTGGAAGGATTTTTCAGCAAGAATGCCATCAACTAACCACTGTTTTAAACTGACGAAATTTTCTTTGATTAAGCAGGGGGAGAAAAATTAGTTGTTGAAGAGGAATTCTCCAGGAGGGAAAAACAAGCACTAATTAGGATAAATGCAAGTTGTCAGGAGTCCGCCTGGAGAACAGAGACGTATTTTTCAAGTTTGACGTCAGGAGTCCGCCTGGAGAACAGAGACGTATTTTTCAAGTTTGACGTCAGGAGTCCGCCTGAAGAACGGAGACATACAGTTTAAATTTTAAAAGTCAGGAGTCCGCCTGGAGAATAGAGACATTCATTTCAAATTTAGCAATCAGGAGTCCGCCTGGAGAACAGAGACGTATTTTTCAAGTTTGACGTCAGGAGTCCGCCTGAAGAACGGAGACATACAGTTTAAATTTTAAAAGTCAGGAGTCCGCCTGAAGAACGGAGACATACAGTTTAAATTTTAAAAGTCAGGAGTCCGCCTGGAGAATAGAGACATTCATTTCAAATTTAGCAATCAGGAGTCCGCCTGGAGAACAGAGACGTACTTTTCAAGTTTGACGTCAGGAGTCCGCCTGAAGAACGGAGACATACAGCTTAAATTTTAAAAGTCAGGAGTCCGCCTGGAGAACAGAGACATACTTTTCAAGTTTGGTGTAAGGAGTCCGCCTGAAGAACAGAGACACATAGTTTAAATTTTAAAAGTCAGAAGTCTGCCTGGAGAATAGAGATATTACATTTCAGGAGTTGAAGTTGGGAGCCCGCCCATAGAACAGAGGCATACATTTCAGTCTTTTCATTTCAAGCATTGAAGTTGGGAGCCCGCCCAGATAACAGAGGCATATATTTCAGTCTTTACATTCCAAGCGTTGAAGTTGGGAGCCCGCCCAGATAGCAGAGGCATACATTCAGTCTTTTTATTTCAAGTGTTGAAGTTGGGAGCCCGCCCATAGAACAGAGGAATACATTTCAGTCTTTATATTTCAAGCGTTGAAGTTGGGAGCCCACCCAGATAACAGAGGCATACATTTCAGTCTTTTCATTTCAAGTGTTGAAGTTGGGAGCCCGCCCATATAACAGAGGAACACATTCAAGCATTAATTTTCAAGTATTAAAGTTGGGAGCCCGCCCATCGAACAGAGGCATACATTTCAAGATCAAGTCACAGGACAATAAAACAGAGGGTTACAACAGGAATCCCCAGCAGAAAACAATAAAAATCCCCAGCATCAGGAAGCAGAAGGTTGCAATAAGAGGTCCCAGCAAAAACTCAAGTGCTTGTGTCGAAAGGAAGAAAAGCATCGGAAGAAAAGCACCGGAAAAAATGCAAGCAGACAAGAAAGCAAGGCAACAAGAAAAATTGCAGTATAGCCTAGCTTCTTGTTTTCTTTTAAGCAAGGTGTAACAAGGAGATCGGTAAGCAGTAGTAATAGCATGCAACAACAGTAACAATGCAGTCCCACGGTAGTCCCAGCTACCAAAAACTTCCCGAACTACATTGACCTGATTCCTGTTTAGCCCAGGATATGTAGGAAACCTTTGAAGCAAAGGTTCGGTCAAATCTTTTTCAAAAATGCTTCACACGGAGTACTCGGATGGGCAAAAATCGCTCGCTTTATCTTTGCACGAAAACCCTACGTGTCTTCGGGCAAAGAGGGGCAGCTGTAAGCACGTGATTTTTGCCCAATATGAGAATTACTCCCCAAAAATTCAAAAATAAAATAATTTTCCTTGGTGTGCAATTTTGTGATATTTTGTGATATTTTGAATAATTATTTGTATTTGTCTGTGCATGTTTATTTGCTAAATTAATAAAAAATACAAAAATATATCGCATTTTGTATGTAGGATTTAATTCTATAATTTGTTAGTAATTAAGTTTGTTTACAAAAAAATAAAAATTTACAAAAATAGGCATCGTTTGCATTTTTAGCATTTAATGTCCAAATATACAATTTTATGCTTAATTATTACTTAATTGTGCGTTAATTGTTATTGGAAGTTAATTTGCACTTTTATAACTTAATTTAGTTCTTAATAATAATTTAAGTATTTTTATAATTTAGTTTTAGAGAAATAAAAAGAAGAAAAGAGAGCGAAAATATAAAGAAAGTCGGAATTGGGCCTCTTCTTCGATTTCAAGCCACAGGCCCAAAAAATGGCCCAATCTTCCCAAACGACCCAGTCCATTTCAAACCGGGTCAACCCGGTCCATAACCCAACACCCCCTATCTTGCATTTCAAAAAAAAAACAAAGCAAAACAAAACAAAACAAAAAAAAAAGAAAAGGAAGAAAACCCTAAAAAATCCCTCTCTCTCATCCGCCCCCCCCCTTCTCTTTCTCTCTTTTCTTCTTCTTCTTCAAGCATCCAAACACCCCATCCATGGCTGCCCTTCCCCCACCTCTTCTCCTTCACATACACACACACAACCACGGCAACACAACACACACACACCCGCCGCCCGTGTTTCTTCTTCTTCTTCAAGATCGCGAGTGTTTCTTCTTCTTCAAGTTCACGTTGATCGTTGCTTCTTCTTCTTCCTCACTTCATGATGCTGCGTGACTGCTTCGTCCAGCATCTACTGCTGCTCACGTTTTGCATTGTTGCTTGCCCCGTCCGGCATCGCTTTCACGGTTGTCTGCTACCTCTCCTTCAAGCTCTTCGTTTGTCCGTTCGTGATCGTCTTCGGCGTCAAATGATTTTGGTGCGATATTTGTTTCCGGGCAGATTTGTTTCCGTTCAAGTTCGTCATTGTTTCGATCCGGTTAGTGGGTTTTTGAGTTTCATTTTTTGCCCGTAATTTGTTTGATATTTTTCGGATCCAAAATCGATAAATGATTCAATTCTTGTTTTGTTTGTTCATCATTGAAATAATTTTTTTTTTAGTTTGTTTATATGTTTGGTTGGTTTAATTTTCAGATTCAAATGAAAATTTAATTAATTGATTTTCAGTTTATTTCATGTTAATTTAATTTTTGCAAAAAAAAAGGAATTGTTAGTTTAGGTTTAATATTGTTAGATTTAGTTTAAATCGCTTGAATCCGTTGTTTGTTTAATATAGATTTCATTCATGATCATGTATCTTTGTTATATTTTTTTTGTTGGATTTAATTAAGAAAGATTAATTGATTATTTGAAGATTAGTGATTTGAATATGTTTATTTGTTTTGTTTAAGTTCAATTCGAAATTTGAATAAAGTTTGTTATTGTGGTTGAATCTTTTCATTCATGTTCATACTTTATTTGATTGATCTTGAATCCGAAATTTGTATAGTTTGATTTTCTTATTTCTTGTTTATCATTTGTGATTATTTCTTGAATTGGTCTCATAATCTTGTTTAAAGTTTAATATAAGAATTGTTTGTTGTAATGTTGTTAGAGTTGATTTTAAGTTCAATATTATTGAATTTAAGAATCTAAATATACTTGTTTGATTGTTGTTGTTTAAATCCGAAAAATAGGTTTGTTGTTGCTAAAAATATTGTTCAATCAAATTTTAGTTGTTCTTGGTTGTTCAATTTGTGTTCATGTGATTTGTTGTTGAAATGTTGTTAAAATCATGTTCATGTGATATTGTTGTTATGATGTTCATCCGTGTTCATATTGTTGTTTGAACATTGTTAGAAATTGATCATATTGTCTATATTTTGGTTAAGTTTGATTAATTGATGTGTTATAGCTGATGGGTAGTTTGGTAAATTTGTAATACGTTCAGGGGTAGTTTGGTAATTTCAGTAAGGTCGGAAGGGGTAGTTTAGGAATTGTACATTTTGTAATTGTTTATTTGAAGCATGGGGGACAAAATGAAATGGGGTGGGTTGTGATATGATTATTTAATATAAAGGGGGGACAAGATTTAATTTAAAGGGGAATCTTGCATTATTTTAAATGAAGCATGGGGGACAAAATGAAATGGGGTGGTGTGATATGTTTATTTAATGTAATGGGGATGAGTGGAAAGATAATGGGTTGGGTAGAGAAAAGTATGGATTTTAATTAATTGAAAGGTTTATGGGATGGGTTATATATGTGAGGTCTTGAAATCAAAAAATATAGACAGAGAGATAGAGAAAAAATACACAAATACGAGAGAGAGAAACAAATCTGAAAATAAGAGAGAGAAAAGGGCTGAACATTTAAGAGATAGAAAATTCCGAAAAATATTTAAGCTTTCAAAAAATAAAAATAAAAACTAAAAAAAATATTCTGCTTTCTTTTGTTGTTTGAAATCAGAATTAATTGTTGTTTCATCAAAGCTGGAAGATTTTGTTTTTTTTTGGATTACTACTCCACTGGTTTGTTACTGTTGCTGGGCTATTGTTGCTGTGTTGTACTGATTTTACTGCTGCTGCTGATACTCATATTCATTTTCTTTTGCTTCCAATATCAGGTACACAACTGAAAAGCTGGTTATTGTAATCCGAAATATGAAGCATGAATACATATGAAGAATGAAAATTTGAAGTTTTAATTTCGTTTTTTTTCTTTGTTTCTTTTGTTGATTGTATTTAAGCTATTTCATGAATTACTAAATAATAGCTGGAATAAGAAAATAATATCATAAGTTAGTCTGTAATAAATCAGTTCGGCAAAACAGGTTAATTCACTAGCTATGAAGGCTTCAAGATTGTAGGTTGATCATGAACAAGTAGCTAAATTTAGTTAAAACATGAATTTAAATTAAACATCGTAAATTAGGCATTAAGGCATGACTTGAGCTTAAGCAAGATTAGAAGAACGTTTAAGTCTAATAAACTTTCTAATAAGCTTTAGTAATTATGGTTAAATCTAGTTTCAAATGATTGTGAATAATTAATCTCAATAATATTTTTTTTAAAAAAAATAATAATAACAATGCTGAGTTTTAATCTAGCTATATTTGTTTATTTTGAATATTAGTTGTTGAATTTTTATTTTATTTTAAATTTCGAAATTAAGAGATTTTTTTTTTCATCAATATTTGTATTAACCAAGCAATTAGCATGTCATGTTTTCTTAAAATTATAAAAGCTAGTAATTAATTAGGATTTTTCTTTCTTTATTTTAGAGACTAATTTTTATAGAAAAAATGTAGTCGCTTTAAGATTTGTCCATTTAAAATAAATGAGATGAGCCCCGCTTAATGAAATGTATAGATTTCGGGGCCCTCAATAAATGTACAGTTAATTGCTTAGAATTAGGGAGGAGCCGTTTTAGCAAATTTCACGGCCCTACCCAAAATAATGACACGCTAGTCGCTCTAGACGCGTATTTAATAATGTTATTTCCTTAAATACGGGTGTGCATTTATGTAACCCAAATCTAAATCTCAACGGAGTCGAAATGTGTCGATAACCACGGGTGCAATTGATTGCGACGTGATTTGAAATACGTTTTCACAATGTTGCAATTTTTCGTAAAATACTAACAATAAATAAAAAGAATAATAAAAGCGGCTAAGGGATAAAATTTGCACATAAGTTTATAATACGTATTATATTAGATAATCAAGCCGAATATAACAGTTAAGCGACCGTGCTAGAACCACGGAACTCGGGAATGCCTAACACCTTCTCCCGGGTTAACAGAATTCCTTATCCGGATTTCTGGTGCGCAGACTGTAATACAGAGTCATTCTTTTCCTCGATTCGGGATTAAAATAGGTGACTTGGGACACCCTAAATCTCCCAAGTGGCGACTCTGAAATAAAGAAATAAATCCCGTTTCGACTGTCCTTTAATTGGAAAAAACTCCTGTACCTTCGCGAGGGCGGAAAAAGGAGGTGTGACAGATATTATTTCTGAGAAAGTACCTACGATCAGGTATCGCTGTATTAGAATTTTTCTTTGAATTGTTAAAATTTTACTAACGATTTTAGATGCTAGGCAAAAACCCAAACTCGTGCCAAATGACGAGTCACGACCTGCACGGCAAAATGGAATATTCTAAAATTCCCAGCCTAGGGTTACAAATTAATCTGATGGAAATACACACGGGTTAGGCAGTCTCCATCTTTAATCGCACCTCCGAGTCCCGTATGTTTTTCTGTTTTTAGGAAAAAGGACCAAATTGTGAGAAACAAACAAGTGCTCGAGGCTTCATACTTCAGCGCTCAAACACTTGGGGACTGCATATTGTACACAAATACGTGCGGTAAGACGGAGACGTAAATTGAAACAAGTATCGAGCAGAAGTTACGGAACCTCAGCATTCATCATTGTGTTCTTTCCTATCAAAACAAAGGAAGATGCAAAACATTCATCGTAGTGTTCTTTCCCATGAGAACAATGGAATCACCTCTCAAACCCTTCCTAATACATTAAGATAGGGTCATGACTATGTATTGAAGCAGGTTATAAGGAAAAACCTTGTTGAAAAGTATTTACTTTATAAAAATCTGTTGCAAGAAAAACAGTTATGAGAAAGTTATAGATGTATCTCAATACATGTAATATTCAAAAGCTTGTCCAAGTTCATGAATAAAAACTTGCCAAAGTTGTTTCAAACAAAACATGTGTGTTCCTATTTCTTTCATCGTATTATAACACCATTATGAAGTTGAGACGTCTTCTTCATTAAGTGTCGATATATAAAAGGGCCCTCTTTTATAAACCTCATGTTAATAAGTCATGAGGAGAATCATAAAGCATTTTCAAAGGATAAAAATGCTAAACTATTCTATAAGCCCTAAGTAGATAAGGAAAAGGCAAGAATAGAGCACATTGAAGTACTAACAAACTTTTTGATATAATTAAAAAGACTAAGTAAGAACTTAGTCAACAAAAAAGTTTATACAAATACCCCATTATGATAACTGGGGACTTTCACCAAAAAATCCCTTAAAAAAATAACTAAGGGATAAAACCATCATCCAACAAAGAAAGTAAAAACAAAATCTGGAAATTTAACTAGTCACTGAAGGGGTTGGCACATCAGAAGTTGCACTATTAATTTCACTTTCAGAAACAGCCACAGACACGGTGACAACTTCTGAAGAAGCAGCAACAGGAGCGGTTTCAGTTGGGCTTGAAGTGTTAGGTTCAACGAGGGGAGCAAGAGTCACGGAAGTTTCAGCTTCCATAGACTGAGTCGTAGAAATTTCACCCTCGGAAGCTGGAATTGCAACATCTTCAACTTCAACTCCCACAGCAGCGACTTCGTCATTTACAGGTTCCTTAGCCATGGGAGCTTCAATTGCCGGAGATGGAAAGTCAAATGATTGTTGGGTTCTTTCAATGGTCTCTAAAACTTTGGCCAACTCTGAGTCTAAGTCAAAGTTTTCTTGATTGGCCTCCATTAAAGCATCACGACGAGAGTTTAAGAAAGCCCAACTCACCTCTAAATCAAACTTCTCCTCAAGAAGTCCATACTCCCTTTCCCACATAGCAAGATCATTCTTTAACACTTGATGTTCAGCTAAATGAGAATCAAGGGAAGCTTCAAGGGAGGCATGGGAACTTTCTAAGGCATGTACTTTGTCAGAGGAGATCTTTAAATCAGCTTGAACTTGAGTCAAGTTCTGCACTAATTCTCCTGCATATTCTTCTTTCTTGTCCAAGAGTGCCTTAAGTTCTCTGATTTCTTCACTTGACTTTGATAATTGTTCTGAAAAGCAACATTCAAGGCGCTCCTTGTCTTTTTCAAATTGACTTGAAGAAGCTTTGGCAACTGCTAGCTCAGAAGTCAGACTTCGCTTTTGCTGCTCCAGGTGATTTCTACTCTCTTGCAATTCTTCTATGGTTCCCTGAGCATTCTCAAACTGCTCTTTCCAATTATCTGCTTCTAGCTGGGCTCTCTTGGCTATTTCCTCAGCCTCGTGGATAGACTTTTCAGACTCACGAGTTTTCTTTTCCAGAAGGGAAATTCTTCCCATCAATTTTGTACCAATGAGGTTAGCCTACAGAGACAACTCATAGGAGTAAGAATTTAGAAATAAAAAAAGCTTGTTAGTAAGTAGAAATAAAATACCTTCAAAGTAGAATGAACTATGTCATTTACTAGAGTTAAGCAACTGTAACTGCTCATCTTCTTCTTCTCAATATCTCCAATCAAAGGCCTAAGCCAGGCATCTGCTCCACCAGACTTCCTTAAAAGACTGTTATTAGCAGGAACTTCAAGTGTAACGCTCCTCATAGCCAAGCTTATGCTACTGGAACCCTCCCCTGCATGTTGAACCGAGGGAGGGGGAGCTATAGAAGGAGGAGCGGTAGAAGAAGTAAAAATAACAAGAGTCGAAGGACTCGAAGCAGGTAAGGAAGAAGAGACAGGCAATGGAGCAGAAATAGATAAGGGAGCAGGAACAGATAGAATGGGCAAGGAAGCACTTGAAACCAACGGAGGAACAGAGGAAGAAAAAGGAACTTCATCTAAAACTGGACCTAGTTCTCCACTTTCAAAACCACTAACAAAGAGGCGTTGAATAGACTCATTGGTGTCCCTCGGAGTGGTTTCATCATCAGAAGGAATGCGAACAGGTTCGGTAAGAGAGGCACGGACAGGGGTAACTTCAGCTTCATCCTCGGAAATGATGCGTCTCCTAACTCTTGGTCTAGCTAATAAAGAGGTGTCTTCATCTTCATCATTCTCAGAATCCTCTTCTACAACTTTTCTCTTTGATAGTGTAGCTTGAGTTCTCTCCAAAGAGAGTGAAGTACCAGAAGAGGCTCGAAGGGCAATAGCTACTTCAGCTGTCATTCCTCGAATAGCAAATCCTGACAAAAAGAAGGATGAAAAAAAAAGTTAGAAACAAGAAGGGACTTAACATAAAAAAAAAAAACATAAAAGGATGCATACCGTGAGTTTTTACTTTCCAACCATGTAATTGGAAATGAATTTCCAAGTTCTTGCCTCCATAGGCACGACTTTCAAGATTGAATCTACCCAACCACGAAAATTAGGAACGGGTTCCACATCTCCCATAGTTGCTATAGAAAAGCAAAAAGAGACGAAATTAGAAAAGAAATTGAAATTCTTAAAGATAGGTACGGTAAGTAAAAAAAAACTTACATGCAAAGTTCCACTTATCAAGGAAGGGGATATTTGTTTCACCCACCAAATCAACTGTGCGAACAACAACATAACGAGTATACCACCCACGATCCTTGTCATCTTCAGGGCTTACCAAGACCCTTTTACTTCTTGCAGTTAAAGTAAAAACCCCATGGCGGAATAATTTGGGGTGGTAAAGATGAATAAGGTGGGAGAAGGTAAAGCTAACATTGGCTTTTACAGGCAAATATCTCAAACAAGCCATTGCTCTCCATACCAGGGGGCCAATTTGTCCCAAGCAAATTTTTATAAAGCGGCAGAAATCAAGTATAACCGGGTCAATAGCAGGATTAAATCCTAAAGTGAAGGGATAAGTATAAACAAAAGAAAATACAATCCTAAAGGAAGATATTCTTTGGTTTGGATTAGAGATCACTATACGAAGATCACTTCTCCAGTTGCAATCTTTTCGAACAATAGAAATCAAAGGTTCAGTGATTAGAGAAGGAAAAATGTCAGCTTTCTCTAAATTAACAACTTGATCACGAAGAGATTTCCTATCATTCTCAAAGGACAAGTCATTGGGTACTATTTCCTCAACTAAAGGCTCTTGAAGAGGCTCAGAAAGTTCTTTACCTTTAGAAGAAGATTTCTTAGTAATAGAACCTCTAGAAATAATGCTAAAACTAGAAGAAGGAGTGATGGAACCAAAGGAACCACCACGAACGGATCCTAGGCTACGAAGCCTGCCACCTCTACCCCTTCTATGTCTTACAGGGCGTTAGGGAAGCTATCAAGAATTGGGATTCTCTTAGGGTTAGGATTCGGAGATGTCATTGCAGAGAAAGGATGAACTAAAGGAGAAAGGAACAAAAGTAAAGAGTAAAGTATCTGTTAAGGGTTTATGAAGAAGAAGACAAAGGAAAAAAGGGTTAAATATGTGTATAACAGCGACCGTCAAACAAAAAAGCGTAATGATGGAAAGCCTATAATAAAGGCAACTATCACTTCGTAAATAGAGGGGATGAAGAAGCCTTGGAAAAAGGCTGTAGAATTACATACATATCAGAAGGTGACACGTGTGCAGAGCATTAAATAGAAAAGACAATTGAAGCGTCAGTACTGACATAACATTAATTACGGTAAAAATTCCTTTTTCGTGAAGATCCATTTCCCAAATATTTAATTGATAAATAAATGAAAAGTGGGGGGACTATCTGTATTGGGAAAAAACCGAGTCTGAATATTGAAGATGACGTGTCATGACACGTGGACTGGTCAAAATGTCAAAACGCAATAAATAGTCAAGAGGCACGGGCGACAACAGATATGGGGAAAAGAAAGCAACATAGGTGTGGACCGTTACTAAAATAGGTACGAGTCTCGTACCTATTCGAGTCATTTAAAGATCAAAGATCAGAAGAAGTTGAAGATACGAATCTGATGACGTAAAAGAGTCTAAATACAGCATTAAATATCAAATACGTTAGAGAATCTGAATTAAATAGAAATAATTGTGTAACGTTTCTTTTAAATGTCATTTATTGCTCATAATTGCCTCATTAAGACAAAGGCATTACATCTTCTCCTAGAATCAACTATAAAAGGAGAAGGACTCAACATCTGTAAGGACACGAAATATTATTGAGATTACACTGAAATACAAAACTACTTATTACTTTATTATTCTCAGAGATCTTCTATTATTTTCGTTTCCAGATTATCAGTAACCCAAATTTCTTTTTATTTCTGGTTTTGATCAAAGACTTAGATTTTTGGTTAAAACACTGAAAGTTACAATTGCTATGCAAGTGCACTGAATCTGCGTATTATGGGCATCTAATGTTTAGCTTACATTGGCGGAATTAACAAAGTGGTGCTTCCCCATACTCTTGAGGGGGTCCTATGCCGTGTCTATTTCCATCTTTTTCTTCCTCTCTTTTCCAACACTTCTTTTAATGTTCTGTCGTTCTCTTTCAAGTAAGGAAAATGGCATATCCTCTTCTTAAAGTTATGGGTCGTTAATAAGACCATACCACAGCAAAATTCGATAAATTTTTTGATACATTATCCATTTTTGCATTTTGAGTTGACTAATCAACTTGTTCAGTGCTTATTCTTTTTCAACATTAAATTTATCGCACGATCCCTGCATGTAGTCCAATTTTTGTCGTGGATTGGGACCGATAGCCTCTACTCATAACCATTTACTTTAACTCTTGAGCAACCGATAGCCTCTACTTATTGGTTGGCATGGCTTTTAGTATAAAAAGCAAAAAATAAATATATAAATAAATAAAAATTATGTCAAAAGCCAAAATATCCAGTCTTTGTGACAAGAAATATTCGCATTTTGCAATATAATTATAGTATATAGCATGTCTAACTAAGAGTGTAGTAAGAGGATGTATATTGAAATATATATTTGCTTGCAGATCAAGATTGAGAAACCCACTCGTGTACTATTCTACGGAGATGCATACGCCATTTATTTTCTACGCTATGTTTGCCAATAGGAAAGGAAACCATACAGCTTTGATCTTGTACCAACACACACAGAAACACACTTCAGAAACGTACGCACCGGTTTTCTCCGATCCTGATATTATAAGGCATTTGCTTTAATTTTTCCCTTTTCTTTTGATTCAAAAGAGAAATTCATATTCAATATAATTAATTAGTAACGTTACAGTGCAATTGTAGCCAGAGACGAAGCTAGAAGGTTAAAGTTTATGGATTCGTAGTTCTAGTCCAATTAATAATTAATCCACACATATTTAATGAATTAATTTTTTCAAACAAATATAAGATTTAATACACAAATACTGCATTGGCCGACATGTAACCTAAACTCTTGCTCCGCCTTAATTATAGCCTTACCACTAGTCATTTGCAATTGGTGAGCCTCAAACTAGTCACCATTTATAACTATTAAAACTCATCGCCAACTCGTCATGAAGCTTATCCAAATGTCTCGTAAAAGAAAAGGTGTCACTTGGAGCAGCCTAGTACTCGATCGATCCTAGCCCCTACCATATTCCAAATGTAAAGAAGTCAAAACCTACATGTAGCTATAGGTAGATGTGATTAATGAAACTTGAAGTCAAACATCTGAGGTATTATAATATATAGTATTCTGTCTATTTTCTTCCCTTCCATGAACTTTCATTCACGAGAATCCTACACACAAAGTCACAGATTCTAAATAGAGGCAGAGTCGTGCAGGTCCTCTTTACGTAGTCAAATGAAAAACAGCATATTTAATGCATGCATGTCCAACCCTTGCGTAGCAATATCAAGTTCCAAAATCGACAAGGCCACTCGTGCAGTCTACATATCTAAGAAACTATATTTCTAAGCTATGTTTGCTAATATGAAAGGAAACAAAAAAGTTTTAGTCGGACATAAAAAACTCTTCTTTTTTCCACTCTTCTTTATGTACAAACAGAAACACATCTTTGATTAGACCACAGATTTAGCCATTGCATGTGGCGGGAGAGCCAGAATTTGACTTCTAACATTAAAAACTCATCACAATGTTGGGATAAAGTTGGTCAGGAAATTCTTAAAGCTTATGGTGCATGGTTTCGATGGCCTAAAATTCCAACAAAGAAAGTACATCAGATAGTGTATAGAGTTCAACTTCTATACGATAAGTTATATTGTAAAGTTTATTTATGATATTAAGTGACTGTAAAAGATGATTATAGGTAATTATTTAAAACAAGTGGAATTAGTAACTTGAAATTAAAATAAGGCAAATGTTTAATCTTTTACATGAGAATAAATTGCACCAATAGTGTAAAATTCATTGCAGTGTGAGTGGATATACGTTAAAATTTCTATTTTGTTGCATTCAGAAGCAAAATGATGGTTTTATCATTTCGACTACCGGCCATTAGATAAATATTAATGGAGATGAATATGGACAATTTAGGCATAATAACTAATACTCTCTTTCTTAATTTATCTGATTTATTATGATTAAGTTTTAGAAAAATTAAATTATGATAGTAATAAGTTAAGCCGATAAGTATAGCTTGTAAGTTTCATTTCTATAAGAAGTTTAAAACGATGAAATTTTAGTAAAGGTGAAGTATAGGTCATTCATACTATACTTTTTGTTAGGCAAAACAAATCGCAATTCACTTTTACAGGAATAACGTAATACTTTTAGGGCTAATTTAAAATAGAAGCTCCACAACTTGATAGTTGAATTCGTCTGATACATTGTTCGGATAATTAATAGTGATAATACTGATGTGGGCTAATGCTGTAGGCTAGTCTTGTTAGTTATTAGTTTGGGTTATATTCTGTGACTGGGCCTGGCCCAATTTGTATTTATGTTTTTCCATTTTAGTTAGGATAAGGGGGGTCATTTTGTACAGAGAAGAACGAAGGTCTTCTTCTAGAACATTTCATTTTCTGAAACTCTCTCTGTAGATAACTGTAAATTTCAGTCATGGTTGCTAAAATTCAAGCTTGAGCTTGCATTTCTAACATGGTATTAGAGCAGGAAGCATTAATTCTGGTCCTTCAATCCTTTTCCGATGCTAAGCTCGTAATCCTTCATTCGAATCTTCTTAATTTCGCACCTAAGATCGTTTTTTTGTTTTTCCTTCAAATTCGTTCTCCCGTCTCTCGATTTGAGGTTCAAACGTCCTGGTTTCTTCATAAATTGTGAGATTTTTTTCAAATTGTGAGAATCTCTGCGTCGATTGGAATTGTTCGGATATCTAGGGTTTTGATTGTCAATTTCCATCTGGCTGAGTTCATCTGGTGTATTAGGGTTTCTTATTGGAGCTCATTTCGAAGATTAGGGTTCCTCTATTGCTGCTAGAAGGTCGTCTCCTTCCGGTCGCGAAGGTGTTGGTAACATCATCTCTTTCATCGTCTGTTTTTTTGATTACCTTTGTTTGTTGATCGAGATTTGTAAGCAGTAAAGTCAATTAGTTGTTTTGTTATTCTTAAACTGTTGCTTTTCTATTTGATATTGTGTGGGATTTGCCTTTCATTTACTATAATGATTACTCTTCCCTGCGATGCTACTCCTATTACTGACATGCTACTCCTATTGCTGACAGAGGAAACTCTTCTTCCTCTTGTCCTACTGCTTTTCATCCTAATGACTATACTCACCCGTGCCATCCTCTTTATGTACGTCCGTCCAATGTTTTAGGAGCCTCTCTAGTTTCCACTCATTTTGATGGCACTAGCTATGGAAGCTGGCGTCGAAATATTCTAATGGCTATGTCTGTACGCAATAAATTGGATTTTATAAATGGCACTACTGAAAAATCACTTGTTGGTTCCCCTCTAATCAATCAGGCAGTGGCAACGTTGTAATAATTTAGTTGTGTCTTGGCTGACCAATTCCCTCACCAAGGAGATTTCTCGTAGTGTTTAGTATTCAGAACTAGTCAAAGACATTTGGCATGAATTAGAGGAGAGATATGGTATGGCTGATGGTGCTAGAATTTTTGAACTTAAGAAGGAGTTATCTCACATTGCTCAGGGTCCTTTGGACATTGCCTCCTATTTCAACAAAATAAAACAACTTTGGGATGAAATAGCTTCCATTTCTGTTAATCACCTCTCTGTATGCACATGTGGGGGGAATAAGAAAGTTGAGGAAGAGCAGAAGGTATACCAATTCTTAATGGGACTCAATGAGACACACCTCCAAGTTAGAAGCAATATTTTGATGATAAAGCCCCTTCCATCTATGAGTACAGTTTGTGGGATTCTACTAAGTGATGAGAAATAAAGGCAAGTATCCTCCATTTCTCAATTTCCTTCAAACTCAAACTCTGCTTCTTTTAATGCTGGAGTGTCCAAACAATCCTTCCCATCTAAGGTGAGTTTCAATCCTCAAAGACCAGACAATCAAAGGTCCTTTATCATTTGCAGGTACAGTAAGAAATCAGGGCATTCTATTGAAAAGTGCTACAAGCTGCATGGTTTTCCTCAGAATTTCAAGTTCACTAAAGGTAATACACCTAGGAGAACTGCAACACATGTTGAGGTTCAATCTCCTGTTAACTCTGATGAGATTGGAAATGGTGGTGGTCCTGTCATGCATGCTGAATCTGAGCAGCTTTACACTTTGCCTGGGTTGACTAAGGATCAATACTCCCAGTTGATCACTCTGCTTCAACATTCTCACATTTCTGCTTCTCTTGCTACTCTAAATATTTTGGCTTCTACTAATTTTGCTGGTAAGTTGTTGCCTGAGAATGGTTTGTTCAGAACTTGTTTACTTACTAAGATAGAGAATACTATTTTGATCATAGATTCTGGAGCATCTGATCATATGACCTTTGATAAATCCCTTCTCTTTGATATTCAGACTCTGCCCATCCCTTACTTAGTTTCGGTTATAAAGTTAGAGTTACCAATATTGGTTCATTAACTTTCTCCCCTAATCTTACTCTTCGTAATGTTCTTTATGTCCCTAGCTTTCAACACAATCTCATTTCTGTTTATAAGTTAGTTGAAAATCTAGGTGATATAGTTCAATTTACCAACATTGGCTGTACTCTACAGGGCCCTTCACTAAAGAAGCCATTGGTGCTTGGTAGACCAGACAATGGGCTTTACAAGCTGTTTCAACTTCCTGCAAATTCTGGCCCTTTATGTTGTCATGTTACTTTACCCAATGTTTTTCCTTGTTCTATTCCTTATAATCCTTCCTAAACTAAATTTTCTAGTGCACCTAGTAGTAATGCAAGCTTGTCTATTGATCATACTAATGTAGCCACTGATGCACATGTTAATAAAGTGAATAAAGAGGATATTGTTTGGCATTACAGACTTGGGCATTTGTCTTTTTCCAAAATGAAATCTGTTCCTGCATATAGTCCACATTTGTCTTCTAAACAATCTTTCTCTTGTCCTATTTGCCCTTTAGCCAAACAAACTAGATTACCATTTCCTGATAGTTCAATACAATCAACTGCCCTTTTTCAATTAATACATATAGATACTTGGGGACCCTACCATGCACCCACATATACTGGATCCAAATATTTTTTGACCATAGTTGATCTCTATACTAGAGCTACTTGGACCATCTCCTAGGGTCCAAAAACAATGCCTTTGATATGTTGAAAGCCTTCATTGCCATGTTAGAAACTCATTTTCACACCAAGGTGCAAACTGTAAGAAGTGATAATGCATTAGAATTGGGGTCTAGTCTTTCAGGTTCTCAATATTTCTCTGATAAGGGAATTGTGCATCAAACCTCTTGTCCTCATACTCCTCAACAAAATGGGGTGGTGGAGAGGAAGCATAGACACTTGCTTGATACTGCTAGGGCTTTACTTTTTCAGTCCCATCTTCCCATTAGATTCTGGGGTGATTGTATCTTGACAGCTACCTATTTGATCAATAGGTTTCCTTCTCCCCTTCTGTCTCACAAGAGTCCTTTTGAACTTCTTTATGATAAGCCTCCTTCTTACTCACATCTTAGAGCTTTTGGATGTCTTTGTTATTCTACTGTGCCTAAACCTCATAGAGATAAATTCCAACCAAGGGTTGTACCATGTGTGCTTGTGGAGTATCCTTTTGCTAAGAAAGGCTACAAGTTGTACAATTTGGAGTCTCATTCTTGTTTTGTTTCTAGGGATGTTGTATTTCATGAACATATTTTTCCTTTTCTCCAATCTTCTTCTGTCTCTTCTAGTATGTGTCCTTTCCCTTTCTCTACTTGTTTTGATGATTTACCTCCTGCATCTCACCCTGTTCCTACCCCTTCCTTAGGTGCAAGCCCTATCTCTTTTTTTTTCCTTCTGTTCCTTCTGTTTCCACTCCTCCTTCTTCCTCTTCTGCACATTCACCTTCACCTTCTTCATCTCATTCTCATGCTTCATCATCTCTTTCTCCTGCTCCTCCTCCTTTAAGAAGGTCCACTAGGGAACAAAAACAACGTGCATATCTTCAAAGTTATGTCTGCAACTCATTTTCAGTTGACTCCACATCTGATCCTCCACTCCTATTTCTAGTCAGTTGCCTATTCTTGAGCCTTCAACTTATTCTCAGGTAGCAGTTGTTCCAGAATGACAGGATGCCATGAGAGCTGAATTTGAGGCATTGGAAGCTAACAACACATGGCAGGTTGTTCCTTTGCCCCTTGGGAAGAAGCCTATAGGCTGCAAATGGGTCTATAAGGTTAAATATAGAGCTGATGGTAGAATTGAAAGGTATAAGGCTATATTAGTGGTTCAGGGTGATACTCAAGTTGAAGGTATTGATGGCCCCTATTTCAATTGGATGTTAATAATGCTTTTTTTGTATGGTGATCTGGATGAGGAAGTGTATATGAGACTTCCTCCTGGTTTGTCTGTTTCTTCCCCTTCTTCTTCTGTCCCTTTAGTGTGTAAATTCCGGAAATCTCTTTATGGTTTGAGGCAAGCATCCAGACAATGGTATGCCAAACTATCACAAGCATTTCAGTCTAGAGGGTACCACCATTCCTACTATGACTATTCTCTGTTTACCAAGGGTTCAAGTGATTCCTTGGTTATTATAGTTGTGTATGTGGATGATATTATCTTAACTGGAACTGATATGCATGAAATTACTGCTTTAAAGTGCTTTCTTCATGACCAATTTAAAATAAAGGATTTGGGGCTGCTCAATTATTTTCTTGGGATTGAGGTATTGTACACTCCAACTGGTGTTTTCCTTTATCAGAAAAAGTTTATAAGTGATTTGCTAAAAGAGTTTCATTGTGATGTTTGTACCCCTGTTGTATGCACTCTTTAATTGAATGAGAAATTGATGGCATCTGTTGGTGAACCTTTGCCCAATCTTGAAGTATACAGAAGCCTCATAGGGAAGTTGAATTTTCTCACTCACACCAGGCCAGACCTCTCATTTGCTGTGCAACACCTTAGTCAATTTATGCAGAAACCTTGTGTTCCTCATATGAAATCTGCCCTCCACTTGCTGAGGTATCTGAATGGTACTTCTGATCTTGGGATTTTCCTTAATAACTCCTCAGATTTTTCTATCCAGGTTTATTGTGATAGTGATTGGGGGTCTTGTCCTGATAGTAGAAGATCAGTGACTGGTTTCTACATCTTGTTGGGCAGCAGTTTAGTTTGCTGGAAATCTAAGAAGCAGCCAGTTGTCTCTCTTTCTTCAGCTGAAGCTGGATATAGGTCTTTGAGCAAGGTTGTGACAGAGGTCACATGGTTAGCTAGACTTTTGGCTGATTTTGGCTTGACTGACATATCTTCTAATCATGTTTATTGTGATAACCAGGCTGCAATTCACATTGGCAAGAACCATGTGTTCCATGAACGAACCAAGCATATTGAGCTGGATTGTCATTTTGTCCGCACCAAGTTGGCTGATAGTTTGGTTACCCTGCTCCATACTTCTAGTTCCACTCTAATGGCTGATGTCTTCACCAAAAGTCTGCCTGGTGCTGCCCATCATTCCCATTTGTCCAAGTTGGGTGTTTTATCACACTCCAACTTGAAGGGGGTGTTCGGATAACTAATAGTGATAATACTGATGTGGGCTAGTCTTGTTAGTTATTAGTTTGGGTTATACTCTGTAACTGGGCCTGACCCAATTTGTATTTATGTTTTTCCATTTTAATTAGGATAAGGGGGGTCATTTTGTACAGAGAAGAACTAAGGTCTTCTTCAAGAACATTTCATTTTCTGAAACTCTCTATGTAGATAACTGTAAATTTCAGCCATGGTTGCTAAAATTCAAGCTTGAGCTGCATTTCTAACATACATCGGGCTTGAACTAAGTTTACCGATTTTATGAATTTTAATTTCCTTAATACTATGGTTTTGCTCTTATAATTAATTAGTTAAAGTAGAATCTGAGCAGCACGGTTTGGTATGTCGGGTGTGCGAACAATTGGAATTTTTTTAAAAATAAATATGTTACATATATAAGTGTAAGAATACTTTTAATGGTGGCTTTTCAATGAAAATGATACGAACTTGCCCAAATAAAAGAATATTTAGGTAACTCAAACCAACGTTATGTCTGGGTCACGCTAGTGCTCAGAAGCAAGATGCTTTAACTTAACAAGTTGTGTAGTTAAAAAAAAAATGAAGAAGACCAGACTAAGCTAGCTACAAATTGCAGAGATCTAATGTATGCTAGGGAAGGTATAAGGCAAAGTAAACGATATTCCCTCCTTGGATCCCTCTATGCATGAACTGTATTTTCTCCATTCAAAACTGACATTTTCTTGTATTTAACTCAATAAGTTCGACAACAGGTCTTTTTCATGTGCTTAGCTGGAATAGTAAGTTATAGTATTAGGATATCTTACACTAGGGATACTTCATTCCAGTTGTTCAAACTATATGAAGCTAAAACTTCCATAATTATCCAGAACTTTATTATGCAGATATAGACAAAAGGTTCCTAAATTCTTGGACCCTTTAATTTACAGCTAAGATGCTGCTTGATATGATAATCAAGCAGCAGTAGTTTTAATTCAAAGTCGTAGACCTTTTAGTTTTTTATAGTGTTATTGCTGATCCTTTTTTTTATCCTTTTAATTTTTATACTCGTTAATCTTGATGTAGACCAAAGATTATCAAAGGCTCCCTCGTCTTTGCAGCCAAAAACATAAAAATATGTTTAGTTAGCTAAGTATGAGGTAAGCAATGTTCACGAATAATGAAACAACAGCATTTTAGTACTTAGGATAGTGTTATCCACAGCTGGAAATATTGTTTTAGAAGAAAATAAATAAAACATCCGTGAGACACACGCTGATCTCTTAGCTAAGGAGTCACAGCTTCCGGGGTTTTAGGGCATTGCAAGTAGACACATAATAGTCTTATCTATATATTCTTAATTTCTATGTAGAAGTCCAGGTATTATTTATTCCAGCTCGTGAATTTATGCATCGTTATTGTTTTAGAGACGGATTTAGAATAAAGTTTATGCGTTTTTGAACCACACAATCCTTTTCGTTCAGAAGCGGTTTCACAATTTTAAATTCTTGAACATGACAGCTTATTGATTGGAGATAGATTATTTATAAAATATATTAAGTGAATTTTCAAATATATAATCTAGTTCAGTTGAACTTGTAACTACTTATGTGAATTCCTCGATTTTTACTTATTGGGTTCTGAATAAATTATTTAAGCATATTAAGTGAAAATTTTAATACAAATAGAGAGTCTAAACCAAAATTAGTAAGTTCTACGGAACAAACCCCTATTTAATCAGATGTTCATATATGGAGTAATTTTAAAATTTTTTAATGTATATTTGGCATGTGAAATATTGCTTGTATACCTCTCCTTCCTCAAAATTAACGGCTCATCCAATCGCCAAAAGAAAATGTTGAAAAGGAAATCCACAGGAAAAGCGCAAATCTTACAAAATCCAATGTTATAAATACCAAATCACCAATGCGTTAACATTAGTTAGAACATGTTAAACGCTGCACATGACACTTTGGAGAAAGTCTTTAGCTTTCCCCTATTTTTCAATCTATCCTTCACAACTATTTTCGTATTCACATATTCGCATAAGTGTTAAAACGTAGTGCAATATTGTTCCGTTACTAAGGAAATTCGACTGTTAAATTAAGTCTCTGTGACTGTTCCATTGTGACTAATTTTTGTGAGAGTAGCTTTTATCTCATTTCAACGACACCGTTCTCCCATTAATCTGTACTTGTTCAGCTGCCTAATTATGAATGATAGTTTAAATAATTACAATATTTAATTAATTCCGATATATCTTAGTGATGGATGTGTCAGCTGACATGTTGTGCAATGTACCTGGCAACTAACAATTGTTAAGTGTGAAAATTTAAAACTAAAGAAGTTTAGCATTCTTGATTTGTGGAGTTCATTGGATGCGCACATTTCTGGATAGTGGGCAGAAAATTAACACCTAGTTTATCCGTTCCACATATATATGCATAATATAATATTCTAACCCCGTTACTTTATTGTGGGATTAGAGAATACTTCCTGGAGAAGACCAAGATACGGTGAATATTTCATAATTAGCTTAACAGCATTTTGTAATTCGATGAATAACTTGTGTAGATCATTTTTAAACGTGAGATGCTTTTGTTTTGAATTTATTCATGTAAAATATTTATAATGTACTAAGTTGATAAACTTTAATGTTCGGTTTGGTGTGATTGTTTCTTGAAATAAATTTGTAAAGATAAAAATTGCAAGAAATACCAGTTGTAACGGCAAGCAATTACCCATTAGCAAATGTAGTATTTCTGCTAATGAGTTCAAAAAAGAAAAAACTAAAAAAGTTAAAGAGATTGTAGCATTGAAAACAACGACCTCACAAAAGGTTTTGAAGTCCCTTGATAACTGAGCAATGCTTTTCAACATTGTTAAGGAGATAATATGACATATAGAGGCACAAAATAAATTTTACACGTATAGTGTAATTTTCCAACAAAGGAGATTGGGACGAATCCATCTGCCCCAAATCCAACCCTGCCAGTAGGCCCATTACGTGTTATGCCTAGACCAAATTTTTAGCAGTAAATTCATAAAAGAATATTTTTTTAAAGGCGAATCTGTATATTTTATGAAGGTCGTCTTAGAAATAATTTCTTTTTCATTATTGGACCAATAATTCATTGTGGTCTTACAAATAACATTTTGCCTGTTTTTGATTACATGGGTTGAAGTTGGTCATTTTCAGATATTGCTTCTCCTTCTAATGCATAAAGTAAATGGGTTAAGTGATAAATAGTTCTCACTTCCCACTAAATTTCCGTATTTGTCCTTAATCTCACTTATGAAGGGTCTTAATAACGTAGGAAGCACATTCCATAGAGATATTTAGTTGGGACACACGTTGACAAAACACGAAAAAGTTGCGAGGTATGTAAGTAACAAACCTTAAACCTAGTGACGTATTTTAAAGACACTTTATATGAGCTGGACCTAGACTCAATACGGACAATATTACTAATGGGCTGGACTGTTACATATGATATTAGAGACACTTCATATGCAACCTTGATCGATGGTGAGACAAACTTCACTGCTCAACTGAGCTTAGGTGATTCCTTCATCTTTGGGAGGGTGGTGGGATAAACCTCAGGACTTTGAGTCCCTAAGGAGGGTATATATGACACGTCAGATGAATCTCATATCAACAAAATACGAGAAAAATACTAGGTATATAAATAAAAAGCCTTAAATCTTAGTAATATGTTTTAAAGTTGTTTACGCCCAAACCCAGAGCGAATAATATCATAGTGGGTTAGGGCTATCACACTAGTTTTTATAGAAATTACAACAGAAAGTCACTTAAGTTTCATTTCCTCGATGTCACTTCAAAATACTCCACTATTTTGCTACAATAGTGTGTTTTTACGATTTCCTTGTCTTGTTCTATTTTTAAAATTACATAGCAAAGAAAAGTACTGCTAAAGCAAAAGAGCGTAAAGTATAAAAGGCAAAAAGAAGAAAAAGAAGTGGATAAAAGCGAATTAAAATATAGGAATAACAGTTGTCACGTGATAGCTTGATCCAGCTGGATTACCAAATTTTCCAGCTCTCTCTTTCTTGGGCTGCAGCCATATATATCTCACGAGACTTTTGTGCGTCCACAAATTAGCTAGCCTAGGATGCTTCTCTGTTATTTGAAATTAATAATTAAATGGATAGGAAAAAATTTACCACTACTGCTCTATCATTCTAAGACATAGGTATTGAACTTCATAAATCAGTGTAAAATGCTAGTACAAATTTTATAATCCCTATATGAGGATGAATTAATTACATTAATTTTTCACTCTTGAAATCTTTTCTGTTTATCGTTAGCGACATATTTTTTTATTTATAAGTTGTAGATTAAAATATAAAGTGTACTTTTGATATGTTCCACATATTTGGATTAAAATAAATACTATATTTTAAAATTTTATGTAGTCATATATTGCTATATTAAAAAAAAAAAATTAAGACTGCTCACTCACATTTTTCAATACTCTTTTTGCCAGCTAGACTCTTTTTTTCTCGCCATATTTCCACACACGTTTCCCAATAACTGCCTCTTATTATCCAGCCTGTAACCAGTAGCCTTTTATTTCTTTTTCTTTTTCTGAAAGTAGTAGTAGTCTCAACGTCTCAAATTCTATACTTTCTAAATCTCCAACATACCCTTTACTTTTTTGGTCACTTGTGTTACTTTCATATGGTCCTGCTCACCCACTTTTCGGAGAAAATAGAACTCTCTCAATGACTTTATGGACCAAAAGCATATGCTGTAACTAAGCTGTAATGTTGTAACTAGCTGTAATGCGTTTGATTTTAGCAAATGTCATTTTCTCAGCAAGCTCCTCCATGTCTCGTTTTAATACAAATCTTCACAAGAAAATTTTAACATTTAAATAATAACCCCAAATGACTCTCTCACTGTCCTATATAAATACCTCCCATTCCTCATAATTTATCTCATCCAAAACTCAAACAGTTACCTCATTACACACAGCTCCCTTCTTGCTCTACTCTACTACTCTTAAAACTTCTATAGAAACCAGCAATGGCTGCTTCTCATTTCATTTTGAAGCTCTTTCTTTTAATTTCTCTCTGTAATGTGTGCTTTGCTTCAAGAAAGCTTACTGCTTTAGTCCAAGAACCACAAGGTCAACTATTGCAGTACCACAAAGGTACACTCCTTTCCGGCAAAATCTCTGTCAATCTCATTTGGTATGGCAAATTCAAGCCTTCCCAAAGAGCCATTGTCTCTGATTTCATCACTTCCCTGTCTTCTTCAACTCCATCTAAAACCGATCCATCTGTAGCCAAATGGTGGAAGACCACTGAAAAATACTACCATCTCGCCAATTCCAAAAAATCCCTTTCACTCTCTTTGGGCAAGCAAGTGCTAATTGAAAATTATTCCTTGGGAAAATCACTGACCCAGAAACGGATTGTACAATTGGCATCAAAGGGTGAACAAAAAGACGCCATTAACATTGTTTTGACTGCCTCTGATGTTGCAGTCGACGGGTTCTGTGTCAATCGCTGTGGAACCCATGGGTCTTCCAAAGGTGCTATTATCAGGGGCAAGACTTACAAATTTGCTTATATTTGGGTTGGTAACTCAGAGACTCAATGCGCTGGCTACTGCGCTTGGCCATTCCACCAGCCCATTTACGGACCACAAAGCCCACCCCTGGTTGCACCAAATAACGATGTGGGTGTTGATGGTATGGTAATTAACTTGGCTAGCTTATTGGCTGGGACCGCGACGAACCCATTTGGAAATGGATACTATCAAGGAGAGGCAGATGCACCATTGGAGGCTGCTTCTGCTTGTCCTGGTGTATATGCTAAGGGTGCTTACCCTGGCTATGCTGGAGATTTGTTGGTGGATAAAACTACAGGTGCAAGCTACAATGCACATGGTACAAATGGAAGGAAATACGTGCTTCCTGCTTTATACGATCCTTCTACATCTACATGTTCAACTTTGGTCTAGAAAATCGATCGCTGTAGACTAGAGGGTTACTGTTGTACACGAAGCTAATATAGTGTAGTGAATACTGTAATTTTTGATTCATTCATTTGTTTGAGGCTTAAAATTAAAAGAGCAAATTGCTTCGGTTTGCTTTCACAAACATCTTTGTCCAATTCTTTTATTAAACTAACAAAATTTTAAACTTATTGAAATTGACACACATAATAATTAAGGATAACTTGGTACTACTGAGCCTTAAATATCGAGCCTGGAACCCATAGATAATTACTCAGTTCAATTAATTAATTATTTAATTTATTAAACTAACAAAATTTTAAACTTATTGAAATTGACACACATAATAATTAAGGATAGCTTGGTACTATTGGGCCTCAAATATCGAGCCTGAAACCCATAGATAATTAGTCAGTCCAATTAAATAATTTATTATAACACAAACACACAATTAATATTGTTTAAATTGTAGTAGACGACACAGACTTGCCGCCTGTGCATCCTGGACCAACCGCGAATCAGATATTAGTGTTACAGGGCGACCATAGGTCCGCCTATGTATGGGAGGGACATCTATTGGATCACTCTCCGCGCCAGGAGACCAAACGACTTGTGGGGATTTTTGAGGGAGAGATTTCCATGCCCGCGTAGTCCATCGCCTGCGTGCTATGGGCTTCCTTAAGATTTTTGAGATGGGGCGGATGTAGCTCGACTGGTCTCTCATCACAGTGTTGATAGAGCGGTGGTGATCAGAGACACACACTTTTCACCTGCCCACTGGAGAGGCCATCATCACGCTTCATGATGTTCAGGTTTTGTATGGGCTGCATGTAGATGGACTGGCCGTTGCACTGCCCCAGTATATGAGAGCTATGACGCATCCCCAGTATTTAGATTTGATGGGGTAGTATACTGGTTTCAGACCACACGGTGAGGCTGCACTTAAATGGACAGTCGCATTTCTGTGACAGCTATCAGAGAGCATACGGAGGTATTGCACCCCGACATTACCGGCGAAACAGAGGATATCCATATTGACCGGTACACGAGGTTGGCACTGTTCCTTCTTTTTTGGGGGTGTCTTATTCACGAACACTTTGGAAAATCTAGTGAGTGCGCTTTCTGCATCATCTGCAGCAGCTAGATGAGTTACCATATTACAACTAGGGTGCTACTATTCTAGCATACCTGTACAGGAGTATGTGTCGGGCGAGTATGGGCACCCAGGTGGACATATGTGGTTTTCTGCCGCTTCTACATGTGACAACTTTTTCGAATACTCTGTTCATTACTCCGAATTCTATATAGTCAAAATGACTCTTAAATTTTACGTCAACCTTTTATCTTAGGTTTGGGCCTGGCAGCAGATCCTACCATTGCAGCCACCTCTACTACCACTAGAGCTGGGTGTAACACCTCCGTTTCTCCCTCTAGCTACGAGGTGGGTTCTCCGACGTGGGAACTACCGAGGGAGTGATGCTCATCATAATCTCCCAATTGTTAGGGATGTGTTAGATATGCTGGTGGCCGGACAGGTAAATATGTACCTAAAATTACTTGTTTAGGTAACTTACTTGTTAGATGTGTTAGATTCACTTGTGTTGCGCATACTCACTTTTATGTTATTATTTGATAGTTCATCTGGATGCCATACATCGACGAGTTGCTAGCTCATCTGCCCGATTATTGCTCGGTCGACCGACTGTTTTGGAGCACTTCCGTCCCGATGATGTGCCTCGATGTGGTGGAGCATCATGCCACAGAGCGTGTACTTCGCCAGTTTGACCGTCCCCAAACTATATCGGGGGAGCCTGGATGGGTGCCTACACATTATCAGCGGGATGATCGTACTAGGGTGGACGATGAATTTGTAGGATGGCTAGAGGCGTAGGTCCATATTTGGGACCAGCGAGAGGAGTTGATTCTGCCACCACCTTTACAGATCCATGAGGCGACTATTGAACTCTATATGTCATGGTACTGCCGTCACACCCGACTAATGATCGAGAACCCCTTTCATATACTTGGCGATCGGTACAGACCATACAACGGGAGACACGAGGCACTAGTATGTTTTTTTGTGGGATAAGTTTTATAATTGTGATATAGCGTTATTTAATTAATATTTTAAATGTTATGCAGGCTTTTGGGCACCACATGTTCTACCAGTTGGGACAGGAGATCCAGCAGCATGGCGACAATGCTGCAGTCGTTGAGTATGGTCGACGGGTGGAAGAGCTGGCTCTCCGGACCTTGCAGCGAGCCGAGAGGGCACGAGGTTGGATCACGAGGCTGAGTATGTGGCGTCAGAGGAGCACCATCGGGGTAGGCCTGTCCCACGAGGCAGGGGTAGGGCACGAGCCAGGGCTGCCCCACGAGGTAGGGCTGTCCCACGAGGTAGGGGTGCCCCACGGGGTCGCGGGGGAGGGAGAGGAGGTGGTCCCCAACAAGGGGGCGTTGAGACACCTGTTGAACCACCTGTTGAGGCACATGATGAGGATCTTGGAGATGATCAGCCGGGTTATTTCCCTCAGCTAGACGATCCTTCCAGCAGCATGCCGTCGTACAACCTTCAGCTGTCTCTACCAGCATCACAGGTCACCTTGTCAGATATATTGTTGATCACGGGTACATTCGACGGAGATGTAGACTAGTTCTTTTTAGGCCCATCTACCGCAGCTGAGGATCGGCCAACCCGAGACATGGATGGCGGGCGCAGGTTGAGTTATGCATCATCCCCGTCGATTGATGTGGATCTACCATAGGCGCAGGTATGTTTGTATTAGTGTAAAATTTTAATTTGTTTTCTTTTCCTTAATGATTTGCCATAAATTAATTTTTAATTTTCTTATTTAAGCTTCGCCCCAGCCCATCACGGAGGCCACTGTTTGCAATGATGAGGACACCACAAATGCTTATACTCAGGTGGCCGACGAGACCATGGTGAGAAAATATTTTTGACTTAACACGTACATTACTAATATACATTTTCACATGCTAAGCTTAGTAATTGTTTTGTAGGTTGCTGATGGCCCGACGGCCCCTTCTACCGATCCTGCCAGCTGTACTGTCGATGCTGTTGTGCATCCTTACATAAAGAGGCGACTTGATGATGATGATTCTGATAGTGTACCCGGGCGACAGGGGATGCGACTCAGGCCAGCGGCTGTATTGAAGCACATAGGTTGCGGGACTCATTGATTTATTTTTGTTTGTATTTTATGTAAATACTACATTATGTAAATAATGGCAAGAATTGTATTTTAATAACAATTTTATTTTAACAGAATTTGAACAACAATTTTATTTTAACAGTACAACACAAACATAAACATAGCAAACCTAAAGATACATATAACAAACACAAACAATACAACTAATGAAAATACATGATAAGAGAAACAGAAAGATACACTACTACGCCCAACACGTACATGTCATTGTTTAGTCACGACCGCCTAGTATTCTCTACTCCAACCACTTGAGTTGGTCTTCCAGCTTTTTTTTTCTTCTTCCACCTCCTTAAGTTTCGCCTTCAACTCCGGAACTTCTTGTTTGGATTTTCTCTCTCTTTCCCACTTCTTCAAACACAAATTATGAAGATCTTGGAGCTTGTCTTTGTAGTATTCTTGCTGACAGGGTTCATCAACCCATAGATCAAAATTGCATATAGGTTCGTCGGGTTGCCTATAAAACTTGTTCATACACACCCAGTAACGGCGTCCAGCTTCTTCCCAACAATCGTGTATCATGCATTTTTTGCCGCACTCGCACCTTGGGACATAAAGGAGTTGTTGAGACATTTGTTAACGAGAAACCTTGAATTTATGACAATATTTGCTATTGGTTATTGTTAAGCGCAGAAAATAACTAGAATGCACCTATTATTTATAGGCAAGATTTTACACAAAATGTAGTATTATACCACGCTTTACATATTAAAATTTTATGAAATAAAATAGCTTTTTGACAGTCGGTTCAGCTTTTTTCAAAACGACAAGACAACGCACAAAATGTAGTATTATACCACGCTTTACATATTAAATTTTTATGAAACAAAACAGCTTTTTCGCAGTCGGTTCAGCTTTTTCAGAACGACAAGACAACATACAAAACGAAGTATTATACCACGCTTTACATATTAAATTTTTAGAAGGATAATAAAGGATGTCTTGATTTATAGGTTTTTTTTTAATTTTTAGATTCGTCTTCTTTACTAACACAAATAAGTTGAATATTTGAACAACCATATCAGCATCCCAATTTAATAGGTCATGTTAAAAAATAAGATGTAACAAGATTGTGGAACATAATTTTATTTGATAGATATTGCAACATACACAAGTACAAGGGCGTATTACAAAAACAATACAAAAACAAAAGACTAGGTGTATCCTTGATAGTTGGGTACATTGGACGAACTTGCACCAGGAGCTGGATTACTACCGCCACGCACACCACCTGAAGGGCATTTACGACGGCCGTGTCCTGTTTGCGAGCATATGCCACATTTACGCACATAAATGGTGTCACCAACATCCATTTGGTTCCGTATACGTGTTCTCTTTTGCACTTGCAGCTTGTGCAAATAGTCCTTGTTACACACCATTTTAAAAGGTTCTGGTGGCCAGTAATGCTGAGCACCCAACGGCTGCAACTGCCTACTATACGTGTCTACATATGCAGCAACACAGTATTGCCTATCAATATAGTTGGTTTCCCTTAAACCAACTTGTTGAAAGCACTTCAAGGCATGTGCACAAGGCATGTGGTAGATGGTCCATTTCCCACATGAACAAAACCTGTTGGCTTCATTCACCGTCTGTAGATTATTCCCCCGGTGTCCGCGGATAGCGGTCTTAACATCAAAAATACCCCGGTCGTGATCGTACTGTAAAAATGAATGCCAATGTGCTCGCCTCCTGTACCTTTCAAATATTCTCATCGGTATTGGCATAAATTGAACACCCCTATCCATCAATGCCGATGCAGCTCCATGCCTTTCAACAAACCTCTCCGCAATCTATTTGAATGTCATGTGGACCATGGCAGTGACAGGCAATCCACGGGCAGACTTTAACAAGTTGTTGAATGACTCCGACACGTTTGTATCAGGGCTCCCCATCGTCTGCCGCCATCAACATGCAATGTCCATATATGAAGCTCATGTCCCATCAGCCAAGTATACACTCGTGGATCTAACTGCCGGATTGCTTCCATGTGCCTCATGAAATTGTACTGCTGGTGCTCAGTTGCAGCCATCCACATTAAATCATGCAAGGCCTTGTCAGGATATTTCTTCTGGAAATTGGCCTTCAGGTGCCTCACACAGTAACGGTGGTATGCATAGGGTTCCTTCCATTCAAGCAAATGCCGTACAAAACTTAAAATACCACCATGTCGATCAGATATTAGACAAATACCTGAACGCTATTTGACAACATGCTGCTTCAAGTTGTTCAAAAAAAGCATCCACGTCTCTTCGCTTTCGTTGGCACAAATGGCAAAAGCTAGTGGAAATATTTGTCCGTTGTCATCTACTGCAACTGCAATCAAAAACTTAATATCATACTTTCATAGACATGAGTACCGTCTATGGAAATTATAGGACGACAATGCACAAAACCATCAATTGCTGGTTTAAATGACCAGAACACATAGTTGAAAATATATTCGGGTCTGTCCGGACTTCGCTCACGCCTCCATTAAACAACAGTCTCGGGGTTAAAGTGTTGCAGTGCGGCCATGTACCTGGGCAGAGATGAAAAAAACTTATCCCAGTCACCATAAATAAGTTCAAAGGCACGTTTGCGACCGAGATATGCCTTTCTTTTGGTTATAGTACAACCATACTCCTGGTGGACGGTTGTAATACACTCTTTAATCTTGAACCTAATGGACACTTCCAAATAAGGAATCAAGACAAGAGAAATCAAGTCTACATCCAGGTTGAAGTGATTCTCATTGAATGTGTCCATTTCACATTTGTGGGTGCTAATAAATTTACCCACTTTCCACAACCCTGATTTCTTCTTGCTGGCACGCAACATCCAGTGACAACCCATAAAATCTCTATGGCATACAGCCTTGTATACCTCAGTAGTTGACTCCCTTACGGTCATCTCCCAGCACTCTCTTACGCTGTAGATTTTTACAGCCCTGATTAAGCGAGCTTTATCGGGGAAATACATGCCCTTTGCCAGCACCGCTGGTCTAGACTCATCCCACATTGCTGATCAAATTTCGTCACATCCCTTGTGAGGGCATCTATGTCCGACATATTTGGCAGATTATCAAGGTAGGGAATATTCCGCTCATGAAAGGGCACGTGGGACTCGTACACTCTTGGTCTAACGGGAGGTGGAGGAGCATGCTCCCTCGTCAGCTCAGGTTCGGCATCCACTTCCTCCTCGTCATCACCCTCATCAAGGAAGTGCGTGTCATCTCCAGACTCATCGGTATTATTGTCGTAATCACTATCATCTTCCTGACTCTGCGCATCTGCCAAATCATGAGTCAATACGTCGTCTATGGGCAACTATGTAAGGTCAAGAACATCAAGTTGCTCGTTTTCACTGCTTAAAAAGAACAAAATGATAAGCTACTCAACTAGATAAATACTTTACATATAGCTATAGCACTTTACTTACAAGTCGTACTGTGTTGACGTTCCATGATGGATATTTTCTTGTTGGTGATGACTCCCGAATGGACCACCGTGGTCCAACACACCAAAACTACGCATATTCCAACAAGGAACGGGGGTCATAACTTGTAAAATTCATATCCGGATGGTACCCCCTATGAAAAATATGAGTGTTAATACAAATCCAATTCAAACATAAAATAAACATCACTAAAGCGTAGAAAAATTGAAGTTTACCAATCGTCTTGTGGATTATATAAAGTCGAAATATTATTTTGTGGCTACTCTTTCGCCGGTGGTGACAAGTTTAAATCAAGGCAAGCTCTTTCATCAGGAATCTGTCCGGCAAAAACTGCTCCAGAATAACCACCCGATGACTGAGGGTTATCCTTACTATGCATACCCTCAGTATTGGGAACGTCTTCAACCTTGATGTACATTTCCAACCATTTTATTACAATAAATTTCCTGTATTCATCCGGAATCCGCAAAAAATCTCTAAGAGTTTCATCATCTTCGATGTTAAACTCAGAATAATAAGCAAACCCCTACAGAGTCACAGAATACGAAAATCTATCGGTTACTTTAAGGTTCACCGAACGTTTCCTCACACTCATTTTTTACGTAACAACGATACCAATTTATCATACTCCATTGTAAGCGGCAATTTAACATGACACTGTAGAGATGAGCTATACCTCACAGAGTTATTCTCCATTACAACCTCACCCCCCCCCCCCCCAATATAATGAAACCCTTATTTTTGCCTCTTCAGACATTATAAAAAAATGCTTGATAAGAAGAAGAGAAGTATGCACGGAAGTTTGAAGGAAAGTTTTGAATGGATTTTCATAAAATTCTAACGCCTTTAAATAAGGCAAGTCCGAGCTTGGGGTGCAGAATGTTTTTATATAAAATGCAGTATAATACCACGTTTTATGTATTTGAATTATTGTTATGTCAGTTATCCGCAGAACACTTATTGGTGGGCCCAAAAATTAAAGTAAAACGCAGTATAATACTACGTTTCAGTAAAACGTAGTATTATAATACGTTTTACACTAAATTACAAGTTATTTATGGCCTGCAGAACACTTATTATTGGTGGGCCCAATTTAATAGGGAAACATAGTGTAATACTGCATTTTTCTTAAACGTAGTACTATACTGCGTTTCCCTATAAAAAATAATTTATTATATAAAATGTAGTATTATACTGCGTTTAACTTTAACGACTATCTTTCCGTTAAAGTAAAACACAGTATAATACTACGTTTTAGTTAGAAATGTAACTTTTTTTTAAACTGTATAAACGTATTTTATGTCCAAAAAGGCATCATTTCAGTTTCGGACTCCCTAAAGAACACTACCCCAAATGGAGTACAGTTGCCAGAGCTTGCTGTATTTCATTATGACTTTGCTTCACCTCCTCTCTATTAAATACTCCCTCCTTTGGCACAAAGTAAATATGTGGTCCTAAAAGTTTAAGGGATAAAAGCTTTGTGGAACCATAATATTTGTATATAAAAACTTCTTTTTAAAGGTAAAGTAGGTAGAATAAAAAGTTTAAAGTTAAATTGTTTCTAAATATAGAAATGTGTCATTCTTTTAGGAACGGATTAATAAGGAAAATGTGTCATTTAAATTAAAATGGATGGAGTAATTCATTTTGTAAAAAATTAATTTTGGTACTGTTTACCCTAAAATTTGAGTAACAATTAAACTTGTAATGTGATTCTAAGAATGTGATTTCACCTAATACCAATTGATAAACGTAAAGATAAATGATGTAAATTGACAATAATACAAAGCAAACCAGTGTTAGGTCAATGCCCTCGAGCTTGGTAGAGTAAGAACAGTTAAAGAGCATTAAGTTGATGAGCAGAAGAAAGAAATATTATATTGCTTTGATATTCGTAAATATAAGGTGTCTACAAATGATGGGGATTCCCCTTTATTTTTTTGGAGGAATCCTAATTATGGTACAATTCTAATTACGGAAGTAAATCCCATGATTAGTACAAATAACCGCTCTTGATTTGATCTATTCTGGGATTCCCATCGTGATCTTCAATCGGTTACAGATATCTTCCCTTTTTGTTATTGCGCTTCACTCGAAGTCGGTCATACTTAGCCTCAATTCCTGTTGGCCTCGGTCTCGACGGACATCTCGATCCTTGAACTCGACACCTCGTCTTCATGTTATAACCTGATCCACTGCGAGGCTGACCCTCGACGTGATCTCCTGATTTTGATTAAATAGCAAAATCGGGCAAGCTCGATTTTGACTGTATACAGATAGTCCCCTTGTTTCTTGGAGTGTAATGAGAAGAAACGAACCGAGCCTTCGATTTTGTACCTCGACTAATTATGACGTTACCCTCGTGACGTAAGTGACTGAGGCGATTGAAGCGTCGCATCTGCATCATTTTCAAGATCATTAATTAGTGCCAGTTGATGGTCGGCCATTAATGCCTTTGAACTGTCATACTAAATATCATAAATAGATCATCTTCATAATTTTCTCAAACTTTACTTCCAAAATCTCTTCTAATCTTCAGAGCTCTTCTTCCCCCTTCAAGTTTTTCAAATTTTGAAATTCCGTTTGTCAACCTTCTCTTCAAACAAACAAGTTTTATCTTCTTCTTTCTCTGAACTTGTATAAAAATGGCGAAAACATCGAAAACTGTTCCTCAGAAGGAAAAAGCGTATGCTTCGCTGCCGGTCGGCGATAAAACGCCGATGGAGCCACGCATCGAAGAGTGTGTTCCTGGGTCATGCGATCTTACTTCTGACTTTAAAGTTGAGAAAAACTCATTGGTACCTGGCCGATGTGAGCCGATGTCGAGGTACTTATGCTCGATAACCGAGGGCGATCTTGAGCCGGTGAAAAAAGATTTGCCATTGGGAAAACAAAGAGGTGGTGATTCCTACCCCCGAGGAGGATATTACCACTCATATGAAAGAGTTTTTAAGTGTTTACACTTGCCCTTTCACGATGGGTCCTGTTGATCTCATTATTATCAACTTCTGCCATCAATACCACATAACCCTAGGCCATATCCACCCCTATTTTTGGCGCATTGTTATTTTTCTCCGATTCTTCATGAGCAAGGCCGAAGGGATGTCTTTCACCCTCGATCATCTCATTAGACTGTACAGCCCCCATCTCTATCGAGGTGGATTAGTAAGGCTTCAGTGTTGGGCCACAAAGGTGTTGTTCTCGAGCATAGACAAGGACAATGATCGAGGATGGATGGGCCAGTCCATCCCAGTGAGGACTTCTGACATAATCCCGGCCAAGAAGATGCCATTTCCCGAAGAATAAAACATGAAGCGTAACCCACCAATAGCTTCTGTTGATTGTTTTGCTTCCTTTACCTTTTCTTATCAACATTCTTTCTTATGATGTAGTGGTCTCTTGGGTGCCTGGTGTAATCCCGAACCTTGAAAGCTGGGTTTGGAAGCTGGCCTCGACCTCTTCATATGCTGAGCACTCGTGGCGCGATTTGGCTGAGGGCCGATGGGAGGCCAAAAATCACGGTAAGCTTCTCTATATGTGTTCAATGCCTTCCTGTGAAATGTTTCTTCTTTTATTTTTACTTGATTTCCTCCCATACAGGTCTCGGAGACAAAGCTGTCATAAGGCCACCTCCACCAGGGGAAGAGGAGGCCCCAAAACCGGCTAAGGATAAGAAGAGGAGAAGGGTCTTGCCTTCTGATACTCCAAAGTCTAAGAAGAGCAAGTCTCGTAAGTCGAGGAATGGCACTGTCACTCTGTCTGCCGACGTAGACCAGAAACTACGAGATGAAGAAGAGGAGAAAGAAGATGCTGACTGTGAACTGATGGCTCGAAAGAGGGGAAGCACCGAAGCTTCAAAAGCAGCTGCGTCAGTGACGGTCGAGGAGGCTCATCTTCGGACTGAGGAGATCTCGTAAGATGGTCCGAGCAAAGTCCCCAAGTCATCGGAGGATGAAGATGTCTTCCACCGTGATGAACAATCACTGGGTGTGCCTGAAGGGTCCGGTTCCGAGGCTCTCCGAGAAGGAGTGAGCGCCCCAAGTGTCTTGCTTGGGGCAATCAATATTGATGATTCACCGCCCCTCCCCACATTTTCTATGTGGCAAATTCGGGAGGCCCAACCAATGAGGACCCTTGATGTGGGAACGGCCCACGAAGGGGATGTCTTATTCTGTGGCTGCTTCATGGGGGTCGATGATGTTTCCGACCTGGATGCATCAATCATTTTTTATGAGGCTTAGCGACTCCTGAACCAGGTAGATTTTAGCCCCCGTTATTAGGTTTATGTTTTCTTTTATTTCCTTTTGTTTGATTTTCTTCCTTTCTCCATAGGCCGTAAAGCTTCATCGGGAAGTGTTTTCCAAATCCCAAGCTGAGCTGGACAGATGTGAGGCTGATCTCTAAAAGCTCATGGAGGAGTGAGACGCCCTCAAACTCCTCAATGTGAAAAAAGAGGAGGTCAGGGACCTCCGAGTTGAATTGGCAATAGCTCATAAAGAGCAGACTGACCTGATTGAATAGGTAATGAAGAATCTTCTTAGAAGTTTGGTGTGTTGATTTGGGATGAAGACTAATACTTTGACCCTTTAGGTTCAGTAGAAGGTTGAAAAGATCGAGTAGCTTCGCGAGGAGGCTGAGATGAAAGAGGCAGACACTTTGGGGTGGAAGCAGAACATAGGTCGCCTCACCTCAGAGAAAGACACTGCTCGAGCTCAGCTATCTTCGGTTGAGCGTTAACTCCAAAACGTGAAGGAGGAGAGCTTGCAAGGGCCGCATGTGAGGAATAAAGAGTGAAGGCCGATGCGGAAACGGTCGTAGCCGTCTATCGACCTGATGCTGAAGCCGGTCACGCTCGAGAAAAAGAAATTGTCGATACTGTTGAGGTTCGATCATTCTATGTTGCCGAGCATGCCAAGTCTCAGTCTCAGAGAGAGACGCTCGAATAAATTCATGCTCGTGGTTTTGATCTCATTGCCGATATCGAGAACGTGAACGTGCTCGAGGTCGAAGCAAAAGCTTTGCTCTCCGATGATGATGACTCCAGGAGTGCAAGTGGATCCGAGAGCGGAGAAGATGAAGATGGAGCTCCCGGGGAAGATTAGACACTTAGAATTTTTTCTTCTTTTTCTTTTGATTTTTTGTGTAAGACCCTGAGTGGTCTTTGTAAATACTTTAGTATATATGAAAGGTCCTTTTTCTTTCCGGATTGTCTATGATTTCTATTTCGTGAAATTTCTATTCTACCTTCGCCTTATGATAATTATGATATACTTTAGGTTTTGTGAGAAATTCGACCACTTTGCTGCCTTGTGAAAATTTCGTTGAAATCGGATTGCTATAGTCTCTATAATCGAGTGAGTACTTGCTCGAACTTAGAGTAGAAAAACCCTTAGGTTTTTTGGTTAAGCGAGGGCAGGTCCTCGAGCTCAATAATGTAATGGCCCTAGGCTCTTGCATATAAAATTTTTTTATGCCTTAGCATAAGTTTGTTTAATTTACTACCTCTTAAGGTTTTCGAGGGTTGATGTTATTGAAACCCTATGTAAATTTGCCGAAGGTAGCCCTTTTTAACCAGTTTTATGAAAATATTTGAAGGCCTGTTTGATTACGGAATTCGGACATCTCGGAACCGTGTTAGTTTTGCCATAGCCTTTAACTTGGTATTTTCCCATTGGGCTTGTTTCTCAATTATACTTCAACTTGTTTGAAGTATCAGTCCCTGAGTGGGGTAGCTATAGCCTATAAAATCGAAGATTGCCCTTTTATGGTCTTATGATTTCGAAGTTTAATAATTCGAGCATGTTGATTCCCCGAGTACGGGGTTAATTGCTCGAGCTTTAGTCACGATTGGCTCTTGATCCGGTTTCTGCAATAGATCGTAAGTATGAACTGTAAAGTAGTAATTTCACTAAGGCATGGAATCTTTGGTAGGGAAAAGATATTTCTTTTAATAGATCATTCATGCATACATGTTTTGCCATTAGGGATCAAGTAATCTACACGGGCACGGTTCATTCGACCGTTTGTCCCTTTACAAAATTTACCTATCGAGACCCTATCAACACGAAGTATTTTCCTCGAAAATATAACATCCGAGGGTGATGCCCCTCCAGTATTCAAGGTTGATTGTAGAGAAGCCTCAGATACTATTGAATTACTCTAAGTTAGCACGAACAAAACCTTGCCGGAAAAATCCATTTGAGATAAAAATCGGTCGAAGGGAAAAAGAGTACAACGCATGCTTTCCGACCTAGGGTCTTCGTTTTTGGAGAGAACTTTAACGTCTTCGACCAAACATATGCAATAAGTTAGTATAAAATACAAATGAAAAAAGGAGAAAACCATACCTTAGCAATAATAACTCTTAAGGAGTGATATGTTCTAGTTATTTGGCAATTGTTCGCCGTTTATCGTACCAAGTTTATAAGACCCTTTTCCGACGATGCCGAGGACCTGATACGGTCCTTCCCAATTTGGACCGAGCTTCCCCTTGTTTGGGTTTTGAGTGTTGATGGTGACCTTTCTCAGAACTAAGTCCCCAATTTTGAAGTGTCGAAGATTGGCTCTTCGATTGTAATATCTTTCGATTCGCTATTTCTGGGCGGCCATTCGAACGAGGGCGGCTTCATGTTTTTCATCGAGCAATTCGAGGCTCGTATTTGTAGCTTCGTGATTTGATTCTTTCGTAGTGTACCGAAATCTGACGCTTGGTTCCCCGACATCAATCGAGATCAGAGCTTCATCACCATATACTAAGGAAAACGGCATTGCCCCCGTACTGGATTTTGTTGTTGTCTGATATACCCAAAGGACTTAGGGCAAAATTTTTCTCTATTTCTCCTTAGCGTCATTCAGCCTTTTCTTTAGGTTCTAAATAATGGTCTTGTTTGTTGATTCAGCCTGTCTATTCCCACTAGGATGATACGACGTCGATAATATCCTTTTTATTTTTTGACCTTCTAGGAACTTCGTTATTTTGCTGCAAATAAAGTATTTTCCATTGTCGCAGACTATCTTGGCGGGTATCCCGAATCAGCATATGATGTGATCCCAAATGAAGTCTATGACTTCTTTTTCTCCGACTTTCTCGAAGGACTGTGCTTCAACCCACATAGAGAAATAGTCAGTCATAAATACAATGAATTTAGCTTTACCTGGGGTCAATGGTAGAGGGCCGATGATATTCATTCCCCATTTCATGAACGACCATGGGGATAAGACTGAATGAAGCTGTTCCTTGAGCTGATGAATCATTGATGTATGTCTTTGGAATTTGTCGCATTTTCGAACGAACTATTTAGTATCTTTTTCCATACTGTCCCAATAATATCCTGCTCTGATGAATTTGTGAACCAGTGATTCAGCACCGGAATGGTTCCCGCAGGTGCCCTTGTGAATTTCTCGTAGGACGTAGTCGGTGTCTCCCGGACCCAAACATATTTCCAACGGCCCATCGAACATCCTTCTATACAATGTTTCATCATCGGCCAATGTGAATCATGCATATTTCATTCGCAGAGTCTTAGGATCCGACGAAAGTTTCCCATTCTTCAGATAATCGATGTATTTATTCCTCCATCTAGGGTTGTTCATTCGGATTGGATATCCAAAATACGAATCGATCCATTCAATTTCAGATTTCGGATTGGATCGAATTTCATATTATGTTTATTAGAATTTCGGATTTCGGATTAGATTCGGATTGGTATATTTTAATCCGATCCGATCTGAAATCCGAAATTATTAGGCAATGTATAAATACTACACTTTAATTTCGGATAGTCAGTACTTCCTTTACATCTTCCTCCAAGTTATTACCTTTACAATTACTAGATTTAGCTATATTGGCACCATAGTACTCTCATAATTGCATAAACATGAATTTTTCTTAATGTAGTGCCTCATTTACAAAGAAAATATGCATATTAGTTTGCAACTTTGAGGCATAATAATACGATACAAAATCTGATCAGATCCAAACTTTAAAATCCAATCTGATCCGATATAATTCAGATCGAATTCAGATTGCATTTTCTAGAATCCGAAATCCGAAATCCAAAATGTGCTAAATCCGATCCGATCCAATCTGTGCACAGCCCTACTCCAATCCCAAGTTAGGCTTGTGGAGTTTATTTCGGCGTGGCCTTCTTTGACTACCGGCTTTGAAAGTTGTATAACAGTCCCCGAGCTAATTTCATCATCTTCGACTTAAGACCCCAAATATGCAAGGGCATCGTCCTCAATGTTCTGTTCTCAAGGTACATGATGCAGGGTCCATTCTTTGAACCGGTGTAAGGTTACCTGCAATGTATCCAAGTATCTCTGCATTCGATCTTATCGAACCTCGAAGGTTTTGTTGACCTGGTTAACCACGAGTTGGGAATCACACTTGGCCTCGATGACCTCTACTCCCAAACTTTTAGCCAACTCGAGACCTGCAATCATGGCCTCATACTCGACTTCATTGTTAGTCAACTTAGGGGTTTTGATAGATTGTCTAATCGTATTGCCTATGGGTGGCTTCAAAACAATGCCTAGTCCGGACCCCTTCACATTTGAAGCCCCATCTGTGAAAAGGGTCCACCCCCCTGAAGACATGCCCGATTTTAGAAATAGTTCCTTTTCGACCTCGGGCACGAGGGCTAGTGTAAAGTCGGCCACGAAATCTGCTAAGATTTGAGAGTTAATGGCCGTTCGGGTTTGATACTCGATATTGTACCCACTAATTTCGATGGCCCATTTAGCCAATCGGCCCGAGAGTTCGGGCTTGTGCAAAATATTATGAAGGGGTAAGTGGTTATGACACAAATCGGATGACAATGAAAATACTATTTTAATTTCCTAAAGGCACTTATTAGAGCAAGCGCTAATTTTTCTAAGTGTGGGTACCGGGTCTCTGCTTCACCTAAAGTTTGGCTAACGTAGTAAACAGAAAATTTCATACCTTGCTCTTCTCGAACTAGGACACCACTTACTACGACCTCCGAGACTGCCAAATACAAGTAGAGTTGCTCGTCAGCTTTTGGAGTGTGAAGTAATGGTGGGCTCGAAAGATACCACTTTATGCCTGTTGGCATTCTGGGGTCCAAGTGAAATTGTTCTTCTTCTTGAGTAGTGAGAAGAACCTGTGACTTCGATCCAAACACCTCGAGATGAAAGGGCCTAAGGCGGCTATCCGTCCTGTTAACCTCTTAAAGTCCTTAACACTGTCCACGACTGTGATGTCTTCGATTGGCTTGATTTTATCGGGGTTGATCTTGATTCCCCGGTTTGACACCATAAAACCGAGGAACTTGCTTGAACTGACCCCGAATGCATATTTCTTGGGGTTGAGCTTCATGTTATATTTTCTCAATATGTCGAAGGTTTCCTGCAAATGTGTCAAATGGTCCTCTGCGCGCAGGGACTTAACTAACATGTCATCAATATAAACCTCCATTGATTTACCTATTTGTTCTTCGAACATTCGGTTTAGTAGGCGTTGATAGGTAGCACCAGCATTTTTTAGCCCAAATGACATTACATTATAGCAATAAATATCGTACTGAGTGATAAATGAAGTCTTTTCCTTATCCTCCGGGTTCATTTGTATTTGATTGTACTCGGAGTAGGCATCGAGAAAGATGAGGATCTCGTGGCTGGCCGAGGCATTGATCATGCAATCGAAATTCGACAGCGGAAAAGAGTCCTTAGCGCATGCTTTGTTTAAGTCTTTATAGTTTACACACATTCTAAGTTTATTCCCCTTCTTGGGGACTACAACTACGTTTTCTAACCACTCGGGATATTTTACTTCCTGGATGGATCCTATTTTGAGAAGTTTGGTAACCTTGTCCTTGATGAATGCATGCTTTACCTTGGACTATGGCCTTCTCTTTTGCTTTACCGGTCTGAACTTCGGGTTCAAACTCAATCGATGGATGATGATCTCCGGTGGGATCCCTATAATGTCAAGGTGGGACCAAGAAAAACAATCCATATTTTTAATAAGGAATTTAATGAGTTTTTTCCTAAGCTCGGGAGTTAACCTCGTGCCCAGGTATACCTTTCGATCGGGCAGGTGCTCGATCAGTATGACTTGTTCCAGCTCTTCGACCGTTGACTTCATGGCATCAGAATCATCGGGGGTTATGAAGGTTCGAGGTATCATACAATTATCATCCTTGAGAGTCTCCTGCTGTTCTGATCTGGTCGAAGCCAGCGACTGTGGTTGCTATTTGACTTCCTACTATTCCTTCGATTCTGGTCCCTTAGTTGATGTTAGTGCCGATACTGGTATTACTTCAACAATTGCAATATTTGGCTGCTGGTTGTTCGTCGTACATCATTTTGACGCCTCCGGTGTTGGGAATTTCAAGATATGATGAAGCGTTGAAGGTACTGTCCTCATATTATGGATCCAAGCTCTTCCGAGCAACGCATTGTACCTCATGTCACCTTATATCACGTGGAACTTCGTTTCCTGGATAGTTCCGACCACGTTCACTGGAAACATGATTTCCTCTTTGGTGGTTTCACTCGCTATGTGTCGCGCCCCCTTTTTTCTCGCGAAATTGGGTTTCGACATGTGACAACTCTTTTAAAGGAAGGGTGTTAAAAGAGAGAGTCACCACCTAATGAGTTTAAGGTGCGTTAGGGCACCTATTTGCAAACAAATTAGGTTTAACCCGTTTGCATCATCAATGATAGGGTAAGGGCTCAAAATTACAGCGAAGAGAAGGTGTTAGACACTCTTCGAGGTCCACAACTATGGGTTACGGCCGAACTCGAATTATATGAATTAGTTTATGTGATCAGAGACAAGAAAACAAGGAGTTTGGGAAGTTCATTATTAAATACAAATAATAGATTTAAAGACAAGATGGGGGTTCTAAATTTTGTAGCCTAAAGGATCAACCCGTGCAACATAAATAATATTCGTAACTCCCTCAAGATGAGGTGTTAATCGTATTATTCAGCAGGCACATACTATCATCTCCTACTACCCGATTACTATCTTTAAGTTGTTATCAAAAGCGTACTAGTTAATTCTAAACCGTGCTTTATGCGTGCACTACCCAGCCCATGCCTATGGTCCAGGAGGTGTTTGGACCTCTATTTTGGGTGGTTCTAGACCTAACTTAGGTTACTCAAAAATGAGAAAACTAAGCGACATACAAAACAAGTTGGACTTCATATAAAGCAGTTAAGGGCTCAGGTTAGCCTCCACACTTAGACAACAAATGCACGCAAACTGTTATGCCCCGCAGTATTACGTCGATGTTATGCTCTATAGTAATATATTACGATGATGTTACCCTCTACAGTAATACATTACGGTGATTTTACACTTTGTAGTATTAAGTTACGACTGTATTGCACCCAATAATATTACATTACGGTGATGTCACGTCCCGCAGTACTACATTATGACGATGTTGCACCTTGTAGTGTTGTACGTTGAATTTGTCATAAGGTAACTGACATTAGTCCAAGGAAAAGATTATTTGGAGATTATAATAATTATGCTATTTCAAACAAGTAATAAGTAAATTCGTAAAGGTGAAAGGGGAAGCAAGTCAAAGAAAACGAATTTTCGTCCAAGTTTGGCATGTTGGGATAAATACTGCTCGAGCTAAAATACTCGATATTTATGGACTAGTACCATACAAGTTATCACATGACCATAATAGTAAGGTGTATAAGGGATGTGAAAAGAGAGTAGTATTTTAAGTAAGTGGGAATAATTCTTAAATATGCTGGTAATTAATTAATTACCGGGTAGCGGGATATTATCTAATTAAATTCATTGGTTGGGATTGGATAAGCCAAACGTGGCAGCCATATGTGAGCCACTAAGTGACTCTTAAGAAACTTTGCAAGGTGGCAATATTAAAGAGATAACACCTTATCTCATTTTTGATTGAAAATACTATTAAGTTTCAAAAATGAAAAGGCTTCAGCAACATTGAATTCCTCTCTAACATTACAATCTCTTAGGGAAAATTTCAACCAAACTTTCCATACAATAATGTCTCTTCTAAAAAGCTTCAGCCAAGCTTCCAATTTCATAGTACATCAACTTTAATCACATAAGGAAAAGGTTTCAGCCAAGTTGTTCTCTCGATAAGCAATGTTATTGATTCGAGTGTTTCATATAATTTGTTCCGTGTTTTATCGCAATTAACGTGTGTTAGAGGATTGTCAAGGGAATCGACTCAGGTATGCTAAGGCTATCCCTTCTTTCTTTTGGCATGATCCATACGATACGAATGAAATGTGTAAATGCACAAATTCCATGAATGACTCTATTCATAGAGGTATTAGAGATATCTATGTTCTTGAAATTCCGTGTGTCATAATATTTTATCATCTGTTCATGGGTCTCAGAAAAATATGAAAATTAAAAAGAGTTTACTTTATGATATTACTCAAAGGCAAAATGGTCTTATGAAGCTCCAAAAGATTTTATTAACGTACTTTTCATGCATTGCATTCATGTGCATTGACCCATGACCAGATGGTGTTATATACTCATATATATGTATGTATATGTATATGGGATATGGGAAAAGGTTACGACATTATATACGCACCACCACCTGATCAACTGGTATATGATGATGATATTGCCTACAGTGGCTAAAATATGATTCAAACGATGTTATATACGCATATATGTATGTATTCAAATGGCGTTATATATGCGTATATATGTATGTATTCAAACGGCGTTATATATGCGTATATATGTATATGGGATATGGGAAAGGTTATGGCGTTTACGCACTACCACCTGATCAGCTGGTATACGATGATGATTTTGCCCACAATGGCCAATATGATATGATGGGATACCCTCAAAGGCTGATGATGTTATGAAACATGTACCTATGCACGACATGACATTCATACGCATATGCATGACTCTAAAAGTAATTTATGATTTACAAAGTTATTCAGACTTGCAAGTTGAGTCATGTATTCTATATTTCTTCCATGTCTCTTATGTACTTATTTATGTGCCTTACATACTCGGTACATTATTCGTACTGATGTCCCTTTTGCCTGGGGACGCTGTGTTTCATGCCCGCAGGTCACGATAGACAGGTCGAGAGCCCTCCAAGTAGGCTATCAGCTCAGTGAAAGATGTTGGTGTGCTCCATTTGCTTTGGAGTTGCTTGTTTGGTTAGTATGATTTAGACGTGTATTGTTTAGTATGGCGGGACTCTATCCCGACCTTTATGACATTTATGTACTCTTAGAGGTTTGTAGACATATGTCGTATACATGAAAGATTGTACGGCCTTGTCGGCCTATGTTTGAGTTTATAAATGATTATGTTGGCCTATTAGGCCCGTATGTCACGTGTATATAATGATGTAATAAGAAAGATACGTTACGTTGGTACTCGGTCGAGTAAGGTACCGGATGCCCGTCATGTCCCATCAGTTTGGGTCGTGACAAAATTGGTATCAGAGCAGTTCTATCCTAGGGAGTCTACAAGCCATGTCTAGTAGAGTCTTGTTTATGGGTGTGTCGTGCACCACACTTATAAGCAGGAGGCTACAGGGCATTTAGGACTTTCACTCTTTCTTCTTAATAAGACGATCCTACATTCAGAAAGACGATCGATAAGAGATACAGCTGTGGAATTATTGAGGAACTCGATTTTGCATCTTGCTTATGATAAGTAAATGTGAGGTCTTTAGCAAATCATGGGTGTACTTAAAGGTGTAAGCCTCTTGATAAGGGACCTTAAGGCAAGAATATTTATCCACATTTATGGTAAAAGACAATGCTTTTAAGAAGTAAAAGAAGCAAGGTGAAGAAGGGTATGAGGCGCCCCGTTAATGAAGACTATCGGTAGTACAGTTCCGGCAGAAAAATATAAGCATTAAGAGTTACCCTCAACAGTAACAGAGATATGTACAATTGGCTGTACCCATCTCAGGTATGCCCTATAGGGGCTAACAGGTGTAGTTTAAGAAAAGGACAGAACATCAGGACCTGGCTGGGGTTAAAGTAAACCAAAATGGTGAATGGATTGTTTGTGTTAGTTAACATTTCCAAAGGATATTGCAAGTGTGCTAGTAGACCTCCTTGTGAGATACCTAGATGGTGCACCCTAAAATATTAAAGCTAGATATAGGCACTGAAAGCCTGGAAGGGATAAATATTCTCTTAGTGTGACTCTCGTCCCTAGTAGAGCGAGGATGTTGAGCAACCCGAAGAGCCGATGAACGAAGCAAGGAGAGCTAAAAGCGAAAGAATGTCGTGTTAAAATTTTCACAAGAAAAGGGATATGCAGAAATAATAGCAGAGTAATGAGAAGAGAGATAAGGAAGCATTATGAATAAGGTGTGACCATGGATGAAAACGGTAGACTGTTACAGAACCTATAGTCAAATGAAGGAAGAGACGAAAGGTGATGGGCCTTAAGACAATAAGAGAGTATAGGCCATAAAGTTACATCCTCATTTCGAGAAATAAGTTCATGACTCCAACGCAACTACCAGAAGGGAGAATTAAACCCTAGAATAATAGAAATCAGTATGAACTGGTGAACAAGATAAACTAAATATGAATAAGGAATTGAGTGATTTGATGATAGTCAGCATCATGAGAATTATAGATTTCATTCTGGCAATAACAGAATGGACAACAGAAAAAGATCCATGATGAGTTCAAAAAATGGTCATTCAGGGAGATGCTTCCCTAAAAGCAAACAATGTGAGCAAAGTTAAGCTTAAGAGACTATATGTGCCAGTTACACTAAGTGTCACCATCGCGAGCGAGGGATTTTGTTATCCTTGGTACAAAAGAATTTACGCAAGGTGAGTAAGGGTTATTAATAATGTGAGAGGACGCTAAAGATGAAGAGGAAAAACATATATAGGCAGGTTGTCATAGCTCCAAGTCTTAGTACACCCCTAAAGGGAGGAATATGGAGTGATGTGACATTAAGTCAGAATTAAGTGGTTCTAATAACTATGGAATGGTAAAGGAAGAATGCGATAAATGAAAGAAGAATGAGATTACTCTTATTCAGCTCCGACATATATGCTACAATTCCAGAACATTATGCAAACACGACGCCAATGAGAGGAAGTAAGGGTCCCTGCCCGAGATGTTATTGATAGAAAAGGAATCGGTGCGAGACATAAGTTAAGACAAAGGAAATAACCCAAGAATGATTTCGCATGAGAATGGGCCAACGAATAGTTAGTAGTTGATTCAGGAAGAGCCTAGTCACGATTAGACAAGAAGTTACAGACAAGTCAGTAGATCATGCAAGATAGATGTAGTAAACCCCAACATGGAAAATTCAGCCCCACAATTACGACATTGTAATACTTGAGATATATTCATATAGGAGTTGGAGAAGTTAAAAAGGTACTATATGAGTGTTACGGAAATAAAAGAGAGTGCCACTAGGAAGACGATCAAAATATCAGTCCAGAAGCAACCCCACAAGCACAAGGGCGTGGAGATAAGTAACTACGGATAAGTATAGGCAAGGAAGGACAGTAGAAGGTCCATCAAGTATACGATATAATAAGCTCACATCTTTGCAAGATTAAGAGGATCCTCCGTAAGTACTACAGTGAAGGACTAGCTTAGGAAATGAGGAAGAAAGCTTCAACCTAAGCATAGTAACCTTATGAAGAAAAGGTCATGTAAAAGTAGTCTCACAACAAAAATTGTATGCCCTCCAAAAGAAAGTGACACCTACCGTGGCTAATGAACGGGGAGAAAGATTGAAGGTAATATTTGAGACTATATGAGTTGCACAAAAATTTTGGCATGCGTGGGAACTAGGATGAGTTAAGTATCACACAACAAGAGGCAGAAAGACCAGAAAAAGTAATTGCATATGTTTTAAGAGAGCTGAGATAGAACGAAAGGAATTATTCGACCAATGATCCAGAGTTAGTACATTATGGACACACTCAAGATTTTGGAGCATTATATTTGTTGGCAATCATACAACCATAAAAGACTCTGGTATAAGTTAAAAAGAAGAATTGAGACCAGGGCATAAACAAATGATTGAATTGTTAGAAGATTGTATCATGGATATTCCATAACGCTCATGAAAGGCTAAGGTAATAACTGATACCATGAGCCACAAATCAGAAGGTAGCTTAAGTCTACATAAAGACTGATCGGAAGGAAGAGGAAGTTAAAGAATCACATTACCCAAGTAAATCAAGAGTCTAATTATTGGACCTAGAAAAATTATAGAAGTTGTGCTTGAGAACATGACAGAATCACTCTTAATATCAGATGTTCAAGAGAAATAACATAACAACCATAACATATAATGGCTCTACGAGAAAGCCAGTTAGAAGAAGTACCAGCCTCATAAGAAGTCAGTAAAAGCTCCCATCAAATAGTGTATGTAGTAGAGGTGCGAGTATTATAATAGAGCTTCAAGTTATGGACGTGAATTATATCTATGTGGAGGGAAGGTCATGAAAGATATAGAAGATACGATGCAAAATTTTAAGGTAAGTAAGTTAAAGGTGAACAACGTATGAGATACTCAAAGGTAGAAGATTGTGAATAATCCATACTTCGGATAGAAGTCTATAAGCGCAGGGATTCAATATCCAGGAATGATAGCAGCGACGTCAGTAGCATATCTTCCAACCTATGGTCTAGGTATCGAAAGGCCTGATTATGAGAGTAAAGGATAGTTAGAGACGATGTGATGTCTTGCTTGATGTTCCAGAACAACATAAGGAAATCTATGGTGCAAGCAAGTTGAAGGAAGGCCGCAAATAGAATAAATAGATATGTATAGGTCTCAAGCTAAAGTATAGTGGAGCGACAAAGTTTTGACGAAACATGAGTAAGGATGAGGAAAGGCAAGTGAAAGGGTGACGAGAACGGATACGTCCTCGGGATTAAAACCCATGAAAACAAGAAAGTTAATGGTTTCTCTAAGTTATAGAAAGTTCAGTATAGCCTAAATGAACTCAAACGAGTCTAAGACTGATAACATTCAGAAGAGATGGAATGCTGGCCTGTTAATAGAATGAGGGTGTAATTATTATAGAAAAAAAAATAAAAAATGACGTTTGGGCCTTCGATTGAGTAATGATCTGATGAATAACAGAAAGGAATCTCATGAATTGGATAGGATTAAAATACCCACGCAAGGTAAATCACATTGGGATGCCGTGAGATACGGTTATGAAAGCAGGGTATCAACCTAGGTGGATCAATCTAATCATTTCAGATGTTCCCCGATAAAACGTGAATCCTAACAACAATATTACATAAAAGGTTTAGTTATCAGGGGTGGATTATGGATCAAAATTGAGGTGAATCAACAATGGATGGATAAAAGTTATAAAGTATGAGAAGAGATTAGGCCGTCATTCTTAAGATGAACAGTAATGTGGAAGCATTAGAGGACATAGATTTATACATATAAGATAAACAATGAAAGTAACCTGGGATTTGGTAGCAGACCTCAGTAACGAGAAGTCGAGATAAGAGTTATGGTATAGTATGACCTATGTAGATGCAGTAAAGTCATACGAATGGATAACCACGTCTATAAAATAAGAGATAGCAATATTCGTGAATTCAACATAGTACCGTGCGAAGAACGTCAATATACTCATATATGCCCAAAGGGACATTTTATCAATCTCTACATATGAAGACTAGAGATTGGGCACACTTACAAGGTCAAAATTGTACAGGCTGCATGATGAAAGGTAGCAACCGTTACGAGATTAGAAGGATTCTGACTACAAGTTGTGGTGTGAGAAGGAGGCCTAAGGGGGGAATGCCCTGGACTTTGGACTCATTCACAGAATAGTCGCCTAGATGGAAAGGGAAGTTCTAAAGTATTCGGAAGATATAAGTTATGAAAATGATAAGTGCACCAGTCAACATTCGAGGATGAATGTTCCAAAGGGGGGAATAATGTTATGCCCCGCAGTATTACGTCGATGTTATGCTCTACAGTAATATATTACGATGATGTTACCCTCTGCAGTAATACATTACGGTAATTTTACGCTTTGCAGTATTAAGTTACGACAATATTGCACCCAACAATATTACATTACGGTGATCTCGCATCCCGCGGTCCTACATTACGACGATGTTGCACCATGTAGTGTTGTACGTTGAATTTGTCATAAGGAAATTGACATCAATCCAAAGAAAAGATTATTTGGAGATTATAAGGATTATGCTATTTCAAACAAGTAATAAGTAAATTCGTAAAGGTGAAAGGGGAAGCAAGTCAAAGAAAATGAATTTTCGTCCAAGTTTGGCATGTTGGGATAAAATACTGCTCAAGCTAAAATACTCGGTATTTATGGACTAGTACCATACAAGGTACCACATGACCATAATAGTAAGATGTATAAGGAATATGAAAAGAGAGTAATATTTTAAGTAAGTGGGAATAATTCTTAAATATGCTGGTAATTGATTAATTATCGGTGTGAACACCTAATTTTTGACTACACTCAAATTTTATACTAGTTTAGTGTAAATATTTCTTTTAGGTCTAATCTTAATATTTAAAAACTTTTATCTTACTTTTAATATGTTTTACTTTAGAAAAAAAAGGGTGCCAAGAAAAGTTAAAATAAAATAAATAATAAACTAACGGAAGAACAAGAATCAGTAAATTAAGAAAGATACAAAATAATATCCCTTTTACCCATGATCTCCTCAACCGCCCCACGATTTCTCCTCCTAACTCCCATTTTTCCACTTCTTCATATTAGTGACTTTCCCACTTCCTCATATTAGTGACTTCCCCACTTTCTCATGTTAGTGGTCATGTCCCAATCCCCACTTCCTCATGTTAGTGCTCACTCCCTCATGCCTCACATCATGCGCGCATACACACAATCACTGGCACACACACAGAGTCACATATATTTTTGTTAACCATTTGCACATCTGGATCGGGAACTCCTACATATGCAAAGATACAGATCAAAAAGCCATAGGCCGGATTACAAAGAGATACACGGATAGAGGACTGAAAATTCCCAAACGTTCTGCTTTCTTCTTATCCAATTTTTCATGAAGACATCATGAAACAAATGACCCCTACCCATTCTGAACATAGCTCTTATTCTGGACAGAAGAGGCCCCCCTTTCCTTTGATTCCCATATAAAAGAAACACACTCACACACGCATAGATACAGCAGGAAGTTTGCGGTGCCGTTGGAGGTTCTGTTTGTGTCGACCAATTTTTGGCTGCGATTCCGGCAGAAGTCTGCGGTTCCTGTTGCTCTGTTGCTTGTTCCACGTTTGCTGAAAGAAGCTGCCAAAGCTTAGTTGTAATCAAATTCATATATTGAAAGAAATTTGCTCATGAGGGCATGGATGGCAAAACTTGGTTAAGGACCGCTATTTTCCTATACTTAATTGCCATTTCAACTAGTAGAGGTAATCATGATTTTCATATTATTGTAATGATGAATGACTACTTTGACTAGATTTGTTTAGTTTCATAGGTGCTAAGTGTAGCATGTTTTTCGATTGGCTATTTTTTCATGCTTAATTGTTTTTTTTTAAATTAAAAAAAGTGGTAGAGGTAAATCATTATTTGTGATAACTTTGAGTCAATACTACTGATTGAATTTTATTTTGGTCTGTGTTAAGTTTTAGTATTCTTTTTTCTTGGATAGTTCTGCAATCCACTTGAAGATGGCTAAACTTAACTTTTAACTGATAGAGGTAATTATGAGTTACTACCATCTATTTGATTGTAGGCATTGAGCGCATTAGGTTTTCTTGGATTTACTTTACAATCCAATTTTATGTAATCGTGCCTAGATTGCTTTAATTGAGTATAAATCTTGTAAAATAATTTGAGGCATGACATGCCAAATAAAACCCCTAAGCCCATGACCTTCACAAAACTAGTTAGCGTTTATAGAAAATTTGAGGCATGCCATTTTCATTAAATAGACCATGGCTCTCATGTAATTAATTTTAACTCTTTAGAAATCGAGGTGTGCCATTAGTTGAATTTTCCATGGCCCTCGCAAACTTGAAAGTGTGTAGTTTCTTTAGGCGCGCTATGTAAATTAACTTCCCTAAACTCGGGTGTGCATTTATGTGACCCAAATCCAAATCTCAACAAATAAAATGTGTCATGGACCGCGGGTGTATTTATGTAGCGTGGCTTACGATGTGTTTTAAATGACTTTGAATTTTTTTGAAATATTAAAAGCGGCTAAAATAATAGCACCCTTTTGCTTTTGCTTGTAAATTAGCGGCTCATAGTTCTTAGCTTATTATTTGCTATTAGTTGATTGTGCAGTAGTGAGAAATTTGGAGATCAATTGGTGTACCATTATCTTTTTTTTTTTTTTTTGCCACAATTCCCTATTATTCTTGTTTGAAGTTCGTGTATCAAGTTTCAGTGACTCAACTCTGTTTTGCTTGGTAATGCTCGTTATTGGTTTCTTGGAACACATTTTGCATGGAAATTCGGGGGGTGCATTTCATGTGGCCCGATCATAACAACTTCAAACAATAATAAAATAAAGATGTCGCGAATCGCGGGTGCATTTCATGTAGCGTGATTCGCGGTGTGTGCCAAAACGGCAAGTGTACGACAATCGTAACTTGTTCAAAAAATAATTCCATAAATCCTAAAAGCGGTATAAAATAATTAAAAAGCGGTTATAAAAGCTAAAAAATACATAATAAGTTTAAAACATGTAATAAGTCAGATAATTAGGCTAATTTTAATAGTTTAAGCAACCGTGCTAAAACCACGGAACTCGGAAATGTCTAACACCTTTTCCCGAGTTAACAGAATTCCTTACCCGGATTTTTGTGTTCGCGGACTGTAATACAGAGTCAATCCTTTCCTCGATTCGGGATTTGAACTGGTGACTTGGAACACCATAAAATTATCCCAAGTGGCGACTCTGAATCTAATAAAATAATCCCGTTTCGATTGTCACTTAAATTGGAAAAAACTCCCATATACCCCTTCCGGGGGTGTAGGAAAAAAGGAGGTGTGACAGCTCTGGCGACTCTACTGGGGAAAATGAACCCAGAATCTCCGGTTCAGGGTTCAAGAATTTGAGCTTAGAATAACTGTTATATTTGGCTTTATTTATTATCTGGTTTTATTCACATGTTTGGGCCTAATGTGCTAAATGTTGCTTTTTACCGCTTTGATATTGTTGAACTGTATATAAAATTGCTACGAATCCCTCCTCTCTCTGAGTCTTCTAAATCATCTGGGAAATGTGCACTTCGTGTGACTTCTTTTCTGTTAGAGTCATATCCCAATTTTATAACGAGGTTCGGACAAGTTGCAAAGCTGGTGAAGCTTCTGTATTCCCGGTACGCTGCCCTCCTCGGCTCGAGCTGTCCGCTCGGGTAAGCCAGGTCTAGAACAATAAACCCAGGTTTTCAAACCTAGTATAACATAGCCTCATGCCGGATCCCTAGTAGAAACACTTGTTTGCATCATGTGCATTTGACGTTGGGGACTCAACACAGGGGTTGGGTCCATCTAGGACAGGTGTACCCAAAAAAACAGACCATCTTGATGCATCTTATGTGTTACATGTTGCCTTTTTAAGGGTAAAATGGTCATTTGGCGGACCAATGATAATTGAGGGTGAATGAAAAATGAGAAGAAAAAAAATAAAAAAAGAGGGTGAAGTGTGTAATGAAGCAAGTGGGGCGTAGTTATAATTTTCTTTCACACTTTTTCAAGAAAAAGACCAAAAAAAAGAATGATATATGAAAAATCCATAAAGATTTTGCATTTTTTCAAAAAAAAAAAAAAAACAAAAAAAAAGGAAAAAGAAAATCAAAAAAGATTTTGCATTTTTCATCCTTTTCAAGGAAAAGACAAAAAATATATTTTCTCTAAATTAGTTGTTTTCTTTATTCTCGCTCATATCCAATCTGCCCGAACTACGTAAACCTGATTCTCGTCTTTCGGGGCGTGATACGTAGGCAACCCACATAGGGTCCAGTCTTCCTAGTAAATCTTAGGTTCTTGACTTTGCTGGGTCTTAGCCAAATTTTGCACTTCTAGCCATCTTTTGGCCAAATAAGCTACTTTGCAAAATAGCCTAAATCATGTCTTGCGTGTTTCCAACAGGAAGGATTATTATCCCACATAGCGTTCTAGGTCTTTAACCTATTTGGTTTTAATTTTCTCATACATGTGTGGATTTACTTACCGGAGTTTGAGCATGACAGAGCCCAGGACATCTAGTCAGGATCGCTCATTCAGGAGTGGATTAAAAGAAGATTTTCTTTTTTTTTTATGTCGTCTTTTACCTTTTAATTTTGTATAGTAATGTAGAAGTTTTATTATTATTATTGTACTTTCTATTTTGCATTTCAAAAGATGTGTAATAAATCAAAAATTCAAAAAAAAAAAAAAGATTTTGCGTTTTATATTTCCGTTAGTAATTTTCTTTAAAATACTAATTGTAAAAATGAAAAAAAAAAATTGAGGTGGTTTTTCCTTTAGGCAATTAATATCTAGAACTACAAATAATTTTTTTATATTTCCTTTAGTATATTAAGACTAAAACTCCAAAAAAAAGAAGAGAATGTTCTTTTAGTACCTCTTTAAAAAGTTTTCTTTAAGGTATTAATTTCAAAAATACAAAAAGAATTTCTTTTGAGGTTCTTCTTTGGAAAATTAATGAAAAATTTTAAAAAAATTTATTTTCATTAGAACTTTAGGATATTGTACATAAAAGTAAAAAAAGAATATACTTTATCTTTTGTTTAAAGTTTCTTCCTTTAGACAATCAAATTGAAATCCAAAAATATTTTATTTTATCTTTTCATTGCTTGTTTCGAAATCTTGCATCGGGATGTCAAATGAAAATTTAAAATATTTTTCTGTGGTTTATTCTTTAGATTTTCTTCCTAAAAAAAAGAATCAATTTTTTTTTTCTTCTAAGGTTTTTCCTTAATAATTTTCCATAGAGTGTTTGTTTCAAAAAGAAAAAAAAGAAGCAAAAAATATATGCTCGTTAAGCTTGAGTTTGGAATAGGTTATAGAACATTAAGTTTAGAAAATTCATAAAAAAAAAGATTTGCTTCTTTTATTTCTCTTTTTTTCGTCAGAGTAGTCATTAAGATAAAAAAGAAAAAAAGGGAGGATGTCAGTTTGTTTACTTTATTCCTATTTTTTTCGAACTACGCAAAGATCTGATTCATGCGGCGTCATGATACGTAGGCAACCTACATAGGGTTCGATCGATTATTTTTATTATTATGGAAAAAAACAAAAGGAAAAAAAAGAAAAAAAGAGAAAAGGAAAAAATGGTGAAGTCATGGCATATGAGAAATGAGAGGAAAGAAAAGAGTGATAATTAGAAAAAAAGGGGAAGGAAAATGAGCAAGCAAGTGCTGGAAAACAAAAAAAAACAAAGATTGAAATGAACAAATTGGGATGATGCCAACTGACCTTTGTACCCTCAAAGTCATTTTAGAGCCGATAACAGTGGCTAGGTGCATTGCACATAAAATGAGATTATCTTATGTTAAATGCCCTAACGCTAACATGATAGCTTCATTTTGTTATATTCATAGCAGAAGGGTAGTTGGTTTGTGGGTTTTAAAGTGGTAACTCTTCTCTACAACACAAAGTCAAAAAGCAATGGCAGATAACAACATAACTGAGTTGGTTGATACCGGTGTCCGAAAGCAGTTGGTTGAACAGGACAATGGGTTGGTTGAAGAGGTAAAGATGTTAAGACAACACATGGCGGACATGTATCAGGCTTGGATGACTGGGGAGGCACCAACCCCGCCACCACCTAGCTTCTTAGATGCTACCCTTACCCAAACTCCGGACACAATGCCAGATGATCCTCCATACTCTCCAGATCCACCCGCTTATCAAAGCTTTCCCAACCACCCTAGTAGCTCCATCATTCGTCCTCCAACTACCTTTTCCCAAAAGTGCCCTCCTGTCACATCCACTATTCCGACAATGAACACCCACTCAAAGCTCATGATGCCCAATATTACCCCTCAGAGGTTGCCCACAAGGTTCCCAACTCATACAAGCAGGGCCCGCGAGATGAGCCTCATGTTGAAAATGAAAAGTTCACAGGAATAGAAGGGCGAGATGGGATATCCATGAGGCTGAAAGTCATAGAACAGTCCTTAAAGAATAAGCAAGGAATGGGAAACCACGGTAGCATGGATTACAAAGAACTGTCTGTGTCACCTAATGTTCGCCTGCCGGCGGGATTTAAATTGCCAAAATTTAACTTGTATGATGGGTGTGGAGATCCGGTAGCACACCTGAGGGTTTATTGTAGTGAAATGAGAAGTGTTGGAGAGAAATATGACTTGTTGATGGCCTATTTTAGTAAGAGCTTGATTGGGGCAGCTTTGAACTGGCATACTCGTCAAGATGTTGGTAAGTGGCCTACATTGGGTGACATGGCTCAAGATTTTTTTCGATACATTCAATACATATCAGGCGTTATCCCAGACCGCTCCTCCCTATCTAGAATAGAAAAGAAGCCGGAGGAAAACTTTAGAGAGTTTGGGGTCAGATGGAGGGAGCAGGCTGCTGGAGTCAATACCTCGATTGGTGAAGAAGAAATGGTTGAGCTTTTCCTGCAAGCCCAGGGGACCACCTACTTCAGTCATTTGATCCCGGCCTTGGGAAAGCCTTTCAATGATGTGTTAAAAATGGTGGAGCTAGTAGACGAGGGAATCAAGTCAGGCAAAATCATGAGTTGTTCGAAAGACATTCAGAACATCCCAGTAAGCTTGGGTGGAAGAAAGAGAAACAGAAAAGATGATCCGATGGGCTTTCCCGATCAATACTTCTAGCCTCGAAATCATCCCCGTGTATATCTTTGTGCACCAGATGATCCTCCCCAATGCCACTTCTCTCCACATAACTCCCAAAGTCGTACATCACTTTCCAGTACCCAGCTCCACAAAATGCCTATCTACCCCTACGAGCTTACCGAAAACCCCCTAGATCAGGTTTTCGGCCTAATCAAGCATTTAAAAATGAGAGGTTACGGAAGAAGAAAATCTTCACTCCATTGGGAGAGTCATATACCAGTCTGTTCCAGAGGCTAAGGAAATTGGACATGTTGAAGCCGACCTAGATAGAAATGCCAAATCCTCTTCCAAAGAAGTTTGATTTTTCTCAAAGGTGCGCATATTGCTCAGATGCCCCGGGGCATGACATAGAGAAGTGTTGGAATCTAAAGATTGTGATTCAGAAGCTTATTGATGCAGGCGACATTGTCGTGCAAAGTCCAGATGCAATAGACACTAGCCAAAGTCCATCACCTGTGCATAATGAGACACATATGGTGGGTATGATTTGTTTTGAAAAGGAATATGAGAATTCTTCTGAGGTCCTCGGAGGTCCACGTGCTGCGAAACTTTCAACGCTATCAGAGGTTGATCCTAAGAACGAGCCGGCAAAAGGAACCCAAAAGCAATTTGTTAAGAACAATGTGATGAAGACTTGTGAAGTTCCTAGTATTGTTGATGCAGAATTCAGTGGCTAAGATACCGTGCTTGGTAATTAGAAAGACGCTCTATTTCTTGGACAGCCGGAGGGGAGCTTTGGTGGCTTAGTTTTTTGTCATTTCTGTTGTCTGGGTTATTTCAGGGTTGTAATCCGGATATTGTCTTGTAATTCAAACCCTTCTATCCTTTTATTTTGTCTAGTTCCTTTAGTCGTAGTATCTCATTTAGTGTTATCTAGGTTTGTTTTAGGGTTGTACCCCAATTCATTTTGCTTGTTTTGTTGTTCAAACCCTTCCACCATTTGTCTAATGCAATTCTCTATTTTCTGCTATTTCTAGTCATTCTTTTAGTCCCCTTCTTCTTTTACAGTTTTTTTCATGATGGTTCTAGTGACATGACATGCACAACATAATTCTCAGCCTGATCTTTAAAAGTCAGTTTAGTCAGGAAGATATGAGACAATTTTGAAGATAATGGAGACATTTGAGAGAAATACATAAAGCCATTATGAGATCACTTCAAGCCCGAATTGTGTGAAACTGGGGCAGAAAGAGCATAAAGAAACCCTATTAAAATGCATCATGCCGCATCATGTTGAAGCTAATGGAAAGTTTGCCCAAATTGATAGGGGCTGTTCGTGGTAATGAGAGTGAGGGTGTTGTCCAATGGTGCTTTGTATTTAACAAATGTAGAAAGCGAATGCGTGAATATGGTTATCAAGTCTGGTACAATCAAAAGATGATACAAATGTTTTCCTTGGTTTGTTTGATTGTATAGTTTGCACTTGGCATGTTTTGGAGATTGGAATAACGAAGGCATTTTGTTCTGCTATCTAAACACTTTATCCTTCGTTACCCCTTTGAGCCTTATTTATTTTCTTTCATACCCCTCTTTCGGAATCAGTAGCAAAGATCAGAAATGCAAGCGTGAAAGATAAGTAAAGGAAAAAGAAGAAGAAAAAGAAAAAAAATAAAAAGAAAAAGAGAAGAAAAAGAAAAAAGAAAAAAAACAACAAAAAGAGAAAAAGAAGAAAGAAAAGAAAAGAAGAGAAAGAGGAAGAAAAAGGAAAGAAAAATCACAACAACAAAGTAATTTCTATGACATGAACTACGTTCGACCTGATTCCTTTTAAGGATACGTAGGCAGCCTCACGGTTCGGTCCCATCAAAATAAAAATCCAAAAGTCCCTAAGCAAAGAAACTGGGGCAGAAGTTGTGTTTGCTGTAAGAAATCTGATTCCAAAAGTTGTAATTTTAAACCCATGTCAAACTATTTTGAGACTTTGATACCTTTTCTTTCTAACCCCATCCAAAAGCCCACATTACGGTCCAAAGAAAGACCTTCCGATTAGTCTTCGAGAGATGCCAAGTTGAGCAAATAGAGGTGATTCATATTAGGGTAACACTCTGGTCCAAACAGGAAAAGTAATGAAAATGAGAGAGTCTTATCGGTGAAATCCCTCACAGGCACCTTAAGGAAACGGGAGTTAAGAGAAATAAAAATGAGAGAGTCTTATTGGTGAAAACCATCACGGGCACCTTGAGGCGACAAAAGTTGAGAGAAAGAATCAAATGAGAGAGGCTTAATAGTGAAAACCCTTTGGGACTACAAGTCAAATAAGGATTGTAAATTAGATTGGATAATCGGAGCATTGAAGTCCAGTTTCACGGCTTAAAGGGTACAACAATAGTTGAACATCAGACTTCCTTGACAGAATAGGCCACAGGTGCATGTCATGGTCGTTAGAGTTGGTATCCAATCTGATAGGTTTCTCCTTTGTAGTTTTCTTGTTAGGAATCATCTCTTTCCCTTGTTTTTTACTCTGTTTCTTTTGTCGTATTTACTTCCTTTTTCTAAGTTTGTTTGGTCAAAACAAGTGAGAAATGACTTCAAAATTTGCCACCAGCTTTCCAAGTGCACAAAATGAGATCTAGCTAGCACATCAAAGCGTCATAAGTCAGGAAAGAACAACAAGCGCACTAAGCTGGTAACAATCAACATGCTTTGGGATCCTTGTGAAATTCAAAGCTTTAGTACATATTAATCCCTGGATAATGCAACAAATGGAGGGTGTTAGGTGAACAGATCAAAGGTATCTTCTGTGGTAAGATTCACAAAAGTGGTTAACCAGTGGCAAGCGAGGTCTTCCAAGCAGAAATCAAAGTTATCATGGCAAGAGAGGGAGCAGTAGACCTCAAGGCCAGGGCCAATGCTTTAAGTCAAGGAAGACAACATACACACTGAGTTGGTAACAATCAACATGCGTTGGGATCCATGTGAAATACAAGGGACAAAAAAGGTGGTAAACCAGTGACAAGCAAGATCTTCCATGCAGAAATCAAAGCTATCATGGCAAGTGATGAAGCAATAGACCTCAAGACCAAGGCCAGTGATTTAAATCAGGAAAGAACAACGTGCGCATTAAAGTTGGTAATAATTAATATACCATGGGGATCATGTGAAACACAAAGGTTTGGTAGATGTTGGTTCATGAGCAATGCAACAGATAGAAGGTATTGGGTCTGAACGGATCAGAGGTATTTTCTGTGATAAGGGTGACAGAGAAAGTGGTCAGTCAATAAACAGGAAAGGCCTTTCAAGTTGAAACCAAAGTTATCATGGGAAGTGAAGGAGCAATCGCCCTCAAAGTCAATGCCACAAACCAACCACCATATTTATAAACTCACAAGTTTTCTTTGTTTGAAACAGGGATGAAAATTGTGTCCAAATCAAAGCTTGGAAGTTTGAATTTTTTTCAAGTGTCATGCCCAAATTTTGTCAGCACAAAGGCGGTTTGAGAAGGGGAAAGGAAAATTTGTTCGATCTATAGGAACCCTCCATGAGGAAAAGCATGGTTCAGAGGCAAGGAATTTTGTTTGTTCTGCAGAGATCCTCCAGAAAGAAAGCATGGCTTAGGTAAGTTCATTCTCATCTCTTCAGGACCCTCATGGATAATGGGATTTAGTTTTAAGTGTTCAGGACCCTCCTAGACAATGAGATTTAGTTATAAGACCTTCATAGAAAATAAGATTTAGCGTAAGTTTTACCTTTAGGAAATAGGATATAGCTTTGAAGTTGTCACTCTTAAGGTGAGATTTATTTTGAAATTTTCAGGACCCTCCTAGAAAATGGGACCTAGTTTAAAATTCAAAATAATCATGAGTAGCAAGATCTAGTATAAATGTACCCCAAAAGGATATAAGTCGGCTTTAAAGCTTTCATTCTTAGGATAGGATTTAATTTGAAGTTTTCAGGACCCTCTTGGAAAATGGGACATAGTTTAAAAATCGAAACAATCATAAGTAGCAAAATCTAGAATAAATGTACCCCAAGGAATATAAGTTGGTTTCAAAGTTTGCATAGGATTCAATTAGGAGTTTTCAGGACCCTCCTGAATAATGGGACCTAGCTTTAAGATTTTCATTAGATAACAAGGTTTAGCATAAGTTCTGTTGTAGGGTAATATAATTTAGTCGTAAAATTGTCACTCTTAAGATAAGACTTGATTTTTGATTGTTAGGACCCTCCTGGATAATGGGACGTAGTTTAAAACTGGCTTGTATAACAAGATTTAGCGGAAGTAACACCTTTAGAAGATATAACTTAGATTTAAAATTGTCATTTAGTTAAGAGTTGTCAGGACCCTCCTGGATAATGGGGAGTAGTTTAAGACCCTCTTAGATAACAAGATTTCGCGGAAGTCATACCTTTAAAAGATATAGCTTAGATTTAAAATTGTCGTTTAGTTAAGAGTTGTCAGGACCCCCCTAGATAAGGGACCTAGCTTTCAAATTCTTAGTAATATGATTCAGTTTAACACTCACATATGTGCCCAGCTACCAAACTGGGGCAGAAAATTTTCTTTGTTTTGTCTATTTTTGTTGAAATCAGGTACCCACTTGGAGAACAGGGAAAAGCAGTTCAAGTTCAGCAGTCAGGCGCCCACCTGGAGAGCAAGAGAATACAATTCAAGTTCAGCAATCAGGCCCCCACCTAGAGAGCAAGGGAATACAATTCAAGTTCAGCAATCAGGCGCCCACCTAGAGAGCAAGGGAATACAATTCAAGTTCAGCAATCAGGCGCCCACATGGAGAGCAAAGGAATACAATTGAAGTTCAGCAATCAGGAGCCCACCTGGAGAACAAGGGAATACATTTCAAGTTCAGCAATCAGGCGCCCACCTGGAGAGCAAGGGAATACAATTCAAGTTTCAGCAGCCAGACGCCTACCTGGAGAGCAAGGGAATACAATTCAAGTTTCAGCAATCAGGCGCCCACCTGGAGAGCAAGGGAGTACAGTTCAAGTTTTAGCTTTCAAGTTCTTATTGATATTTGGTAACATGATTCAGTTTACACTCACATATGTGCCCAGCTACCAAACTGGGGCAGAATTATTTCTTTGTTTTGTTTATTTTGTTAAAATCAGGCGCCCACCTAGAGAGCAAGGGAATACATTCAAGTTCAGCAATTAGGAGAGCAAGGGAATGCATTCAAGTTCAGCGATCAGGCGCCCACTTGGAGAGCAAGGGAATGCATTCAAGTTCAGCGATTAGGCGCCCACTTGGAGAGCAAGGGAATACATTCAAGTTCAGCAATCAGGCGCCCACCTGGAGAGCAAGAGAATACAATACAAGTTCGGCAATCAGGAGACCGCCTGGAGAGAAAAGAGAAGACAACTCAAGTTTCAAGGGAAAATAGTGTCAAGTAACAAGAGAAGACGGTTCAAGTTCATGAGCAATCAGGCGCCCACGTGGAAAAAAGGGGAATTCAATTCAGAATGCAATTCAGGTCAACAACAAAAGAAGTTCGTGTCAAGAATGCGAGTCAGTAGTACAAGATGATCAACAGAAGTTAGTCACAATCCAGAATAAAAAGAAAAGAAAAAAACAAAGCAAAAAAAAGGCAAGAAGTGAATCCAAATACAGAAGTTAATGAAAGATGTGACCTGCTCAAGACAGGGCTGAGGTCACAAGCTCTGCATGTCCTGTCTTGGTTTGAGAAGTTGAAGAAGATTGAACCAACACCTACAGCTAACAAGCATCAAGATTCAGATCAGGGTCCGCATGAAAAACCAACCAAGACTCAAGATCAAGCTTCAGAAGACTCATAGATAAGAATCTTGTAACTCGTAGCTGATAGGCTTAGTTAGTCTTTTTCATTTTTGATTTTGATGTAATAACGGGACCACAGATCGGAGCCTCGGACGAAACCTCACTCGACCCTCGAACTCATCACTCCATCACCTCATCCACTTCTGAACTACACGCGACCTGATTCCCTTATAACCCGGGATATATATGCTGTCCAAAACCAGGACTCGGTTGCACTTTTTTTTTTCCTCTTTTGAATAACGATATGGTCAAAAAATTAGTCACATGGTTCACTTTATCTTTGCCCGAAAACTCTTCGTGTTTCCGAGCAAAGAGGGGCAGCTGTGAATACCTAATTTTTGACCACATTCAAATTTTATACTAGTTTAGTGTAAATATTTCTTTTAGGTCTAATTTTAATATTTTAAAACTTTTATCTTACTTTTAATATGTTTTACTTTAGAAAAAAAAGGGTGCCAAGAAAAATTAAAATAAAATAAATAATAAACTAACGGAAGAACAAGAATCAGTAAATTAAGAAAGATACAAAATAATATCCCATTTACCCATGATCTCCTCAACCGCCCCACGATTTCTCCTCCTAACTCCCATTTTTCCACTTCCTCATGTTAGTGACTTTCCCACTTCCTCATATTAGTGACTTCCCCACTTCCTCATGTTAGTGGTCATGTCACAATCCCCACTTTCTCATGTTAGTGCTCACTCCCTCACGCCTCACATCATGCGCGCACACACACAATCACTGGCACACACACACACGATCACATATGTTTTTGTTAACCATCTGCACATCTGGATCGGGAACTCCTACATATGCAAATGATACAGATCAAAAAGCCATAGGCCGGATTACAAAGAGATACACGGATAGAGGACTGAAAATTCCCAAACGTTCTGCTTTCTTCTTCTCCAATTTTTCATGAAGACATCACGAAACAAATGATCCCTCCCCATTCTGAACATAGCTCTTCTTCTGGACAGAAGAGGCTCCCCCTCTCCTTTGATTCCCATATAAAATAAAACACACTCGCACACGCATAGATACAGCAGGAAGTTTGCGGTGCCGTTGGAGGTTCTGCTTGTGTCGACTAATTTCCGGCTGTGATTCCGACAGAAGTCCGCGGTTCCTATTGCTTTGTTGCTTGTTCCACGTTTGCTGAAAGAAGCTGCCAAAGCTTAGTTGTAATCAAATTCATATATTGAAAGAAATTTGCTCATGAGGGCATGGATGGCAAAACTTGGTTAAAGACCGCTATTTTCCTATACTTAATTGCCATTTCGACTAGTAGAGGTAATCATAATTTTCATATTATTGTTTAGTTTCATAGGTGCTAAGTGTAGCATGTTTTTCGATTGGCTATTTTTCCATGCTTAATTGTTTTTTTTTAAATTAAAAAAAGCAATAGAGGTAAATTATTATTTGTGATAACTTTGAGTCAATACTACTGATTGAATTTTATTTTGGTCTGTGTTAAGTTTTAGTATTCTTTTTTCTTGGATAGTTCTGCAATCCACTTGAAGATGGTTAAACTTAACTTTTAACTGATAGAGGTAATTATGAGTTACTACCATCTATTTGATTGTAGGCATTGAGCGCATTAGGTTTTCTTGGATTTACTTTACAATCCAATTTTATGTAATCGTGCCTAGATTGCTTTAATTGAGTATAAATCTTGTAAAATAATTTGAGGCATGACATGCCAAATAAAACCCCTAAGCCCATGGCCTTTACAAAACTAGTTAGTTTTTATAGAAAATTTGAGGCGTGCCATTTTCATTAAATAGCCCATGGCCCTCATGTAATTAATTTTAACTCTTTAGAAATCGAGGTGTGCCATTAGTTGAATTTTCCATGGCTCTCGCAAACTTGAAAGTGCGTAGTTGCTTTATGCGCGCTACTTAAATTAACTTCCCTAAACTCGGGTGTGCATTTATGTGACCCAAATCCAAATCTCAACAAATAAAATATGTCATGGACCGCGGGTGTATTTAAGTAGCGTGGCTTACGATGTGTTTTAAATAATTCTGAATTTTTTCAGAAATATTAAAAGCGGCTAAAATAATAGCACCCTTTTGCTTTTGCTTTTGCTTTTGCTTTTGCTTTTGCTTTTGCTTGTAAATTAGCAGCTCAGAGTTCTTAGCTTATTATTTGTTATTAGTTGATTGTGCAGTAGTGCAAAATTTATAGATCAATTGGTGTACCATTATCTTTTTTTTTGCCACAATTCCCTATTATTCTTGTTTGAAGTTCGTGTATCAAATTTCAGTGACTCAACTCTGTTTTGCTTGGTAATGCTTGGTAATGCTCGTTATTGGTTTCTTGGCACACATTTTGCATGGAAATTCGGGGGTGCATTTCATGTAGCCCGATCATAACAACTTCAAACAATAATAAAATAAAGATGTCGCGAATCGCGGGTGCATTTCATGTAGCGTGATTCACGGTGTGTGCTAAAATGGCAAGTGTACGACAATTATAACTTGTTCAAGAAATAATTTCATTAATCCTAAAAGCGGTATAAAATAATTAAAAAGAGGTTATAAAAGCTAAAAAATGCATAATAAGTTTAAAATGTGTAATAAGTTAGATAATTAGGCTAAGTTTAATAGTTTAAGTGACCGTGCTAAAATCACGGAACTCGGGAATGCCTAACACCTTCTCTCGGGTTAATAGAATTCCTTACCAGGATTTCTGTGTTCGCGGACTGTAATACAGAGTCAATCCTTTCCTCGATTCGGGATTTGAACTGGTGACTTGGGACACCATAAAATTATCCCAAGTGGCGACTCTGAATCTAATAAAATAATCCCGTTTCAATTGTCACTTAAATTGAAAAAAACTCCCATATACCCCTTCCGGGGGTGTAGGAAAAAAGGAGGTGTGACAACCGGGTAGCGGGATATTATCTAATTAAATTCATTGGTTGGGATTGGATAAGCCCAACGTGACAGCCATATGTGAGCCACTAAGTAACTCTTAAGAAACTTTGCAAGGTGGCAATATTAAAGAGATAACACCTTTTCTCATTTTTGTTTGAAAATACTATTAAGTCACAAAAATGAAAAGGCTTCAGCAACATTGAATTCCTCTCTAACATTACAATCTCTTAGGGAAAATTTCAACCAAACTTTCCATACAGTAACGTTACTTCTAAAAAGCTTTAGCCAAGCTTCCAATGTCACGACCCAAACTGAAGGGCCATGACTAGCACCCGACCACACTTGCCGAGCACCAACGTACATTTCATCTAGCCTTCATTATTATCTTTTAAGGCTGACGAGATCAATATAAATGGTAGACCTAGATCATGGACAACTAGCAATAAAATATGACGGCATGAACATACATAGCAGGGGATGACCAGACAATCAAGAAACTACGTATAAGGTATGAGCTACCACGCTACTATGAAAGACTATACAACAAAAACTAGCCGACAAGGCATACCAAACTATACATGAGCCGACACCTGTCTATGAGCCTCTAAAAGAACATAAGTGTTGCAACATAGCCGGAACAGGGCCCCGACATACCCATAATGTCTATAACAAAAATTGCATACCAAGACCAAGGCAAGTCCGGAGAAGGGATCTCGCCAATCACCGCTGAACTGGACAGTCTACTGTGGTGGGGGAGCTGCACCTGCCTGTCTATCAGGACCTGCAGCACGACATGCAGCGTCCACAAATAAAAGGACGTCAGTACAAATAAAGTACTGAGTATGTAAGGCAAGGAACCATAAATACGATCAGTAATGTAAGCAAGGATAGAGAATATACAACCTGTAACATCTTAGTACCTCTGAGGGCTACTTACATGAAATGCATGATACATATGTATAAATACATAAACCTTTAAAGCATTCGCCTCTGTGGGCATCATCATCATCATATCGTACCCGGCCATAATAGGCTCGGTAGAATCGTACCCGGCCACGTGGAGCTCGGTAAAACCCAACTGATCAGTGGTTGCACAATAGGTGCTGTACCCGGCCAACTATAGCGTGGCTCGGTAGAGTAAAATAGATACATATATATAATGCATGCTCGACTCATGGAATCACATTCTAAACCTTTCGGAGTGACGTAAGGTCGGTATCCTCTGTACACGTTATTAGGACTAACTCTTCACTATGAACCTTATAAGAATCAGGAAGTACCAATAACATTGATAACATAAGAATAAGAGAAGCAACATTAACATCAATCGTTCCATAAGAGGGAAAACAATGTAAGTACTGCTAGCTTCTAAGAGTAGAGTATCTTTGGAAGCTCGTTCATTACATTATGTACAATCAGAGTCGTGCAAAAGAAGGAAAGGGATAGCCTCACATACCTTGTATATACTGCCCCAATCTCAAGCTATGCAATTGTCAAAACTCCTTAGTCTACAATAAGAGAAATGATACTATCGTTATCATTTAAGCGTCATAACTATTATGTATCGACCACAACCTATTTTACGATGAAACGGACAGCACCTCCCCTATATATATGACCTCACACCATTCAAAACAGTCACCAAACAGCCCAAACAACATCAATAATAAACATATTGAGCCTCCCAAAATAGTCCACACATAGCCTAATCACTCCATACATACGACGACCACCGTAGTCGTGTCAAACAACCTGGAAATGTTACGAATAACTATCAGCCCATAACCCTACATATATATGGTGTTTCTCCACACCCTTCCTCCTCCAAAACTCCACAAGATAGTAGTAAAATACGCAGCCCAACAACAACGCAAAACAGTCCACAAAACAATAACATTACTACCAAGCCTTTCGATATATATCTCACAAGTTCTAGCTTCAATGGCTTAGCCGCAACTTGGATAATCTTAAATACATATAGAGTAAGAGGTTACTTACCTTTATACAGAAATAACAACTCCAATTTGACCTTAAATTTCCATGAAATATCCCTCCAATGCTGCCACAACAACAAAAAAGCGAAACTAGCGATCAATTAGTGTTTTTCGGCACTAGAATCACTTTAGAAGGCTTGAAATCACCTAGGATTGATATTAAGAACATGAGGGAGTATTTACAGAACATAAACCCTTTAAAACAACCTCCCACACGAGCTGAAACGACACAAAAATGAGCAACAACAAGAAGAACAAGAGACTTACTAGCGCCACGGAATTCCCGACACTTGATTTGTGTTGTTTGCCCTTTTTTTGGGTCTTGAATCTTGAGAGAACCTTGAGAGGATGTTCCTAGGGTTCTAAGGTCTGAAAATAGTGAAAAGAAATGACTTAAAACGGGTTGGAGGCATCCTATATAGGTCCAAATATCTTAAACCGACTTAGTGGGCCCCATAGAGAGGTGCTTGGCGCAGTCTCGCGAAAACGCGAATATCTCTCTACTCCGAGATCGTATCGATGAACGGTTTAATGCGTTGGAAACTAGACTCATAGATATTTAATTTGGTTGGTATATCACCCCGTAATTCCTTGTAAATTATGAGAAAAGATTAGAAACATTTGACCCAATGTTTAAGTAAAATTATGAACCTAAGTTGCGACAACTTTTGTCGACTTTTGTTTCATAACTCGTTTGACTTCAAGACTTATGATACAGATATTATATGATTAAAATACCTTAATAAATGACCTCTTGAGTGTATTAAGCACCGCTAGATTACCTGAAAATACGAGTTACAACATCCTTGATTTGTTTAACTTCTAATACTGGTTAATCACCCTTATACACTCTTGTATCACTTAAGACCAATAGGATTGACTTCTTATCATCTCAAATATAATTCCTTCTTGGATTTATGTTAACTAATATATGGCATGAACTAACACATGTGGATATGGGTTGTAACATCCAATTTCATAGTACATCAATTTTAATCACATAAGGAAAAGGTTTCAGCCAAGTTATTCTCTCGATAAGCAACATTATTGCTTCGAGCGTTTCATATAATTTGTTTCGTGTTTTATCGCAATTAACGTGTGTTAGAGGATTGTAAAGGGAATCGACTCAGGTATGTTAAAGCTATCCCTTCTTTCTTTTGGCATGATCCATATGATACGAACGAAACATGCAAATGCACAAATTCCATGAATGACTCTATTCATAGAGGTATTAGAGATATCTATGTTCTTGAAATTCCGTGTGTCATAATATTTTATCATCTGTTCATGGGTCTCAAAAAAATATGAAAGTTGAAAAGAGTTTACTTTATGATATTACTCAAAGGCAAAATGGTCTTATGAAGCTCCGAAAGATTTTATATACGTACTTTTCATGCATTGCATTCATGTGCATTGACCCATGACCAGATGGCATTATATACGCGTATATATGTATGTATATGTATATGGGGATATGGGAAAAGGTTACGGCATTATATACGCACCACCACCTAATCAGCTGGTATGTGATGATGATATTGCCCATAGTGGCTAAAATATGATTCAAACGACGTTATACACACACACACACACACACACACACACACATATATATATATATATATATATATGTATTCAAACGGCATTATATACGCGTATATATATATATATATATATATGTATGTATATATATATGTATGTATATATATATATATATATATGTATATGGGAAAGGTTATGGCGTTATATACGCACCACCACTTGGTTAACTAGTATACGATGATGATTTTGCCCACAATGGACGATATGATATGATGGGATGCCCTCAGAGGCTGTTGATGTTATGAAACATGTACCTATGCACGACATGACATTCATACGCATATGCATGACGCTAAAAGTAATTTATGATTTACAAAGTTATTCAGACTTGCAGGTTGAGTCATGTACTCTATATTTCTCCTATGTCTCTTATGTACTTATTTATGTGCCGTACATACTCGGTACATTATTCGTATTGATGTCTCTTTTGCCTGGGTCGCTGCGTTTCATGCCCGCAGGTCCCGATAGACAGGTCGAGAGCCCTCCAAGTAGGCTATCAGCTCAGCGAAAGATGTTGGTGCGCTTCATTTGCTTCGGAGTTGCTTGTTTGGTTAGTATGATTTAGACGTGTATTGTTTGGTATGGTGGGACTTTATCCCGATGTTTATGACATTTATGTACTCTTAGAGGCTTGTAGACATATGTCGTATACGTGAAAGATTGTATGACCTTGTTGGCCTATGTTTGAGTTTATAAATGATTATATTGGCCTATTAGGCCCGTATGTCACGTGTATATAATGATGTAATAAGAAAAATACGTTACGTTGGTACTCGGTCGAGTAATGTACCGGGTGCCCGTCGCGGCCCATCGGTTTGGGTCGTGACACAAACAAATTAGGTGTTTGACAGTTTCAAAATTGAGGCGAGTTAGAGTCGTTAAATCCTATAGGTATGGTTTCTATGTGACCTTGGAATTCAAATATGCGGCAGTTTCAGATATAAGGTGTTGTTTTAGAGGCATGTTTTTTGAAGAACTTTATATTTCAGGGAGTCTAGTATTATGTAATGATTACTGAAATTAAAGATTATAAATGTTTAAACCTATAGACATGATATTTATGTGCAGTAGTGTCACGACCCCAGTTCTTCCTTCGTGAACTGTCATGACGACACCTAGTCTCTACGACTAGGTTAGCCTAAAAAATGCAGAACATAAATGAAACTTGCGGAAGAAATAATCAAAACCAAAATAACTGAATGGAAACAATAGTTATAATGCCGCTTGACATATACAACACAACATTTTCAAAGCCAAGTACACTATCCCAAAATCCGGAAACTCACGGAAATACTAGCCTTTGGAATATCTAACAATCTAACTCCAGAATATCTAACCAGAAAGAAAATATAGAAGGGCAATATTTAACAGCTAGAATAGAAAGGGACTTCTCGGTCTGCGGACGTGGAAAATGTACCTCGAAGTCTCTAGAGCAGTCGCCTCCCTCAAGGACGGTAGATATGAGTAGCGGTACCTAGATCTGCACATGAAAAACATGCGCAGGAGAGGCATGAGTACACCACAGCGGTACTCAGTAAGTGACGAGAAAGGTCAGGGCACTACTGAGGTTCAATAAAATATAAAGATCGACAGTATAGAACAGAACAATATAAATAAGTACATCAGTAAAATAACACAGGATGTACAAGACAACAACAACTATACAGAAGCAAGGTAAACACGGAAAGAAAATACAGCTCAACACCAATAATAACAATCGGGGATCTCCCAGGATACCGTCCTGTAGTCCCATATGTACATATCCAATGGATCTCCCGGGATCCCGTCCCGTAGTCCAACTCATAGTGTGCGGGGATCTACCGGAATCCCGTTCCGTAGTCCCAAATGTAAATACCTAGTACTGGGGGAATCTATCGAGTGCATTCCCGTAGTTCCATACAACTGTGCAGGGGAATCTACCAGAATCCCACATCCGTAGTCCCAAAATAATCAGACAAGGGGGAACTACCGGAATCCCACATCCGTAGTCCCAAAATAAATACACAACAGCAACAGGAAAATATACAGAAATGGCAAAAATATCATATTACGGCAACAAGTGATTCTAGCCTAGCATGCTGCACATAAGTCAAGTAAGACAGGTTGAGCTAATAAAGCAATTAAGTCACATAGACATGCTTTCCTAAGCTAACAACATGCTTAATAGTGCAAGTAATAGAAACAGGAAAGGAAACATACTAGTAATTACATTAAGAAAACCGGATTTCCAACAATTAGTACAAGTACGCACTCGTCACCCCACGTACAAGGCATTTCAATTATCAAATACACCAATCCTAAGGGGAAGGTCCCCCCCACAAGGTTAGACAAGCCACTTACCTCGAACCGGCTCAAAAATCAATCCGAAACCACGCTCTTGCCACAAGTACTCGACTCCAAATGGCCCAAATCTATTCAATTCAATTTCATAATGTAAATAACACTTCAAGTAACGAATTCTACAAATTAAGTCTAAGCAAATACGCGAAATTATGTAAAATGACCAAAAGGCCCCTCGGGCCCACGTATCGGAATCAGGTAAAATTTATATTTTCAGAATCCTAAAACTCTCACGAGGCTAACCATACCAAAATTATCCAAATCCGATGTCAAATCCTCAATCAAAACGAAATTTCTTGGTCTTAGACTTTTCCCCAATTTTCAAACAAATTTCGAAATTAAAGGATGAATTCATGTTTAGATTAATGGCTTACAAGCAAAAAGGAGTCTAGAATCATTACCCAATCAATATCTCTGAAAATCTCTCAAAATCTCACTCAAATCCGAGCTCCCAAGATTAAGTTTTGATAAAAATGGCTAAACCCTCGATTTTGAAATCTTATATCTGCCCAGGTAATTTCTTCTTCGCGAACGCGATGCACAAAAGTCCTGCTGGCCAAATTCCTCTTTCGCGAATGCGAGGTCCACTCGCGAAAGCGTAGCTTACACAGGCAGAACCAACACGAACGCGAGGACCATATCACGAACGCGAAGACCAACGGGTCCTTACCTTCGCGAATGCGGGATATCATCGCGAACGCAAAGCACATTTCAGCTGCTTCACCCAGATGCTCTACGCGAACACTAGAACCCCTCGCGAACGCGATGAAGGTTTTCTCTGCAACACAACAGCAAAAAATCTGCAATCTTTCCAAGTCCAAAAATGGTCCGTTGAGCATCCGGAACACACCCAAGGCCCTCGGGACCTCAACCAAACCTGCAACCAATCCTAAAACATCATTCAAACTCGTTCCAACATTCGGAACGCTCAAAACAACATTAAAACACCTATTTTCATCGGAGTCAAGCCTAAGAATTCCAAAAACTCTAAAAACACGCTTTCAATCAGAAAGTCTATCAAACCTCGTCCAAATGACCTAAAATTTTGCACACATGTCACATTCAACACTACGGAGCTACTCCAACTTTTGGAATTCCATTCCAAACCTCGGATCAAAATCTCACTATCCGACCGGAAACTTCAAAAATTCAAGTTTTGGCATTTCAAGCCTAAATTACCTACGGACCTCCAAAACACAATCTGAACACGCCCTTAAGCCCGAAATCACCCAATAGAGCTAACAGAACCCTCAGATTTCCATTCTGAGGCTGACTTCACACTGCTCCGGCTACAGTCAACTCTCCAACACTTAAGCTCTCATTTAGGGACTAAGTGTCCCAAAACTCTCCGAAACTCAAAATCGAGCATCCCGGCAAATGCAAAAATAAACTCGGGGAAAACAGTTCATAAGGGATCGAGGCATTAATTCTTAAGACGACCGGTTGGGTCGTCACAAGTAGTTAGCAGTGATAACTATGGAAGATATTCAGAATTACTTAGTTTGATCTTATATGCATGCTTTCTAATAGTGGAAACGAAACAGTGTTAAAAGTTCAGTATCAAGACTTAAAACGAGTGGGTTACCCTATATGCAGGATTTCTAACGATTAGCGATTGAAACGGATTTTTTATATACTTAGCTCCTATTGGCATATCTCCTAAGTGAGTAATTATAAGAACAACACATTTAACTAATTAAGACCCTATAGGCATGATTTCTAAAATGCAGATTCGTAAAACATGAACTAATATGATCCTGTGATCATGGTATCTAGTGAATATGCTGCAATTGAAAGATTGGTCATTTTATTTCCTATAGGCATGATATCTAATAAAACATATGGATCAGAACATGTTGAACAAATTGAACATTAAAGTCCTATAGGCAGGTTATATAACACACATAGAGAATATGTTCAAGCAATTAAATACCTATAGGCAGGATCTCTACCCGTTTCATGCAAGAATAAACCCACATCCCCAATTTTACTAACACCCCAATTTTTATTACATCGTTATTACAGGCCCAATGAATGAAATAAATTATAGAGTTACAAGATAAATATAGTGGGCCTAGGATAGGCCCAAAGTATACCTGGCCAGGCCAGGCCTTCGATTTAAAGTCCACATAATTAACAACAGCCCAGAAGTCATAGACAGAATCCTGTAGCCATCAAAGATTCATAAAACAACCATGTACACAAGACCATTGGCTTGTTCAGTAGGTGAAAATGGGAAAGAATTGAGCAATTAAGACAAAGTGGCAAGGAACATTGGTCCCTAGTGTGTCAGAGTTCCCAAGGGCTTCAAGAACCCAGGGCAGTGTTCACACTAGAGAGGTTAATAGAGGAGATTCAGAGATAGTGGATCGCTACCTACTCCGCACTACTAAAAAGTAGGAAGAGAGGGTCGCAATAGCTTTTACCCAATTTGTGGGTCGGGATCGATTTTCACGGGGAGCTAGGAATGGAGTCGAGTATCTATTTAGATTGGGATTGTGTAATTGTTCCAAATGTCACTTCCAAACATCTTTTGATTTTTCTTTAACAAACTAATATTATCAATTACTAATGAGAACTAAATTATGCTAATGAGAAAATTGCTAGAGTTGTATCTAATGGGTAGAAAGGCACTAGGGTAGTGACTTTCACCTAGGTGACTAATTGACGGGTAAATGCTTCTAAGGCTCGCTTGACATGATTGGGGAAATATGCTATAACCATTGCACAATTTTACCCACTCTCACACCTCTCGGTAGAGAGAGTGATTTTACCCAATTGACCCTCTCGATACCAAATGGGCAGGCAAATTAGCTCAAGCAACTAGGGTTCAAGTCGGGTAATTACTCTCTCGAAGTTTAACCCTTTAATTGGGACTATCAATTCTCTTGAGTCCATCCCAATTCCTTGTTGGGTCAATTTTGGAGACGTAGACCTCTCTTTCTCAAGAAGAGCCAAGTCAACTTAGCACAAACCAGTATTTGCAACCACTAATTCATAGATTAAACCATAAAATTGACCCAAATAACAAACACCCATAGTCAATCTAACCTTAAATCACAACACCCATCAATTACCCACACTAGGGTTGAGCCACAACCCTAGCTAATGGGTTTAGCTACTCATGCTTGAAGAAGAAAATAGAGAAATAGATGAAGAACAAGATATATTAATTAAAAGCTAATGTAAATACAGAGAATCTATCGTTAAATCTAAGTTAAGATGCCAAAAATGGCTACACAATAGCTTTTCACGAGCGCAGCTTCGTTCTGGAAATAACTGGTACCCTAACAATGGAAAAATGTTCTATTTATACTAAGCTGGAAAAACTGGACAAAAATGCCGCTGCGGGGTTAGTGCGGGCCGCACAAAATGGACTGCAACAGCTTTAGGCTCTTGGACTTGAAGTCTTGGCTCTCTGAACTCAGGCTCCGCGGACCGCACAAAATGGACCGCGGTCGCGGAGGTCTCTAATGCGGTCCGCACAAAAATGACCGCGGACCGTGCTGGCTTGATCCTTGTCAAATTACATCTCTCTGATATTCTCTTCCGCATACCACACATAATGGCAATGCGGCCGCGGAACCTTCAGTGTGGACCGCACAAGATCGAATGCGGCCGCACTGCCTTGAAGCTCGATTTGCCAGCTCTTTGAATCCCCTAGTGCGGCCGCACTGCCTTACAAACTTAGGCCTTTTTGTTCTGAGTTTGCCTTGTCTTTGGTACTTGAGCAGATTTCACTCCTTTTGAGCCGATCTTTGACATTTCGTCACTTTGTCGATCAAACCTGCAATCAAGCACAACTTATAAGCCTTTTGGGACTATTTTGTAAGAATTTATAATCAAAGCGTAAGCAGGAAGAAGCATAAAACACGTCAAAATTCCTAGTTATCAATAGTGTAGGCTTCAGTATCAGGGGAATGATAAAAGACCCAAATCCTAGTGTCTCAGAGTTCACAAGGTCCTCAAATGGATCCCGAGCAATGCTCACACTAGGTAGGTCAATAGCAAAAGCCTTGAGCCTTGGCTTTCAGCCGGCTAAGAATAAGGAGTTCAGAATAACATAAGTGATAATGAGGGAAAATGGACAATAGTTGAGGGACAGAACATAGTCAAGTTGAGCACATAGAGCAAATAATCAAACAGGCTCTAGGTTTTAAGAACAAAGTTAGCAAAGATTCAGAAGAACAAGTTCAACACCTAGTGCATAAGTAGTCACACATTAACAAAACAGGTTTGCAGGATTGGTATACATAGACTCATAATAAGGAAAAGGTTCAAATTATGCTAAGTATAGATCCTAGTGAGAATCATATTGACTGCAACATAACTTAGACAGGATGAGAACAGATTATTGACAATACTGGAAAGTCAAGACATACTAGAAGTATACTAATGAGGAACAAGATCAAACATGCTACCTAAGCAGGATATCACCATAGCAAGTTCAGAATAGGATAGGTTACAAACTTTTGCTATATAGTTAATGACTACATTCATGCTTTTGAATACAATCTACTAGTTTATTAAAAGGGATATGAAAGCATGTCCAAGTAACGAGATTGATAGCAAAATTAAACACCAAAGAGAGGCTAAAGTGCAAAGGTTTTTTAACATCAGTAAGTTGCAATACATAGGATAGATGAGCTTGTAAAGAAATTAATTAACTAAAATCCGGTATAGGCATGTCTCGTATTACAAACATAATGAAGTTAAAGATTAGAGATACCTAAAATTAAAGTAAAGCAATCATAATTGCACACAAGAACAGCCCAGAAAACACATTAAACTACAATCTCCAAAAGTGAAAAACATATGCAAATGACAGGTAAATAGGAATGAAGTGACAAAAGTTCAGCAACTCACCAATTTTGATTTGATTCTTATGAGATCTGCTTGTCATATTTAGGCAAGTAGTATAGAAAAGGATCCAGTACGAGGGAGAGGTCACATATGGCAAGAAACGGCCATGGAATCCCATGTTAGGTGCGATTAGGAGAGGAATTTGGGGGGAAGACGACTAGGGTTTAGGTTTGAGAGATGAGAGGATTCAAGGGCGGCGGATGATGAGAAATAATTTAGGGTTAGGGGGTTTGGGTATAATTAAAAGGGAGGGTGTAACATGGGCCATTGATCTCAGAGATCAACGGCCATGATTTAAAAGGTGTTTGGGTCGGGTGGTTAAAACAGGTCGCGACCGGGTATTTGATAGGGTCGTTTGGTGTTGGACCAGGGGTAATTGGGCTAATTTGGGTCCAAATTTTGTTTTAAGAATGGACTATTATTTAAATACCTAAAATTCAAAATATTAATTTATAAAAATGCTTAATAAATAAATAAAAATATTATTTATGCAATAAAATGATTAATAATAATAACTTAGCATTATAAAAATATAAAAAGCTATTTTGACACAAATAGTATAGATAAAAAGTAATTATATATGAATATAGGCTATTATTGTAGAGTTAGGTAAATAGCTTAAAATGCAAATATAATTATATGAAAAAGAGTAAAAATATTATAAAATATAAGGATGCATAATAGTAATTTGGATGATTAATTTATCAGAAAATAATTTTAAGGAATAATTAATAATTATTCAAGTAATTTTAATGCAGAAACATTTTAATGCTTTAAAATTATGAAAAATTATAGAAAATGTCTGTATAGGTTTATAAACTAAATGATGATGCAAATATACTATTTTGAAAGTATATATATACAATTTAAAAATATAAGAAAAAATTGGGTATCGACAACTGCCCCTCTTTACCCGGGAATGATGAAAGAATTATCGGGTAAAGAAATGATGACCGATTTTGACTGAATGGGGTAATTTTAAAAATAGAGGCCGAACTCTGGTTTCTGAGTTGCCTACATATCCCTGGTTTTACAGGAATCAGGCCATGTGTAATTCTGAACCCAATGGTGATTGAAACCGATGGCCATGCATAAGGCTAATCCCTATTCTTTTGGGAAGGATAGTATCGGATGCAGAGTTATGAATGTGAATATAAAACGTAACGGATATGTTATAGAGCAAGTATCTGAACGACCATAGAGAAAAGTGAGTAATTGATGGGTCGGTTACATTTGAAATAATTGCAGGATGTGAATGTTATGAACGGAAATCAGAGCAAAAATTTATCCCGTTTGAAGAATGGTTACCTCCTGGATTATCTGCAAAACTTAAAACACGGTGTATGCAAATATATATAGGTTATTGCGAGAATTTAAACATGATGCAAATTCCCTTTGGATCACTGAGATAGTCTTTGGACGATGAGGATGATGTCCTTAGACCATGATGTCCTGGGCCATGAATCGTGAGATAAGAGATTTGCAGGTCGTGAAATGATGTTCTCGGGCCATGATAATGGTGCCTCTGAACCATGACGCCTTTGAATAATGAAGTGCAATATTGAGAGATCCTCAGGCCATGACATGGTGTCTTCAGGCTTTGAGGATGACGCCTTTGGATAAGATGGAGATGTTTCAGCCCATGAGATGCAAAGACATGATGCTGGATCATATAAGAGAAACAAGACAGAGCTTAGTCTTGCATAAGATTGGGACAGAACTTAGCCACAAGAAGGCAAAATAGTGCTAGATTTCTAGTAGCATAGCATTCGGCATCAGGCAAGGAAAGGTAGAGCTTAGCCTTATGCAATTGGGGAGGCAATGCTTAGCCTCATGCAAGAAAGGGAGACAGTGCTTAGTCTCATGCAATGAGAGGCAATGCTTAGTTTAATGCTGTTGAGGAGGCAGAGCTTAGCCTCATGCAAGAAGAGGAGACAGGGCTTAGTCTCATGCAATGGAAGGTAGTGTTTAGCCTTATGCAATTTAGGAAGGCAATGCTTAGCCTCATGCAAGAAAAGGAGACAGGGCTTAGTCTCATGCAATGGAAAGCAGTGCTTAGCCTTATGCAATTGAGGAGGCAGGGCTTAGCCTCATGCAAAAAGAGGAGACATGGCTTAGTCTCATGCGATAAAAGGTAGTGCTTAGCCTTATATAGTTGAGGAGGAAGGTCTTAGCTTCATACAAGAAGAGGATATAGGACTTAGTCTCATTCAATGGAAGGCAATGCTTAGCCTTATGCAATTGAGGAGGCAGGGCTTAGCCTCATGCAAAATGGGAGGCAGGGCTTAGCCTCATGCAAGAAGAGGAGACAGGGCTTAGTCTCATGCAATGGAAGACAGTACTTAGCCTTATGCAGTTGAGAAGGCAGGGCTTAGCCTCATGCAAGAAGATGAGACATGGCTTAGTCTCATGCAGGGGAAGGCAATGCTTAGCCTTATGCAGCTAAGGAGGCAGGACTTAGCCTCATGCAAAATGGGAGACAATACTTAGTCTCATACAATGGAAGGCAGTACTTAGCCTTATGCAATTAGGGAGACAATGCTTAGCCTCATGTAAAGAAAAGAAAATGAGTGATAGCAGAGTATTTCTTATCTGGAGATATGATTGCGTTTCGTAGCTTGTTATTATGAAGATAGTGATTTTGATGTGTGTATACTTGCGAATACACTCGTTATGTTCATTGTGCCTGCATCCCAAGAAAAAATTGTGAGTTTTGCAGGGAAGGTTGGTTCATGACTTTGCCTGCTTGCTTTGCTTTGCTTTTGTCATGACCCAAATCGATGGGCCGCGACGGGTGCCTGAGTCCTACCGGTCAGGCACTGATAACTGCGATTTCTGCATGTTTTTTATACCCATTCTTACCTGAACTTTGTGCATTTATTGCCATATAATAGTCCCAAAATTCTTACAAATGACACTTGATTGCAGGTTTGAGCGACATGATGACAAATACTAAAGATCGGCTCAAAAAGGAGTGAAATCTGCCAAGTGTCAAGAGACAACTGAAAGAGGGGATCAAAAGGCCCTGCGCGGTCCGCACTGTTCTGTCACGCGGCCACGCAGGAGAGTTCAGAAGCTGGGCATATCCAAGTTCAACCTGCACGGACCGCACTATTTTTCCACGAGGCCGCGCAGGAAAGTTCAGACGCCATGATATTTTTAAGATAATCTGCACGGTCCGCGCCTCTTCTCGCGCGGTCCGCGCCTCTTCTCGCGCGGTCCGCGCCCAGTTCCAACGCAGTCTGCGTCCCTTTTTGTGCGGTCCGCGCCTAAGAGAATCAGAGAAGCAATCACTCGAGACAAAAGCCCATGCAACCGCACACCTAATCAGTGCGGTCCGCGTGGATGAAGTTCATGCGGCCGCATGTCACTTTTGTGCGGTCCGCGCCCCCCAGTACCAGATGCAAGTAATGAAGACCCAGAGCCCTACACGGCCGTGCGTCATTTGTGCGCGGTCCGCGCCAGACCCCCAGGGGTATTTTTGTCCGATTTTTCCTGTGAAGTTTAAATAGAACATTTTACTTTTTAGCAAGAGTTTTGGAGAAGGCGGTTCGAGAGCAGAGAGCAGCTGAACTCGTGTTACCCTATTATTAGCCTATTTTGGGCCATTTCTTCTAGTTTTAAAGTGGAATCAAGTAGATTAACATTGTAGTAACTATTATGTCAATTTCATCTATTATTTCTTTGATTTTTGTTACTACTATGTCTAGCTAAACCCATTAGCTAGGGTTGTGGCTCAACCCTAGTGTGGGAAATTGATGGGTGTGATTGTTTAGTGCATGAATGATGTTGGGTGTTTGCTATTTGGATTAATCTTAAGTTTTCACTAAGATTTGGTGGTTGCAAACACTAAGTCTAGCTTAGTGGGTCTTGACTCTTCTTGAGAAAGAGAGTCTATGACCTCAAGATTAACTCCAACAAGGAATCGGGATGGACCCATGAGAATGGTAGTCCCAATTAACGGGTTAAACCTCGAGAGAGTAATTACCCAACTTGAACCATAAGTTTCTTGGGAAAATTAGCCTACCCAATTGGTCTCGAGAGAGTCAATTGGGCAAAATCACTCTCTCTATCGAGAGGTGTGAGAGTGGGTGTAAAAGGTGCAACGGTTATAGCATAAGCCCCATATTCATCATTCTTGCATTAGGAATTTCTACCCGTTAGTGGACCACCTAGGTAAATGCTGCATCCCTAGTGTTTTTATCTATCTTGCATACGATTTAGAATCATAATTTTAGCATAACCTAGTTTTACAATTGTAGTTGATAAATTGTAGCTCTTAAACAAAAGAAAACCAAAAATGTTAGAAGATCAATTATGAGATAAAACACTATCCTAGACCATATAAATACTCGACTCCAATTTGAAGTTCCCTATGGAAAATCGACCCCGATATCGCTATTGGGTAAAAGTATTAGCGCCCACTCATCCTTAGGTTGAGTCTGCTGCGATCAGGCACCCCTAAGCATGCGTTTAAGATATGAACTTGAATAAGGTCAGGCACCTCTAATCATGCGTCTAAGATATGAACTTGAATAACATCTGCTAAATTACTAAAATAACATACTTGAAGGAAACCTGCCCAAAAAGGGCATACATACATATACATACAATATATCTAGGGCGAGCCAACAAAGCTGCTATAAACAACTATACATCTCAAAACTGGAAGCTGGCAAGGCCACATACTATCCAACTAGACAAACTGTCTACAGACCTCTAATAGAAACATAATTGTACAAAGAGAGGACTGAGCCACATCATACCCATATATATATATATAAACGTTTCGTATCAAAATCAAAAGCAGCTCCAAATCAAATGGAGCACACCACCTTTCGCTGATCAAGGATCCTAAGAAGGGGGACCGTCAGCTTGCCTACCTACACCTGTGGGCATGAAATGCATGCCCTATGAAATAGGGGATCAGTACGAAAAATGTACTGAGTATGTAAGGCATGAAAATTAGTACGTAAAACACATAGATGAAACATAGAATATAGAAACACGTCTTTAAATATGAATAACTTTATAATTCTGAAACGTTTATAATGGCATGCACGTGCGAATTGTCATGGGCGACTTTCCAGCCGTGCCCCATGACCCCTTGGGCGCCCCGTGGCGTCCTAGCAAGCCTTCCAATGCCTAGCGCCACGGACGGCCCCGTGGTCTTCGCCGCGCCAAGTGACAAGCGCGCATGTGCCTCTGTCACCCCACCGATATCCCTTGCCAGCGCCCAACCGCAGGCAGATGCCAACAGCGCCGCGCGCGCAGACAATGCCGCGCACGCAGACCCTGATGTCAAAGACTATGCTGCTGACAACGGACCTGTTTTCTGCCTTATAGCAAACTAAGTCTTTTTCATTGTAAATATAGAGTAGTTTTATTCCATGTACTTCCATTATGTTTCTTTATCTTAATCAAGTCTAGTCTTGTAGCTTTGGATTATTTTTTTTAAGCATTATTATGGGGGATCAAACAATCAAACTTTCTAGCAAGCAAACAATTCTCTGTATTGGTGTCTCTCCCCCTCGACACCGCGTTGCCTTTCTGTAAGAGCTTTCATTAATGCAATCAAGCTTTCTTTCATTCTCAATTCTCATTCTTGTTTTATCAATTGCTCTAGACATTGGTTTTCCCGTACGGCACTGACAATCTAGTCTAGCGTACGGAGGGGACCTCAGTTGGCGGACAACAACTGCACTGACATCAGTTGCTTAGCCTTACGTCGCCCTTCCAAGGAATCTAAGGAAGGCGTCGCGTAACAGTTGGTATCAGAGCCTAGGCTCAACATCGTACGAGGGAAAGCATTGCCATTACTACCATTTCTGACCATGGTGAATCATGGGGACCGCATTGCGGCCCTTGAACAGACGGTTGACGGATTACTGTCCATCATGGATATGGTGCCTGAACTAAGAACCAGCCTAGGGAAAAGGTTAGACGACCTGGACCACAGGGTGCTCCAGGCCGAAGTTGACATAGAAAACATCAGTCGTGACTCCGAGGGAGATCGGCAAACGGAAGCCACAGAGGCAGCTGAAATTTTTGGCAAATTCGAGGGACTCCAACAGGAGCGTGCCGAGGATTTAGCTTACAGGGAACAAGAGGCAGACAGGGTGACTGCCATGCAACAAACTATTGACGACTTGACAGACAAGCTCAATGTTGTCAATGCTGCTTTACAGGGCCTACAGCGAGGCGGTGGAAACCAGATCGGGTGCGCTGCAAATCCCACTTCCGCGACACATAAACTGAAAATTCCTAAGCCAAAGCCATACAGTGGATCTAGCAATGCCAAGGAAGTGGAGAACTTCATCTTTGATGTCGAACAATATTTTGATGCTGTTGGGGGCCTAGAAGAAGCTAAGAAGGTAGTGCCATGTATCTTCAGGGTGATGCTAAACTCTAGTGGCGGGTGAAATACGAAGCCATCAAGGCCGGTGAAGATGCTCTCGAAACATGGGCAGAACTGAAGGCAGCCATCCGCCTACAGTTCTTCCCCGAAAATGTCGAATACAATTCAAGGAGAAAGCTACGGGAGCTCCGCCAGACCAAATCCGTGCGGGACTACGTGTGGGAATTCTCTGCGCTCATGCTAAGCATACGCGACATGGGGGACAAAGACAAGCTCTTCACTTTCCTAGAAGGGCTGAAACCTTATGCCCGTATGGAGCTACAAAGACAACGGGTAGATACCCTGCCCAAGGCGATCCAAGCAGCTGAATGCCTTGGGAACTATCAAATGGAAGCTCGGAATGATAGGCCTCAACCGCCTGCCCGAGCAGGATTCAAAGGGGGCCAGTCTAGCAATGGTGGCCCTAGCAGAAGTGGGGGAGATCGGAGCTCAACCAAACCTAAGGCTCCCTCCACAAGCAGCAACAGTGTTGCGTCTAACAACAATGATCGGGGGAGGAAGCCTCCTTCAGGGTGCCGTCATTGTGGCGGACCACATTGGAACAATGAGTGCCCACATGCACAGATGAATGCCCATCAGACTTTTGATGATGGGACAGATGACGATTCAGACGATGCGGATCAGACTGAACCCGTAGGTGCCTTCAATGCAATTGTTGGCTCCATTTCTGAGGCATTAGCAGAGACTAGTGCTGGTATCCGTAAGAAGAAGGACCCATGTCCCGTCACCAAGAAAGGGAAAAAGAAGGCGGATGATGAGACTCCTCTTAAGCACGAGAGGACCTTAATGTTCGTTGAGATGAAGGTGAATGGCAAGCCCATTCGGGCCATGGTAGACACGGGTGCTACCCACAACTACTTAGCCTCGACTCAGGTGGAGCGCCTTGGTCTAGTCGTAGGGAAAGGTAGAGGCCGTGTCAAGGCTATCAACTCACCTCCCCAGCCAGTGGGTGGAATAGCCAAAGAAGTACCGATGAAGCTTGGCCCTTACGAAGGAAAATTCAACTTGCGCGTGGTGATCATAGATGACTTCGAGTTGATAGTTGGATTGGAATTCCTGAGGCAAACCAACACCATGCCTGTACCGTATGCTGACATGTTACTGATGATGGGAGCAAACGGGGCCAAGCCCTGCGTTATCCCGTGCATGCCCATGAAGATGGCCGTTGAAAACATCTCGGCCTTGCAGTTGAAGAAGGGGGTCAAAAGAAACGAACCTACGTTCCTGGCAACCCTCTGCATCGAAGATGTAGAATGCTCCTCGGGTCCCATTCCTGAACCCGTGAAGGAGCTACTACTAGAGTTTGAAGATGTCATGCCACAAGACATGCCAAAGCGACTACCGCCTAGGCGCACTGTGGATCATGAAATTGAGCTGGTGCCGGGCGCGAAGCCACCTGCCCGGGCGCCTTACAGAATGTCACAACCCGAACTCACCGAGCTTCGGAGACAATTGACGGAAATGCTAGACACAGGGATTATCGTGCCCTCCAAATCCCCATACGGGTCCCCTGTGCTATTCCAAAAGAAACATGATGGTAGTCTACGACTCTGTGTGGACTATCGGGCTCTAAACAAAATTACTGTGAAGAACAAGTACCCTATTCCGTTAATGGCAGACTTGTTCGATAGACTGGGTGGTGCGACAGTGTTCACCAAAATAGACCTGAAGACAGGTTATTGGCAAGTTCGGATTGCAGAGGGTGATGAGCACAAGACGACCTGTGTGACAAGATATGGGTCGTACGATTTCCTAGTTATGCCATTCGGCTTGACTAACGCCCCAGCTACATTTTGCACTTTGATGAACCAAGTCTTCCGGGAGTACATTGATGAATTCGTGGTGGTCTACTTGGATGACATTGTGGTATATAGCCAAACATTGGAGGAACACCTGATGCACTTGCGGAAGGTCCTAGCTCGATTGCGGGAGCATGAACTATATGCGAAGCTATCTAAGTGCTCCTTTGCTCAAAAGCAAATTGACTTCCTCGGACATGTCATTGGGGAAGGGCGGATCAAGATGGACCAGCAGAAGATTCAGGCAATCACAGATTGGCCGCCACCTAAGGATATCCACGCCTTGAGGGCGTTCCTTGGTCTATGCAATTTCTATCGGCGATTCGTGAAAAACTACTCCCTCATTGCAGTACCATTGACAGAACTCCTCAAGAAGATCACGCCTTGGGAATGGGGACCCAAGCGAGCGGAGGCCTTTAACGCATTGAAAGCGGCTATGTCTAGTAGCCCCGTCTTGGCCCTTCCTGATCTGGCCAAGCCATTCGAAGTACAAACAGATGCATCTGACTATGCCCTCGGTGGCGTCTTGCTACAAGAAGGGCATCCTGTGGCGTACGAGAGCCGGAAGCTAAAAGATGCAGAGCGGCGCTATGCCGCCCATGAGAAAGAATTATTGGCTGTCGTCCACTGCTTGCGCCTCTGGAGGCACTATCTGCTGGGAACCCCGTTCGTGGTCAAGACAGACAACACAGCTGTTAGCCATTTCATGACCCAGCCGAAGTTGAATGGTCGACAGGCCAGGTGGCAGGAACTCCTAGCTGAATTCCACTTCAACCTGGAGTACCGAAGTGGGAAGACCAATCATGTTGCTGATGCGCTCAGTCGGAGAGCTGATCTAGCATCGGTGTGCTTGCTCGCCACCCTAAGGGTGAGCGAAGTAGCCACCTCCATCAAGGACTAGATACAGGATTTACTCATCAAAGACCCTGCTGCACAGTATTTGGTTGATTTGGTAGGACAGGGCAAGACTCGCCAGTTCTACATGGAAGATGGTTTTCTGAAAGTGAAAGGGAACCGACTATATGTTCCTAAAGAAGGAGACCTACGAAGGACTCTTCTGGCGGAATGTCATGATACTCTGTGGGCCGGCCATCCCGGTGAAGAACGCACCATGGCGTTACTCCGCCGTGCATATTATTGGTCTCAAATGGCCGATTACGTTGCTCAGTATGTGAAGACTTGTCTAGTATGCCAGAAGGACAAGTCAGACCGCTTAATACAGGCGGGACTCTTGGAACCACTAGCTGTCCCAAAGAGACCTTGGGAAAGTGTTTCCCTGGATTTCATCACCGGATTGCCTAAGGTCGGAGATCTAACAACTATCTTGGTTGTGGTAGATCGGTTTTCCAAATATGCTACCTTTATTGCTGCCCCACAATATATATCAGCAGAAGACACAGCTCGACTCTTCTTCTCTCATGTCGTCAAATATTGGGGCCTACCCAAAGACATTGTTAGTGATCGTGACTCACGCTTCACTAGCAACTTTTGGACCCAACTCTTTAAGTGCCTTGGGTCGAAGTTGAGTCACAGCTCAAGTTTTCATCCGCAATCTGATAGCCAAACGGAGCGGTTCAATGGTATGTTGGAGGAATATCTCCGTCATTTTGTAACCGGATCACAGAAGAATTGGGTGAAGCTTCTGGATGCTGCTCAACTGTGTTTCAATTCACAAAAGAGCTCTAGTACAAACAAAAGCGCTTTTGAAATTGTTACCGGACAGCAACCGCTACTCCCACACACAGTCAATGCACCAAATATGTCTAAATCTCCTCGAGCTGCTAGCTTCTCTAAAGAGTGGAAGAAAAATTTGGAGATAGTGCGGAGCTATCTTGTCAAGGCTCAAAAGCGGATGAAGAGGCATGCTGATCAGAATCGTCGCTTTGTTGAATACCAAGTAGGAGACAAAGTGATGGTCAAAATTCCAAAGCGTTACTTATTTGCGGGGGTCCATGACCCTCGCTTATTGCAAAAATACATTGGACCCTTGTCCATTGAAAGGCGTATTGGGAAAGTTGCATACCGGGTGGATACCCCAGCTTAGTGGAAAATTCATCCTGTCTTCCATGTCAGCCTCCTGAAACCTTTTCGGGAAGACACAGAGGATCCTTCAAGGATCCAGCTTACAATACCCAGTATTCGAGGGCCCAATTCAATCGGGAAAAGGCGTGTTGAAGCTATCCTTGATGATAGAGTGATTCATGCCTCAAGGAAAGATCACCAAGAGTTCTTGGTGAAATGGCAGGGCTGTGATGCAGAGGAGAACACTTGGGAGAGGGGAACAAACCTCAAAGCCTACAAGAGCCTAATTGAAGATTATCTTGCAAGTAAGGCGCCGAGGACGTCGCCAACTCAGGTGGGGGAGAATGTCATGGGCGGCTTTCCAGCCGTGCCCCATGACCCCTTGGGCGCGCCCCGTGGCGTCCTAGCAAGCCTTCCAATGCCTAGCGCCACGGACGGCCCCGTGGTCTTGGTCGCGCCAAGTGACAAGCGCGCATGTGCCTCTGTCGCCCCACCGATATCCCTCGCCAGCGCCCAACCGCAGGCAGATGCCAACAGCGCCGCGCGCGCAGACAATGCCGCGCGCGCAGATCCTGATGCCAAAGACTATGCTGCCGACAACGGCCATGTTTTCTGCCTTATAGCAAACTAAGTCTTTTTCATTGTAAATATAGAGTAGTTTTATTCCATGTAATTTCATTATGTTTCTCTAGCTTAATCAAGTCTAGTCTTGTAGCTTTGGATTATTTTTTTTAAGCATTATTAAGGGGGACCAAACAATCAAAACTTTCTAGCAAGCAAACAATTCTCTGTACTGGTGTCTCTCCCCCTCGACACCGCATTTCCTTTCTGTAATAGCTTTCATTAATGCAATCAAGCTTTCTTTCATTCTCAATTCTCATTCCTGTTCTCTCAATTTCTCTTGACATTGGTTTTCCCGTACGGCACTGACAATCTAGTCTAGCGTACGGAGGGGACCTCAGTTGGCGGACAGCAACTGCACTGACATCAGTTGCTTAGCCTTACGTCGCCCTTCCAAGGAATCTCAGGAAGGCGCCGCGTAACAGTTGGTATCAGAGCCTAGGCTCGACATCGGACGAGGGAACGCATTGCCATTACCACCATTTCTGACCATGGTGAATCATGGGGACCGCATTGCGGCCCTTGAACAGACGGTTGACGGATTACTGCCCATCATGGATACGGTGCCTGAACTAAGAACCAGCCTAGGGCAAAGGTTGGATGACCTGGACCGCAGGGTGCTCCAGGCCGAAGTTGACATAGAAAACATCAGTCGTGACTCCGAGGGAGATCGGCAAACGGCAGCCACAGAGGCAGCCGAAATTTTTGGCAAATTCGAGGGACTCCAACAGGAGCGTGCCGAGGATTTAGCTTACAGGGCACAAGAGGCAGATAGGGTGACTGCCATGCAACAAACTATTGACGACTTGACAGACAAGCTCAATGTTGTCAATGCTGCCTTACAGGGCCTACTGCGAGGCGGTGGAAACCAGGTCGGGGGCGCTGCAAACCCCACCTCCGCGACACAAAAATTGAAAATTCCTGAGCCAAAGCCATACAGTGGAGCTAGGAATGCCAAGGAAGTGGAGAACTTCATTTTTGATGTCGAACAATATTTTGATGCTGTTGGGGGCCTAGAAGAAGCCAAGAAGGTTATTTCTATGAATAGAGTAATTTATGGAAACTGTGTGTTTGCTCGTTTCTTCAGTATAATTTGGACCATGCTAAAAGAAAGAAGGGAGGGTCTTAACATACATGTTCCTTGAATTATTTGCACGAAATGAAGCTTCTACTCTTTTGAATTTGTACGAAATTCCTTGCTTGGATTTTATGAAACTCGAATAAAATTGCTTCTTTGAAATTCAATCGAACTTTGGCTAAGGATTTGGACGAAAATGGCTTCTGTTTCACGTTCTTGGTTTTAAACCACAACAAATTATTGTTTTGAAGTGAAATTTTTGCTTCTGATTGAACATTCTTTTGAGCTAAGATTAATATATTAATCATGATCTAAGTTCTGATCCTAAATGGGATAAGATTCCTACATATAGTTACATTTTATCATAAGTGGCCACATGGATTTAAATGACTTATGAGTCATGTTTTAGCCATTGTGGCTTTATGCCACGTGGAAGGGTGGGTGAAGTTTATTAATCTTTACCCATTATTAGTTAACTAGGTAATGTTCCGTTATCCGGTAATTAACTAATTACCCGCATAATTTAAAAATTGCCCTAAATTACTTAAAATTTTATTTATTTTTAATATATTGTATATATACTTTATATATTATACTACAGTGGTCATATGGTACCTTGCATGGTAAGAGTTCACAATTATCGGGTATTATTGCCCGATCCGTATTTTATCCCAAATTGGCCACTTTCAACGAAACTCGCTTTCTTTAATTCGTGTACCTTTTATCCTTCATGACACTTCTTTATCGCTTGTTATAAATAGCGTAAGTAAGTTAATGTCAAGATGATCTCGTCTCCGAGTCTACATCAATTAACTGAAGACGAAACTTTTAACGTACGAAAACGCGAGATGTAACATCCTTCCCTCCTTAGAAACATTTGTCCTCGAATGTTTAACCTTACGGTATCTATATAACCTTGGCAAAGTCTCCCTTGGTAACAATACTACATCAACGCTTCCTGTAGAAACTTAAGGTTATGACGTCTTAGTCGGATCCTTCTCTCGAGGAGGAATAAATAGGAATATCTAGACTTCATGTCTTCCTCGGCCTCCTAAGTCACTTCTTCCACATTGTTGTTTCTTCAAAGTACTTTCACTGAAGCTACGTTTTTAGTTCTCGATCTCCGAATCTGTCCTTCTAATATAGCAATGGGTGTTTTCTTCATATGATAGCTGCTCTGTGACCTGAACGTCGTCAACTAACACAATTCTGGAAGGATCTCCGATACATTTACGGAGCATAGACACATGAAAGACTGTATGTACAAACTTCAAGTCCGAAGGCAAGTCTAATTCATATACTACCTTGCTTACTTTGTGTAGTATCCTTTATGGTCCCATGTACCGAGGGATATGTTTTCCGTTCTTTCCGAACCTCATAACACCTTTCATCGGTGATACACTTTTGGAATACCCAATCATCAACCCCGAACTCTAACTCTCGTCGCCGCACGTCAGAATATGACTTCTGACGACTCTGAGCTGTCAATAGTCGATCCCGGATAAGCTTTACTTTTTCCATGGCTCGCTGAACTAGGTTTGGCCCATGTAATTTAGATTCTCCAACATCGAACCACCCTATAGGCGACCTACACCTTCATCCGTAAGGAGCTACGTATGGAGCAATCTGAATGCTGGAATGGTAGCGACAGATGATCATCTCATCTACCTTTGAAGGCAATTAAACACGCTCATAATATATCCTCCAGTGTTTGAATAGTATGCTTAGCCTGTCCATCTGTCTGGGGATGAAATGTTGTACTAAGACTTACTTGAGTCCCCAATCCTTTTTGGAAGGACCTCCAAAAGTTAGCTGTAAATTGAGCTCCTCTATCCAAGATAATAGATACAAGGACACCATGCAATTGTACTTTCTCCTTAATATAAAGCCTCACATAATCCTCTAAGGAATATGTAGTTCTAACGGGCAGAAAATGGGCTGACTTTGTAAGCCTATCAACAATCACCCATATCGAATCGAACTTACGCTGGGTACGAGGTAAGCCTACGATGAAGTCCATATTGATTACTTCCCATTTCCATGCAGAATCTCCATAGCCTGCAATAATCCACCGGGTTTCTGATGCTCTATTTTAACCTGCTGACAGTTAGGACACTAAGCAACAAACTTTGCTATATCCTTTTTCATTCCGTCCCACCAATACACTTCCAGATATCATGATACATCTTTGTTGCTCCTAGATGGATAGAATAACGAGAATAATGAGTTTCTCCCATAACCTGCCGATGCAGCCCTACAACATTAGGAACACATAATCGTTCTCGATATCTGAGGACCCCACCTCCTGCAATTTCAAACGACGTCTTCTTTTTCTGAAGGGTGGTATCCCTATAATGAACTAACACAGGATCCTCATAATGGCGTTCCTTTACTTCAGTTACTAAAGAGGATATTGTCGTATCCTGAAGAGTAATTCCAATATCACATGAGTCCAGTAACCAAACTCCAAGACTAGCTAGTTGATGAACCTCATGGGCAATTCCCCTCTTTTCTGGCCATAAATACGACACGTTACCCATAAATCTACGGATGAGGGCATCGGCTACTACGTTCGCTTTCCCTGGATGGTATAAAATATCTACGTCATAGTCTTTAAGTAGCTCCAACCATCTCCTTTGACGTAGATTCAATTCCTTTTGCTTGAAGATGTACTGGAGGCTCTTATGATCCGTATAGATATCAACATGAATTCCATACAAGTAGTGCCTCCACATCTTTAGTGCATGAATCACCGCGGCTAACTCTAAATCGTGGATCGGGTAGTTCTTCTCGTGCCTTCTTAGTTGTCCAGAAGCATAAGCTACAACCTTACTAAGCTGCACGATCCAATCCAACGCTTGAAACACAACAGATAACATAACCATCGGTTCTTTCTGGGAGCGATAGAACCGATGCTGAAGTTAATCTGTCCTTCAATGTCCGAAAACTCTGTTCGCAAGGTTGGGTCAGACCGAATGACATAATTCGAAACTCAAAGTGCCCATATCTAGTTTTGAATGCTGTCTTTGGAATATCTTTATCCTTAACCCTTACCTGATGGTACCCGAACCTTATGTTTATCTTTGAAAAACACTTGGCACCTTGCAACTGATCAAATAAATCAGCAATTCTCAGGAGTGGATACTTATTCTTGATCATCACCTTATTCAGCTGCTTATAATCAATACACATTCATAAGGAATCATCTTTCTTAAACAACACAGGTGCTCCCCACGGTGATGTACTAAGCCTGATAAAGCCTTTTTCAAGTAAGTCCTTTAATTATTCTTTTAACTCTTTCAGCTTTGCGGGGATTCTATAGGGAGGAATAGATATTGGGTGAGCATCTAGTAGTAGGTCAATAGCAAACTCAATTTCTCACTCTGGCGGAAGACCCAGAAGCTCATCGGGAAAAAAACATTGGGAAACTCATTAATCTATAGGAAAGGACTGAATGGTTGGTAATTCTACTTCCACATCCCAAACCCGAACTCAGTTATAAATATAGTCCTTTTTCCTTGCCTTGATATTGGAGATAAATTTACCTCTTGGTGATGCGGTATTACTTTTCCATTCTAAAACAGGCTCTCCTGGAAACTGAAATCAAATCATCTTTGATCTACACTTGATGTTAGCATAACAAAAGGCCAATCAATCCATACTATTATCATATTAAGTTCTACCCAACCGAACACCACGTACCTTATCCTTGTTTATTATCAAATCTATCACGTGCCATTACGACGACATCCATATATATATATAAGTAACAATATTAACACTTAAATCGCATAACTAATTTAGAAAAGGTTTATATACATAGGGGTCGACTAGGCCGTAGACATATCATATCCAAAACTTTATACAAGATACTGTCTGCAAAACCTCTAAGAAGGCATAACCATAATATATACCAGTCGGGATGGGGCTCCCTACATCCTCATAAAACAACCGAACACATTTAGAACCCTGACTTGGTAATATTCCAAGAAGAGGTGGAACTCACTAACCAAAAACTGACACTTGGAGGAAGTCTATAGTAGAGGGTCCTTGCCTCGTCCTATATAAGAACCTCGATCGGACACACTTCGAAGCTTAATCTTCATGTCCTTATCAGTTACCTTCCTCCTCTTGGCCCGACTACTATCTTCTTCCTCTATGTATCCCTTAACATACACCGACGAACCTTGATTGACGGATTCCCAAGACCGTGGACTATACGGAACCTCAGAAGAGCTGGTGTCCTCAAATACCTTGACATAGTTTTGAGCTTGAGGGAATCCCAGTTGTGCCAATCTATGCACTACGCCCCTCATACCTTGATTAACAGGCTATGAAACTAAGGGCCTTGGTGAGGTCGGAACTCCTCTCACCCCATCTACTGTCGGAGTGGCCGAAATAGCTCGAACAAATGACTCAATGGATCTTCAGATGGATCCTCCTCAATAGAACCCATGATCTCTGATGGGTCTGAATCTATAGCATAACTTATCTCTCTTTCTAGCACCATCGTAGCCTTCTGACCCATGCTAGCGACTGTAATCTTTGGAGGCATCGCTAAAAACGTAACACATCGTTAGGAACATGGATGCTTATATCACACGATCTAAGATAAGAAGAGAGGATAACATCTTATATGTCCTGTAGCCTCCTGTCTATAAGTGTGGTGCACAACACGCCCATAAACAAGACTCTACTAGACACACTATAGACAACTCTAGGACAGAACTGCTCTGATACCACTTTTATCACGACCCAAACCGATGGGCCGCGATGGGTGCCTGAGTCCTACCGGTCAGGCACCCCTAAGCATGCGTCTAAGATATGAACCTGAATAGCATATGCTAAATTACAAAAATAACATACTTGAAGGAAACCTGCCCAAAAAGGGCATACATACATATACGTATAACATATGTAGGGCGAGCCGACAAGGCTGCTATAGACAACTATACATCTTAAAACTGGAAGCCACCAAGGCCACATACTATCCAACTAGACATACTGTCTACAGACCTCTAATAGAAACATAACTGTACAAAGACGAGACTGAGCCACATCATATATATACAAACGTATCGTATCAAAATCAAAAGCAGCTCCAAATCAAATAGAGCACGCCAACTCTTGCTGATCAGGGATCCTAAGAAGGGGGGCCATCAACTTGCCTACCTGCATCTGCGGACATGAAACGCAGGCCCCGTGAAATAGGGCGTCAGTACAAAAATGTACTGAGTACGAAGGCATGAAAATTAGTACGTAAAATATAGAGATAAAATATGGAATATAGAAACACATCTTTAAATCTGAATAACTTTGTTTATTGTGAAAATGGTAACAACAATTAATTTGTAAATGGGATTCTAAAAATATGTGATCTATTCTCGAGCTAGTTGTTAGAGCAGTTGATGCTAGTAATAAAGAGTTTAATGACGAAATGCAAGCTAAAACGAGATAGTAATCGAACCGAGGGGCCTGCTGCCCGGGTATAGTTCTGGTCGATGGGGGACCTTGGAGTCAATGTTAGAGTCGAGCTCGAGCTATCGGGGATAGTCGGGGATGGGATAACAGTTGAGGATATAATTAAACAAGGCTCTTCACGGCCAATACTAAGCAATACGATGAAGAACTAGTAAGAAATCAATGAATATTAAGGTGGCTTCGGGCCAGTGAGAACGAACAAGTTAGAAAGAAAAGAGAGATAGAGATATTATTGCACTTGTGGAGAAAATGGAGCAACATCCATTCGTTACAAGGTAGTGTGAGTCCTCTTTATATAGGAGGAGTACTCGGTTACAAGTACGTGGAGATTAAATACAAAGTATGGAGATGGGATGGCTTGACGTGACGCCTCAGCATAGGCTCTAGATAGGCCGGCCCTGTCAGACATAGTTGTGTGCCTTGGGTGCTTCCCCTTCTATCCTGGCTTCGTCTTCATTTTTTCTGAGTCGGGCCTCAACGAGCCCCGAGGTCGGGAACTCGATCGTGGCCTCTCGTCCTCGGGGTCTCGAGGCGTTCTTCCGAAATGACTTGACAGCGAGAAATCAAGTCCTCTAATTTTGTCGCGTACAGATAGTCTCCATGTTTCTCATAACAAAGTGATGGGAAATGATTCTGACACTTGACTCCTTAAGCTTCTTTCGGCGACGCCATACCGATGATGCGACTTTTGGCGTGAGTTTTGTGGTAACCGGGCACCCACAGGCTTGTGTATTTCGACCTCATTCAATGTACTCTCGATTCTCGCTTTCCAAGGTGAAGATACCGCCATCTGTTCGATTTTCCATGGATGCATTAATTGCGCCCATCGGTCAATCTTCCAAAGCGTCGACGACCGCATCATAACCCCCTATAAATGGGAGCATTTTGGCGTTGTTCTTCCTATCCCATTGACTTCGTTGGCTTGTTTACCTATTCCTTCTTATCATCTTCTCCGGCGGGGATCCCTCGGGGTAGAGTGCTGCCTCGAGATTGGAGATAATACGGACAATTCTTTGAGTCTTGGCTTCTCGTCGAAGGATGCTTCCGGGATCAGGTATCACCCTGTCAATCTGCATCGAGGCTGTAAGTTTCTCGGGTCTCACTCCGGGTAGGCGAGTCGTCGCTACTTCTCGCATATATGTGGGGCAGCTTCGGCTTCTTCGCAAAACCTCACTATTTTTAGATAGCTGCTCTTCCGCTTTGGCATAGGGTTCTTCATTTCTTCAGGCGCAAAAAGTGTTGGTGCATGACCTTGTTCTGACCTGTTAGTTTTACCATAGTCACGGCAACCACTTCGTGGCTGGCCCGGCAAGGAGTTGGAAGTGCTGCTCCCGGCGCTCAGGAATCGCGGGAGTTCGCTCTGAAGACGGTGTCTTTGATAAGAGGGGAACATCTAGAGATGGTGAGAAAATACTATGGATGGAGCGAGGGGATAGCGCTGCAGGTACTTCCGCCGGATGAGAGTATTACAGACTCTACTGATGGATTCTTGAGCGTATACCTATATCCTTTCGTGTTTGGTCCCCTTGATAGGTTTGTGCTTGATTTTGCTTGGAGTATTGGGTTACTTTGGCGCAGATACATCCGTCATTTTGGCGGGTGGTGCTGATGATGAGGTTTTTTGCGGAGAAGGTCGGGTTTGAATTCACGTTTAACCATCTCGTCAGGCTATACCGGCCCTTTCATCACCAGGGCCTACTAACCCTGAGGTGTCATTCGTCCACGCCTTTTGTAGTTGACGACGAAGAGGACGGGGATCGAGAGTGGACCAGTTGGTTTATTCGGGTCCGGACGGTCGACATTATCCCCGTGGAGCTTTTGTCATTTCCCAAAGGGTGGAATTATACACGTGAGTGGAGCGTCTGGTGCTTTTTTAGATTTTGCCTATAGCGAAAATCAGTGGAGTAATAATGTTGTCTCCGTTGTTGCAACAACTTCATGGACGCCAGGCGAAGTCCTTGACCTACCCAGTCGGGTCCGGAGGCTGGTGACCCATTCGTCCTGCAACGAGCGTCGGTGGTGAGCTGTATTCTGTGCTAGATGGGGAGCGAAATACCAAGGTATGCGCGCACGCTGCCTTTTCCTTGGCCTTCATATATTCGAGGTAACATTTCCCTCCTTTCCATTGTATCGGCTTAGCCGTTTGCAGGTATTGGGCGGTTCTTCGGGATGACATAGTGCTTTCCCAGATGGGAGAAAAAGGCACCGGCCTCCGAGCCGAGGGATGACGGCGATAAACGGGATTGGCACCCGCAGTGTAATGGAGCTTTTAGTGGTGCTGAACGGGCCCGCGTTTCTGAGGAGAGGGTATCATCCGAGTCTGCTTCTCCCGGAGTATCTGATTCCCGAGCGGCGGTTCCTTTGAGTGAATATGCTTTGCCCGAGGTCGGTTATTCTGGGGACAAAGAGGCAAGATCAATAGGAGTGTATACTGACTTCGAGGAAGTTCGTTGGCTTCACTTCGTGGTGAGTTTAGGCACAGTTTTCCTGTATTCCACGTCCTCCTCCCCTATTAAGCTTTCCTTGTGCAGGCCTGCGATAGGCTTATGTCTGAGTTGCTCTGTCAAGGGGCCAGGCTTCAGAAAATCTGGACGAGGGCGAGTCCCTTAGGCTCCTTAGCAAGGAGAAAGAGGTTAAGTTGCAGCATTGGCGAGATGAGGCATACCGGAGCTCGAATTACGAGAGCTATTTGATTGAGCAGGTAACTTTTTGCAACTCGCGCTTTGCTCTCTTTGGCCCTTAAGGTTAACCTCCTTTTTGTTGTATTAGTTGTAGAAAAAGACGGAGGCTTTGGAGTACCTCAAGGGCAATATCGACCGCGTCAGAGCTGCTTGTGGTGAGCTAAGGGCTCAGGTGCAAGTTCAAGCTTTAGAGGAGACAAGCGCCTCGGCCAAGGTCCCTGCCTTCGAAGTCCAACTTCGCTTGGCTCGTGACAATGCCAAAGTTCAAGCGGACATGATCGGGAAAATTGAATCTGATCTCTCGAAGATTAGGGATGAGATAATTGATGCCCGGGCCGAAGAGGCACTAAGACGAACCAAGGTTGATCAGGAGATGTCAATTCATATGAAAGACGCTGCGGATGCTCAAGCCAAACTAAAGCGAGCCCTCGACCGGGAGAACATGGTCGAAGAATACGTTCGTAGCAGATCCCGAAGAGAGGTACTCGAGGAGATTAGTGCGAGGGGCTTCGTTCTCTCGGAGGAATTGGATCGAGAAAGGGCGAACGAGCGTGACATGCGGTCATTTCTTACTGACGTTGCGAAGAGCGAACCCGACAAGTTGCAGCCCTTTGGAGCAGAGTGTAGATTTTGTCGTTTTCCCGCTTTGTATTTGATATATGTAGAGCATGTATGTTAATGGAGAGTGCGCCTTTTTTGCGTATGTAAGATAAGAGGAAATTTGAAGCTTTATTTCTTCTGCATCTCTTTCTGTTATTTCTTTCAACCAGGCGGGCTGGTTTCGGTGCTTGGCGGGATCCCCGTAGGTCCGAAACTGATCAGGCAGGCCCGGAGGCTCTTAAGGGCGATCCTTGACATGAGTAGGCATTGGGGCTTCCGTGCTTTGCCCAGCTGTTTAGGCTTAGTCTCTGAATCAGGCCCTGACTCGAACTTTTTTGCGCTTAAATCATCTATGCCCGTATGGGCAGGTAATAACTGTTCCTATTTCTTGCGCTTGGGCATTTGTCGTTTCGACTATTTTGGGTTCAGTTTTCAAGTCGCGTTACGATTCGAGCTTCAATTGACCCTCAAGTTTTATCCTGCCTTCATGGGCGGATGGCAATGGACTTTTGTGCTTCGAGTCGAAGTGACCTTACATGTGGGTGGCCCGGAGGCTCACTTGGCTGGAGATAGTGGCATTTATGCGGTGCCCTTAGACATGTTTTCAGTTTAACTATTTCAGGTCCAGTCTCTGAGTCGCGTTGCGATTCAGGCTTTTGTTGAACCTTAAGTATTTTCAGACCGGCGATAGTGCCTCTTACGCTATTTTGTTTGTTGAGACCTTTCAATATGTGGCCCGGAGGCTTGCATAATTAACTATTTTGGATCCGATCTCCGAATCGGGTTACAATTCGAGCTCATTTTAATCCTCAAATTGTCAATTTTTTAGCTGGCGACAATGGCTCTTATGTTGTTTGGTCATGGAGACCTTTTAATATGTGTCCCAAAGGCTTGCTTAGCTGGCGACTATGGCTCTTACACTGTTTTTGTCCGTGGGCTTTTTGTAGGCTTTGTTTTCCGCTCGTTAAGGTCTTTTGAAAGATTTTTGCCTGATCCGTCGTCGGTTCTAGAAGAACCTCGATTTCAAGTCGTTATCGGAAGATGTTTGAGCACCTTGAAAGGTTCATAACTCGTAGGCTGAGTAGGTCGAAGCCTTGTGATTTGGAGCTGACATGGTCGAAGCTCGTTTTTGCCTATTGAGGGAAGCCTGTTTTAACTGGTTCTTTTCGAAGTATAATCGGAGTAGTGGCCTGCGATTTTTGTTTAGCGACGGTCGGGCGTCCCCGAGTCGCGTTAGTTTGGCTGTATCAGCCATTTTGACTATAGTCATATGAGTTTGGCCGTAGCCATTTTTCATCCCGAGTGACAGTTTAGGCATCTACACCGAGGGTATGCCTTTTCGGGATTCTTACAAATGCGACGTATAGCCTAAACTTCGGGATTTTCATGCCTGTTGAGGTCTTACAGTTTTTGCAATGTAGAATAGATCTGGTTATGTCGAGTCTGCCCGTTAGGGGTCTTACAATTTCGGGTTTTCCTGCACATGGCAATTGGCGATGAATGATAGTCTCCAAGTCATCGAATTTGTTCAAGCGTGAAGACCGCTTTTCGTGAGCTCAAAGTTGCCTTGTAGGGGCTTTATGATTCGGGAGTTCCGACCCTAGGGTCGTGCGATTGCCAAATTGTTGACGTTAAGTCTCTAAGTATTTTGGGATGCATTTGGTGGAGTGGTCCCCGCCGGGAGTATACTCGAGATTCCCTTGTTTGGAGAATAAGATGCTGAAAAGATGTCCTTTTATTGCTTGGTGTAATCATACATTGTTTCATTGCCGTGAGCTCGACCCGCGCGGGCATGACTCCTCGGACCATTCGATCTGGTACATAATTCCTGATTGGGTCATAGTCTGCCATTTCCCGATCCTCCCGAGGGGACGGTGCCCTTAGAAGAAGATCATCGCTTGTCGTTGGATTGTCGAAGAAGGCCTGCGACCTTATCGGATCCTCCTCTTAGGGGTACGTTGCTCCGCTAATAATCTTGCTGACGAGGCCCTCTTCAGGGAGAAATCCCGATTGAGGGGAAAGAGCGTGGCGAACCCTTTTGAAGGCCTATGGATCTCTGGGTAGAGTTAGAACTTTTGAATATCCTGGCTAGTTGTCTGCATATAGGTTAAAGAAAAAATAACAAGGGAGCAAAACAGTTCTTCCTCACCGCGGGATGTGTAGGCGACGTTTTGAGATTTGGCATGTTCCTACCCTTTCGAGGCGTGAGCCCCGATACAGCCCCCCCATGTGTCTTATCAGGCTTGGCCGAAGATGTGGTTTGCTTACCCTTTGATCCTTCCGAGGGTGGGGGCATTGATGCCGGCGATGCGCCAGATGGTGAAGAATTTCCTCTTATGGCGTATTGCTTTCTTTCGACTTATTTTAGTCCTGCCCTTTGTGAGGGGTTTCATTCTTTTGGTAAAACGGTGCCGATGCTATCCCCGGGTGGTGTGTCGGCGGTCGTCTGAATAAAACGCCCGTGCTTTGGCTTCCTTTGATGGTACAGAGCTCGACGTCCCAGTCCAAGCTTAGACGGGCCGTATTAACAGAATGGTCTTTGTGACGATTGTCGTTCGGGATTCGGGATACGGGAGCGATTTGGTCCGTTAGTCCGGACCACTCCACTGACTTTGGTCCGACACCGTTGTTGCACGTGACCGAACCACCTGAATTCATGAACACATGTTTTATTAAAAATAGATCCAATGAGGGAGAGGGTTACCAATGCGTTAGTGTGATGCCGAGGCGGAGTCTCGCTGCCCTTTTCCCTGGATATAAGGGTGTTCTCCGGAATATTTCCCTGGACCCATTTTCCCTTGAGGGCGAACATTTTCACTTCCCATTTTATGAGTCCTCGGAGGGTGTCGTTGCTCCTTCACTATCGTGGTAATACATCGTGGCTCGTTTGCTTTATCCTTCCCGGTTGCCTTTCTCCCTTGGGGCTGGACTCGAGCCTGACCGCTCGATGGTACTCGCGGTGAATTTTACTGAGCAGCACGGCTGTTGCCCTTCTAAGCTGGTGGTTATTTTTTATCCCGTGGCCGCGCGCGCCCTTTGGTTCTCGTGCTGGGTTATGGTTCTTTTGAAGGGTATTGGTCGAATAGGTCTAACTCATTCGGCGTCCCTGGTTTTGATAGTGATCACGATATTTGGCATGGCAGTGTCGAAATCGTACTCCGCTGGGCAGGGTTCCTCTGCCGGTTGTGCCTCAAAAGATCCGGTTCCACTGAAGGTTCCTCGAGGATGTTTCCCTCGAACTGTATCCGTACCATTGCGAGGTAGGTTGCATCTTGTGGCGTTCCTCCCATTCGCGGCACATGGGTGGTACCTCCAACTATTGGGCATTTGTTTCTTCGTTGGGAGCTTGTTTGGGTATGCCGGGCCAGTAGAGGCTCCCGGACGGTTGTAATAGAAGTCTCGTAGGCTTGCTAGATCCTTTTTGGGAAGTGCATCGTCGTTGCCTCGTTAAATAACCCTGTCAGTAGAAAACCCGTTTCGGGATTAAAAAATCCGATCAAAGGAAAAGAGTGCAACGGACGTTCTGAGCCTCGGAATCTTCAAGCCGGGGTATCGTTCTGATTATCTTGGTTATTGTCCTGTATAAGGGTAACCATGAAGTAGAAGATGGGAAGGGGGATGGGCACTTATACCTCAGTGGCGATGGTGCTTCTCGAGTTCTGGCACTTATTTGGCAGTTGCAAATTGGTCCTTTATTTGAACGCGTTCGGGGCGATCGTCAGAAGATCGTGTGGACGACGTGTTGAGGCTCGTCTGTTTTGTTTCCCTTTGCCATTTCTCCTTCTCGCAATTGATTTTTATCCCAACTGCTGAGAAGTTCCCGAAGGTGCCCGTTGTCGAGCATTCAGGCCACTTCCTCTCGGAGTTGCCTGCAATCTTCGGTTCGGTGCCCGCTTGAGTTGTGAAACTTGCAAATCAAATTGTAGTTTCTATTGGAAGGATCCGAATGTAACGGTCTGGGCCATCTGGCATCTCCGATCTTGCTAATGGTGAACATAATGTCTGGCACATCGACCCTGAAGTTGTATTCCGATAAGTGGGGCGCATTCGTTGGCGCTATACTTTGATCGAACCTAGTTCTGTTGACGAACCCTCGAGGGTCCTGTCCTCGATCTATCCTCTGATCGTTGCGAGGTAGGTTGTGCCTTGGGGCGTTTCTTCTGTCTTCGAGGTATAGCTGGTATCTCTGTTTGTTTGATTTTGATTCTTTTACCAGAAGTCTGTTTGGGTACACTGAGCCCAAAGGGGCTCCCAGCTGGTCTTCCTCGACCCTAATCTTTGACTGGTACCGATTGTGGACGTCCGACCAGGTCACAGCCGGATATTCGATCAGCATCTTCTTCAGCTATTTTGAGGCCACCGAACTTCATTCGTTCAGGCCTTCGGTGAAGGCCTGCACTTCCCAGTCATCGGAGACTAGCGGCAGCTCCATCCGTTTCATCTGGAAGCGAGACACGAATTCTCGCAGCATTTCGTTCTCCCTTTTCTTAATCTTGAACATGTCGGACTGCCTTGTTACTACCTTGATGGCACCAGCGTGCACTCTTACGAAGGAGTCCGCTAATATGGCGAATGAATCTATGGAGTTGGGAGCCAAGTTGTGATACCACATCATGTCCCCCTTCGAAAGCGTTTCTCTGAATTTCTTTAGCAATACGCACTCGATCTTGTCATTCTTTATATCGTTACCATTTACTGCGCAGGAATAGGCAGTAACGTGTTCGTTGGGGTCGGTAGTACCGTTGTACTTAGGGAGTTTCGGCATTCTGAATTTTTTAGGAATAGGCTTTGGGGCCGCTTCCTTGGGGAATGGCCTCTGTATGAACTTCTTTGAATCCAAACATTTTAGGACTGGGGGTGCTCCCGGGATCTGATCCACCCTAGAGTTGTAGGTCTCGACCTTTTTTTCGTTGGCTGCAATCATTTTCTCACCTGATTCGATCCTTTTGGTGAGGTCCTCGAGCATCTTCACTATGGCGGGGTCAGCCACTGACCCTTTGTTGCTTGATCTTTCGGGTACTTGCTCAGCGCGGGGAGCTGTCTCTGGTGCCGCTGTGTTGGGGGTTTTTGGATGGCTTTGCAACTGAGCAATGGCCAGTTGCTGTGCCTGCAACGTTTCAAAAATAACATGAATACTAACTTCATGTTCTTCCCGGGCCAGGGTTTTTTGAGTTTCCTGTTGGTCGTTGTGCCGTAAGCTCCTGTTGTTGTGAGAAGTTTTGTCGATTTGCTATGCGTCCTGTGAATCTGTGTCCACTAGAATCAGTCCGGGCGCATTAACGGGATTTTGTAGTGGTGCTCCGGTGGCCGGGACAGCCACGCCATTTTTCCCGTGATTTTTGAGGTTGTCGTTCTCGACTCCGTTTACAGAGCCAGACATTTTTGACTTGAAATCAAAGGATCTTGGACAAGAAAAAGTGTGAAAGATAATGTGCGTTTGTGCAATGAAACCAGCAAGAAAATAATCACTATTATTTTTAGCCCCACGGTGGGCACCAAGCTGTTTACCATGAAAATGGTAACAACAATTAAATTTATAAATGGGATTCTAAAAATACGTGATCTATTCCCGAGCTAGTTGTTAGAGTAGTTGATGCTAGTAATAAGGAGTTTAATGACGAAATGCAAGCTAAAACGAGATAGTAATCGAACCGAGGGGCCTGCTGCCTGGGTATAGGTCTAGTCGATGGGGGACATCGGGGTCGACGTCAGGGTCAAGCTCGTGCTATCGGGGATAGTCGGGGATAGTCGGGGATGAGATAACAGTTGAGGATATAATTAAACAAGGCTCTTTACGTCCAATACTAAGCAATACGATGAAGAACCAGTAAGAAAGCAATGAATATTAAGGTGACTTCGGGCCGTGAGAACGAACAAGTTAGAAATAAAAGAGAGAGAGAGATATTATTGCACTTGTGGAGAAAATGGAGCAACATCCGTCCGTTACAAGGTAGTACGAGTCCCCTTTATATAAGAGGGGAAATCGGTTACAAGTACGTGGAGATTAATTACAAAGTATGGAGATGGTATGGCTTGACGTGACGCCTCAGCATAGGCTCTGGATAGGTCGGCCCTGTCAGACTTAGCCGTGTGCCTTGGGAGCTTCCCCTTCTGTCCTGGCTTCGATCTCCGTTTTCTCTGAGTCGGGCCTCGACGATCCCCGAGGTCAAGAACTCGGTCTTGGCCTCCAGTCCTCGGGGTCTCGAGGCGTTCTTCAGAAATGACTCGACAGCGAGAAATCAAGTCCTCTGATTTTGCCGCGTACAAACTTTATAATTCTGAAATGTTTATAATATCATGCAGGTGCGTATAAATGTCGTTCCATGCATAGGTATGCATGTTCATAATATCATCAAGCCACTGAGGGCATCCCATCATATCGTCTCGGCCACTGTGGATAACATCATCAACATATACTAGCTGATCAGGTGGTAGTGCGTATATAACGTCGTAACTTTTTCCCCTATCTCATATACATATATTTACATATATACGCGTATATAATGCTATAACGTCATCACGCCTCTGAGGGAATCTCATCATATCATCTCGGCCACTGTGGGCAAATCATCAATGTATACCAGCTGATCAGGTCATGGGTCAATATGCATATATAAATGCATGAAATTATGAAATATACCAATTACTTATTTTAAAGGTCATTTTTGTCTTCAGGTACTTTATATCATCGTATAGCTAATGTACGTGTATTCTTATTATACATTTTAACTCAACATATAAAATGAGGATCTATGTATGACCATGACAGACTAACAATATATTACAATGAATAAGCAAACATTTTCCAAAGAAGGTCACACAAGTTCTTATACGAATACCGGAAGCGCTAATACAGTGATCAAGGAGCTTATTTCCATTGTTGATATCATAATGAGTGATTAAAGAGGACTTTATCCAATAAACTTTACATACACATACAACAGAAATGCTTTTCGAATAAATTTTATCAAATACATATTTTTTTGAGACTCATGAACAGAAGATAATAATATTTTCTATGGGGAATCAATAATATAGACACCCATACTATTTCTATGAATAGAGTAATTTATGAAAACTGTGTGTTTGCTCGTTTCTTCAGTATAACTTGAACCATGCTAGAAGAAAGAAGGGAGAGCCTTAACATACCTATTCCTTGAATTATTTACACAAAATAAAGCTTCTGCTTCTTTGAATTTGAACGAAATTCCTTGCTTGGATTTTATGAAACTCGGATAAAATTGCTTCTTTGAAATTCAATCGAACTTTGGCTTAAGGATTTGGACGAAAATGGCTTCTGTTTCACGTTCTTGGTTTCAAACCACAACAGATTATTGTTTTGAAGTGAAATTTTTGCTTCTGCTTGAACATTCTTTTGAGCTAAGGTTAATATATTAATCATGATCTAAGTTCTGATCCTAAATGGGATAAGATTCCTACGTATAGTTACATTTTATCATAAGTGGCCACATGGACTTAAATGACTTATGAGTCATATTTTAGTCATTGTGGCTTTATGCCACGTGGAAGGGTGGGTGAAGATTATTAATCTTTACCCACTTATTAGTTAACTGGGTAATGTCCCGTTATCCGGTAATTAACTAATTACCTGCATAATTTAAAAATAGCCCCAAATTACTTAAAAATTTATTTATTTTTAATATACTATATATATTATACTACCGTGGTTATATGGTACCTTGAATGGTACTAGTTCATAATTATCGGGTATTATTGCCCGACCCATATCTTATCCCAAATTGGCCACTTTCAACGAAACTCGCTTTCTTTAATTCGTGTACCCTTTATCCTTCATGACACTTCTTTATCGCTTGTTATAAATAGCATAAGTATGTTTAGTCAAGATGATCTCGTCCTCGAGTCTACGTCAATTAACTGAAGATGAAACTTTTAACGTACGAAAATGCGAGATGTAACAGCTTTGCTCTGGAGATCCTGTTCGAGTTACCCTGGGTAACATCTGGCTGCCATAGAAATAAAGTTTTCGAAAGAATATGCAAGCACTTTGATAAATATAGTTATTTAAAAGCATAATGGTATGCAATATCAAGTAAAATAAATGAATCAATGACTGTGACACTTTAGAGACATTGCGACTTCCTTGCATTAGAATTTTGAGGGTCCCCAGTTTAATAAGCGATTCTTTGACCGTTCTGCATATGACGAAGTTGGTTGGACTTGCTCCAAATTTTTGAGGGTCCTCCTCAAAATTATGCCCCATTTTCTGACGATAGGTAAAATGAAGATTTTATTGAGATGTGACCAAACCCACAGGGTTGCCTATGTATCCCCTCTTAAATGGGAATCAGGTCAAGCGTAGTTCAGTTACATCAAATGAAGAAATGCAAATAATCCTAAACATAGTATCTTTTGACTGCATCTGAATTGATAGTCTTTGGACAAATTTCTCCGTCCATTTCTGCAAGTATGAGTGCTCCTCTTGTTAGTACCCTATGAACCATGTAGGGCCCTTGTCAATTAGGTAAAAAAAATTTCTTTGGCTTCATCTTGATGTGGGAAGATCCGCTTCAGCACCAGCTGCCCCGATGCGAACTGTCTGGGTTTCACCCTTTTGTTGAAAGCTCTGGACATTCTGTTTTGGTAAAGTTGATCGTGGCATACCACATTCATTCTTTTCCCGTCAATAAGAGCAAATCGTTCATAACAACTTTGCGTCCAGTATGCATCATTGAGTTATGCTTCTTGTATAATTATCAGAGAAGGAATTTCGACTTCGACGGGAATGACAACTTCAGTACCGTAAACCAACATGTAGGGAGTTGCTCCGGTTGAAGTACAGACTGTGGTACGATATCCCACTAAGGCAAATGGTAATTTCTTGTGCCATTGCTTGTAGTTGTCTTCCATTTTCCTTAGAATTTTCTTGATGTTCTTTTTGGCAACTTCCACGGCTCCATTCATTTGAGGTCTGTATGCTGTGGAATTCTTATGATTGATTTTGAAGGTTTCACACATAGCTTTCATTAAGTCGCTAATGAGGTTGGTGGCATTGTCGGTGATGATGGATTCTGGTACCCCGAATCGGCAAACAATACGATCCCTAACAAAATCTGCGACAACATTCTTGGTGACAGCCTTGTAAGATGCAGCATTAACCCATTTTGTGAAGTAGTCTATGGACACAAAAATGAACCTGTGCCCGTTCGAAGCGGCGGGCTCGATCGAACCGATGGCATCCACTGCCCAAGCAGCAAAAGCCCAAGGTGTACTTGTTGTATTGAGTTCATTTGGTGGTACCCGTATCATGTCTGCATGTATCTGGCACTGATGACACTTTTGGACATAGTTGATGCAGTCTGTTTCCATAGCCATCCAAAAATATCCTGCTCTCAATATTTTCTTGACTAAAACGAAACCGTTCATGTGTGATCTGCAAGTTCCGGCATATATCTCTTCGAGCAGTTTGGAAGCTTCTTTGGCATCAACGCACCGTAATAATCCTAGGTCTAGAGTCCTTCTATACAAAATTCCTCCACTATGGAGGAAATGGTTGGATAATCTTCGGAGTGTGTGTTTCTGAGTATGATTTGCATGTTCCGAGTATTCTCCTTTTGCCAAGTATTAATTGATATCATGGAACCACGGATTCACGTCCGTTTCTTCTTCAACATGAGCGAAATAAGCTGGCTGATTATGGATTCTTACTAGAATGGGGTCGATGAAATGTTTGTCCGGATGCTGTATCATGGAGGACAAAGTGGACCGTGCGTCTGCGAACTAATTCTGTATTCTCGGAACATGTTTGAACTCTATCTTTGTAAACCTCTTCATGAACTCTTTCACATGATATAGATATGGCAATATTTTTGTATTCTTAGTAGCCCACTCTCCTAGAACCTGATGTACCAGAAGGTCTGAATCACCAATTACCAGCAATTTCCGGATATTCATGTCAATGGACAAATGGAGCCTCAAGATGCAAGCCTCGTATTATGCCATATTGTTGGTGCACAGAAACCTGAGCTTCGCAGATAGCGGATAATGTTAACCTGTCTCTAACACCAAAACAACTCCAATACCCACTCCTTTAAAATTTGCAGCCCCAGCAAAGAACATTCTCCAACCGTCGTAGGTTTCGATCATATCTTCTCCTACAAATGATACTTCTTCATTGGGAAAATACATTTTCAATGGTTCGTATTCTCCTCCTACTGGATTTTCCACAAGATGATCTGTTAATGCCTGTTCTTTGACCAGCTTCTGAGTCACATAGACAATATCAAATTCACTCAACAATATCTGCCATTTTGCTAGTTTCCTTGTAGGCATTGGTTTCTAGAAAATGTATTTTAGAGGATCCATCCTTGATATGAGATATGTAGTGTAGGCACAGAAGTAATGCCTCAATTTCTGAGCTATCCACGTCAGGGCGCAGCAGGTGCGTTCCAGCAAAGAATACCATGCTTCATAAGGCGTGAACTTCTTACTCAGATAATATATGGCCTGTTCCTTTCTTCCTGTCTCGTCATGTTGTCCCAAGACACAATGGAAAGCTCTAGTACAGGCAGATAGAGTAGCAGAGTTCTACCAGGTTCCGGTGGGACCAAGACTGGTGGTGTGGATAGGTTCTCCTTGATTTTGTCAAAAACTTTTTGACATTCTTCAGTCCAACTTGTTGTAGCATCTTTCTTCAGCATTTGAAAATTGGCTCACAGATCACGGTCGATTGTGCCATAAAGCGGCTAATGTAATTGAGACGCCCCAAGAAGCTCATCACATCTTTCTTGTTCTTTGGCGGTGGAAAATCCTGGATAGCTTTGACCTTTGATGGGTATAGTTCAATCCCTCGGCAACTGATGATGAAACCTAGCAATTTTCCAGCAAGGACTCCAAAGGCACACTTTGCAGGATTCAATTTCAGATTGTACCTTCGAAGACGATTAAATAATTTCTTTAAGTCTGCTATATGATCTGTGCTTCTTCTAGATTTGATGATGACGTCATCCACATACACCTCTATTTCTTTGTGAATCTTGTCATGGAAAATAGTTGTCATAGCTCTCATATAAGTGGCTCCAGTATTCTTCAGGCCAAACGACATTATTTTATAACAATACATCCCCCACGAAGTGATAAAGGCTATTTTCTCGTCATATTCTTCATCTATCCAGATTTTATGGTATCCTGCGAAGCAATCTACAAAGGATTGGAGTTCATACTTGGCACAATTGCTGATCAATATTTGTACATTGGGTAACAGGAAATCATCTTTAGGACTTGCTTTATTTAAATCCCGATAGTCGACACATACTCTGACCTTCCCATCCTTATTCGGAACTGACACGATGTTAGACAACCAAGTAGAGTATTCGACCACTCTAAGAACCTTAGCTTTGATCTGCTTGGTGACTTCCTCTTTTCAGACTCATATCCGGCATGAACTTTCTGAGTTTCTGCTTTAAAGGCGGACACATCGGATTTGTAGGTAGTTTATGAGCCCCTATAGATGTTCTCAAACCGGTCATATCATCATAAGACCATGCGAAGATATCTTCGTATTCTTTCAAGAAATGGGCTTACTCTTCTTTCTTTAATGGTAACAAATGAATGCTTATGCGAGTTTCTTTGACTGTTTCAGAATCTCCCAAATTGACTGTCTCGGTTTCGTCTAAATTGGACTTAGGCTTATTCTCAAAAATTTCACCTCTATGACAATTTCCTGAGGGATTATATCTGCTTCTTCTATTTCCTCTAAATCACTATCCTTATGTTGCATTGTCTCATTACATGTCACAGTCGTCGGTTCATCGGGATAAGTAATAATAATACTGTAGAGAGAAAATGTAAAGGATAATAATAAATACTAAAATAGCAATGCATTAGATAAATCTTGAAAATATTAAAACAAGTACGGCTCGATGACTCGAGCAATTATTTCGAAACAAAATATGTCTAAAATAAAATACTGAAAATGTCTTAAATGCTGAAAATTGCTTTTAAAAATAGAACATGCTAATTGCCAGGCTACCCAGGAACTCGACGGGCCCGAGATGGTGCAGTAGTCCAGTTTTTTAGAACAGCTACCTTTCTCATGGTCTGAATTGTAAGGTCTTCCTCCTTCTCCTCCTTAACTATTGCATTGTAGTCCATGTCTTCATCGTCCAGAAATAGATTCCTCAAGCCAGCTAAAGCCTCATCTTCTTTAGATCCCCATATCACGTCAGTTTATTGAAATGTCTAGTGCAGATGCGGTATTAGATGTTTAAGAGGGTAATAACAACCATGCCATAGTGCTGACTAATTATGATACTCGTGCCAGGTGTATTCATAACCAATCCCAAAGGTTGTGACGTGGCGCTTTAGCTATATCAGTTTGGTGATCCCTTAGAGATTCTTTCCGAGACCCTAGCCGGGTTCATTTCATGTCCATAACAATTGCTTTCGATCTTATTGATCCTCCATTATTCTTCCTCAATTGCATTGACACGCTCGATGCAATGGTACATCTCTCCACCCAATTTCCTTCTATTCTCAACAACCGGAATAGTTTGATTGGTGTAAATGGGGTTACTTCCGTCCCCGTGGATGATTACTTCCTGATGATTCCATTCAAACTTCACGGCCTGGTGTAGCGTGGAGGCTATGGCCCCAGCAGCATGTATCCATGTCGACCCAACAGTAGATTGTAGGTGGCGGATATGTCCAATACTTGAAATTCAACATCAAACCAAGTCGGGCCCATTTTCAAACATAGGTTGATTTCCCCGATCGTAGCCCTTTGGGACCTATCGAATGCTTTCACGTTCATAGTTCCTGCTCGTATCTCATGCAAGCCTTTACCCAACCTCTTCAAAGTAGTCAACGGACAAATGTTGAGACTCGAACCCCCATCTATTAGGACCCAGGCAATAAATTTGTCCTCAAACTTTACCGTGATATGCAATGCTCTATTGTGACTCAGTCCTTTGAGCGGCAGTTCGTCTTTGTGAAAAGTGATCTTGTGGCTTTCCAATACTTGCCCTACCATATTAGCCATTTCTCCACTAGTGATATTATTGGGTACAGAAGTTTCGTTCAACACTTTCATCAATGACTTCCTATGCGCCTCAGAATTCTATAGTAGTGATAGAATGGATATCTAAGTAGGGGTTCTGTTCAGATGATCAACCACAGAATACTCTCTTGCTTGCACCTTTCTCCAAAGATCGTCTGGTCCAGTTTAGATGATAGGTTGCTTGGGAGCGGATTCTTTACTTGTTCCTTTCAAATGCTTGGGTGTGTAAATCCCTACCGGTCCTGGTCATGCCTTGTGCGACACCTAATTCTTCCATTTTCCCTTTTCCTTTCCTTCTCACCTCTGCAGCATAGTCCCATGGTATAGCATTGAAATTAAAGGATGGTGTAGGTGCTACCATCACGGTGAAGGGTGTGGTTACTTCCACCTCAAACGGAGTTGACGTAGCTGAGGGCGTTATTACTTCAACCACGAACGGGGCCGGTGCAGTTACTTCAAACTCAATTGGTGACTGAATCTGCACTATAATAGGTGTGAAAATGACTGGAGATATTTTAGGTTCATCCCTTTCATGAATGAGCCTGATTAATCCTTCCGGGTCCTATTCTTTATCAGTTTCGATCATATTTACCCCTTCACCTCTGTGATCCCGGAGGGGGTTATTGCAGACATTTGGTGCAGCCTCTTTTACTTGTATAACCTTGGTGTCAATCAACATCTCGATCTTATCCTTCAAAGTGCGACATTCGTCAATAGTATGACCCTTCATGCCTGAGTGATAGGCACATGTCTTGTTTGGGTTAACCTACTAGGAGGAGTTTTCCATAGCAACAACAGGAATGGGAGTGACATAACCGGCAACCTTCAATCTCTCATACAACTGATTGATGGGTTCAACAATAGGAGTGTATTGTCTGGGTGGTCTACGGTCGAAATTTGGCTTGGGTTTTTGGTAGTTTTGGTGGGCTGGTGGTAATGAGTGGTAATATGCAGGTTGGGTGTTATAGGTATGGTAAGTGGCGGTGGGTTGTTGGTATCTGGGAGGTGAGGGATAATATATGAGTGGTGGTGTTTAGTATGTGAGGGGAGACTTCGGACCTTGGGCTACCATTATTGCACCAACTTCTTTCTTCTTAGAGATACCTCCTAACTGCAAGGCCTTGTTTGTAGCTTGGAGTGCCTCAAAATTTATCACCATTCTTCTTTTAATTCCTTACTCTATTCTTTCTTCCAGTTTGATGATATCAGAGAAATTATGGTTTTTAATGACCATTAACCTCTCATAGTATTGTGGATCTTGAGTTCTGATGAAGAATTTATTCATTTGTTCTTCTTCTAGCGCTGGCCTTACCTTTGCAGCTTCTGACCACCATAGAGTAGCATACTCGCGGAAAGTTTCTGTTGGTTTCTTTTTAAGATTCTGAATGTAGAAGACGTCTGGCATATTTTCTGTATTGAACCTAAATCGATCCATAAAATCTGACGCCATGCTTACCCAGTTAACCCATTTCTTTGGGTTTTGACTGATATACCAGGACAAGGCGTCTCCAGTGAGTCTCCTCATGAACAACTTCATGCGAATTCTTTCGTCTTTACCAACCCCCACGAGCTTGTCACGATATGTTCTCAAGTGTACCCTTGGATCACCTGTCCCATCGAACATTACGAACTTAGGAGTTTTGTAACCCTATGGTAGTTCTACGTCCGACTGTATACACAAATCTTCATAATTCAAACCCTCGATGCCTTTACCACCTTCAACACCTTGGACTCAGAAGCAAGTTTCTTCAGATCTTCTGCCATGTTCTTGATGAACAGGTCCTTCTTGGCGGATTCGGGTATGTATAAAGTTTGTTGTGGAGTGTGGGGTAAAGTTTCCATGTATATAGGGTTGCTTTGATAGACTCCAGGAATTTGGGCATGGTGGTGGTCGTTGGTTGAGTTTTGGGGATTAGGGGTAGGTTGTGGTGCATTTTGAGGCATGTGGTAGGTGGTGGTTTGTGGATACTGAGTTGGATGGTGATGATATTGCGGAGGGGTCAATACTGGTGGAGGATTAGGGTTTTGAGAAGGTGTGGCATACTGATGAGGTGCGAGAGCATTTTGTTGGTTTTGTGAGTTCTAGGGAGGTACTGGGTTCTGGGTGTTTTGTTTATTGACGCCGGAGACGTTCAGGGTAAGGGAAAGGTTTGCCAAGTTTTGGACCTGCTCAAGTTCCCCTTGTAGCTCCATTATCTTCTGTTCCAACCGTAAAACCAAATCATTCTGTGCCAAAGTACTCCGACTATCCGAAGTCTCGAAATTCTCCTCACGCTTTGCGTTGTCCTTCCTGATACCACTCGCATCATCCATTCTAGCTTTTCCCTTGCTTTTAGGATCACTTGGAGGAGGAGGAGATGGAGGACCTCTAGATCTGGTATGATATGCTGATGATGGCAGTATGCACAAACCAACCTTAGGGGATGGGAATAAACAAATAAAGAAAAGAAGAAAACAAAAAGGTAAACAAGTCAGTGAGTAGTATTAAAAGGAAGTTTGCTGTATTTAAACACATATTGTGGAATTATAAATTCGCGTCCTAATTTGGGGACCTCATTATTCCCGAGGTAGGCCTAAGCGACATATAGATTTGGAGAAAACCGATGCCAATAACTGCGTCATTTCATTAATATGATAAATAAACCAAATCTCTATTAAAACGATAGTAATTATAAAGAATCACTAATGGCATTTGCCTTATTACAACCAAAGCCTAAAACAAGTCTAGAAAGCAAGTAAAACATCATTCAGAATCTATTTGGTCACAGAAGGACCTTCTCCATGCTTGGCCTTCTTTTCTCCATCGATCAGATTTCCCAGGTCGCGCATGTCTAACAGATGATATGCCCTTACTAAGAGCCCTCCTTCATTGCCATCCATGTTTTGATAGCCTGCAACCCTCTTTCTCATCTTCCCTTCAAGCTCCATCAACCCCTGCTCTAAATATTCCAACGTCCTTGTTGATTTAGTAACGATTTCTCTCTACTCGTTGATTGCTTCCATCTCCACATTATGTTGTTCCTAATGCCTAGCTTCAGACTCGAAAACCCTTTTGCGCAGCATCTTGTATTTGACTTGTGCTTCGGCAGCGTCGTCTACAACCCTACTCTTTAGATTAAATCCCTGCTTAACATCCCCCGCTATATCATCTACCCACCATGATGGATACAAATGCACATGGCCGGCATGATACCAATCTGGCTCGATGGTATCTTTCTCCACAATGACATTTTGATGCCACATGTGTTGTGCCTAAAACTTGAATGGAATGGCGTTCCCCTAGAATTCTGCCTTGTACTGAACCATTTTGGAAAATCATGGTATAACCTGCTTTCTCCCAGCTTGCCTCACAACCCTGATAGGAGCATAAAGATTGATCCCTCTCAATCGGATTAGTACTACATGAGGAGTATCTCTCGACCTGATGATGAATTCACTGCTAGGGAACCACTCGAACATCCAATATACCTTGTCATCAGTCAGATTGCTGAAGAAGTGTGCCCAGCTCATAGCGTTTTTCGGTTGCGCAAACCTATTTGGGATAAAAGTCATTTTCTTCGGATGGTGATAGGCTATGTGGTCATTCCATGGTCGTCGTGGAAGTTCTTGATGGTATTCTCCTCTCGAAGGTATTCCAACAACCATACTTGCTACAGTAGATTACAACCCTTAAAATGTCGATACCCCTTTTTGCAACTGTCTAAAGGCCGATGCATATCAGCCAGAATCATAGGGACAATAGTGTAAGTTTGTCCCTCAATCCCCTCCATTAAAGCCTTAGTGACCATAGCTAGGTGACTGTGGATCTTTTCTCCTTGTATTGGAAATACCAGCATTCCCAGAAAATAGACAATGAATACAAAAACTCGGCAGTGAGTCCAACCCAAAGAAGTGATGGCAAACTCATCATGGTAAAGGCGGTATGACTTGTTGTGCCCATAACGCTCATAAAGAAAATCAAATGGTATATAAGACTTCTTCAGACAGACTAAATCATCGTTTTTCCTGAAATCCATCATTTTCAAGAAACCTCAAGGAGTGTGGTTTTTCGGTACCAACAAACCAGGGCTATCCTATGGGAGCCTAGCAAAACCTCCTATTTCTTCTAAAAGATGAGTCATTTCTATGTCACCAAAACGGAAAATGACTCTCTTCTCATCCCAGAACATGGTGGGCTCCTTAATTAATGCATTGTTTGGATGAATGTCTAGCATAGAGGGTAAATTCCCGAGGACTATTTTCACATGGTTTTTGTCACTTGGTGTGAGATTTTCCCACCAATCCAGTAGCAAAACAAATAGATTTAGCCCTCTCCCCCTCCAAATTTGGCTATTTACACGTTAATGATCAACATATTGGCACGTTTTCTCCAAATAATGCACAAATCGTGATTGTGCCCATTGGGATTATGGAAATCCTGGTGAGCTTTGGACAAGGCTTGTCTTAGCGAGTTATTATGCGGACAGTGTTCTAACTCATACTAGGTTTAGACATGATGCATGAACAGTTAATATTAGAGTGGGGGTTTCTAGAAGAGTCTAGATCGGTACCCTTAAGAGGACAACTTGAGAGGAAAAGGCACGGAACCGTTGACTGCATCGTTGATCGACTAGTTTTACGGAAATAAACCTTTCCAAATTTAGAGAGTGATTTAGGAAGAGCGCGGACACTCATCAAGTGCTGCTATGGTATTAATTATGCACGAGTGGAATATAATATGAAGCATACTTTATGCAAAGATAAAACAACAGGTTGTCAAATATTTTGCATGGTGAAACAGCTAATACAGTATTTGAATGAAACGTAGAGACATAAAAAGAAAAGAAAATAAGGAAGAAGTTAGTTCATGTAATGTTAAAATTGTAATAAAGCAGACAAGGGAATGGGTGGGGAGAGACATGATGTAGCAAAAAGGAAAACGCATGTTATGACCAAATTGAGCAGAGATTATTTGCATGCGAATTCAAATAAAAAGGAAAATAGAAAAGGGAATACAAGTAGCAAATAAAAGGTAAACGGGAGTGGGATGTTCATGTAACAGCAATAATAAAGGCACGTTTATCAAAGAGGACTAATTCATATAGATCAAGTTTGCTATGGTAAGAGCCTAAAATATCCCCAACAGAGTCGCCATGCAGTTGCGCCCTTTTTTTTCTCGCGAAAATATCCCCAGAGAGTCACCACCTAACGAGTTTAAGGTGCGTTAGGGTACCTATTTACAAATAAATCAAGTTTAACCAGTTTGCATCACTAAAGATCGAGTAAGGGCTCGAAATTACCTCAAAGAGAAGGTGTTAGGCACTCTTCGAGGTCCACAACTGTGGGTCTCAACCGAACTCGAATTATATGAATTAGTCTATGTGATCAGAGATAAGAAAACAAGGAGTTTGGGAATTTATTATTAAACACAAATAATTGATTTAAAGACAAGATGGGGGTCCTAAAGTTTTTAGCCTAAAGGATCACCCCATGCAACATAAAATAATACTTCATAACTCCCTCAAGATGGGGTGTTACTCGTATTATTCATCGGGTACAGACTATCATCTCCTGCTACCCAATTACTATCGTTAAGTTGTTATCTAAAGCGCACTAGTTGATTCTAAACTGTGCCTCATGCGTGCACTACCTGTCTTATGCCTATGGTCCAGGAGGCGTTTGGACCTCTATTTTGGGTGGTTCTAGACCTAACTTAGGTTACTCAAAAATGAGAAAACTAAGCGACATACAAAACAATTTGGACATCACATAAAGCAGTTAAGGGCTCAGGTTAGCCTCGACACTTAGACAAAAAATACATGCAAACAAATTAGGTGTTTGACAGTTTCAGAATTGAGGCGAGTTAGAGTCGTTAAATCCTATAGGCATGGTTTCTCTGTGACCTTGGAATTCAAACATGTAGCAGTTTCTGATGTAAGGTGTTGTTATAGAGGCATGCTTTTTAAAGAACTTTATAGTTCAGAGAGTCTAGTATTGCATAATGATTACTAAAATTACTAATTATAAGTGTTTAAACCTATATACATGATATCTAGGTGCAGTAGTTGGCAGTGATAACCATGGAAGATATTCAGAATTACTTAGTTTGATCTTATAGGCATGATTTCTAATAGTGGCAACGAAACAGTGTTGAAAGTTTAGTATCAACACTTAAAACGAGTGGGTTACCCTATATGCAGGATTTCTAATGATTACCGATTGAAATTGATCTTTTATATACTTAGCTCCTATAGGCATATCTCCTGAGTGAGTAATTATAACATCACATTTAACCAATTAAGACCCTATAGGCATGATTTCTAAAATGCAGATTCGTAAAACATGAACTATATGATCCTGTGATCATGGTATCTAGTGAATATGCTGCAATTGAAAGATTGGTCATTTTATTTCCTAAAGACATGATATCTACTAAAACATATGGATCAGAACATAACGAATTGAACATTAAGTCCTATATGCAGGTTATCTAACACACATATAAGCAGAATATGTTCAAGCAATTAAATACCTATATGCAGGATCTCTACCCGTTTCATGCAAGCATTAGAATAAACCCACATCCCTAATTTCACTAACACCCTAATTATTATTACATTGTTATTACTGGACCAATGAAGGAAATAAATTATAAAGTTACAAGATAACTGTAGTGGGCCTAATACAGGCCCAAAGTATACCTGGCCATGCCAGGCCTTCGATTTAAAGTCCACATAGTTCACAACAACCCAGAAGTCATTGCCAGAATCCAGTAGCCATCAAAGATTCAGAAAACAGCCATGTACACAAGCCCATTGGCTTATTCAGTAGGTGAAAACGGGACAGAATTGAGCAATTAAGACAAAGTGGCAAGGAACATTGGTCCCTAGTGTCTCAGAGTTCCCAAGGACTTCAAGAACCCAGGGCAGTGCTTAAACTAGGGAGGTTAATACAGGAGATTCAGGGATAGTGCATGTTTCAGTATCAAGGGAATGATCAAAGACCCAAATCCTAGTATGTCAGAGTTCACAAGGGCTTCAAATGGACCCCGAATAGTGCTCACACTAGGGAGGTCAATAGCAAGAGCCTTGATAGCCTTGGCTTTCAGCCGACTAAGAATAAGGATTTCAGAATAACATAAGTGATAATGAGGGAAAATGGACAATAGCTAAGGGACAGAACATAGTCAAGTTGAGCATATAGAGCAAATAATCAAACAGGCTCTAGGTTTTAAGAACAGACTTAGCAAAGATTCACAAGAACAAGTTCAACATCTAGTGCATAAGTAGTCACACATTAACAAAACAGGTTTGCAGGATTGGTATACACAGACTCATAATAAGGAAAAGGTTCAAGTTATGCTAAGTATAGATCCTAGTGAGAATCATATTGACTGGCAACAGAACTTAGACAGGATGAGAACAGATTATTGACAATATTGGGAAATCAAGACATACTAGAAGTATACTAATGAGGAACATGATCAAACATGCTACCTAAGCAGGATATCACCATAGCAAGTTCAGAATAGGACAGGAAACGGACTTATGCTATATAGTTAAAGACTACATTCATGCTTTTGAATACAATCAACTAGTCTATTAAAAGAGATATGAAAGCATGTCCAAGTAACAAGATTGATAGCAAAATTAAACACTAAAGACAGGCTAAAGTGCAAAGGTTTTTTAACATCAGTAAATTGCAACACATAAGCTAGATGAGCTTGAAAAGCAATTAATTAACTCAAATCAGGTTTAGACATGTCTCAGATTACCAACATAATGAAGTTAAAGATTAGAGACACCTAAAATTAAAGTAAAGCAATCGGAATTGCACACAAGAACAGCCCAGAAAACACATTAAACTACAATCTCCAGAAGTGAAAACATATGCAAATGACAGGTAAATAGGAATAAAGTGACAAAAGTTTAGCAACTCACCAGTTAAGCGAAAAACAAGAAAAAATAGAAGTCCACAGCAGCAAGAACCCAGAATTTCTGGCCTTGGCTTTCAGCCGGCCAAAAACCAGAATATAGAACAAGAGTATTAGAGAACAAAGGGTAGTAACTTCAGTTTTTTTAGTAAATCTCTTAACGATTCAAGTCAGTCTAAAAGGGAATGAGGGAAGCATTTATATAGTAGTAGAAATTAAACAAGTAAACAAGGAAAAACTATAAAATCAAACGAAAATAAGGAAGCAATATCATGCAAAAATCAATAAAAATCGGATTTAGGAAGAAATAGGTAAACCCTAGTTTTAGGGAAAACAAATATCAATAGACTATACATAAAAACAGTAACAAAGATGAATATAGACACAAATAACACTAAAATTAGAGAATCGAACCTATTTTGGCTCGATTAAAAGAGATCTGAAAACCCTAATTTATGTTAAGTAAGAATCAACAGAAGATATAGAAATATTCGTACTTACAATAGAGCACATGACGAATATAGATAGAACAATCAGAAAAGTCAAGGATCTGAAACAATTTGGTTCGATTCTTATTAGATCTGCTTGCCATGTTTAGGCAAGCAGTATAGAAAAGGATCCAGTACCAGGGAGAGGTCACATATGGCAAGAAACGGCCATGGAATCCCATGTTAGGTGGGATTAGGTGAGGGATTTGGGGGGAAGACGGCTAGGTTTTAGGTTTGAGAGATGAGATGATTCAAGGGCGGCAGACAGTGAGAAATGATTTAGGATTAGGGGTTTGGGTATAATTAAAAAGGAGGTTGTAATGTGGGTCGTTGATCTCAGAGATCATGGGCCACGACCGGGTATTAGATAGGGCCATTTGGTCTTGGTCCAGGGGTAATTGGGCTAATTTGGGTCCAAATTTGGTTTTAAGAATGGGCTATTATTTAAATACCCAAAATTCAACACAAAATAATTTATAAAATTTTTTAATAAATAAATAAAAATGTTATTTATGCAATAAAATGATTAACAATAATAACATAGCATTATAAAAATATAAAAGGCTATTTTGACACAAATAGTATAGATAAAAAGCAATTATATGTGAATATAGGCTATTATTGCAAAATTTGGCAAATAGCTTAAAAATGCAAACATAATTATACAAAATAATGTAAAAATATGATGAAACATATATGAGGATGTAGAATAGTAATTTGGATGATTAAGTCATCACAAAATAATTTGAAGGAATAATTAATAATTATTCAAGTAATTTAAATGTAGAAAAATCAATTTAAAGCTTTAAAAATTATGGAAAATTATGAAAAATGCATGTATAGGTTTATAAACTAAATTATGATGCAAATATACTATTGTAAAAGTATATATATATATATATATATATATATATATATATATATATATATATATATATATATATATAATTTAAAAATATGAGGGAAAAATTGGGTATCAACACCATGTTGAAACCATTGAGCATTGGAGCAGCATGCACGATTTGATCCTGAAGGCCGAGCTGCTCCACGACCCTTGATCGAATAATATTCGTCGAGTTACCTGGATCAACCGACACACGTATAACTTGAATTGATAGATATTACCAGTGCGTCGTTGTGAGGCTGCTCGATCCCTTATGCATCCTCATTGTTGAAAGATAAGGTATCTTCTGGTAAGTAGTCCCGTGTACATTTTTCCCTTGTGATTATGACTTTGGTACGTTTAAATGTCAGACCCTGACTGATATCGACCCCACCGATGATCATATGAATCATGTGTTGCGGTTCCTCCTGTTCATTTTTCTTGTTTGCGTCCCTGTCTCTGAAGTGATTTTTTGCTCGGTCACTCAAGAACTCTTGAAGATGACCTTCGTTGAATAAACGAGCTACCTCCTCCCTTAACTGTCTGCAGTCTTCGGTTCTGTGACCATGGGTTTCCATAGTACTTGCACATTTGATTGGATTCCTTTAAGCTGGATCGGTTTGAGGGGTCTGGGCCACCTAGTATCATTGATTCGTCCAATGGCGGACACAATACCTGAAGCATCGATGCTGAAGCTGTATTCCGATAACCGTGTTGCTTCCTTTAGCTCGACATGTTTATCGAAGCCATTCTTACTCATGAGCCCTCGAGAAGTTTGACCTCGATCATTCCTTCGATCATTTCGAACGGGATTACGTCCCCGACCGTTGTTTCTTCGCTCTGTGTTATATGGTTGGTACCAATCTTTGTTCGATCGAGGATCTCTGTTGATGTCTCTTTGAATCCTGCTTTCGGACCTATTTGGGTAAACAGAACCGGATAGAGCTCCCAACTGATCATCCTCGACTCTGATCTTCGATTGTTATCGATTATGCATATCGGCCCAGGTCACCGCTGGGTATTCAATGAAATTCTACTTTAGTTGACGTGATGCTACCGCACTTCGCTCGTTCAAACCCTGAGTGAGGATTTGGATAGCCCAATCATTAATAATCGAGTGTAGGTCCATGCGCTCTATCTAAAATTGAGATACGAATTCCCTTAGCATTTCATTATCCTTCTGTCTCACATTGAAGAGGTCCGGCTTCCTAGTCGCGACATTTATTGCTCCGGTTTGTGCCTTTACGAACGAATCGGCAAGCATGGCGAAAGAATCGATGCAATTGGGCGGCAAATTGTGGTACCATATCATTACCCCCTTTGATAAAGTTTCTCCAAATATTTTCAACAGAACAGATTCAATTTCATCATCTTCTAAGTCATTTCCTTTTATTGCGCATGTATAAGAAGTGACATACTCGTTAGGATCAGTGGTTTCATTGTACTTTGGAATTTCTGGCATGCGGAATTTTTTTGGAATAGGCTTCGGAGCTGCACTTGGTGGGAAAGGCTTCTGTATGAGCTTTTTCAAATCTAAACCCTTCAGAATCGGGCCCGGTATTTGATCAACCCCGGAGTTGTACGTTTCTACCTTTTTATCATTAGCCTCGATCTTTTTTTCTCCTGATTCAATCCGTTTAATGAGCTCCTTGAGCATCTTCATGATGGCGGGATCAGTTCCCGATCCGTTGTCATTCAATTTCTCCTGTGCGGGTTAGACCCTATGAGCAACTCCCTGTGATGTATCGAGTTCGATTTTGCTTGGGACTCGATTATGATTTTGGAGTGGCGCTTTCGCGGCCTACTGAGTTTGTAGTATGTCAAATATCATTCGAAGGATAATTCTGCCTTCTTCACCATTTTATGCGTTCTGGTTAGCTGCCCGTGCGTCTCTACAGATGTTATTTTCAAGGTCGGCGCCTAAATCTCCACGAATGGCGACATGAGAACTGCATCAACCGGATCAATGGCTTGTGGTGCGTCAGGATTGATTGGAGGTACTCCATTTCCCGGGGCAACTACGTGTTTGTCTCCGCCATGAAAGCCAAGGTCGATATCAGTGTGAGTGAATACTGCTTGAGAGTTTGACATGTTGATTCCTGAAATCAAAAATACTTACGAGAACAAGCGTAAAAGCAATGTGTGTTGTGAAGGTTAATATTAAGCAATCACTTTTATCTTTAGCCCCACGGTGGACGCCAAACTATTTACCCTAAAAATTGAGTAACAATTAAACTTGTAATGTGGTTCTAAGGATATGTGATTTCACCTAATACCAATTGATAAACGTAAAGATAAATGATGCAAATTGACAATAATACAAAGCAAACCAGTGTTTGGTCAATGCCCTCGAGCTAATGAACCCTCGAGCTTGGTAGAGTAAGAATAGTTAAACAGTAGTAAGTTAATGAGCAGAAGAAAGAAATATTATATTGCTTTGATATTCGTGAAAGTAAGGTGTCTACAAATGATGGAGATTCCCCTTTATATACTAGAGTAATCCTAATTATGGTACAATTCTAACTAAAGAAGTAAATCCCATGATTTGTACAAATAACCGCTTGATTTGATCTATTCCGGAATTCCCGCCGTGATCTTCGATCGGTTACGGATATCTTGCCTTTTTGTCATTGCACTTCACTCGAAGTGGGTCATACTTAGCCTCGATTCCTACTGGCCTCGGTCTCGATGAACATCTCGATCCTTGAACTCGACACCTTGTCTTCGCATTACAACCCGATCCATTGCAAGACTGACTCTCGACATGATCTTCTGGTCTAGATTAAATAGCAAAATTGGGCAAGCCCGATTTTGACCGTATACAGGTACTTCCTCAGTTTCAATTTACTTGATGTTAATCGACTCGACACAGGTTAGGAAAGAAAGAAAGATTTTGAAAATCATTATCTGAAAATATACTACGGATATAAAAAAGGATAGTTCGGTGCACAAAGTATCTCATGTTCACGTAAGGTTCGAGGAAGGGGCTCACCCTAACAGGTGTGATGTAGGTAGGCTATATTGATGCTGATTTTACGGCTCAAACTCGTGACCTATAGGCCACATGGAGACAACTTTACCATTACTCTAAGAATTCCCTTCTATACTAGGGTAAATTTCACTAATGGTCATATGATGATGACTTTTTTCACCAAAGTCATATAACTTTATTTTCTCACACAAAAATCATAAAATTTTAATTAACTCACAAAAAAACCATAGTGACCGAAAAACATAATTTTCCAGTACTATTTTCTTATTCAATATTTTTCTTGTTTTTATTTTTAGTCTAACAAATAATAGCCGGCAATATATATATATAGGTTAGTGAATGCAATTATTTTCGACCGATCGATTAATTTTGTATTTTTTTCCTTCAAATAGGAATGACCCAATCTAATCTAATAATACTAAAAGTGAATCTTTCCCCCATAAAAAACGTAGTTCAGAATGTAAGTGTAACGACCCGACCAGTCGTTTTGAGCTCTAGCGCGTCGTTCAGCGGTTTGAGGTAATGAGCAGCTTCACTTCAGGTATTATGACTTGTACGCATGGTCGAAATTAAATTTCGGAAAGTTCGGTGTTGATTTGGAAAGAAAATTCTTATTTCGGAAGCTTTAAGTTGAAAGAACTGACTAAGGTTTATTTTTGAATAAACGATCTTGGAATCAGGATTTGAAGGTTCCAACAGGTTTGTATGATGATTTCAGACTTGGGTGTATGTCCGAATCGGGTTTTAGATGATCCAGGAGCATTTCAGCGCATATTGTGGAAGTTAGCATTTTTGGAAGAATTTCATAAGTTTGGGTGGAAGTGCATTTCAGTTTTATCGATATCCGTTTGGAATTTCGAGTCTGGGAATAGCTCCATACGGTAATTTTGATATTGGGGGCACATCCGAAAGTGGATTCGGAAGTCCGTAAGTCATTTTGGAGTCATTTGGCTAAAGCTAGAAATTTGAAGGTTTTTGAGAAGTTTGACCGGAAGTGGACTTTTTAATATCGAGGATGAATTCCAATTCCGGAAGTTGGAGTAGGTCTGTAATGTCGAATATGACTTGTGTGCAAAATTTGAGGTCAATCGGACGTGATTTAATAGATTTCGGCATCGAATGTAGAAGTTTGAAATTTTAAAGTTCATTAAACTTAAATTGGAGTGCGATTTAAGGTTTCAGCATTGTTTGATGTGATTTGAGGCCTCAATCCGGTCCGTGTGATGTTATGGGACTGGGTTGTGTGATTGGATGGGGTCCCGGGGGCCTCTGGTGTGTTTCGGGGTGGTTTCAGATCGAATTTGGATTAAAAGCTACTGCTGGTTTGCTGTATCCGGTTTCCTTCTTAGCGAACGCGAAGGTAGTTCCGTGTTCGCAAAGAAGAAAGTTGGAGGCTGCTGGATTTGGCCTTCTAAACGTGAAGTGGGGGTCGCGAACGCGAAAGGGTTGGCTGAGTTGACTACGCGAACGGTAAATCGACGAACGCGTAGAAGGAGAGAGGGAATCTGGGCCTATGGATTCTAAGCCTTTGCGTTCGCGAAGGGTGCACACGTTTGCAAAGGGGTTGCCTGAGAGATACGTGTTCGCAAGCTGGGTCTCACATTCACGAAAGAGGATTTTTGAAGCTGGATTTTTGGCATTCGCGAACGCGAGGGTAATGTCGCGTTCGCGAAGAAGGGCGGACTTGGGCTTGCCAGAATGTTTTAAAAGTGGGGTTTGAATTCATTTCACCCATTTTTCACTCGGCTTGGATGATTTTTAGAGCTTTTGAAGATGGGGTTCCATCATATATCATGAGGTAAGTGATTTCTACTAGTTGTAAGTTAAATACATGGTTTGTATAGGGATTTAAACATGAAAATTAGTAGAAATTGTGGGTTTTGGGTAGAAGACCTAGAAATTGATATTTTGGATTTTTACCACGAATTTGGGCATGAAATTGAGAGTAAATTATATATTTGAGTTCGTGAGGTTATGGGTTAAGTTTATCTTCAAAAAAATTTGGAATGCGGGCACGTGGGACCTAGGGCGATTTTGTCTACTTAGCCAGTAGAGTTGAGAATTTATATAAATTGAATTGTTATGAGTATTAAGGTATATTTTCATTGGTTTGCCCATTATTTGGCTAGTTTTGGAGCGTTGGGCATCGGTTTGAGTCGTCGGAAGGGCTTGGAAGCTGGTTATGGAATTTCAGAACGAGGTAAGTCTCCTTTCTAACCTAGTAAGAGAGAATTATCCCCATAGGTAAAATAATTGAATATGTGCTCCTATTTATGGGGGCTATGTATGCACGAGGTGACAAAAGTCCGTACGTAGCTACTATTGTGCTTAAGTCCGGGTAGTCTAGGACCCAAAAAATATGCTTACTTGTCGTACTTATATCTTTATTGATAATTTAAAGGGCTTAAATCATATCAAACTGGTAAATAAATTTCTAAAAGGCTAAACATCACTTTCTTGACTGTCAAAAGAGAAGTTGTCATTTCTTTGGGTAATTGTTTCACTGATGAAGTCTTGATTGACTATTTGAATATATGTATCTATGTGTACCCGCGTCGTATGTATGATTCGCGAGCGGGGTAATAGCAGCATCTATGGTTCGCAACATTCGACCCTCTGGCAGTGCACATTTTTATATTTATATTGGATCGGTCCGTACGACCTCGACATGATTTGCGCATGCTTGTATTGCTTGCCTTGAGATTTGCAAAATTTGATATTGCCTCCCTGGCCAGAGATAAATTTATAAAAGATGAAATATAAATTTTTGGAAATTTATTACTATTAAAAAATTATTTACCTACTTCATGATTAAATGAGTTTATAGACGCTTTACAAAATCTATGATTTTCCATATTATTGATATTTTATTATTGGACCACTAGTAAGAGTCGAAGTCGACCTCTCGTCACTACTTCTTCGAGGTTAGACCGGATACTTACTGGGTACGTGTTTTCGTACTCATGCTACACTTGCTATGCATTTTTGTTGCATAGGCACATGTATGTCTAGTGGCCTCGTTAGGCGCAGCGGCATGGTTGGTACGGAGACTTAGGTGAGCTGCATCTTTCGAGACGACCCGCAGCTAGCAAAGTCTCCCTCGGAGTATTGTATTATTTTTCTTTTCTATCTAATTTGTATTCCGGACAGTTATTATATTATATTTTATTTCTTAGAAATTGGTCATGCACTTGTGACACCAGGTTCTGGGATGACTATGGGATTATCCAGCAATTAAATTTGTTGAAGACATCAATGCTTACACAGTGGAGTTCATTATTTATTGTTTAATGTAAGGAAAAGAAATGATTTCAAAAATACTAAAATAAGAATTTAATTAACTTCTTGGTGGTGGCTTGCCTGACAGTGGTGTCTGGCGTCATCACGACCCTCAGTGGATTTTGGACCGTGACTGTGATGACCCGGCCAGTCGTCTCATGAGTTACTGATTTATTTTTCCCATTTCTGCTTTTTTAATGCTTTGTTCATCCGTGTTATGTGATATCGGGTTGGTCGGATCAAATCCGGAAGGAATTTGGTAAGGTTTGAGACACCTAGACTCTTTTAAGGAAGCTTAAGTTGAAAAAGTCAACCGGATGTTGACTTATATTTTAGAGGGCTCGGATGGAGTTCTAATGGTTCGGTTAGCTTTAGGAGGTTATTTGTGGCTTAGGAGCGTGATCGGAATGCATTTTGGAGGTCCGTAGTAGATTTAGGCTTGAATTGGCGAAGTTGATATTTGGAGATTTCCGGTTGGTAGGCGAGATTTTGATATAGGGGTCGGAATGGAATTACGAGAGTTGTAGTAGTCCCGTTGTGTCATTTGGGATGGGTGTGTAAAATTTCAGGTCATTCGGACGTGGTTTGGTTGGGTTTTGATCGAAAACATAATTTGGAAGATTTTAGAAAGTTTGGCTTGAATCCGATGTGTTTTTGGTGATTTAATGTTGTTAGAGGTGTTTTGATGATTGGAACAAGTTTGAATAAGGTATTGGAATATGTTTGTGCTTTTGGTTGAGGTCCCGGGGGCCTCGGGGTAATTTCGGGTGGTTAACGGAGAAGTTGAGATGTATTGCAACTGCTGAACTTTGCTGCTTCTGGTGTTTTCGCACCTGCGGTTTGGGGACCGCAGGTGCGGCACCGCATGTGCGGAAGGGAAGCCGCAGAAGCGGATTTGAGAGGAAGAGGCAGGAATTGCAGATGCGGTAATTGAACCGCACCTAACCGCACCTGCGGAGTCGCATGTGCGTAGATTGGATCGCAGATGCTGAATTGGTCCGCTAAGTGATTTTCACAGAAGCGGAGGATAGACCGCATATGCGGTACCGTAGAAACGGATGTTTGACCGTAGATGCGGGTATCCCTGGGCAGAATGTATATATGTCTTCCTTCTCGATTTTTGAAGGGTTTCACCATTTTTAAACACGAATTCGGGAGGTTTGGGTGATTTTGAAGAGAGAAATCAAGGAGACTTCATTAATGTAAGGATTTTGGACCTAAAACACATTTCTATGGTAGTATTTCATGGATTAAGGCTGTAATTAAAAGAATTAAAGGGCTAAAATGGAGGATTAGGGCTTGAGTTTAAGAGGCCTTTGAAGGAGGATTTGAGGGGTCATTTGAATTCCGATTTTAGTGTTCTTGATATGCATAGACTCGTGGGGAGACGAGAAATCTATTGATGTAAAAAAATTTGAATTTCGAGACGTAGGCCCGGGGGTCGGGTTTTGGTAATTTCGGGATTTTTGGTATTTTTCGATTGTTTTCGCTTGGGCTTCGTTCCCTTAGCATATTTTGATGCCATAATTCTGATTTGAATAGATTCGACACGAGTGGAGGCCGATTCGAGGGGCAAAGGCATCGTGGAGTAGTATTTTCACCGGTTTGAGGTAAGTAACCATTGTAAATCTGGAACTGAGGGTATAAAACCCCGGTATCAGACTTGTTTTTGATAAATGCGATGGCGAAATGCTAGGTGACGAGCGTGTGGGCGTGCACCGGTAGGGATTGTGATTTGGTCTGTCCCGTAGCGACTATTAAGTCGCGTATTTAGTTTGGAAATATTATGTTATCCCGTATTTTGGATATTTATATTGTATTATGGGTTGTATGCCATGTTTTGTGCCTTATGCCAACCTGTAGCAACCCTTAAGGGCATTTTGACTATTTTCTCACTTTACTTGCTAGAAGTATATCCTCGGTCTTGTTTTACCCGTTTAAATGATTAAAATTGATTTTATCACTCTACTCCTAATTGTGAGGACTTTTTGGGCTGAGTTCCCTAATCTCTATTAATAAGCCCGAGAGGCTGTGAGGTTAATGACTGAGAGAGGTTGAGAACCTAATTGTGAGGATATTTGTATATATGTGAGTTATGGATCGGGATGCACGCTGTAGCAATACTTATTATCGATCGGGCTATACGCTGCAGCGATATACATATTGGATCGGGCTGCGCGCCGCAGCGATATGACGATTGGGCTATAGGAGCCCCTCCGGAGTCTGCACACCCCCAGTGAGCGTAGTCGACTATTATATATGGATCGAGTTGCACACCACAATGGTTACTATGATTTATATTATTATGAGATACTAATGAGCCGAGTGCTGAGAGTGAGTACTATGTGACGAGAGTCGAGTCACGATTGATTGAGAGGCTGCCCGAGGGGCCATATTCTGAGTGATTCCTTGCCGGAGAAGCCTTGTTATGATGTTTTCACTGATTTCACTCTTATTTAAAATAAGCCTCTATCGATATACCGCTAAGTATTTGATTTCAAATGCTTAAACTGGAAACGTGATTTTATAACAAAAACGGATGTTAAACTGTAAAGATGACCTGATATTCTGTTGATTATTTAGTTATGTATTTTTGAACTGCTTTTCACTGCTTTCAATCCTTATTTACTCCAGTTACTTACTGAGTTGGCTTACTCACGTTACCCCCTGCACCTTGTGTGTAGATCCAGGTGCCCGAGAGGCTGAGTGAGGACTTTCAGCTGTTTCAGTATTTGACAGAGACTTCGAGGTAGCTGCATGGTGTCCGCAGCCCTGTTCTCTCCCTCCTATCTTATTATTTTTTCGCACTTCCTAGACTATTTATGAAGTAGGTATTCTGACTTGTGTTAGAGGCTCTAGACTCATGACACCAGATTGTTGGGGCTATGTAGTTTATTGTTATTTTGCCTTTTCGCATATCTTTTGTTGCCTTAACGCTTATAATGAATTTGGTATCTGAAACTTGCGTTAGAAAATGGCTTAATGTTATTAGAAAGAGGGTTGTGGTTATTTATTGTTTGGCTTGCCTAGTAATGCGATAGGCGCCATCACGACCGGTAATCGGGGTCGTGACAAGTTGGTATCAAAGCCTAGGTTACATAGGTCTCGCGAGTCATGTGCTGATTTAGTAGAGTCTCGTGGATCGGTACAGAGACGTCTGTATTTATCCTCGAAAGGTTGCAGAACCTTTAGGAAAAACTTCATATTCTTGAAATTCTTGTCGTGCGAATTTGTTGATCTGAGTACTAACCTTCTGTTATTCCATTCTCTCACAGATGGTAAGGACACGTGCTCTGGGCAGGGTGGACGAGCATCGGTTTCTCCAGTTGGGGCCATCAGAGGTCGAGGCCGTGGTAGGGGCAGAGCAGCTAGGGCAGCACCTACAGATCGACCAGCTGCCCCAGTTCAAGATCAGGTCCTAGTTGTGGATGCTACAGCAGCACCAGTTGTGCCCATTGTGATTCCAGGCCTTCAGGAGGCTTTAGCTCAGATCTTATCAGTGTGTACCGGTTTGGCTAAGGCGGTTTCAGTTACTACAGTCGCAGCTATTTCTCAGGCCGGGGGAGGCACCCAGACTCCCATTGCTCGCACACCTGAGCAGGTTGTACAGGGACTCTAGACACTGGGGGCACCTCCAGCCCAGCCGGTTGCACCAGCTCAGGAGTTTGTGGTACTAGTTATGTCGGTCGACAAGCAGCGTCGACTTGAGAGGTTTGGTAGACTCCAGCCTCTGTCATTCAGTGGTGCAGAGGGCGATGATGCCCAGGGTTTCTTGGATAAGTGCCAATGGATGCTTCGTACAACAGGGATTCTTGAGACTAGTGGTGTGGCATTTACTACCTTTCAGTTTTCTGGGGCTGCCTTCACTTGGTGGGAGGCGTATGAGAGGCATAGGCTTATTGGTGCAGCGCCCCACTTGGCAGCAGTTCTCCGTTCTCTTCCTGGAGAAGTATGTACCACAGCTACACCGAGAGGAGCTGCGCAGGCAGTTTGAGCAGCTGCGTCAAGGGGAGATGATGGTGATGCTGTATGAGATGCGATTCTCTGAGTTAGCTCGTCATGCAGTTTGGATGGTTCCCACAGATCGAGAGTGGATCAGGAGGTTTATTGATGGCCTCATGTACCAACTTCGGATTCTCATGACTAGGGAGAGGATGATAGGTGCTACCTTCGAGGAGGTTGTTGATATCGCCTGTGAGATTGAGAGGATTCGCCGGAAGGACCGAGAGGAGAGGGAGGCCAAAAGGCCTCGGGGATCTGGTAGCTTTAGCAGTGCTCCTTCGAGGGGTCAGTCCTAGTAGGGCAGAGGTCGTTCTTTCAGGCAGGCCCATTCAGCTCGCCTAGGTTACCGTGGAGCATCATCAGGTCATGGCTTTCACAGTTCTCATCAGGGCCACTCATCACTTAGTGCCCTTCCAGATCAGAGCTCGTCTCGTGCTCCATCAGTCTAGGGTTCTTCCATGTCGGGTCCTTCTACTGGGCATTCCAGTGCTAGGGGTTCCCTTCAGTCCCCATCTCCAGCACCGGGGAGTTGTTATGAGTGTAGAGAGTTTGGGTATATGAGGAGGTAGTGTCCTCGTCTTCGTGATGGTCAGTCTCGGTAGAGGGATCAGCCCTCGACTTCTGCTCCAGTTACCTCACCACCCGCCCAGCTAGCTAGGGGTAGAGGTCAGTCAGCCAGGGGCTCCCTAGAGAAGTAGATCAATCAGGTGGTGGTCAGGACCGTTTCTATGCTCTTCTGGGTAGACCCGACGCTATGGCTTCAGATGTTATCATTACAGGTATTGTTTCAGTTTACCACAAAGATGGCTCTGTATTATTTGATCCCGGTTCCACTTTTTCTTATGTGTCATCACACTTTGCCCGTTATTTGGGTACGCCCCGTGAGTTTATTGCCTTACCTATTCATGTATCTACCTTGGTGGGCGATACTGTTGTTGTAGACCGTGTGTACCTGTCGTGTGTGGTGACTATTGGGGGTCTGGAGACCCAAGTGGATCTATTATTATTGAGCATGATGGATTTTGATGTCATTTTGGGCATGGATTTGTTATCTCCGTGTCGTGCTATTCTGGACTGTCATGCTAAGACAATCACATTAGCTATACCGGGTGTGCCACGAATCGAGTGGCGAGGTGTGGCTGATTATGTTCCCAGTAGAATGATCTCATTCTTGAAAGCCCAGTGTATGGTTGACAAGGGTTATATTTCATATCTAGCATTTGTGAGGGATGTCAGAGCTGAGACTCCCAGTATTGATTCTGTTCCAGTTGTGAGGGATTTTCCAGATGTGTTTCATGCAGACCTACCGAGCATGCCACCGGATAGGGATATTGATTTTGGTATTGATTTGGTGTCGGGCACTCAGCCCATTTCTATTCCGATGTATCGTATGGCACCAATGGAGTTGAAGGAATTAAAAGATCAGCTTCAGGAACTCCTTAATAAATGGTTCATTCAGCCTAGTGTGTCACCTTGGGGTGCGCCAGTGCTGTTTGTGAAGAAGAAGGATGGCACAATGAGAATGTGCATTGATTATAGACAATTTAACAAAGTAAAAATTAAGAACAAGTATCATTTGCCTCACATTGATGATCTATTCGATCAGCTTCAGGGAGCGAGAGTGTTCTCCAGGATTGATCTCCGTTCGGGTTATCACCAGTTAAAGATCAGGGATTCGAATATTCTTAAGACAGCTTTCAGGAACCGATATGGTCATTATGAGTTCTTGGTGATTTCTTTTGGGGTGACCAATGCCCCAGCAGCGTTCATGCATTTGATAAACAGCGTGTTCCGGCGTTATCTTGATTCATTTTTCATAGTCTTCATTGATGATATTCTGGTGTATTCACGTAGTCAGGATGAGCACGCGGAGCAGTTGAGAGTTGTATTGCAGAAATTGAGGGAGGAGAAGATTTATGTGAAATTCTCCAAGTGTGAGTTTTGGCTTAGTTCAATGGCTTTCTTGGGGCACGTGGTGTCCAGCGAGGGTATTCAAGTTGATCCAAAGAAGATAGAGGCGGTTCAGAGTTGGCCCAGACCGTCCTCAGCTACAGAGATTCGTAGCGTTCTTGGTTTGGAAGGCTATTATCGCCGGTTTGTTCAGGGATTCTCATCTATCGCATCACCCTTGACCAGGTTGACTCAGAAGGGTGCTTCATTTGTATGGTCGGACGAGTGTGAAGAGAGCTTTCGGAAGCTCAAGATAGCTTTGACCACAGCTCCAATACTAGTTTTGCCATCAGCTTCAGGTTCATACACCGTGTATTATGATGCTTCGAGAGTTGGGATTGGTTGTGTGTTGATGCAGGAGGGTAGAGTTATTGCTTATGCTTCTCATCAGTTGAAGCCCCATGAAAAGAACTACCTTGTTCATGATTTGGAGTTGGCCGCCATAGTTCACGCGTTGAAGATTTGGAGACGTTACTTGTATGGTGTGTCTTGTGAGGTGTTTACTAATCATCGCAGTCTTCATCATTTGTTCAAGCAAAAGGATCTTAATTTGAGACAGCGGAGGTGGTTGGAGTTGCTTAATGTTATGATATCTCTATATTGTACCATCCCGGAAAGGCCAATGTGGTGGCCGATGCCTTGAGTCGAAAGGCGGTGAGCATTGGGAGTTTGGCATATATTCCAGTTGGCGAGAGACCTCTTGCAGTTGATGTTCAGGCCTTGGCCAATCGGTTCGTGAGATTATATATTTCGGAGCCTAGTCGGGTAATGGCCTGTGTAGTTTCTCGGTCTTCCTTATATGATCGCATCAGAGAGTGCCAGTATGATGATCCGCATTTTGCTCGTCCTTAAGGATAGAGTTTAGCATGACGATGTTAGAGATGTGACCATCGGTGATGATGGGGTGTTGAGGATGCAAGGCCGGATTTGTGTGCCCAATGTGGATGGGCTTCGGGAGTTGATTCTAGATGAGGCCCATAGCTCGCGGTATTCCATTCATCCGGGTACCACAAAGATGTATCAGGATTTGAGGCAGCACTATTGGTGAAGAAGAATGAAGAAAGGCATTGTGGGATTTGTAGCTTGGTGTCTCAATTGTCAGCAGGTGAAATATGAGCATCAAAGACCGGGTGGCTTGCCACAGCAGATGGATATTCCTAAGTGGAAGTGGGAGAGGATCACTATGGACTTCGTTGTTGGGCTTCCGCAGACTTTGAGGAAGTTCGATGCTATTTGGGTGATTGTGGATCGGCTGACCAAATCTGTGCACTTTATTCCGGTGTGTACCACCTATTCTTCAGAGCGGTTGGCAGGGATCTATATCCGGGAGATTGTTCGTTTGCATGACGTCCCAGTTTCCATTATTTCAGATAGGGGCACTCAGTTTACTTCGCAGTTTTAGAGGTCTGTGCAAAGAGAGTTGGGTACTCATGTGGAGTTGAGCATAACTTTTCACCCTCAGACGGACGGATAGTCCGAGCGCACTATTCAGATATTGGAGGACATGTTGCGTGCTTGTGCTATTGATTTTGGAGGGTCATGGGATCAATTTCTACTGCTTGCAGAGTTGCCTATAACAACAGCTACCAGTCGAGTATTCAGATGGCCCCAGATGAGGCTTTGTATGGGAGGCGGTGTAGATCTCCAGTTGGTTGGTTTGAGCCCGGTGAGGCTAGGCTATTGGGGACTGATTTGGTGCAGGATGCTTTAGAGAAGGTAAAGGTGATTCAGGAGAGGCTTCATACAGCGCAGTTGAGGCAAAAGAGTTATGCTCATAGGAAGGTTCGAGATGTGTCCTACATGGTTGGCGAGAAGGTTTTGTTGAAGGTTTCACCCATGAAGGGTGTTATGAGATTCGGGAAGAAAGGAAAATTGAGTCCTCGGTTCATTGGGCCTTTTGAGGTGCTTCGGAGGATTGAGGAGGTGGCTTATGAGCTTGCTTTGCCGCCCAGCTTGTCGAGTATGCACCCGGTATTTCATGTTTCTATGCTCCGAAAGTATATTGGGAATCCGTCTCATGTTCTGGATTTCAGCACGGTTCAGTTGGATGATGATTTGACCTATGATGTGGAGCCAGTAGCTATTTTGGGTCGGCAGGTTCGAAAGTTGAGGTCAAAGGATATAGTTTCAGTGAAAGTGTAGTGGAGAGGTCAGCCCGTGGAGGAGGCTACTTGGGAGACCGAGTGGGAGATGCGGAGCAGATATCCTCACATGTTTGAGGCTTCAGGTATGTTTCTTGACTCGTTTGAGGACGAACGTTTGTTTAAGTTGGGGAGGATGTGACGACTCGGACAGTCGTCTTATGAGTTATGGCTCCGTTTTCCCCATTTCTGCTTTGTCCATCCTGTTATGTGATATCGGGTTGGTCGGATCGAATCCAGAAGGAATTTGGTAAGATTTGAGACACCTAGTCTCTTTTAAGGAAGCTTAAGTTGAAAAAGTCAACCGGATGTTGACTTATGTGTTAGAGGGCTCGGATGGGAGTTCCGATGATTCGATTAGCTTCGGGAGGTGATGTGTGGCTTAGGAGCGTGATCAGAATGCATTTTGGAGGTCCGTAGTAGATTTAGGCTTGAATTGGCGAAGTTGATATTTTGGCGATTTTCGGTTGGTAGGCGAGATATTGATATAGGGGTCGGAATGAAATTCCGAGAGTTGCAGTAGTTCCATTGTGTCATTTGGGATGTGTGTGCAAAATTTCAGGGCATTCGGACGTGGTTTGGTTGGGTTTGATCGAAAATGTAATTTGGTAGATTTTAGAAAGTTTGGCTTGAATCCGATGTGTTTTGGGTGATTTAATGTTGTTGGAGGTGTTTTGATGATTAGAACAAGTTTCAATAAGGTATTGGAATATGTTTGTGCTTTTGGTTGAGGTCCCGGGAGCCTCGGGGTGATTTCGGGTGGTTAACGGGGAAGTTGAGATGTATTGCAGCTACTGAACTTTGCTGCTTCTGGTGTTTTCGCACCTGCGGTTTGGGGACCGCAGGTGCGGTGCCGCACATGCTGAAGGGGATCTGCAGAAGCGGATTTGAGAGGAAGAGGCAGGAACCGCAAATGTGGTAATTGAACCGCACCTGCGGAGTTGCAGATACGTAGATTGGATCGCAGATGCAGAATTGGTTCGCTAAGTGATTTCCGCAGAAGGGGAGGATAGACCGCATATGCGGTACCGCAGAAGCGGGTTTTTGACCACAGATGCGGGTATCCCTGGGCAGAATGTATATATGTCTTCCTTCGTGGTTTTTGAAGGGTTGCACCATTTTTAAACACGGATTCAGGAGCTTTGGGTGATTTTGAAGAGAGAAATCAAGGAGACTTCGTTAAGGTAAGAATTTTGGACCTAAAATACATTTCTATGGTAGTATTTCATGGATTAAGGCTGTAATTAAAGGAATTAAAGGGCTAAAATGGAGGATTAGGGCTTGGGTTTAAGAGGCCTTTGAAGGAGGATTTGAGGGGTCATTTGGACTCCGATTTTAGTATTCTTGATATGCATAGACTCGTGGGGAGACGAAGAATCTATTGATGTAAAAATTACTGAATTTCAAGACGTGGGTCCGGGAGTCGGGTTTTGGTAATTTTGGGATTTTTGATATTTTTCGATTGTTTTCGCTTGGGCGTCGTTCCCTTAACATATTTTGACGCCGTGATTCTGATTTTGAATAGATTCGATGCGAGTGGAGGCCTATTCGAGGGGCAAAGGCATCGCGGAGTAGTATTTTCAATGGTTTGAGGTAAGTAACCATTGTAAATCTGGAACTGAGGGTACAAAACCCCGGTATCGGACTTGTTTTTGATAAATGCGGTGGCGCACATGCTAGGTGATGAGCGTGTAGGCGTGCACCGGTAGGGATTGTGACTTGGTCCGTCCTGTAGCGACTATTAAGTCACGTATTTGATTTGAAAATATTATGTTATCCTGTATTTTAGATATTTATATTGTATTATGGGTTGTATGTCATGTTTGGGGCCTTGTGCCGACCTGTAGCAACCCTTAGGGGTATTTTGAATATTTTCCTCACTTTACTTGCTAGAAGTATATCCTCGGTCTTGTTTTAACCGTTTAAATGATTAAAAATGATTTTATCACTATACTCCTAATTGTGAGGACTGTTTGGGCTGAGTTCCCTAATCTCTATCGATAAGCCCGAGAGGCTGTGAGGTTAATGACTGAGAGAGGTTGAGAACCTAATTGTGAGGATATTTGTATATATGTGAGTTATGGATCGGGCTGCACGCCGCAGCAATACTTATATGGATCGGGCTATACGTTGCAGCAATATACATATTGGATCGGGCTGCGCGCCGCAGCGACATGACGATTGGGTTGTAGGAGCCCCTCCGGAGTCTGCACACCCCCACTGAGCGTAGTCGACTATTATATATGGATCGAACTGCACGCCACAGTGGTTACTATGATTTATATTATTATAAGATACTAATGAGTCGAGTGCTGAGAGTGAGTATTGTGTGATGAGAGTCGAGTCACGAGTGACTGAGAGGCTGCCCGAGGGGCCATATTTTGAGTGATTCCTTGCCCGAGAGGCCTTGTTATGATGTTTTTACTGATTTCACTCTTCTTTTAAATAAGCCTCTGTCGATATACCGCTAAGTATTTGATTTCAAATGCTTAAACTGGAAACGTGATTTTATAACGAAAATGGATGTTAAACTGTAAAGATGACTTGATATTCTGTTGATTATTCAGTTATGTATTTTTGAACTGCTCGTCACTGCTTTCAGTCCTTATTTACTCTAGTTACTTACTGAGTTGGCGTACTCACGTTACTCCCTGCACCTTATGTGCAGATCTAGGTGCCCGAGAAGTTGAGTGAGGGCTTTCAGCTGTTTCAGTATTTGACAAAGACTTCGAGGTAGCTGCATAACGTCCACAGCCCTGTTCTCTCCCTCCTATCTTATTATTTTTCCGCATTTCCTAGACTATTGATATATTGGGTATTCAGACTTGTGTTAAAAGCTCTAGACTCGTGACACCAGATTGTTGGGGCTGTGTAGTTTATTGTTATTTTGACTTTCCGCATATCTTTTGTTGCCTTAACGCTTATAATGAATTTGGTATCTAAAACTTGCGTTAGAAAATGGCTTAATGTTATTAGAAAGAGGGTTGTGGTTATTGATTGGTTGGCTTGCCTAGTAATGCGATAGGCGCACTCACGATCGGTATTCGGGGTCGTGACAGTGAGAGTATAAGTTTCTACCAAATAAATGAATAATTAATTAATTCGAGAGCACTTGAAACAAAAATACTATCAATTTGAATGAAAATCTTAGAAAATAAATAAATATAGAAGTATCATGCTTTGAAGGATTCACTTTTAGTATTGGGTATTGGGTCAGGCAGGTTAGGTCGAGTAGGGTCATTTCTATTTTAAATTGGATTATTATTTAATAGATTGAAAAAAAAAGTAGTGGAATAAGAAAATACTACTAAAAAGTTGTATTTTTCTGTCACTATTATTTTTGTGTGAAAAAATAAAATTATATGACTTTGGTGGAAAAAAAAATCATAGTTATATGACTATTTGTGAAATTTATCCTTCTATTCTATCGGTAATAGTATAATTATAAATTATATCATTACGTGTAAAATCTAAAATTCAAAGTCAAATTGTTTCTACATATAAAAAAAAAAAATAGACATACTTAGAAAGAAATTGTAACACATAAATTGAATGAAGTAAGTGTCATTTATCAAGTCTGTATTTGACCCGTCAACTGAAAAAAGAAAAGAAAAGAAAGTCAGTTGTTTGGAAATCCACCAATAATCTAATGATTGAAATTATATTCCCTCTTTTATACTAGCTGAAGTTTGATCGGGTATGGAATTAAGGAAAAAAAATATATTGACACATAATCCTTTTAAATAAGTTATGGTGAAAATTAACACTTATTTTTTTAATTTTTCTCTCTCGTGAACTTTTTAACGACCATTTGATCGGAAGATAATTGAATGTTAGTTATTTAATCTAAAGCGATGTTCATTACAGTACTTATTAATGACTATTTGATGGGTACATCGTTACATATTATGAACTACAGAAAGGGGTTTTTCATTTCCTCAACTCCAATATATATGTTTATAGTATCTCATATTCATATACAAAACTAAAGCGAGAAAATGAAACTGAAGCTTAACGCTCAAGTTTAGACCAAATGTTCTAACTTAAAGTGTAGTAACAAGTCGATCAATCCTAAGTTGCTCAAAATATCATATTTCTTATTCTTCTTAGTTTGGAAATATTAATTTGTTATGTTATATATCTTACCTTTACCTTGCATTTTTGCTTGACAAGCAAATGGGTTAAATATCATGAAGAAGATAAGAAAAGAATTTTAAGGGAAAAGAAAACGAAAATTTCCAAGTAAATCAAGTTACCTGTTAATTGGCATGTAGGATTCAAATACACTTAATTTTAAATTTTTCGAATTATTGGTGATTAGGACAAAGCTAGCCTTGCAGTTGGGGGTTCGGCGACCCAGTAATTTTGATTCAAATGCTATATTTATCTTAAGATATTCATTAATTCATAGCCTAGTATCTTAAATTGATTGGAAATCCAAACTCAAGACTTCATATTCTAACTTTCGTTCTGTTGGTGATAGGTTTAATTCGTGGGCATTGGGTAGTCTTCTTTTGAAACAAAATTAGCATAAGTACAGTGTTTTGTATTGCTCTAATCTTCTGTCAAGAAACTGGTTCAGTTACACTTAAAAGAATGAAGTCAATGATGAGCCGCGAGAATAGTAACCCATAAGTCGAGCAGTAAAGATTACCTCTCTCTTGTGTTGCGTAGCAGCTAGCTCCAGTTATTGAAAATGATAACGCGCTTTTTATAAAGTCACTTTTCCACTATTCCACATTCCCTTCCTGCTTTCCCAGCAACTTCATAACAAACAGAACACCCTCTCCCTGTTGTATAAATAGCCCTCCTCTCTTCCCTTGCATTTCATCCAAACTACGTACAACACATAAAACTTCCAACAAAGCATTAGCTTCTCATTATAGCCTTCGAACAGATATACTAGTGCCTAAAAGAAAAAACAATGTCTTCTTCTTTCCGGTTGAAATCGACCCATTTCATTTTGAAACTCTTTCTTTTAATTTCTCTCTGTAATGTGTGCTTTGCTTCAAGAAAGCTTACTGCTTTAGTCCAAGAACCCCAAGGTCAACTATTGCAGTACCACAAAGGTGCACTCCTTTCCGGCAAAATCTCTGTCAATCTCATTTGGTATGGCAAATTCAAGCCTTCCCAAAGAGCCATTGTCTCTGATTTCATCACTTCCCTGTCTTCTTCAACTCCATCTAAAACCGATCCATCTGTAGCCAAATGGTGGAAGACCACTGAAAAATACTACCATCTCGCCAATTCCAAAAAATCCCTTTCACTCTCTTTGGGCAAGCAAGTGCTAATTGAAAATTATTCCTTGGGAAAATCACTGACCCAGAAACAGATTGTACAATTGGCATCAAAGGGTGAACAAAAAGACGCCATTAATATTGTTTTGACTGCCTCTGATGTTGCAGTCGACGGGTTCTGTGTCAATCGCTGTGGAACTCATGGGTCTTCTAAAGGTGCCATTATTAGGGGCAAGACATACAAATTTGCTTATATTTGGGTTGGTAACTCAGAGACTCAATGCGCTGGCTACTGCGCTTGGCCATTCCACCAGCCCATTTACGGACCACAAAGCCCACCCCTGGTTGCACCAAATAACGATGTGGGTGTTGATGGTATGGTAATTAACTTGGCTAGCTTATTGGCTGGGACCGCGACGAACCCATTTGGAAATGGATACTATCAAGGAGAGGCAGATGCACCATTGGAGGCTGCTTCTGCTTGTCCTGGTGTATATGCTAAGGGTGCTTACCCTGGCTATGCTGGAGATTTGTTGGTGGATAAAACTACAGGTGCAAGCTACAATGCACATGGTACAAATGGAAGGAAATACGTGCTTCCTGCTTTATACGATCCTTCTACATCTACATGTTCAACTTTGGTCTAGAAAATCGATCGCTGTAGACTAGAGGGATATTTATTTAGTGTAGCAAATACTGTAATTTTGATTCATTCATTTGTTTTAGTCTGAGTAACTAAAGAAAACTCCTTTGGTTTGCTTTCACAAACATCCTTGTCCTTTCTTCTTATTATCATTAACAATACCAACTACTCAGTAAAATCCCACGTAGTGGGGTCTGGGGAGCGTAATGTGTACGCAGACTTTACCCCTGCCCTGGTAGGACAGAGAGGCTGTTTCCGATAAACCCTCGGCTTAGACTTCTTATTATCATTAGTTTCAGTAATTTTACGATTTCATTGACGGACATGATATATTATTTAGAAAAAACGGAACCACAAGAACTACTTACAATAAAAGAGAACGAGACGTGATTAACTGAATAATACAATTTTTTTTTTCTTCAAACTTCCCAATCCAACAGGGGAAGAACAAAATAAACTTTTAAACGTCCAAATAGAAAATAATTTTTCCAAGTTACATCGATAATTAGAAGGTTTGATTGTTAAATTTCTAACCCCTTGAAACTATTATAGATGCATAGCTATAAACAAATAGCAATAATGCGCCGAAATTCTGGTCCAAGTAAGATGCTTTGCATTATTTGCGAATTGAGATCAACTAGTCAGTAGTAGGAAAAAAATTAGTTGCGCCTAATTAAGCAAATTATTAGGGTAACATATATCATTTGGAAGAATGTGGCGATTAGATATATCCAATGGAGGAATCAATGATTTAGTGGGCTCTATTGCCAGTTTCGACAAGCTGCTGAAGAAGAATATAGATATCCAGCATGTTCCAATTTCTCTAAATAGAACTAACATAGTATATAAATACTAGCATAAGGGAAGAGGTTATCTGGCATGTCCCTTTTGTTCTACCTTGGAATTCTTTCTCCAGCTTCTTCTGTTTTCGTCCTTTAGTAGGGCTTGGATGTCCATAACAGTCATTACATATTGATAGGCGATGGCTATTAGACAATGCACAATGATGATGCGAAAGGGAAGAATGTGGTATTGCAATCAATGCTAATGTTAACTGACACGGCAGGCTTTTCATTTCGTTTTGAGGTTGCACATTAAGTTAGTCGCCCGTATTTACTAAAATTTATTAGTACTATATATTATTGTGTCATTTAAAAGGACAATTGATAAATGCCTAGCCGAACAAGTGAAATCAGTGCAGTTGATGATAGGCTAGAATTACGTATTTTAATCGCTTATTACACTCTAATTTACTGCACTTTAATTGAATTTGAGCTTTAATTGCTAGTAATTTGCACCAAATGTGTGTTTTATGCCTTATAGAAGTGATTCCAAACTATGTAGATATTATGGAATGAATTCAAGTGATTTGAAACTTTAAAGTCTGAGTAAAAGCCCAAAGAATCAAGTAGGGATCGTGCTCGAGGATCAACGGATGATAGTTAAGAACGAAACGAAGAATCGAGCAGGCATACAGCGCATTGTCTAGTAAAATTCACATAACTTTTCGCTCAGAACTCCGTTTGGGCTCCATAATATATTGTTGGAAAGCTATTTAAAAGGGCTACAACTTTCATGTTTTGCATATTCCCGAATTCCCATTACCGCGGCGCGTGGAGTGGCGCAGGGCGCGCCTCGCCTATGGAAATTTCATGCTGTCATAATCAGCCCTCTGAACTTCTCCACTACCGCCCCGCATGGCGCATCGCCCCATGCGGCGCGGTAGTGCAAATTTTACAGAGTAATTGTCCTATTTTACGTAGGAAAAGGTATTTTGTTTAGGACCGACCCTACTTGGTATAAATACATGTAAAAAAGTTATTTTTGTGACTTTTGACAGAGTTTTGACCTAGGGAGAGCACAGAGCCGCCATGGAGACGGGTTTCATCTTTTCTTCTACCAAACTTAATATTTTTTATATTTCTTTGTATGATTTGTTGTTTGGCTACCATGTCTATGTGGAGCTAAAACTTCACGTTCTAGGGTTGTGGTTCTTTCATGACTATTGTTATTCGAATATTGATTTTGATTTCTTGATTTATTGTATTGGTTTATTTATTCAATCTTGTGCTTAATTATTTAATTGTTTGATCACCAATTGAATACTATCTACGAATCTAGAGTTGAACTCGAAAGTGAGAACTCTAGATTGCATATAGGGTTGAGTAGAGCAAGTTCTTGAACCTGGGCATCGGGGAATGGATTCGCGGTTAGGATAGACATATACCTAATTGCCTTGCTTGGTTGATTCACAGAAATTATAAATGTGTTCTTGTTAGTACTAGTTCCATAGATATATAGGCGTTAGGTTAGCTTGAATAGGCGAGTAAGAACGCGACAGATTCTTATGAGCAATATTAACCATGTCAACCAATAAACCAGATAAATTAATCAGTCAATTCAATTGAAGAATACAATATAATTGTTAGATAGCTCATAACCTTAGATAGTTTTCATCGCATTGATAACATAAAAATCTGTTATCCCTTTGTTCAGAGTTTATTATTTATTTTTATTTTATTTTAATTAGTTTAGAAGCAAATACTTCTAGTTTTAATTCTTGTTTAGATAATTAGAATAGTCTAATTTAGTTAATAGTTAATCACAATTCCTCGTGGTTCGACATCCGACTTTTAATCATTTTATCACTTGATGGCCACATATACTTGCTGGTGTGTTTGGTCGAAACAAGTTTTTGGCGCCATTACCGGGAACTTAGAAATTAGCTATTTTTCTTGATTAGACATTTAATTTTTTTTCTATTCATGTTTTTTGTTTTAGTTTAGTTAGTATTTTTTTTGTAATTTTATCATGGCATCTTGGAATGAAAATTATTCGAATGATGGCCATTCTTATTTTGATGATCTCTGTCCATATTGTGGAGGACCCCACTGGTAGAAAAATTATCAAAATGTTCCCGAGGGCGAGTTGTGCGCACAATCTCAATCCTTTGAGTGAAATATTTGTAATATGTGTGGTGGTCAAGATGGCCATTGGGATGGTTGTTCTAATTCTTTTCACCATTCTCTAAGCCTTTATTATGATCTTTCTAATGATGTTTGTGAGTTTGATAAGGGCAATGAAGTACAGGATATGGAACCTAATGCATATACTAGGGATATTTTGAGGCAAGTAGCAGAGCAACAGGATGAACTCAAAAAAGATATGAAAAGAATGAGGGCAACAATAACAAGAATAAAGACCAATATGGAAGAATTGAATGAAGAAAGCGAGTACCAGCAAGAGGAAAATTTTAAAAAAGAGGAGATTTTGAATCAAAATTGGTTGTAGAACAAGCTGAAAGATTGGAAATATATATGGCTCAACGTGAGGAAATTACTGATGGGATGAGACACTTTATAGAAGGAAGAGCTGAACTGGGACAAGAGATCGATAAATTTGGCATTGCTATTCATGACTTGGGAGCTCAATTGATTGCAAATGTTGATGCATCTAATGCCCAACAAAATACTTTTGAGTTGTGTGAAACTGAAAAGGAGCTTATACGCCAAATTGAGGAGCTAAAAGTGGAGAGCCAATCATTCGAGCATATGTTTGTTGATGATGCCCATGTTGAGAAAAGTACATTAGAGCCATGCGAGGTAGCAGATAATGTTATATTTGAAGAGTCTAGTGCATGTAAATATGAGGATGTAAAAAGTAATACTATTCTAGAGTTAGGGCGTATTATTCTTCATTCCATACATTTTTCAACATTGTGTTTGGATGATCACATGGAAATCGAGTCATCTGAGCCTTTGGAGGAGCCAATGGACGAGGAACGGTTGCTTACATTCTTGAATTCGTCATGCCAGAGAGGCAGAATTACATACCTCATCTGAAGGCTAAGAAGTGTAGAATGCGATACTGGTTGCTTGGCCCAATTAAATTTGTCCCACCACCCCCCGAGAGCATAGCAAAAAGCTTGAAGCCAAATTGGGGGCTCAATTTTTAAGTTCAAGATGGAGACAAAAAGTCATTTAAATCATGTCGCGACGTTAAATTAGGCGCTTGTTGGGAGGCAACCCAACTTTACTGCTTTGTTTTATTTTTATTTTTATTTTTATTGTTATTATATTATTTTTGTAGTGTTTGTTTTGATTTTGTAGGATTACTAGCATAGAGAGCAAACCCATATGAAGTTTGCAAAATCGAGCCAGATGGTGAGAACTAAGTGTGGGTGACCATACAAAGGACCATGCATGGGGGAAGTCTGTGTACTTCGTGAGTCGTGATTGCTTTAGCCTTTGGCCTTTCAGGGAGTTTTTTGTTCACCCTTATTATTTTTGTGATATTTGTGCATTGGGGACATTGCACTATTTTAAGTGTGGGGTGGAAGATTCTCTATGCTTTGTGTAGTATTATATTAGTATATTATTAGTATCTTCTCATTTTATTGTTAGCTAGCTTCTTATTTTTATTTACAGATTTAGTAGAATTAAATGGTGTAGTATAGTAGTAGTAGTTTTAGTAGCTTAATTTTTTAAAAAAATAAGAAAAATAAAAATAAAGTAGAAAAATTGGACTTTTCCCGACGATGGATTTCCTAAACAATTTTCTTGAGGGATTTAAGTCTAAAGAAAAAGGACAAAAAAAAAATCTTTGTAGGTAGTGTAGTAATTCCCCCTTGGTTTTTCTTTGTGCCACGGTTCTTTTTCAAGAGTTTTGTTTGAATCGGGTATAGTTAGTTTTTATTTTGTTAGAAGTAGGAAACCTTATGTTATGTTTTGAATTGAAGCAATATCTCTTGGCTTTGTTATTCCTTGAGAATAGTGAGTACTTTAGTTTTGACGCTTATGCTCAGTTTTTACTCTTGTATAAGTAGCTTAAATTGTATGATCTTAATTTTGCTTAACTGCTTTGACTAGAGTGTCTTGATGAGTCCAATCCTGAGTGAGTTATGTACCATGTGGGTGTGAGGTTTGTTGAGTCTTGGAAGTGATATAGGCATTTGTATATATATTATATGTATATATATATATATATATATATATATATATATATATATATATATATATATATATATATATATATATATACCGAGCCAGTTGTTATGCATCTAAGTTAACTCCTTTGAGCCTATAATGCAAGTCCAATTCCAACTATTTTTGTAATGATCCAACCGGTCGTTTTATTTTCTAGATCCCCATTTATAACGACCCGATTGGTCGTTTTGTGTAATTGTACATGTTACCCTTTTTATTACTTCACACATGTGTGTTTATGCTTCTATGACTTGCAGGGTTGGTTAGTTTTGTTCCGGGAAGCTTTCGGATTGATTTGGACCCTTGATTCTTGACTTAGAAGTTTAAATTTGAAAATGTTAACCAAACTTTAACTTTTACGAAAATGACCCCGGAACTATATTTTTATGGCTCCGATAGCTTCGTATTGTGATTTCGGACTTGGGCGTATGCTAGAAATTGATTTTGGAACTCCGTAGGTTGATTTGTATTGATTTGCTGATATTTAGCAATTTAAAGTTAAAAAGTTTGATCGTAGGTTGACTTTTATCTATCGAGCTCGAAATTTAATTTTGGAACTTGGAATAGGTCCGTTATGGCGTTTAGAGCTTGTCTGCAAAATTTGCTATCGTTAGGAGTTGATTTGATAGGATTCGGATGTTTAGTTTTAATTCTAGAAGTTCTTGAAAATTTCCTTGAATTTCATGTATTTTAGAGTTCAATTCGTAGTTTTAGATATTATTTTTGTATTTTGATCATGTGAGCGAGTTTGTATGGTGCTTTTAGATTTGTGAGGATGTTTGGTTTGGAGACCCGAGAGCTCCAATGTGTTAGACATGTTTTGAAAGGTTTTTGGACTGAAAACTTAAATCCGGTATCTGGTGCCCTCTGGTGTCGCAATTGCGAACACCAGAGTTGCATTTGCGACCATAGCAGGGACCTTCAAGGTATCGCAAACCGATGCCTTGGTCGCATTTGTGAAGCAAGTCTAGGCTGGCTAGGTTCGCATTTGCGATGTTTTATGCCGCAATTGTGATGCAGCAAGGTTCGCAATTGCGAACCCATCTTCGCATTTGTGAAGAATCTCCCCAGACCTTTAGTGCCTCAATTACGAGGTTTTAATCGCAATTACGAACACATATTGCAATTGCAATAATTGCAGCTGAACATAAGGCCTGAAAGTCGGGATTTTATCTCTCATTGTCTTATTTTTGAACCCTAGGCTCTGTAGGAGGCGATTTGGATAGGGGGTTTTCACCTAAAAGCCTTGGGTAAGTGATTATAATCTATTTCTAATCATATTCCATTAACATATCTTAGATTTTAACATCAAAATCATGTGAATCAAAGTGAAAATTTGTGAAACTTTGTCACGTTTCTTGAAAAATAAGAAAATGAGTTTTGGGAGTCGATTTGGATTCGAATTTTGAAACTAAGCACATATATAAACTCGTGAGGTCATGGGTAGACGAAATTTACAATTGGATCCGGGTTTTGATCGGGTAGGTCCCTGATTGACTTTTTTTAACTTTTTAAAAAAAGTGTAAAGATCTTAACGTTATCACTGCAATTTAATTCCCTAGCATTGTTTGATAATATTGAGTCGATTTTGGTTAGATTTGAGCTGTGTGGAGACAGATTTTAAGGAAAAAGTTATTTTCGAGTGTTGAATTGGCCTAGTTGAGGTAAGTGTCTTACCTAACTTTGTCTGGGGGAACTACCCCTTAGGATTGGTTTTGTTTGATTCAATTGTGTTAAGTGATATCCGTGTATGTAAGGCGACGAGTGGGTGCACGGGTTGCATGTAGTATTTGACTAGTTTAGGCTACTTAGACTATTTTCATGCTTTAATTGAAATGTCATATCATGTTCTAAATTCTTATAGTCAATTTATTCCTTAATTGTATTGGACTATCCTTACATGTCTTAATTGACTTGTTTAGTACTTGTTCTACATCCTACTTGCTAAATTGCTCTCATGTTTTAGTTAAACTTTCTGCCTCTTTTAATTGTTACATGCTATCTCTTCATTGATAATTATCATTATTTGAAGTTACTTTCGTGTTATCTCTTTCCATATTAATTTTCGTTACGTGAAGTAATTGTTCATATTATCCCCTTACACAGATTTTCATTATTTAACACTCATTGTTAAAAATATTTTTTTTATTGTGAGTTAGTCTTATCTAATATCGTGGTTATATATTATTTCTCTCATTGTTGAGTTATTTGGTGTGAAAGTTGTGAAAGTCGTTAATACATTGAAGTGATGTTAGTTATTGTTAAAACATCTATTTATTGAGCATTTCTTATTCATTGTTGTTGTTGATATTCTTGTATCCGTTGTGGTGGATACATGAGCTATTGTTGTGGAAATATTGATATTGTTGTTGTTGGCAAGTTGTGATATAAGGGCACGTGTGATGCGAATTATTATTATGATATAATATTAACGCGCATGCGGCGGTATAAGGCTTGGGGTAATGTGCATGCGGCAGTATAAGGTGGGACTTATGTGCGTGTTGCTTGTAGGGGAACTATGTGAAGTCACGCGCCATCATAAGGTGGGCTAAAGTGCGTGTAGCTATTTCGGAAAAACTATTTAAAAACCTATTTTCAAATGTAAGGCTCACACGGCGGTATAAGGAAAGATTGTGATTGAAATTGAGAAATGTGAATACGAGGTAGTACCTCGGTCATGATTCTTGATTATACGAGGCGGTACCTTCGTTTTGATTTCATTATACATGAGGTGGTACCTCGATGTGATTCTTGTTGTTTATTTCATGTTGCAAAGTGTTTTGGTGGGGAAAAATTCTTGTTGTTTTATTATTTATTGTTCTATCTGTTGTTGTCCGTACATGATCATTATAGCCCCTTTAGTTGCTTCTTTTATGCTATTACTATTATTGTTTTCTGGTACTAGTTCATGCTATTATATTTTTTCGTATCAGTTGTTTCTTCAGTTTCTATTACATATCCGAATTACATTTTCATACTGTCTATTTTACATCCTAGTAGGTGTCTTGACTTGGCCTCGTCACTACTCTACTGAGGTTAGGCTCGATACTTACTGGATACTGTTATGATGTACTCACACAACGTTTCTACACATTTTTATGCAGATTCAGGTACGTTTGCCCATGCCGGACGCTAGAGTTGATAAAGTTGCTGCTTTGGGAGATTTCAAGGTATACCTGCTCTACGTTCGCAGGCCTCGGAATCACCTTCCCTTTTTATTTTGTTTACTGTTGTAGTTCTTTTGGAGAGTAATGTAATAGCTATCCTAGTTTTTACTGTATAAAGCTTATGACTCAGTCCCATCGATTTTGGGGTGTGTATTATGAGATTCTATTTTCGGAAGGTTTTTATCAATTATTCAGTTATTTTCAGTAACTTGTTAATTTTATCTATTCAGTTATTATTAATTGTTAGGCTTACCTAGTCATAGAGACTAGGTGCCATCACGACATCCTACGGAGGAGAAATTAGGGTCGTGCAACATTCCCCTATTTAAGACTCTCTGTATATGCTTTTACTATTTTATGACTTGCAGGAATGGTTGGATTGGTTTTGGAAGGATTCGGGTAGAAATCGGGACACTTAGTTCCTTAATAGTGGCCTAACGTGGCCAAGTTTGACCTGAGTCAACATTTTGAGTAAACAATCTCGGAACCAGGATTTGATGGTTCCAATAGGTTCGTACGATAATTTTGGACTTGGGTATGTGTTCGGATCGAGTTGCGGGTGATCCGGGAGCGTTTCAGCGCTTAATATTGAAAGTTGATGCCCTGAAGGGTTTTAAGTTCTTTAAATTTGGTTTGAACTAGACTTTAGTGTTATCGGTGTCCGTTTGAGATTCCAAGCCTGGGATAGGTCCATATGGTGATTTATGACTTGTACGCAAAATTTGGTGTCATTCCAAGTTGTATAAGTATGATTCATCGCATTCAGAGCTAGTTGAAGAAGTTTGAAGTTCATAAGTTGATTAATTTGGTTTTAGAGTGTGATTCTTAGTTTCAATGTTGTTATATGTGTTTCAAGGCTTCGAGCAGGTCCGTATTATATTTATAGATTTGTTGGTATAGTTGCGCAGGGTCCCGGGTGGCTCGGGTGAGTTTCAGACCTCCCGGAGCTAAGTCCAAATTTCTGAAAATTTGTCGTTCTATTTTCCTTCTTCGTGAACGCGGAGAAGGCCTCGCCTTCGCGATGAAAGAATGGAGCTGGGGGAAACATTGTTCTATGCGTTCGCAATTCGGATCTCACGATCGTGATGCTCAGGCCACTGGCCATTGCGTTTGCGTAGGAGAAATTAGGCCTGGGGTCAGCTGGTCAACTGCCCTTCGTGTACGTGAAGGTGTGGCCGCGTTCCCGCAGCTTTGGTCAGGCAAGCCTTCGCGTTCGCGGGGGCCTGCCTTGCGTTTGCGAAGTATATTTTACGGGCCTTGGCAGTTTGCCTTCATGATCGCGAAGGCGTGTGGTGATCGTGATGAAGGAATGCCTGGGCAGTGTCATGTTTTAAATCGGGACTTAGCTCATTTTCTCTCATTTCACTTTGAGTTGGCCGATTTTGGAGCTCTTGGAGAGGGATTTTTCACATAACATTCTAAGGTAAGTGATTTCTACTTAATGTGAGTTTAATACATATATTATTGGTAGATTTTAACTTGTAAATTGTAGAAATTATAGGATTTGTTAAAAATTTAAGTTTTGGTAAAAATGGGTTTAGACCACGAAAATAATTATGGAATTGAGTAGAAATTATATATTTGTGTTTGTGAGGTTATGGGCAATATTTATGTAGGAAAATTTTTAGAGTCCGGGCACGGGAATGAATTTTAGGAATCTTCTAAATTTTTATTTGGTAATTACTCTAATAGTTAAACTATGTACTTTTGAGCATATATTGATTAGTTTGTACGAACTTTGGCTAGTTTTGGATTGCTTGGTACTGATTTGAGGCAATTAGTATGGTTGAAGAGCCGAGTAGTGAACTTGGAAGTGAGGTAAGTCTCTTGCATAACCTCGTATGAGGGAATTAACCCCATAGGTATTTAAATTGTTATTTATTAATAATTGCGGGTGCTACGTACGCACGAAGTGACAAGAGTGCATACGTAGCTAAAATCATGTTATGTCTGGGTAGACATAGGACTTTATCATGCAATATTTATATTATTTGAACCCAACTTGGTAGTTTAATTACTTGTATTACTAAATGAAACTTGATTAAAGATTATATTAGACCGAGCTTCGTTATCTTGAGTTTTGGCAGAATATTCAATTATTTATAGAAAATTTGCATTCCTTTATGTGCTTATCTTGGTGTTGAGAACGTATGTTCCTTAGTCCGAAGCGTTATTCGATTCCTGTGGATTGGGCCGAACGCCTCAAAAATATTTATATATAAAGAGATGCATCCATGGATTGGACTGTATAATCTCGGTAGCGTATTACACGATTGTTATGAATCGGACCGTACGATCTCGGCATAACTCATGCATGATGTCGCTAAGAGTTCGATTACACTCGATATTTCCTTCATAACTTGAGAATTATAATTACTTGATGGCCCTTGTTTGTTGAAATTGGCATGTGATATATAGGACCTTTAATTGTTATTTTTGTTAAAGAATCACTTATCTATTGCTTCTTATTCCATTGTTACTATTGTATTTCATGCCTATTTATAATTCTTGCACTTTATATATATTCACCACTAGTAAGTGTCGAAGTCGACCCCTCGTCAGTACATCTTCGAGGTTAGTCTAGATACTTACTAGGTACACGTTATTTACGTACTCATGCTATACTTCTGCACAAATTGTGCAAGTTCTGAGGCAGGTACATCTGGTGTTCGTCCTAGCGCGCATCCGTATTACCAAGAAACCTAGTGGTGAGCTGCTTCTCATGCTCTGTTTTGCAGCACCTGGAGCCTCCTATTGTTGTATTTATTATTTCTGTCTATTCTGCTTCAGACAATAGTTATAGGGTTTTTTTGTATATTCTATTAGATGCTCGTGCACTTGTGACACCGGGGTTTGAAAATTGCTAGTAAACATTTACGGTTTGTTTTGTCTCTTAATATCATTATTTCACTCTTATATTCTATTTCATGCTTTATTTCGCTATAACCTTTTATACTATGTTTCCTCTATTAAATAAAATTCATGATTTTAAAAGAAACAAATTGAGTAATTAAATAGATAGTTTATCGTTGCCTTGCCTAACGGCGATGTTGCATGCCATCACGGCCTATAGTGGGGTTGTTGAGGTTTTAAAGCTAAAATAAGCTTAAAAGAGGGTGAATGGGAAATTGAGGAAAAATGAAAAATTTTAAATTTCCCTCCTTGACAATGGGACATTATCCCATATTGGAAGAGGAAAAAGTTTTTGATGGGTATATATACAGTTGCTCTTCTTTTAGCTCTTAAAGAGTTAAGAAGAAGGCAAGTCTCACGCCGTCATTGTCGCTTGCTCGACTCGGCTTCGGATTTGGATTTGGTCAAACGATTGATTGATTAATTTTTTGGACTAAATTTATTTGTTAATAGTAAATATTAATGTAATATTATTAAATATCCGTGTTTGTAACGGAAAATTAATATTAAATCCAAATTATCCGTTTCATTGAATTTGCCAGTCCGTTTTTGTAACGGAAAACATTTCCTCTACCCGTTTTAATTTGTGTAAATGACCATTTACATTATCGCCGTTTTATGTAACTGACCTCTGAAGAGTTAAACCTCTTCATTTGAACTCAATAGGTTGGGGCTATAAATTTAAGCTAATTCTCTCTGATTTTCCATACGAATTTTTGAGTTTTCCTTATTTCTTCTGCATTGTTTTAACTACAAAGAAAGCAACATTAAGTGTGATTTGCTACAGATCTTTGTGTTCGCTGAAACACTGGGGTTTGAAGTACCGCTACATCAGTGTGTAATTCATTCTATCCTGGGAGAAAATAATCCACAACCTTGGGTACTAGGAGGGAATTAAATTCCTTAAAGAAATACTATGAATTCAGTGGACTCAGATTAAATTCTGTTTCGTTTACATTTTTGTTTATATGTTATTTATCTTCTCCAGAATTATTTTACAAATACAGTTTATTAACAAGCTTAAGGAATTTAACTATTTTCTGTATTTGTGTTATATTCATTGTTTTTGGAGACTAAAACCTTTGTGGTTTTTTACTCCGTTGGAGATTAAAATCTACGTAATTTTAACATTTGTTTGTGTCATTCTTTTACATAAATGACGAATGACAATGGGAACCAGACTGTTCCTATGGTAACTGTCAATGCATCGACAAGCCGAACAACACCGGCATTGGTACCGGTAGAAAAACCTGAAAAATTTTCCGGGATTGATTTCAAGTAGTGGCGGTAGAAGATGCTCTTCTACTTGACGACTTTAAGTCTACAGAAGTTCTTTAAGGAAGATGTTCCTGTTCTGCCCGACGAAAATCCAGAAAATGAACATTTTCTCGTGATTAAGGCGTGGAAGCATTCTGATTTCCTATATAAGAATTACATTCTTAGTGGACTGGAGGACGATCTGTATAACGTCTATAGTGGTGTGGAGACATCAAAAGAACTGTGGATTGCGCTTGAAAGAAAATACGAAACTAAAAATGGCGGGTTGAAGAAATTTGTTGCCGCTAAATTTTTGGACTACAAAATGGTAGATAGTAAGTCTGTTATTATCCAAGTCCATGAATTGCAAGTGATTATTCACGATCTCTTTGCGGAAGGTATAAGTAGAATTAATATTGATATTGAAAGTAGTAATTTTAGTATTTTTACAAACAGAATTTTCATTAAAGGTCTTGCCATCAATGAAGCATTCCAAGTTGCAGCGATAATTGAGAAGTTGCCTCATTTATGGAAGGACTTAAAAAACTACTTGAAACACAAATGCAAGGAGATGTCGCTTGAAGATCTCATTGTTCGGTTGAGAATTGAAGAGGACAACAAAGCTGCTGAAAAGAGAGGCCGTGGAAACTCACCAATAATGGGAGCAAACATTGTTGATGATACTCCTCAAAATAAGAGAAAGAGGAAGCGGGCTTCTGGACCGAAAAGCAACCCAAGCAAAAAGCGGTTCAACGAAAATTACTACAACTGTGGAAAAGGTGGACACAAATCTACAGAGTGTCGTGCTCCGAAGAAAGACTAGAAGAAGGGTCAAGCAAACATGATTGAAAAACACGAAGATATTAATGACTTATGTGTTATGCTTTCTGAATGCAACCAGGTGGGAAATCCTAAGGAGTGGTAGATTGATTCTGGAGCCACTCACTATGTTTGTGCTGTTAGAGAAGTGTTTGCAGCATATGCTCCCGTTGGACCCGAAGAGACGTTTTCTATGGGAAATTCTGCAATGGCCAAAACTGAAGGATATGGGAAGATATTTCTAAAAATGACTTCTGGCAAGGTGGTGACTCTGAACAACGTCCTTCGTGTTTCCGAGATTAGGAAGAACTTAGTCTTTTCTTGACTTCTCGTTAAGAACGTGTTTAAATATGTTTTGCATCTGATAAGGTTGTAGTAAGTAAGAATGAAATGTTTGTAGAAAAATGTTACCTCACTGAGGGCCTTTTCAAGCTGAATGTAATGGTCGTTGAGAATAATAAAATTTCAACTTCTTCTTACTTGCTTGAGTCAAATGATTTATGGCATACACGTTTGGGTCATATCAATTATAAAACTTTGCAGAAAATGATTAATTTGGAAGTATTGCCTAAGTTTGAATGCGACAAATCAAAATGTCAAATATGTGTGGAATCTAAGTATGTTAAACATCCTTATAAGTCAGCTGAAAGGAATTCAAATCCTTTAGACTTGATTCACATAGATATTTGCGACATGAAGTCAATACCATCTCGCGGTGGAAAGAAGTATTTCATAACTTTTATTGATGATAGTACTCAATATTGCTATATTTACTTACTTAATAGGAAATATGAAGCAATAGATGCATTCAGGCAATACAAAAATGAAGTTGAAACGCAACTTAACAAGAAAATCAAAATGATAAGAAGTGATAGGGGTGGTGAATATGAATCTCCTTTTGAAGAAATATGTTTACAATATGGAATTATTCATCAAACAACGACCCATTACACGCCCCAATCCAATAGGATTGCGGAAAGAAAAAATTGTTCATTAAAGGAGATGATGAACACATTGTTGATATGTTCTGGTTTGCCACAAAACTTGTGGGGGGAAGCCGTTCTTACGGCTAACTGAATACTAAATCAAGTACCCCATAGCAAAACACAATTCATTCCATATAAAAAATGGAAAGGAAGGAAGCCTAACTTGTATTATTTTAAAGTGTGGGGGTGTTTGGCAAAAGTGCAAGTTTCTAAACCCAAAAGGGTAAAAATAGGACTGAAAACAACTGATTATGTTTTCATAGGATATGCGACCAATAGAAAAGCATATCGATTTCTGGTTCATAAATCAGAAAATCCCGGCATTCATAATAATATGGTTATAGAATCAGATAGTGCTGAGTTCTTTGAAAATATATATCCGTATAAAAAGGAATGCGAGTCGATTGGTGAAGGATCTAAACGACCTAGGGAAGAAACAAAAGAAAGTACATTTAATCAGGAGGATCCAAGACGTAGTAAACGTCAAAGAATGTCTATTTCATTTGGACCTGATTTTGCAACTTTCTTATTGAAAAATGAGCCTCGAACATTTAAAGAAACTATGTCTTCTTCGGAATCATTGTTTTGGAAAGAGACAGTCAATAGTGAAATAGAATCCATATTGAACAACCATACATGGGAATTGGTTGATCTTCCTTCTGGAAATAAACCTTGTTATAAATAGATTTTTAAGAGGAAAATGAAAGATGATAGCACTATCAATAAATTTAAGGCAAGACTTGTAGTCAAAAGGTATAGACAACAAGAAGGTCTTGAATACTTTGATACATACTCTCCAATTATAAGAATTACGTCCATACGAATGTTAGTAGCATTAGATGCAGTTTATGGTCTTGAAATTCATTAAATGGACGTTAAGACGACCTTCTTGAATGGAGATTTGGAGAGAAATCTACACGGAACAACCTGAAGGGTTTGTGGTTCCAGGTAAAGAAAAAAAGGTATGTAGACTTGTTAAGTCCCTTTACGAACTAAAACAAGCACCCAAACGATAGCATGTGAAATTTGACCAAATAATGTTGTCAAATGGTTTTAAGATAAATGAATGTGATAAATTTGTGTACATTAAAAATGTTCCAAATCACATAGTCATTGTTTGCTTATATCTAGATGATATGCTGATAATGAGTAATGACATTGCCAACATAAATGCAACTAAGCGTATGCTAACTAGCAAGTTTGATATGAAGGACTTGGGAGTTGCTGCTTTAATTCTAGGGATTAAGATCCATAAGACTCCTCAAGGTCTGACATTGTCACAATCTCATTATATTAAGACAATACTTGAAAAATTCAAGCACTTAAGGTTTAGAGTTACAAAGACTTCAATTGACGTGAATCTTGCATTAGCAAAGAACATAGGCCAAAGCATATTACAATTGGATTATACTCGTATGTTGGGATACTTAATGTATATCATGAAGTGTACACGACTAGATATAACTTGTGCTATAAGTAAATTGAGTCGATACACGAGCAATCCAGGTCAATCTCATTGGATGACAATGAAACAAGTTTTGGAATATTTAGAACATACCTAGGACTTTGCTTTGCACTACAGTAAATATTCTGGTCCATTCTAGGTTCAAGGAGATCAAATAAAGTCATTAATGACGGTTTAACTTTGTCAACTAAAATTTTGGTCCATTCTCGTGATGAGACAATGTTCAGTACCAAAGATAAAGCATTAAGGCTTTTTAATGATTTCTAAAGTTGATACGGGGTATATCAAATAGTGTATCTACGAGATGACACGTTTAGAAATCACCTATATAAGTGTGAAGTGTTAGCCGCTTCAAGAAGAATTCTGTAAGGCCAGTTCTCTATGCACTTATGAAACCAGGCGGTGTTCATGGCTGAAATGAACACAACAATGTGAACCAAAAACGGTCAAGGGTTGATTGTGTGACTTATAGTTGTCTAGGTATACACCAAAGTTCGACGGTTCAAAGATATTAAATCTACCGATTGACCGAGTATATCCGACATAAGTTCACTACGGAAAGTTCAAAGGGAAACCTACTTATCCAGATGCGATTAATTCTTGCTTGCGAATCACAGAGTTTTTCATGCATATTTTCGTGGTATAGCCATTCCCCATTCATGTGGGAGATTGTTGAGATTTTTAAGCTAAAATAAGCTTAAAAGAGGGTGAATGAGAAATAGAGAAAAAATAAAAAATTTAAGTTTCTCTCCTTGACAATGGGACATTGTCCCATATTGGAAGAGGAAAAGATTTTTGATGGGCATATATACAATTGCTCTCCTTTTAGCTCTTAAAGAGTTAAGAAGAAGGCAAGCCTCGCGCCGTCGTCGTCGTCGCTCTCTCGGCTTGGCTTCGGCTTCAGCTTCGGATTCAGTCAAATGATTGATTGATTGATTAATTTTTTGGACCAAATTTATTTATTAATAATAAATATTAACGTAATATTATTAAATATCTGTGTTTGTAACGGAAAATTAATATTAAATCTAAATTATCCGTTTCATTGAATTTTCCCGTCCATTTTTGTAACGGAAAATGTTTCCTCTACCCGTTTTGATTTGCGTAAATAGCCATTTACGTTATGGCCATTTTACGTAACTAACCTCTAAAGAGTTAAACCTCTTCGTTTGAACTTAACAGATTGAGGCTATAAATTGTAGCTCATTCTCTTAGATTTTTCATATATTTCTAAGTTCTTCTCCTTTCTTCTATATTGTTTTAACTACAAAGAAAACAACAGTAAGTGTGATTTTCTACCGATCTAAACACTGGGATTTGGAGTACTGCTACACCAGTGTGTAATTTGTTCTATCGTAGGAGGAAATAATCCACAACCTTGGATACTAGGAGGGAATTAAGTTCCTTAAGGAAACACTGTGAATTCAATGAGCTCGGATTAAATTCTGTTTTGTTTATATATTATTTTATTTTCTCCAAAATTATCTTACAAATACAATTTACTAACAGGGGTTTGGGTCGTGACAATTTCCATGACTTTGAATCTCGCGTCAATCTCTAGAAGTTTTTCCGGAGGAACAACGTTTTATTTCATGCAAGTTAAACAAATAAGAGTTTTCTATTTTCCCCCCTTATTAAATAGTATATATTTTGCATACTTACACAACACAAGAGGGGATGAATCTCACTGAAGATTCTAATATATGACAGAATTCAAAAATTATTTGACGTCACGTAATCAAAATTAAATGTGACATTTAGCTCTATTTTTTAAATTCCTTCTATAAATCTTTGATTTCGGCATTGATGAAAACTTGAAATTACAGTGGTACTTAAGAGAAAACAAAACCACATAAAAGGTGGGAGTCGGGGAGCGGGTGAAGTTGTAAAGGGCCAGCTGCTACGCAACGCGTTAATATGGAGTAATGAAAACGGTACATTGTGTGTGAGTAGTAGCAAGAATTTAAGTGGTGTAGTGATGACTTGACTTGAGAACCAAGTACCAAACTAACCGGAGAGGGCATTAATGAGGGAAGGCCAATCTAGAACATGACAGTATGTGGCAGATTTGTAAGGTTATTGACCTTAGTATTGATTAGAATTGTGGGTCTAAGGTTTGGAAAATATTGCCATGAGAGAATAAAGGAGACATGTCGATAACGTAAAGGCAAAGACGCGCCTTGTGGGCTCACACCCATGGCCACGGGATAATGGCTACGACCGCCAGCTGCATGCGGCTTCTGCCCGCCGAAAAGTTTTATAATAATCCTTTCCACTGTCTGCCATACTCCCCACAAACGAGAACGCTCTTTCATCAATTGCGCGAGGAAAATAGATGTGACTTCGTTAACTTTGTCACCTACTCTTATCCTTTTCTTTTTGGTGGAAGCCGCCACTAGAATATTAAATCAGACATAGAAACACAATCGCTGGCTAAACACGTTTTTTCTTCGTCCGAGTCGGATGGTCAATACTTGCATTAAAATCCGACTAATCCAAATTCTTAGTATTAAACACGCACAACGTGATTAATTGGATATTCTGAAGATTTGTAATGGAACTTACAAAAAATATTTTCGATCCATTCTAAATAAGTTATAGTTGGGCTCAATCCTCAAACAGAGAGCAACTAAACACATGGCTCGTGACTTAATTCAATTTCAAAAACAAGTTAATTGCAAAATTAATGATTAATTAGTTGTTGTTTAGACTAATGATGAAGTAGGTGACGAAAGCTTTTAATTCAATTAAGTGGGCCGATGCAGCTAAGATAAAAAGTTTTTATAAATTAAAGTATAAAGAAATAATAGAAGGAACAGAGTTTACCCCAAAATACACGCGTAAGTTCGTTCTTCTCAACTACAAATGAAATTTCACTATTGAACTGTTGTTTTCACCAGCTTACAAAACATCTGACCTAAAAAATGTACCCACATTAAAAATGCTATCATCAATTAGGGAAACCCCTGGGCCTAGAGTATAAGATCATCCTCAGGCTGTTACTTGTTTGTTTGGACAGTTTCTCGAAAAAGCTTTTCTAGTTTAAAAAGTTTAACCGGTACCCAAAGTTCAATTAACTTCAGACAAATTGTTTTTTCTCTGTTTTTATTCTTTTCTTATTCTTCTTAGTTGCTGTAAAAACAGAGGTGATAGTGGATTTACATGGTATTAGTAAGCAGGTTTTACGGTGATTTATGGTGTTGTAAGGTAGTGAACCGTTGTGGTTCTTTTCTTTGCTATTGTTTAGGGTTTCTTCGTCTTAGTTGCAAAATGGTTTAACTAGATTTATTATTATTTTGATAAAAAATGATTATGATTTTATTCTTTATGATATTTGGAAGTAATATTTCAAATTTGAGCTTATTTGGAGTAGATTTAGACCTTGAATCGTGTATTGAACTATTGAAATTCAAACAAGTTTCAGTATATGGGCAATTTGGACGCCAGACTAAGACGTCTTAAGTACATTATAAGTACAATTTTTGCAATTTAGGTAAAATGTCTTAAGTGCATGCAAGAAATTGGTTGTAATTCATATTAAAACGTCGTAAGTGCAAAATTTGCATTTGAGATATACTTAAGACGTATGTGTCTGAAGTGCAACCAATTTTTTGCATGCACTTAAAGATGTCTTGGTCTGAAGTCACAATATATGACTGTGACTTTCCAACTTTAGACAATTTGTAATTTTAGACGCAAATTGTGCTGCTTCAATCACGTAAGTTTGATTTTGTGTTCGAAATTGGCAAAATTACACACAAAAAAAAAAAGAAAAAAAAAAACCCTTAACAGTGGCCTCAAAATTGGGTACTTATACACTTTCCCGATTGTATTAGATCTGCTCTTTATTAGCATGAATATGAATTGAATTCTATTTGTCCTTTTCAGTTTTAAAAGTACCGTCACCCGAGCTATTTACCATTAAAAAAAATTCTACTCTTTCTAAATTCGCATCTTAAAAGAAGTTGTAATGCTCATGAGAATACTTATTCGTGTCTTAAAAGAAGCTACTATAACATATTCATTTCAATTCGGCTTTGATATGATTTTGGGCTAATTTGTTGAAAATTATTAGAAAAATAACTCAGAAACAAATTAAACTGTATGTCTGTATCAGTTTTTGAGCAAGTTCTGGTTTGTTTTTGGTATATATATATTAAAATAAGGCAGATTACATCTATGGCCCCTTAAATTTGTCAATATATATTATTTAGATATTCGAACTAAGCCATGTTCCAGTTGAGCATTTGAACACATAATAAAATATATATATGAAACATTCGTTGAAGCTCTTGTTTTTTCCTAACGGAGCGGACTTTTATTTAATGGAGGGGGAATGTTTTTTAATTGACCGAGTTTTTTTTTATAGCAAATGCTTGTATCTGATGTGTATAATTAAAGAAGGTGTCACATTTTAAGTGATTAACTTATTCATGTAATGGGCTCTTGAGAACACACGCGAAAGCTTTTTCAAATTTTGAGCCGGAAGTGTTTAATAGGAACACTTTATCATGTTTTCAGATAATCAATCGAAAACATGCCTTAGTTCGAATGTTTAATTGAAATATGTTGGATAGTTTAAGGAGTTGTAGATTTATTTCACCTTTTAATAGCTTCTTATCCCACGTTTTCATTACATGATTTCTGAACCAAAAATTTGTTTCTGAAGTTTTTTTGATTTTATCCCAATTCATTTATTTATTGACTGGCTTTGTCCTTCTAAACTTGTATCAATGCATATTGCTGAATCACATTACCTGGTTTTAGTAGTAAAAATAAGAAGTGCAGAAAACAAAAGGGAAAGAAACCAAGAAGATTAGGAGGTACTCTCTTATATTATCATATCCATAACAAATGAAAGAATCAACAAATTCTATCTTACGCCTCTATGTTCGATTATAATATATCCTACTTTGTAAATGCTTGTTTTCTTTCTAGACTAGAGTTGAACATGTAGATGTAGCAGGATCATATAAGGCGGGAAGCACGTATTTCCTTCCGTTTGTACCGTGTGCATTGTAGCTAGCACCTGTAGTTTTGTCCACCAACAAATCTCCAGCATAGCCAGGGTAAGCACCTTTAGCATAGACACCAGGGCAAGCAGATGCAGCTTCCAATGGTGCATCTGCCTCTCCTTGGTAATATCCATTTCCAAATGGGTTCGTTGCGGTCCCAGCCAATAAGCTAGCCAAATTAATTACCATACCATCAACACCCACATCGTTGTTTGGTGCAACCAGGGGTAGGCTTTGTGGTCCGTAAATGGGCTGGTGGAATGGCCAAGCGCAGTAGCCAGCGCATTGAGTGTCTGAGTTACCAACCCAAATATAAGCAAATTTGTAAGTCTTGCCCCTAATAGTAGCACCTTTAGAAGACCCATGGGTTCCACAGCGATTGACGCAGAACCCATCGACTGCAACATCGGAGGCGGTCAAAACAACGTTAATGGCATCTTTCTGTTCACCCTTTGATGCCAATTGTACAATTTGTTTCTGGGTCAGTGATTTTCCTAGGGAATAATTTTCGACAAGCACTTGTTTCCCCAAATAGAGTGAAAGGGACTTTTTGGAATTGGCGAGATGATAGTATTTTTCTGTGGTCTTCCACCATTTGGCTACTGATGGATCAGTTTTGGATGGAGTTGAAGAAGAAAGGGAAGTAATGAAATCAGAGACAATGGCTCTTTGGGATGGCTTGAATTTGCCATACCAAATTAGATTGACAGAGATTTTACCGGAAAGAAGTGCACCTTTGTGGTACTGCAATAGTTGATTTTGTGGTTCTTGGACTAAAGCTGTGAGCTTTCCTGAAGCAAAGCACACATGGATGAAAGAAACCAATAGAAAAAGCTTTAAAATGAAATGGGTCGATTTCAAACCGAAAGAAGAAGACATTGTTTTTTTCTGTTTAGTGTTAGACGTACTTTCGGATGGAATGTAGGAGAAGAGAGAGGCAATATATATACTTATAATTGAGAGAGGGTATTGTGCTTGTTGCGAAGGTGCTGAGAAATGAGGGTAGAGGTTGGAAAAGTGACTTTTAACTAAAACGCGTTGTCATTTTCATTAACTTGAGATAGCTGCGCAACAAACCGAAGACTTAACTACCAACTTATAGCGGTTACTACTTCCGCGGCTCGTCAATTGCCATCACTATTACAATTGACTTCATTCATTAATTTCTCCGGTCCAAAATAAGTGATTTTTTATAGTTCATAATAAGTATTTTCAGATTTTAAGAACGAATTAATTATTTTTTTCTACATTGCTCTTGAAGTAAATAATGTTGAAATATGTGTTAGGAGTATTTATGTGAAAAGATAGTAAAGATTAATATGGTCAATTTCATTGCTAATTAATGTTAAAAGGCAAATTTCTTAATCTACGTGAAAACAGCTAAAAATCACTTATTTTGAACTGAAGGAAGTAATATTTAGTGCCCGTGTACCAGTTTCGTGAGGGTAAAAATATAGAATCCAACTCTTCTCCATTTCCTAATGACTCCATTTCCCCAAGTTCTCACTTGGATAAGTGACATGTGCCTCATTTTAATATCAATGGTTTAAATTCAATTAATTAAAGCAAGCTCTTAACCATAGTTAGATAATAGATTCTTCCATATATTACTCCCAAAAAAAATTGGCAAGCCCACAACTGTAGCTACAAATTTCTTTTTTTTCCGTAATATTCCAAATATTTGGAAGTAATCTCACAATTCTGGAGCAGGTTTTAGTGCCCGTGTACCAGTTTCGTGAGGGTATAATTGATAGAGTTGCGCAAAACAGACTGCTAACTTGTTTCAGAGCTAAACTCCCTCCCCTCAACAAAACATATTACCAACAATTCGAAATACCGGACACTATTCTTTGTATAAATTTCGTGTTTGACAAATTAACGACTAGTGAAATTTCTTTAACGTACTCTCTTCATGGGGAGAATAGCATCCACATAAATACATTCCATTATATGTTCCTTTTTCTCTAGCTCAATAACAGAAATTTTCATTGGTATTCACTGTTGTCCACGTAAGCTGAGCTGACACGTGGATAACACCAAGTAATTTAAGAGCAGCGTCAGTGGACACGTAAATTCTGTGCCTCTACACAAACCGCTATTTCCATTATATTTACGAGTTATACGGAGCAGCTGGCACTTTACAGCGTCTCCCCTAGTTGATTTCCTATGAGTTATATAATAATATCTAAATCAAAAATTCAATAAAGGTGTTCAAAATTCCAGCACTTTTTGTTAGTGGGTTATATAAGGATGTTTAAAGTCTATTTTTAATTAATAATAAGTACTAATATTTTATTTTATACACAATATAATATTTCTGATAAAAGATGTTCAGTTGACCACCCTTAATTACACATAACTTCGCCCCTGATATATACCCATTGTGTAAAAAAAAAAAAAAAGATTTACACTTTCAAATTATCTTTTTCTATTGTAATAGGTAGCTTGTTTTATTTTTCTGTATTTTGCTCTTGCTTCCGGGATTCTCAAGTACAAGGGATAGACTATACAAAGACACTATCAACAACATTATGTTCATGCTATAATTTTGAAAATCAGAAATACTCGTATATAGACTATAGTGGGGTAAAATTTGCAGAGACTCTCCAGATTTTGAGCACCGTTACCTAATGTTATTAAACGTAAGTAAGCATAAAATGAAATCACCAAACGAAAAAGAAAATGTCCCATAAACAACCAACGGATAAATACAAAAATCCTTGTAAAAACTGGAAAATAATTTGATTGCATAACACAGCTCTAAATTGGACGACTCATCAATTATAATTGACATTTACAATAATTTAGCATTCCTTCCTTTTTCATCATCGGGAATTATCTAATAACCATAAATTCTACTGGTTCTCAAGACATCCAAGCCCTACAAAAAGAGAATGATAGAATTTGGATAAAGAACGAGAGAGGGCGAAGGGGCATGCTTGATTTCTAAGCATTAATCCTTCCTCTTATTATTATTATTATTATTATTATTATTATTATTATTATTATTATTATTAATCCTTCCTCTTATTATTATTATTATTAATAATAATCCTTCCTCTTATTATTATTATTATTATTATTATTATTATTAATCCTTCCTCTTATTATTATTATTATTATTATTATTATTATTATTATTAATCCTTCCTCTTATTATTATTATTATTATTATTATTAATCTTCCCTCTTATTATTATTATTATTATTATATCCCTTATTATTATTATAATTATTATTATCAAAACGGGCAATAGAGCCCACAAATTATTGGCTTCTCCATCGTTATGCTTAGTCACCACATTCTTCCAAATCTTACATATTAAATATAAAGTTAATAATTTTCGGCGCAACTAATCCTTTGCCTAATTAATCGGCACAATTTAATTCATCTGCATTCCAAAATAATGTTTGGTATATACTATCTTACTTGGCGCAGAACTCGGCGCGTTAGATAATCGTTCAGTGTTTCACCCTCTCAGTAGAGTTCAACAAATCTTAGTCATGTTACTTATGGAATGACCTTTTTAACTTGACATACTAGGAAGATAGCTTAATCCCTTGTTTGACTTGGGAATTAACAAAAAAATAAACACTCCTATACGCTTTTTTTCATTAGTTCTGTTTTCTCAAAGAACTAAACGAAGGAAAACGCTTTTTAATTTTCCTTTGATCCCTTCTCCATTTCAATGGTTATAGGGTTATTTTCCTCATTAATTTCCATAATTGCATAATCCATTGGGGTTTTAAGTAAGCTATAACTACGTGCCGGAACATGACATATATGATTTAATTCAGAAGGACCATATAATTACCTACATTACATGATGTATAGGTTCAAATTTGACGACTCGGCGGTAACGGATAAACAAGACAAAGGACGGGATCGACCATGGTATAACGACTGAAGGTTGCTCTCAAAAAGGCTGGTGCCAAAAACGGGTAGCCGAGATGAAAAAATAACGGCAACATAGGTTCAGAGATAGACATAAAGAATATATAAAGAGTATTCTTTTGGATATTCTTTATGCTGTACTTTTTAGGGTTTTGGGGAAATATTCCCTATAAATAGGAAGAGATAGAGAACAAAAAGGGATCTTCACTTTTTGATAAGAGCACATTGTAAAGGTTGACGAAAGAGAATATACAAAAGTTGTCTTGTTCACTGATTAACTTATTCAAGTACACGTTGTTCAAATCTTTGTTTATAAGATCCAAAGATTCCATATCCATCTTCACTTCTTACCTTTCCACGTCGCTGATAGAAGAAAGGAACATTCCAATCATACAATAATTGGGTGGTAGATCCTTTCTTATTACATTTATTGCCATTATCTACATTTATCACATATTCATGTCATATTTACTGTCAATCATCGAGCATTAAATCCGTTATTTAATGCTCTTGAGCATTGTTCACCTCGCAAGTATCTTGTCGTATCTGGTCTACAATTTATTAAGTTGAACTAAGACTCACTCTTTAATATATCATTAATTGATTCAACGAAAAGGTTTAACACTCTTTTTGCTCAAACAATTTGGCGTCATCTGTGGGGAGGTTTTAGTTGATATTTTAGTTCCTTCTAGATTAAAAAAAAAGGGAAACATTCTTCTTCGTTTGCACAAACTAACGGTGGCAGGAAAAGGAGATGCAAGACTGAAAGCAATAGCAGGCGTCACTACCAACATTTTGAACACCATCAACGAAGATGGCAGAGAAGATAACGAGAAGGTGACGCCAAGTGCTATACCCAGGCGGAGTGATTCACCTCCCCCTTACAAAAGTATAACCGCTTCACGCGAAAGGGGAGCCTCCACGTCTATAGCTGAGGAAGTACCACCAGTAGTGAAAAAATAACTAGAAGAGTGGCTGACAAGCACTCTAAACAACATACTCGACAAACCCGTTCAAAGGGAGAACAGAAACATCGCGTAAGCAGACACCACAACAATCACCAACGAACAGCCCGCCCCCCAAACAGGTAACACTTACACCACTGTTGGGCAACGGCCTTTCGAAGGAGCAAGTACCATCAGTGTTACTGAAAAAGTTCAGTAAAACCCTAACAGAGGGAGCCTTAACCTGGTATTCACAATTGCAGGCACGGTCAATAACAACGTTCGAAGTAATGGCTGACAAGTTCGTCACCGCCCATGTCGGGGCTAAAAAGGTGGAGGCCAGGGTGAATGATATATTTTCCATTAGGCAATCGCTTGGCGAGGGACTCAATGACTTTCTCGCCCAGTTTAACAGGGTGAGAATGAGCCTGTCAAATGTATCAGAAGGGATATCAGTAGTAGCTTTCCAGAATGGGTTGAACAGGAACGGGTCGATAGCAACCGAAGAGTTATTAAGCAGGCTCATGAAATACCCTCCCATGGTCCGACTCAATGGTTGACATCAGTTCAAATGGAGTCGAGAAAAGATTGTCATAACGACGGGCGAAAAGATCAATTAGGTCCCCGTCCCAACCGAGAAAGGTATCAACCCTACGTCAGAACATCCATCCCACCATCTCCTCGACATGCGAAAGAGCCGTCTAGGCCACATACAGGGACTTAGCGGAACGAAAGAGGCATGCCTCCACTCTTATCTGCTCACAATTTATGTGTCTTCCCTTCATAAATAGTGTACGCACTAGAGAAGCTTCGCATAAAGGTGAAATGGCCACCAAAAATGATGTCCGACCCAAGTACTCGAAAGTCGAACGTCCTCTGTGAATTTCACTGGGAGCGGGGTCACAAAATTGAGGACTGCATAGCTCTACGGCAAGAGGTAGTAAACATGTTGAACCAAGGGCACTTGAGGGAGTTGATGAGCGACCATGGACGAGCCAACTTCGACCTCAGACATGAACAACACCAAGGCCCTCCAAAGCCGCCCTCCCCCGCCCACACCATCCAAATGATCATCAGTGGAGGCGATGAAGCAGCGATCAACCACGTGAAGTTCACCACCACACACAAACTGAAGCGGTCGATCACCCACGAACGGTATGATGACCTCAGAGACAGTATCATCTTCAATAAGTCAGATATAACGGTTTGACTTTCCCTCATTTCGATGCTCTTGTTATTACATTACGTATTTCAGATACTGATATGAAGATAATAATGGTAGACGACGGAAGCGGTGCGTGTATTATCCACCCTTAAGTCCTCACACAAATAAGACTCGAAGACAAGATAGTACCATGTTGCATAACACTAACAGGTTTTAACAATGCAGTTGAGCGAACCTGAGGAATTGTTAAGTTTCTTGGACGCGTACTCGAGTTACAACCAATCCTCATGGAGGAGGAGGACCAGGGGAAAACTATTTTCATCACCCATCAGGTGACATACTATTACAGAGTCATGCCATTCGGGTTGAAGAATGCAGGGGCAACGTATCAAAGGTTGGTCACCAAGATGTTCAAGAATCAACTCGGCAAAACAATGGAAGTTTACATCGACGACATGTTGGTCAAATCAAAGAGGAAAGAAGACCACATCGACCACTTGAAAGAGGCCTTTAGTATATTAAGGCAGTACGACATGAAATTGAACCTCGAACAATGTGCCTTCGGCATAACCTCAAGCAAATTTCTCGGTTTCTTGGTGTCACAAAGAGGCATCGAAGTCAATCAAGATCAAATCAAAGCCATTGAATCCACTTGAAGTATTAACCAGTAAAAAATAGGTGCAAAAACTGATTGGCCGTATAGTCGCCCTGTCGAGGTTCATCTCACGGTCATCCGACTAGTGCCACAAATTCTTCAACGGGCTCCAGTGAAATTCAGAATGCATCGATGCCTTGAGGGAACTAAAGGCATACTTGTCTTTGCCCCCACTACTCGCCAAAGCAGAACCTGGTGTCACAACTCCTTTTTCACTACACCCCCAAAAAGGGTATAAGGGAGTTTTTTCCAACTTAAAGTGACAATCGAAACGAGATTTATTTTATTTAAAAATTTAGAGTCGCCACTTGGGATAATTTATGGTGTCCCAAGTCACCGGTTTCAAATCCCGAATCGAGGAAAGATTGACTCTATTCTATAGTCCGCGAACACAGAAATCCGGGTAAGGAATTATGTTAACCCGGGAGAAGATGTTAGGCATTCCCGGATTCCGTGGTTCTAGCACGGTCGCTCAACTGTTATATTTGGCCTATCTACTTGATTTTAACACATGTTTTAGCCTATGGTTCAATTTTAACTTTGTAACCGCTTTTATTTAATTATTTTTTAGGAAAAAGTCAATGCCATCTAAAACGCGTCTTGAACCACGTCACATAAATGCACCCGCAGCTCTCGACATATTTTATCTAACATTGTTGAGATTTAGATTTGGGTCACATAAATGCGCACCCGAGTTTAGGAAGGTAAATTGTCAAAATAATGCACCTAAAGCAACTACGAATTTGCAACTTTGCGAGGGCCATGGAAAATTCGCTAAATGATGCGTCTCGATTTCTAAGGATAAAAATATTAATTTAAATGAGGTCTATGCATTTTTGAGATTTTATTTGGCACGACACTCCTCAAATTCAAATTTAAAAGGAAATTCAAACTAAATTTCTAAGGGCCATAGACTAATGTCTTGCCTAACATGACACGCCCCAAATCTACTCACTTAAACTTATTCGAAAGTATTGAGGCCATAGGTTAACCGTGTTGCCTACTAAGGCTCAATATCAATTATTAACAAAGTCCAACTACAACACTAGGTGACTTGGGATTTTATCCTTCTTGTTTTTAAGTCCAGCATTTAGTTCGACTTTACAACAACAAATTTGCATTTGAAGAAAGGGAACGAGTTCGGCTAAGAAAAGGAAACAAAAGGCTAGGGCCAAAATTAATAAAACCAAAACCTGAAATGGGCAGACCCAACATGAAAAGCCTGAGTCTATGCTTTGTGCAGTCTCATGGCCCAAACTAATTGAGAATTAGGAGAAAACAAGGATGAGACTCGAGTTCGAGTCCCTCGGCATGCATTTAATATCAGCAATGAGTAAGAGGGGGTCAATATCGAACCCAGCCAATTACCAATAAGACAAGTCATACATTCCATCAAATTCCCTCAACTAAATACCAGTAATTCAGCTAATTATCAGCATCAAGGCTTCAAGCTTGGGCCTGAATGAGCCCAAGTCTTAATGAAGAATGGGCGTCCAAGGAATCGAACTCACAAATGAGTAATGAGATGGATCACTCCTTAGCTGGGCCAACCTTAAGCCCAAACTTTCAAACCCAATTGATGGCACAAAACCAATTAAAATCACAAATCCAATCGAGGCTATACAAAACATGCCATTGCATTATCAAATTCACTTCTGCATTTTAACTGATTCAACCCCAAATCAACTAACTGAGCGTTCTTAAATTCAAGTACCAATTCTAACTTGAAACAAGTTCAGGTGCCACCCAAAAGAATATCAACACATGTCTTTAATTTTAAAGCAACCTAGACCAATTCCTTTTCTCCTAACATGAACTTTACACACACTAAAATCAAGAATCATTCGGCTATTCAATAGCATTATTCAAAGGCAACAAACATATTGTGATAGCAGAAGAAATAAGATCCACGACCTACTATTGATCCGACCACATATATTATTCATCAAGCTTGCTTACCCATTCCAAAACAAAATCAAAAGTGAAAGCTCGAGAATCCGTAAAACTTTAACAGAACATTACATTCTATATTAAGTACCAATCAAATGCAACTCTTTGAAAGAAGTTGTCAGCAACAAAAAATAGTATGCATCAAAGACAAGTCAGAATAAAAGGGATTCAGGGCAGGGGGAAAACAAACAATACAGAAAATAAACTATGAACAGGTAATTTAAGGCCATGCTTCAAACTACTATCTTTCATTTCATTCTTTCATTCGAACTTCACATAGATGAGATTCAAGAACATGTACCTGGAAATTGAAAGGAAAAAGAAATGAGGAAGCAGTATAGTTCAGCAGCAGAAAGCTCAACCAAAATGAAGCAACAACAGAGTCAGCTAAAAAATACCAGCAATGGAATAGTGTTCCCCCAGCAAAATCCAAACCCAGACTTTTAAATATTCACCATTCAATCCATTTTTCAAGCCAGAATATAAAATTGTGAGATTTAAATGGTTTTGAACTAGAATAGGAGGATCAGAGGAACAAAACCAAGCAGAGTTTTCAATTTTTTCCCCAAAGAAACTCAAGGGAATTTGATATTATTTTAGAATTTTTCCAGAGAGCCAGCCATTTTTTTTGGAGTTTTTATCTAGTCTCCCCCCCCCCTTTTAATATCAAGTAATGATGCCTTTATAGGCAAGGTATTAGGGCAGCCTAAGGGTGTTCAGTTTTGCATTCCTACCCTTTTGATATTTTCATTTTAGCTCCTATACCCTTAGTTCAGAAATCAAACTTTTAAATTAACCTCAAATCCTCACTTCCTAGAAGCTTCCCTAGTCTGTTACTGAAATATTCCCTATGCCAATTACCCAGAATGCCCCTCACACTCCTTCTTTTTACTTTCAAGCAACCAAACGAGTCATGGGTCAAAATGACCCCATGGTTTAAGCCCTCAAATGAATGGGCTGTTCTTGGGACGGGTCAAATAAACCAAGGGCCCAAGAACTCCATCCAACCCATGAGTGTTTTGAGATTCACTAATTTGACACAATCAAATTAAAATTCAACTGATAGCCACCTAAGGAAAACTCAATCATTTTTAATGCTAGTTATGAAAACACACAGAATTAACTCTAACCCCTTTTTAACAAAATTAATTCCAAAATCAACTTACGATTATCGTTTATCCAAACTTTACTGATTAAGGAAAAAACAAAAATAGAAAGAAAAGAAAAATGAAAAGAAAGGATGAGGATGAAAGAGAAACAAAATCCCGGAAAAACATGAACAAGGAAATACCTAAGGTCGGAGGCAAACGGGCTCGAGAAGCTTAACCGGTGGCTTCCGATTTGAACCAAAAATGAGTATTAGTCGGGTTTTCGCAAAAACAACCGTCTAATACTCATCTTAGGTCAAAATCCTTTCCAAGCTTGGGAAACATGACCCCAGGTTCTTGCATGATGAAACAGGGGCAAAAAAAAGGATTAGGGTTCCACCTTTGATTCAAGATTCGACGAGATTGATGGGGATTCGAGGAGAGCTATGTTGAGATTTGGAAAGAGGAAGGTGAGGGGTTTCTATGGTGTTAAGATGGGGGTGATTGGAGGTTGCGCCGCCAGGCTCGAGGTGAGGGAAATGGAGGCGGCGTTTTAAGGTTTTGGTTTGTTCTCTGAAGGGTTGAGTGAGAGAGATGACTAAAAGGGGGGGGGGGGAGAGATGCATTTAGACATATTTGTATGGGGGATGGATCAGTTCTGAGCCGTTGGATTTACAGGGATCAACGGCTCAGATCCAGGGCCAAGGAGACGACGTCGTTTGGTTTTAAGGTGGGGCAGACTGGGTTCTAGGGATGGGTATTGGGCTGGGACAGGCGGGTATAGGGGAATAAAAGATTGGGCCTGGGGTCTTAATTGGATTTGGCCCAAAATTTTAGCTCTCTTCTTCTTTTATTTCAATTCTTTTCAATTTTTCCCAAAAATTCTTTTTTTTCTTTTTTCCAAAATTAGATTAACATCTAAATTAAATCCTAAAACCTAATTAACCTATCAAAAATACTAATTAAACCCAAATAGTAATTGCCATAATTAATAAAGGAAAACTAACTGAAAGAAAACTACTCAAAAATCAAAATTTAAAACTAAATAGTGCAAGTTAACTATTTTTGTAATTTTCCTTTTTATAAAACAACTTAATTAATTAATTAATCCTAAAATATTAAATTAAATCCTAAATGCAAATGCACATATTTTTTTTTGTATTTTTCATTAATTAAATAAAGCAAACATGCACAGACAATATGCAAACAATAACAGAAAATGTCACAAAAGTCCCCAAAATTGCAAACGATGAAAGAAATTATTTTGTTTTGATTTGTGGGAGTAATTCACGTAGGGCAAAAATCACGTGCTCACAGCTGCCCCCTCTTTGCTCGGAAACACGAAGAGTTTTCGGGCAAAGATAAAGTGAGCGGATACGAGCGATTTTTTCCCATTTGAATACTCCGTGGGAAGCATTTTTGAAAGATTTAACTGCACCCTACTTCCGAGGTTGCTTACATATCCTTGGCTATAAAGGAATCAGGTCAGTGTAGTTCGGGAAGGTTTGATAGCTGGGACTACCATGAAGCTGTGATTTCACTGTTGTTGTTGTTGCTGCTACTACTTACTGAACCCCTTATTACACCATATCAAAATAAAAATAAACTAGACTAGACTATGATCTATGCATTAAAAAAATCCTATCTACATCTTCAAACTTGCTCTTGTGGTTCTCGTTGCCTTGTATTCTCCCGGTGAAATCCCTTTGTTGCCGACTTGAATTGTAATCTGAGATATTTTCCCTTTCTCCAGGTGGATGCCTGACTGCTCAACTTGAATTATATTCCCGTGCTCTCCAGGTGGGCGCCTGACTGCTGAACTTGAATTGTATTCCTCGTGCTCTCCAGGTGGGTGCCTGACTGCTGAATTGCTGAACTTGAATTGTATTCCCGTGCTCTCCAGGTGTGAACCTGACTGCTGAACTTGAATTGTATTCCCATGCTCTCCAGGTGGGCGCCTGACTGCTGAACTTGAATTGTATTCCCGTGCTCTCCAGGTGGGCGCCTGACTACTGAACTTGAATTGTATTCCCGTGCTCTCCACATGGGCGCGTGACTGCTGAACTTGAATTGTATTCCCGTGCTCTCCAGGTGTGAACCTGACTGCTGAACTTGAATTGTATTCCCGTGCTCTCTAGGTGGGCGCCTGATTGCTGAACTTGAAATGTATTCCCGTGCTCTCCAGGTGGGCGCCTGACTGCTGAATTTGAGTTGCTTCTCCCTATTCTCCAAGTGGGTACCTGATTTCAACAAAAATGGACAAAACAAAGAAAATTTTCTGCCCCAGTTTGGTAGCTGGGCACATATGTGAGTGTTAAACTGAATCATAATACCAAATATTACTAAGAATTTGAAAGCTAGATCTCATTATCCCGGAGGGTCCTGACAGCTCCTAGTTAAACGACAATTTTAAATCTAAATTATATCTCCTAAAGGTATTACTTTCGCTACATCTTGTTATCTTAAAACTACATCTCATTATCCAGGAGGGTCCTGACAACTCTTAATTAAACGACAATTTTAAATCTAAGTTATATCTTCTAAAGGTATTACTTCCGCTACATCTTGTTATCTAAGAAAGTATTAAAGCTACATCCCATTATCCAGGAGGGTCTTGAAAATCACAAGTCAAGTTTTATCTTAAAAGTGACTATTTTACAGCTAAATTATATTACCCTACACCAGAACTTACGCTAAATTTTGTTATCCAATGGAAATTTTAAAGCTAGGTCCCATTACTAAGGAGGGTCCTGACAACTCTTAATTAAATCCTATCTTAAACATGCAAACTTTGAAACCAACTTATATTCCTTGGGGTACATTTATGCTAGATTTTGCTACTTATGATTGTTTCGATTTTTAAACTAGGTCCCATTTTCCAGGAGGGTCCTGAAAATCAAAATCAAACCTGTCTGGTGCTTGCTTTTCCCCTACAGAGGGTTTCCCCGAAGAATCGAAAACTTTCTGCCCCTGTTTCAATCAAAGAAAAATCTTGTCAGTTTAAAATGTGGTGGTTAGTTTGTGGCATTCTTGCTGAAAGTGGCCTTCCCGCTATTGTGCTTTGTTTTGACTGACTTCCTCAAGCTGGCCAAGAACCCCTTTGACTTTTCGACGGATTTCCAACCCCCATGACCTTGGATGACCCGAGTGTTCTATACCCAAACCGTTGTGTTACATCTCTGACCCATCTGTTTGAACCTCTGCATTTCCCACGAAGTTACTAAACCATTTCACCGATGGAACTTCCACTGACCTTTTATATCCTATTTCCCATCATACTATCTCGAGCAATGCCTTGGCCGCCCTGTGCCTTGTGCAACTTCGGAAGTTGGTAGTAAGCTTTGAAATCCCTTCTTATTTGCTTAGATAGAACTGACATTGGAAACATCTTAGAGAAATAAACCTAAAAGAAATGAAATGCAATGACTTTCAGAGTTAAGGATAAGAAAAATCCAAAGCTGGAAGACTATCTGAAGAGGAAAAAGGAAAGAGACTTATCTGAGTGGAGCAGCTGACACCAATGATCATGACATGCATTTTAGATTAATCGGCCCAATCTGTCCAACCAATCAACTTTCAATTGTCGTACTTTGTGCCCCGAGATCTTCAAAACCCAATTTCTTCACCAAAACCTTGTCTTTGTTCGGCCCGCAGTGCCCCGAAGGGTTTTCACCAACAAGCCTCTCTTATTTGTTCATCTCTCAACTCACTTTTGCCTTACGGTGCCTGTGAGGGTTTTCACCAATAGGACTCTCTCATTTTGATTTCTCTCAGCTCCCGTCTCCTTGTGGTGCCCGTGAGGGTTTTCACCAATAAGACTCTCTCATTTTCAACATTTTTCTGCTTGAACCAGAGTGTTGTCCCTAATATGAATTACCTTTCCTTGCTTGACTTGGAATTTATCGAAGACTGATCGGAAGGTCTTTCTTTAGACCGTAATGTGGGCTTTTGGATAGGGTTAGAAAGAAAGGGTATCAAAGGCTCAAAACAATTCAAATGGGTTCAAAATTATAACTTTTGGAATCAGATTTCTTGCAACAACCACAACTTCTACCCCAGTTTCTTTGCTTGGGGACTTTTGGGATTTTATTTTGATGGGACCGAACCGTGAGGCTGCCTACGTATCCTTAAAAGGAATCAGGTCGAACGTAGTTCATGTCATAGAAATTGCTTTGTTGTGGTGATTTTCTTTCTCTTTCTTTTCCTTTCTTTTTCACTGTTTTCTTTCTCTTTTCTCGCGTTTCTGAATTTTGCCACTGATTCCGAAAGAGGGGTATAAAGGAAAATAAATAAGGCTCAACGGGTTAACAAGGGATAAAGTGTTTAGATAGTAGAACAAAATGCCTTCGTCATTCCAATCTTCAAAACATGCCAAGTACAAACAAACACAATTTAAACAAAGAGATCATACATAATATCTTTTGACTGCATCAGAATTGATGGCCATTTCTACACATTTGCCTTCTATATCTGTTAAATACAAAGCACCATTGGACAGCACTCTCGTCACGATGAACGGCTCCTGCCAATTTGGGGCGTACTTGCCTTTTGCTTCAGCCTGATGAGGAAGGATACATTTCAATACTAACTGACCCACTTCAAACCTCCGTGGACGCACCTTCTTGTTATATGCTCTTGCCATTCTCTGTTGATACAACTGACCATGAAAAACTGCTGTCAATCTCTTCTCATCAATTAAACTTAACTATTCCAAGCGAGTTTTGACCCACTCAGCGTCATTAATTTCGGCCTTAGTGACAATCCAAAGGGACGAGATTTCAACTTCTGTGGGTATCACCGCCTTAGTGCCATATACCAACAAATAAGGAGTTGCCCCTACTGACGCACGAACAGTAGTGAGATAATCCAACAATGCAAATGGCAGCTTTTCATGCCATTGCTTGGACCCTTCCACCATTTTCCGAAGTATCTTGTTTATGTTCTTGTTGGCCGCCTCGACTGCTCCATTCGCCTTGGGGCGGTAAGGGGTGGAATTGCGATGTGTAATCTTGAACTGCTGACATACCTCTTTCATCAGATGACTATTGAGATTAGCACCATTATCTGTAATACACCTTTGGGATCCCAAACTGACAAATGATATTTGAGTGCACAAAATCGACCACCGCTTTCTTGGTCATAGACTTGAAAGTTTTAGCTTCAACCCACTTGGTGAAATAATCGATGGCCACCAGAATGAACCTGTGCCCATTGGACGCTGCTGGCTCGATTGGTCCAATGACATCCATGCCCCACGCAACAAAAGGCCATGGTGCAGACATTGTGTGCAATTCAGATGGTGGAGAATGAATCAAATCTTCGTGCACTTGGCACTGATGACACTTGCGCACGAAACTAATACAATCTCGGTCCATAGTGAGCCAATAATAACCTGCTCGGAGAATCTTCTTTGCCAGCACGTACCCACTCATATGCGGTCAACAAACTCCAGAATGTACTTCGGTCATGATAGTTGTGGCTTGTCTAGCATCTATGCATCTCAATAGTCCAAGATCCAGAGTCCTTTTGTACAAAACCCCTCCACTGAAGAAAAATCTGCTTGCCAACCGCCGAATTGTTCTCTTTTGATCACCTGTGGCTTGTACTGGATACACCCCTATCCTGATATATTCCTTGATATCATGAAACCAAGGCTCACCATCAAGTTCTTCTTCCACTACATTACAGTAAGCATGTTGATCATGGACCTGAATATGCAAAGGGTGCACATAAGCCTTATCAGGATGATGTAACATTGATGCTAAGGTAGCCAAAGCATCAGCAACCTCGTTATGGATCCTTGGAATATGCCTGAACTCTACTGATCGAAACCGTTGACAAAGATCATGCAAACATTGCCGGTATGGTATGAGTTTTAAATCCTGTGTTTGCCATTCTCCTTGGATCTGGTGCACCAGAAGATCCGAGTCTCCAAGACCAAGGCTTCCTCAAACCCAAAATATATGCCTCGTACTCAGCCATGTTGTTAGTGCAATAGAAGCGAAGCTGAGCCGTAACAGGGTAGTGATGCCCTGTTTAAAAAATAAGTACATCCCCTATCCCGACACTTTTCATGTTAGCAGCTCCATCAAAGAAAAGTTTCCAACCTGGCTCTCCAACTGGTTCTAACTCATCAATGTGCATCACCTCTTCATCAGGGAAGTAGGTCTTTAACGGCTCATATTTTTCATCCACCGGATTCTCGGTCAAATGGACGGCCAATGCCTGGGCTTTCATTGCAGTCCGGGTAACATTGACGATGTCGAATTCTATGAGCAAAATCTTCCACTTTGCGAGCCTTCCTATGGGCATAGGCTTCTGAAATATATACTTTAATGGATCCAAACGAGAGATGAGGTAAGTAGTGTAAGATGACAAATAGTGCTTCAACTTCTGTGTTACCCAAGTTAGGGCGCAACATGTCCTCTCAAGGTGAGTGTACTTAACCTCGTAAGATGTGAACTTCTTGCTGAGATAATAGATGGCCTGCTCCTTCCTGCCGGTGATGTCATGCTAACCCAGCACACAACCAAACGAATTGTCCAAAACCGTCAAATACAAAATCAAAGGTCTCCCTGGTTCTGGTGGGACCAATACAGGTAGGTTTGACAAGTACCCCTTTATCTTATCAAATGCTTCTTGACACTCATCTGTCCACTTGACCACAACATCCTTCTTCAACAATTTGAAGATAGGCTCACAAGTTGTTGTAAGCTGAGCAATAAACCTGCTGATGTAATTCAAACTCCCTAATAGACTCATCACCTCAGCCTTGTTCCTCGGGGGTGGAAACTCTTGAATAGCTTTGATCTTTGATGGGTCCAATTCAATACCTCGACGGTTGACTATGAATCCCAATAATTTTCTAGATGGCACACCAAATGCGCATTTTGTAGGATTGAGCTTAAGATTGTACCTGCGGAGCCTTTGGAAGAACTTCCTCAGATCTCTGACGTGGTCAGACTGCTTTTTGAACTTTATGATCACATCGTCCACATAAACCTTGATCTCCCTGTGTATCATGTCATGAAATATGGTCGTCAACCCTCATGTAAGTTGCCCCAGCATTTTTCAAATCGAATGGCATGACCCGATAGCAGTACGTACCCCATGATGTAATGAATGCCGTCTTTTCTGCATCTTCCTCATCCATTAAGATCTGATGATAGCCCGCATAGCAATCCACCAAAGACCCAATCTCATGTTTGGCATAATTGTCAATCAGAATGTGGATATTTGGCAGTGGGAAGTTGTCCTTGGGACTTGCCTTGTTGAGATCACGGTAATCAACACACACCCTGGTCTTGCCATCCTTCTTTGCACAAGTACTACATTGGCTAACCAAGTGGGATACCGAGTGACCCGTGCCTCAAACTGCTTTGTGACCTATTCTTTAATCTTTACACTCATGTCTGTTTTAAACTTCCTCAACTTCTGCTTGACAGGAGGGAATGTCGGGTCAGTTGGCAATTTGTGAACCACCAAGTCAGTGCTTAAACCCGGTATGTCGTCATATGACCATGCAAAGACGCCTTTGTACTCAAGTAACGCTTTAATTATCTCCTCCCTGAGTTGAGGTTCAAGATGGACACTTATTTTAGTTTCTATGATATTATCTGGGTCCCCTAAATTGATTGCTTCTTTATCACTCAGGTTAGGCTTGGATTTTTCTTCAAAATGGCTTAATTCTTTACTAATCTCTTCAAAGGCCTCATCCTCATCATATTCCAATTCATCATCACACTCTATTTCTTGAATTACTATTTCAGAATTAGATTGGCTTTTAAAACTGGGCCGAAGATTCCTCATGCATGTCATGTTATTGAAACCAGCATAAAAAGAACTGTACAAGGAAGAAAAGAAAACAAAAATAAAACTGTCAGGAATAAGGAAAAGGGAAATTGTATTTCATTGAAATTAAAAGATAACAAGGTTTATACATCCAAATGGACGGAACATAGAATCTGAATTACAACCCTGGAATAATCCAGATAAACTGAAAGAAAATAAACTACCAAAACTCCTTCCTGGTGGGGAGAGGAGTAGCTTCCCAATTGTTAATCTTTGCACTAGCCCCAACAAACTACACATCCGCCTTAACCGAGCCCTCTCCAGCTTCCAACATGTTCACATCGGCGAATATCTTCTCGAACTTTTCAACCAAATCTCCATCCACATCAACCACTGAATTGGGAACCGTCGTCACTGGGCACTTTCTAGTACTAGGCCTGACAAATGATCTGGAAAGACACGGGACGGGCTTTGGAAGGGCCCATGCCCTCTGTTTCATTTTTCTGGCTCTTCTCACGTCTGCGACTGTGGGCTTGAATCCCAAACCAAATGTATCCCAGTTTTTAGGAAGAGAAACCGGCTGTACGATACCTTGCAGAGATGCACCCAAACCCTTGCCCGGTACAAAACCATTTTTCAATATTTCAACGGCTACCATGACTGATGCAGCAGCTACCCTCGAAGTTGGAACGCACTTCCCTTCTGGAATTTTCTCTACCGATACCATGTCAAAAACCTGATAAACCTATGGCCCATTGTCGTCTTCAAACTCTATGAACGGAATAATGGCATCACTGGGAACACACAAATTATCTTCGCCGTGCACAACAATTTCCTGTCTATCCCATTCAAACTTGACCATTTGATGCAGAGTAGACGGGACTGCTTTGGCAGCATGAATCCAGGGTCGACCCAACAATAGATTGTAAGAAACAGCCACATCGAGCACCTGGAACTCCATGGTAAATTCAACTAGCCCTATTGTAAGCTCAAGCACTATGTCCCTGACTGAGTCTTTCCCTCCACCGTCGAATCCCCGAATGCAGATACTGTTCTTGTGAATTCTTTCATCATCCACCTTCAACTTGTTCAGAGTGGAGAGAGGGAAAATGTTTGCACTAGAACCATTGTCGACCAGTACCCGAGTAACCACGAAATCTTCGCATTTCACCGTAAGATAGATGGCTCTATTGTGCTTAGTACCCTCCACGGGCAACTCATCATCAAAAAAAGTGACTCTGTTTACCTCAAATATCTTGTTAGCTATCTTTTCCAAGTGGTTTACTGAGATTTTGTCAGGAACGTGGGCCTCATTCAGGATCTTCATCAAATCCCGATGGTGCTCGTTTGAAGGGATCAATAATGACAATAGTGAAATCTGAGCCGTTGTCTTCCTCAACTACTCTACAATGGAATAGTCCTGCACTTTCATCTTTCTCAAGAATTCCTCTGCTTCTTCCTTGGTCACAACTATTTTCACTAGCACCGGGTTATCTTTGGATATCTTAGCTTTTCTCAACTCTTCGGGGGCAAAGCATCTTCCCGATCGAGTCAAACCATGAGTCTCACAAACATCTTCTTTAACCTCTTTCCCCTTGTAAGTCACTGTCACTCATTCATAATTCCACGGGATTGCCTTGCTGTTGACTATTGGTAATTGAGTTACCGGCTTGATAATGAAAGGATCTGTGCGGGCACCCTCCATAATTACAACAGGCTTGTTCGCCACTCCTGGCACAACCACTTTTGCTCTTTCTTGTTTTACTGCCACATCACTTGGGGTCCCCTTCTTGACTACTGCAGATGGTTCACTGCTTGCCCTGCTCAACCTGATCACTGATTTATCACTTATTGGCATTTCAACCGGCCTAACTTCACTGGACCGAATCATCATGATGGTCTGTGAAGTCTTCTTAGGCTCCCCTCCCCTATGCACTATATCGATCATATTTGTCTCATGATGGGCCGGCAACAGATTCTGGTTGATATTGGGCGCCTCCGAAGCTTGGACCTCAATCCGATTAGTATCAATGAGCTCTTGAATAACTGTTTTCAATTGCCAGCATTTCTCTGTGTCGTGTCCCGGAGCACCAGAACAATATTCACAACTCATAGAGTGATCAAGATTCCTCGGGGGAGGATTTGGCAGTTTTGGCTCGATCGGACTCAGCATATCCAATTGTCACAACCTGTGGAACAAACTGGTATAGGATTCTCCTAATTGAGTGAAAGTTTTCTTCTTCTACAACCTCTCATTCTTAAATGCTTGGTTGGGCCGGAAACCTGATCCATGAGGGTTTCGGTAGGCTCTTGGGGGTAGATAGGCATTTTATGGGACTGGCGCACACCATTGTGTGTGGGCCGGAGGTTGGCTGTATGTTTGGGCATGGTGGACAGAAAAATAGGGGTCTGGTGGTGGGTAGTAATGTTGTGGTGGGATATATGGGGTATGAGGGTAGGTTTGGTGGTGGGGCCGAGGCTGGTTATAGTAATGTGATGGGCCCCTAGGTCCGAACCAAGCTCCTGACTCAATCGTTGCGACATCCTCTTTCTTCTTCTTTCCAATTGCTCCCCCAGTTCCACTTTGAATGGCCTGGGTGGTTGCCTTGATCGTCGAATAGCTCATGATTATGTTTGTCTTGAGCCCTTCTTCTACCATACTGCCCATTTTTACCACTTCATTGAAGGACTTGCCTATAGCCGATACCAGATGTCCGTAATAAGTAGGTTCTAAGGCCTGCAGAAAATAATCTACCATTTCACTTTCTTTCATTGGAGGGTCAACCCTCGCTGCCTGCTTTCTCAAACAAAAGCATATTCTCTGAAACTCTCATTGTACTTTTTCTCAAGTTTCGTCAAAGACTGACGATCCGGAATAATTTCGAGATTGTACTGGAAGTGACAAGAAAATGCCTGGGCTAGATCATCCCATGTGTACCATCTTCCGTGATCCTGCCGAGTATACCATTCCAGCGCTGATCCACTCAGACTCTGATTGAAATATGCAATTAGCAACTCGTCTTTCCCGCCAACTCCCCTCATTTTGCTATAAAAACCTCTCAAATGCGTCACTGGATCACCGTGCCCATCATACAAATCAAACTTGGGCATCTTAAACCCTGCCGACAATTGCACATCTGGAAACAGACATAGGTCTTTGTAGGCCACACTTACTTGACCTCCCAACCCTCGCATATCTCTGAATGACTGTTCCGGTCTTTTAACTTTCCTGAACATCTCCTCCTTTTCGGGATTTTTAGATGGTTTTTCGGTTTCCGCAGGGAGGTCAAAATGAGGAGTGTAGGAATAGGGTTCGGGAACCTTGAAAGTGGGCTCCGGGGGGTAATACTGCTCGTCCTGAGTCTGGAACAAAGGCTCATTGGAGAATCAGTGTAATGCAGCAGGTGGGGGTGCCACAAAAATAGGAGTGACTAGTGGAGGAGGGTTCGAGACTTGTTTGGGTGGTGGAGCTTGTGATGTATGGGAAGTGGTGCCGTGGCATTGTTGGTAGAGGGGAAAGGCTGGAGATGAGTTCACAGTGGGAGGTTCCTGGGGCTGAGCCAATGGCGGGATAAAAGCAGGGTTGGCGGGGTAAACTGGCGGTGGGTGCCCTTTTGCCCATGCTTGGTACATTTTAGCCATCTGCTGCTTCAGTTTATACAACTCATCTTTCAGATTGACCTCCAATTCTTCCGTCTCTTTTGAAGGATCAACAATACTTGCCTCAAGTTCCTGGTTGGCCATGTTCAACTTGTTTTTGGACCGGGTGTTGTAGGAGTGAGTTGTCAGAATGCCAATCAAACTAACCACCTGCCTGAACTGGAATTTCATCAATAACAAACTTGTTAGCGATTAGGGCTTTAACAGATAGGCAACTGTACATTTGAGGAGTGAATGCACCTAAGTAGTTAACCGTTTCTATTATGCATTTGATCGGTTGCTTGCGTCATCCCAGCTTTTCCTTATATCCATTTGCAACTTCTCCTTTTTTTTTTCTCTTTTTCATTCTTGCCTTTCCTTGCTTGATCTCTATTTGTTTTTATTCTCTCATGTCTCTTTCTTGTTTTGCCAGTGTTCCCTTCTCACGGATTCATATTTTCTTTCTCTTTTCCTTTTCTTTTTTCTCTTGTTTTTCCTCTTTTTTTTTTTTTTTATCTTTTTATCTTTCTTTTGGTTATGGTCGAATCCTATGGAGATTTCCTACATATCATGACCCCGCATGAATCAGACCGAGTGTAGTTCTTTGGGGGATAAGTGTAAAAGTAAATGATAAACACATTTTGGGATTTTCAAATTTTTCTATAAAATAAAACAGTTTTGATTACAACGACTCATCCTAAAAACTAACAGACTCGATAAGGGAAATTGACAGACCCTGACTCAAAACAAGAACGACAGACTCTAACAGAAAGGTGAAAACAACAGACTCGAAAACCAACTAACAGACTCCAACAAAAGAAAGTGCAGACTCGCAAACAGACTAACAGACTCCAATGAAAACTATGAATACATTAATGCCTCAAATGCTCCTAGGTCCCGTGGGACATCATTCAATCTCGCCACGGGCCTATATGCAAGATCCCTTTGAAGCCTTTCCAAGTCACTCATTATCTGTCGGACAAATGTCATCACTACCGCGAAGAAGGTGGTGCGAGTCATATCCTCACATGCTTGGCATTTCACAACAATGTAGTCGGCGATGGTTCTGATCCTCTCTCAGATTCTACCCTTTTCCTGAAGCAGACCCCCGACCTGCTGATTTCGGGCTTCCAACACCTGAGTATCGTGGAGATGTTGATTTTGCAGTTGTTGTATTTCTTCCTCCATCTGAGCCATCAAATCATAACAGTGTTCCCTGTCAGCTTTAAAGTCCTTGCCCTGCTTGGCTGCCTCATTCTCGTGGGTAGTCATTTTTCTTTTCAGGCTGGCGATTGTCCCTTCATACTTTCTTTTCATTTGTTGCAAAAACGGTGCTTGCTCTTCCGCCTTCTTTGCCCATCGTGCCCGAACTTTTGCTAGGCTAGACTCAGACTTTTCCAGGTCATCTTGATACTCAAGGGCTTTCTTTTTCAGATTGCTTATAAGCCTTTCATTCGCTTGGCTTCTTTTAGGGTTTCTAGTAGCTATTCTCATTTTCTGAATTTGAACTTTGAGAGCTTCATTTTCCTGAGTTAACTTCTTCTTCTCGCCTTCATCTACGGCGGCTTGTAACCCATTCTCAAACTGAAGGTACATGACTTGCTTTTCCAGCCTACTTATAGTGGCTCGGTACTCATTTTCTTTGGCCAGCCAGTCCCATTGCTCTTCTGACGTCTCGACAAATTCTTGAAGATGGGGCCTTTTGGCCAGCCTTCCAAACTCAACTTCCCTTTTATACCAAGCAAGGTACCCTGGTGCAACTTCACCTCTGGATATATCACGTACTCGAGTGTTTGCCGTCAAGTACTGACACTCACTCCAAATCTGGCAAACCGCTGCTTCATGAAACTGACCATTAGGACCAATCTCGACCACATGGCGACTAATGTCTTCATCCCTGAGAACAATTTGACATCTCCCTAACTGTCTCAAAACCCGATATGGGGCATAAGGCTAGATACTCCTGAGACCCATCAAAAGGAAGTAAGGCTCGGTAGTTGGCATGTATATGATCTCATCTACGGGAAGCCACCCAAACATCCACTCTATTTGACTTGCACTGATGGAACGAAGATGTGATACCCATTATGTGACCCCCTTTAGTAAGCTAAACCCATCAACTCTTGTATGGAATTCCTTTATGCAGCTCTTCTTTGTCGACCCATAACTTATGAATTGAGGACGATGACATAGATGTTCAATCATCCACATTTGTAACAACAAGTTGCACCCTTCAAAGAAGTCTCCTCCGGCTTTGCAGGCTGTGAGAGCGCGGAAGATCTCAGACACTATCATGGGTGTGAGGGTACTTTTAGCCTGAGTAAGCAAAGTGCTGACAACCCCAGCTATCCGTATATCGATATTCTCATCTTTCCGGGGAAACACCAATAGGCCCAAGAAAACTACCATAAATGCAAAACACTTGTGTTCTTCCCATTTGAGGCGGTTTCCTTTGCTACAGATTTTGTTTCCTGGATTATTAAACCCCCATATATGACCATATCTCTTGTATATAAACTGCAGAGTACAAAAACCAGTTTCCAGATCTGGGTTGTGGACCCCCCTACTTATCTTTAATGAATCTAGGAACCTGTGTACGGCTACGACCCTTGGAGAAATCAAGTACTGGTGTCTCAGAGGAATTTTGGGACCCCCAATATATCCGGCTATTTCTTCCAAGGTTGGGGTAAGTTCAAAATCTGAGAAATGAAATACGTTGTGGGCCAGGTCCCAGAATGTAACCAATGCCTTTATGATGTCTCCCCTAGGATTAATCTTCAGCAACCCGGTGAGGCCTCCCAAGTATAAATTTACCGTATCTTGCCCTGATTTACCCAGATCGTTCCACCATATGTGCAGATCCAAAGGGATCTTGTTCATGACTGTTATCGGCAAATTTTGATTCGTGCTCATTCTGCACATTTATTAGGGTGGTTAAGCAAAATCATGATTCATTTGACTCCAAAAACAAAGCTAGCACTTTTTTTTAATGTCAAAAATAAAAATCCGACTTTGCAAATACGACCTTTCAGCACTTCCGTGAGAAGATATTAAGGCTGTGTTTGGTAACCGGCCAAAAATTTGAAAAAGAGACCAAAGGCGGTTGTTCTTGCAAAAATAGCCTTCCGGCATCCTTTTAGGGACATTCGGCTAATTTTGACAAGAATGGCATCGCCTTGCTTGTTCACCACGAAAAAACAGTAAGATTTTTGGTTCTTTTGGGCTATTTTTGCAAAAGGGAAGTTGGACCCGATGGGGGTTGCCTCCGTATCCCACATCCGGTGAGAATCAAACTAGCGTAGTTCGGGAAATTTTGACAAAACAAAAACCAACTCTTTTTTTTCAAAACAAAAATTTTTCCTTTTTTTTTCAAAATTTTGGCAGAGTTTCAGTATATTTTGGGACGTCGGTTTTTCAAAACAGGAAATTATCTCTCTCAACTTTCTCATTGATTTTCCCTAAGTTTTTCCCCTACAAGCCGGTCAACATGCAAATCTGAAGCAAATGAATGCACAAGTAGCAAGTAAGATGCACCAGGATGGTCTTTTCATTTCGGGTACACCTGTCCTAGACAGACCCAACCCCTGTGTTGAGTCTCCAAAGTCAAATGCACATGATGCAAACAAATATTCCTACTAGGGATCCGGCATGAGGCTGAGTTATTCTAGGTTCAAAAACCTGGGTATTTTTTCTAGACTTGGGGTACCCGAGCGGACAACTCGAGCCGAGTAGGGGCTACGTACCGGGAACCAAAAGGCCATCCGGCTTAGTAATTTGTCCGAGCCTCTTTCTTATTTCAAGGTATGATACTAACAAAATAAGGAGTCTCGACCAGCGAGCACATCCCCGAAGCAGAGAGAAGAAGGGTTTCGTACCAGTTTATATACAGTTCAAATAATATCAAAGCGGTAAAAGCAACATTTAGCACATTAGGCCCAAACATGTAATAAAATCAGATAACAGATAAAGCCAAATATAACAATTCATCTAAGCTCGAATTCTGAACCCTGAACCAGAGTTTCTGGGTTCAATCCCTAGCAGAGTTGCCAGAGCTGTCACACCTCCTTTTTCATTACACCCCCGAAAAGGGTATAAGGGAGTTTTTTCCAACTTAAAATGACAATCGAAATGAGATTTATTTTATTTAAAAATTTAGAGTCGCCACTTGGGATAATTTATGGTGTCCCAAGTCACCGGTTTCAAATCCCGAATCGAGAAAAAATTGACTCTGTTCGTCCGCGAACACAGAAATCCGGGTAAGGAATTCTGTTAACCTGGGAGAAGGTGTTAGGCAATCCCAGATTTCGTGGTTCTAGCATGGTCGCTCAACTGTTATATTTGGCCTATTTACTTGATTTTAATACATGTTTTAACCTATGGTGCAATTTTAACTTTGTAACCGCTTTTATTTAATTATTTTTTAGGAAAACTTCAATGCCATCTAAAATGCGTCTTGAACCACGTCACATAAATGCACCCGCGGCTCTCAACATATTTTATCTAACATTGTTGAGATTTGGATTTGGGTCACATAAATGCGCACCCGAGTTTAGGAAGGTAAATTGTCAAAATAACGCACCTAAAGCAACTACGAATTTGCAACTTTGCGAGGGCCATGGAAAATTCGCTAAATGGCGCGTCTCAATTTCTAAGGATAAAAATATTAATTTAAATGAGGGCCATGCATTTTTGAGATTTTATTTGGCACGGCACACCTCAAATCCAGATTATAAAGGAAATTCAAACTAAATTTCTGAGGGCCATATTCTAATGTCTTGACTAACATGACACGCCCCAAATCTACTCACTTAAACTTATTCGAAAGTATTGGGGCCATAGGTTAACCGTGTGGCCTACTAAGGCTCAATCTCAATCATTAACAAAGTCCAACTACAACACTAGGTGACTTGGGATTTTATCCTTCTTGTTTTTAAGTCCAGCGTTTAGTTCGACTTTACAACAGCAAATTTGCATTTGAAGAAAGGGAACGAGTTCGGCTAAGAAAAGGAAACAAAAGTCTAGGGCCAGAATTAATAAAACCAAAATCTGAAATGGGCAGGCCCAACATGAAAAGCCTGCATCTATGCTTTGTGCAGTCTCATGGCCCAAACTAGTTGAGAATTAGGAGAAAACAAGGATGAGACTCGAGTTCGAGTCCCTCGACATGCATTTAATATCAACAACGAGTAAGAGGGGGTCAATATCGAACCCAACCAATTATCAATAAGACAAGTCATACATTCCATCAAATTCCCTCAACTAAATACCATTAATGCTACTAGTTATCAGCATCAAGCCTTCAAGCTTGGGCCTGAACGAGCCCAAGTCTTAATGAAGAATGGGCGTCCAAGGAATCGAACTCACAAACGAGTCATGAGATGGATCACTCCTTAGCTGGGCCAACCTTAAGCCCAAACTTTCAAACCCAATTGATGGCACAAAACCAATTAAAATCACAAATCCAATCGAGACTATACAAAACATGCCATTGCATTTATCAAATTCACTTTTGCATTTTAACTGATTCAACCCCAAATCGACTAACTGAGCGTTCTTAAATTCAAGTACCAATTCTAACTTGAAACAAGTTCAGGTGACACCCAAAAGAAGATCAACGCATGTCTTTACTTTTAAAGCAACCTAGACCAATTCCTTTTCTCCTAACATGAACTTTACACACACTAAACTCTAGAATCATTCGTCAATTCAATAGCATTATTCAAAGGCAACAAGCATATTGTGATAGCAGAAGAAATAAGATCCACGACCTACTATTGATCCGACCACATATATTATTCATCAAGCTTGCTTACCCGTTTAAAAACAAAATCAAAAGTGAAAGTTCGAGAATTCGTAAAACTTTAACAGAACATTACATTCTATATTAAGTACAAATCAAATGCAACTCTTTGAAAGAAGTTGTCAGTAGCAAAAAATAGTATGTATCAAAGACAAATCAGAACAAAAGGGATTCAGGGCAGGAGGAAAACAAACAATACAGAAAATAAACTATGAACAGGTAATTTAAGGCCATGCTTCAAACTACTATCTTTCATTTCATTTGAACTTCACATTGATGAGATTCAAGAACATGTACCTGGAAATTGAAAGGAAAAAGAAGCAGTATAGTTCGGCAGCAGAAAGCTCAACCAAAATGAAGCAACAATAGAGTCAGCTAAAAAAAAACAGCAATGGAATAATGTTCCCCCCAGCAAAATCCAAACCCAGACTTTTAAATATTCACCATTCAATCCATTTTCAAACTAGAATATAAAGTTGTGAGATTTCAATGGTTTTGAACTAGAATAGGAGGATCAGAGGAACAAAACCAAGCAGAGTTTTCAATTGTTTTCCCAAAGAAACTCAAGGGAATTTGATATTACTTCAGAATTTTTCCAGAGAGCCAGCCGTTTTTTTAGGAGTTTTTATCTAGTCTCCCCCTTTAATATCAAGTAATGATGCCTTTATAGGCAAGGTATTAGGGCAACTTGAGGGTGTTCAGTTTTGCGTTCCTACCCTTTTGATATTTTCATTTTAGATCCTGTACCCTTAGTTCAGAAATCAAACCCTTAGTTCAGAAATCAAACTTCTAAAATAACCTCAATTCTCACTTGCTAGAAGCTTCCCTAGTCTGTTACTGAAATATTCCCTATGCCAATTACCCAGAATACCCCTCACACCCCTGCTTTTTTACTTTCAAGCAACCAAACGAGTCATGGGTCAAAATGACCCCATGGTTTAAGCCCTCAAATGAATAAGTTGTTCTTGGGACGGGTCAAATAATTCGAGGGCCCAAGAACTCCATGCAACCCATGAGTGTTCTGAGACTCACTAATTTGAATCAAACAAATTAAAATTCTACTGATAGCCACCTAAGGAAAACTCAATCATTTTTAATGCTAGTTATGAAAACACATAGAATTAACTCTAACCCCTTTTTAACAAAATTAATTTCAAAATCAACTTACGATTATCGTTTATCCAAACTTTACTGATTAGGGAAAAACAAAAACAGAAAGAAAAGAAAAAGGAAAATAAAGGATGAGGATGAAAGAGAAACAAAAGCCTGGAAAAACATGAACAAGGAAATACCTAAGGTCGGAGGCAAACGGGCTCGAGAAGCTTAACCGGCGGCTTCCGATTTGAACCAAAAATGAGTATTAGTCAGGTTGTTCTCGCAAAAACAACTGTCTAATACTCATCTTGGGTTGAAATCCTTTCCAAGCTTGGGAAACATGACCCCAGGTTCTTGCATGATGAAATAGGGGCAAAAAAAAAGGATTAGGGTTTCGCCTTTGATTCAAGATTCGACGAGATTGAGGGGGATTCGAGGGGAGCTATGTTGAGATTTGGAAAGAGGAAGGTGAGGGGTTTCTAGGGTGTTAAGATGGGGGTGATTGGAGGTGGCGCCGCCAGGCTCGAGGTGGGGGAAATGGAGGTGGCACTTTAGGGTTTTGGTTTGTTCTCTGAAGGGTTGAGTGAGAGAGATGACTAAAAAAAGGGGAGATGCATTCAGACATATTTGTATGGGGGATGGATCAGTTCTGAGCCGTTGGATTTACAGGGATCAGCGGCTCAGATCCAGGGCCAAGGAGACGGCGTCGTTTGGTTTTAAGGTGGGGCAAACCGGGTTCTAGGGACGGGTATTGGGCTGGGACAGGCGGGTATAGGGGAATAAAATATTGGGCCTGGGATCTTAATTGGATTTGGCCCAAAATTTTAGCTCTCTTCTTCTTTTATTTCAATTCTTTTCAATTTTTCATAAAAATTCTTTTTTTCTTCTTTTTTCCAATATTAGATTAACATCTAAATTAAATCCTAAAACCTAATTAACCTATCAAAAATGCTAATTAAACCCAAATAGTAATTGCCATAATTAATAAAGGAAAACTAATTGAAAGAAAACTACTCAAAAATCAAAATTTAAAACTAAAAAGTGCAAGTTAGCTATTTTTGTGATTTTCCTTTTTATAAAACAACTTAATTAATTAATTAATCCTAAAATGTTAAATTAAATCCTAAATGCAAATGCACATATTTTTTTTGTATTTTTCATTAATTAAATAAAGCAAACATGCACAGACAATATGCAAACAATAACAAAAAATACCACAAAAGTCCCCAAAATTGCAAACGATGAAAGAAATTGTTTTGTTTTGAATTTGTGGGAGTAATTCACGTAGGGAAAAAATCACGTGCTCACACCTGGCGAATGCCTCCTTATACACTTGGCCGTCTCAGAAGTCGCGGTAAGCGCTGTGTTGGTCCGCGAAAACAAAGGTACGCAATCTCCAATTTATTGGATTAGCAAAACCCTGGTCGACGCCGAAACGAGGTACCCCCACCTCGAGAAATCGGCCTTAGCATTGGTTATAATTTCACGAAAGTTTAGACCCTATTTTCAGTGCCATCCCATATCGGTGGTAACGACCTCCCCCCTGCGGAGCATCCTACATAAACCCAAATTGTCAACAAGACTGGCCAAGTGGGCCATAGAATTAAGCGAGCACGATATAACGTATCAGCCATGAACAATGATAAAATCGCAGGTACTCGCTGACTTCGTCGCCGCCTTTAGTGCCAAAATAATGCTTGAGGTCGAGCAAGAGGCTTCTCATACTCCTCTCGGGCTACCCGATCTATGGGTCCTATACACCGATGGCGCATCCAACGCGTCAGGATTTGGACTGGGACTCGTACTCGAGGTCCCAACAGGTGAAATTATCCTCCAATCCATACGGTGCCCCGATATGACTAACAATGAGGCCGAGTATGAGGCCGTAATTACAGGACTAAAGCTAGCTCTCAAATACAGAGCACGACGAGCCGTCCTCAGATGTGACTCACAACTCGTTGTCAACCAAGTCACAGGGACTTTCCTAATCAAATAGCAAAGGCTACAAAAGTACCAGGCAGAAATTCATAAACTACTACCAGAATTCGATAAATGTCGACTCGACCTGATACCTTGAGCACAAAATATAGAGGCAGATGGCCTCACCAAATTAGCAGCAGCCACAAAAAACATCACTAAAGAAAACGTGGTCACCCTCCTCCACTCGTCAATAGATCAACTTGAGGTACACTCTGTAAATTTGACTTGGGACTGGTGCACCGCATCATAACGTACTTCCAGGAGGGAATACTCCCATCGGACAAAAATGAAGCAAAAAAGCTTTGAATGCAGGCGGCCAGGTATATCATCATCAACCACAACCTGTACAAAAGAACATTTGGGGGCCCCCTTGGCGAAATGTCTAGGGCTGAAGCAAACGAGGCACATCCTCAAAGAAGTACACAAAGGCCACTGCGGTGCCCATACCAGCAGGTTACTATTGGCCCACAATGAAGAAGGAAGCCGCCGACTATGTCAAGAAGTGTGAGCAATGTCAGAAATATGCCCCTATGATACACCAAGCAGGCGAGCTCCTCCACTCGGTTACATCACCGTGGCCATTTATCAAATGGGAAATGAACATTGTCGGACCCCCAAGCAAGGCGAGGTAACACACGATTCCTTTTAGTTTTAATTGACTATTTTTCCAAGTGGGTGGAAGTAGGTGCATTCACCCAAATACGCGAGAAGGAAATCATCATATTCATATGGATAAACATCATATGTCGATTCGGTATCCCCAAAGAAAATAACTGCGATAACGGACCACAATTTACCGGAAAAAGACTGCTGAATTCTTTGAAAAATGGCATATCAAGCGAATACTCTCCATGCCATATCATCCTGCTAGAAACGGCCAAGTCGAATCCTCCAACAAAACGATACTGAATATTTTAAAGAAAAAGCTTGAGGACGCCAAAGGATTATGGTCGGAGTTACTACCAGAAGTACTGTGGGCATACCGCACCATGCCAAAAACAAGCATCGGAGAAATGCCATATTCATTAGTCTACGGGACTGATGCTATGATACCGGTCGAGGTCGGAGAGCCCAGTCTAAGATACTCCAATAAAAGCGGACCAAGCAATAACGAAAACAGGAAAAAGACCTTGACGAAGTAGAGGAGCGAAGAGATACGGCGTAAATAAGAATGGTTGCAAAAACGATAGGCAGAGCAATACTACAACAAAAAAGTCAAAATACGACCACTCAAAGTCGGAGACTATGTACTCAAAGCCAAAACACAGGCAAGCAAAGATTCAAGGGAAGGCAAGCTAGGAACCAACTGGGACGGGCCATACAAAATCACAGCAGCAGCAAACAAAGGAGCATTCCAACTAGAAACAATGGAGGGAAAACTACTACAAAACAATTGGAATGTCGCCCACCTCAAATACTTCAACTTTTGAAAACAGACGCCCCTCAAGTTGTACTCTTTTTCCCTTACCCAAGTTTTGTACCAATTGGGTTTTCTCGGGGAGGTTTTTCCTGAGGCGACAAAGGGGACGTCTCGAAGTTCACAAGTATGATTCATCACCTCGCCTGCTGAATGCATCTCCGAGCCGAGCAATGAAGGGACTATATATATGGAAACTTCTCCAATATATGTATGAAACGGACATATATAGTATTCTCCAATGAATGAAATAAAGCAACATTTTTACTCTCCAAGTTTTTTTTGCTTCTCACATTCGACCTTGCTAGAATCATTCTACATTCGACCTTGCTTGAATCGTTTTACATTCGACCTTGCTCGAATCGTTTTACATTCGACCTCGCTCGAATCATTTAACATCGATCTTGCTCGAATCGTTTTACATTCGACCTCGCTCGAATCATTCAACATTCGACCTTGCTCGAATCTTTCAACATTCGACCTCGCTCAATTCATTTAACATTTGACCTTGCTCGAATCGTTTGACATTCGACCTCGCTCAAATTACTTTACATTCGACCTTGCTTAAATTGTTTTACATTCGACCTCGCTCGAATCATTTAATATTCGACCTTGCTGAATCGTTTTACATTCGACCTCGCTCGAATTACTTTACATTCGACCTTGTTCGAATCTCTTTACATTAGACCTCGCTCGAGTTACTTTACATTCGACCTCGCTTGAATTACTTTGTATTCAACCTCACTCGAGTTATTTTACACTCGACCTCGCTCGAGTTATTTTAAGATCTACGATCGACTACGCCAAAACACTACACGCAAGAGGCCAAAATATTCAGGGACTTCACCGCATAGCAAACAAAAAGACTGACAAATCCGAAAATACACAACAAAGGTAATCATTCCATTACAACTGTTATATTATAAAACGTTTTTACAAAGGGCCCGAAGACGCCCTCACAAAAATAGCAGGGCAAAACAAAAATAAGTACAACGGTCTTACGCCGTATCATCCCCATCAACGTACTCATCATTATACCAAGAATCAGAGGTGAGCATGTCCGTATCATCATCAACATCATTCCCGCGAGGCGTACCAGGGGCATAACCATAGGCTTCACGGGCCGCACGTGCTTTAACATGGACACCCTCGAGTTCTGCCTCGGAAACTTTCCCATCGGCCTTCAGGGACTTGTACAAGTCAAGTTGAGCCTTGGCATGAATCCACATCTTATACAACTCCCGCAGCACGATGAGATCGATAGAAGTATGAGACGTAGACGGCTGCAACTACCGTCGCACTTCCTCAGCCTTCAAGACAACAACCTATTCATTTAATCCGGACAGCTTCGCCTCCAGTTCCTGGATCCGCTCTTCTAACCTCGCCACCTTAAGCGCTGACGTCTCTACCTCATTATCTCGCTCAGACCTACAAACACGGAAGGCATCATCTAAGGCCGCTACTTCGGATATGGTGGCCACCCTGCCTTTTTCGTCACGAGTCAATTCCTCGACCTTGACGCTCAACTCGCCCCTCAGATCGACAACCTTCGTTTCCCTTTTTCCAAGCTCAGCAGTTAAAGAAGCCACCCACGCTTGAAGGTCGGCGTTCACGGCCATCACCCCTTGCTCACCTCGAGCTCATTCTCCTTGGCCTTAAGAGCCGCCTCAAGCTTGCTACATCGACTATGGCCTTCATCTGCTCATCATCCCGCTCCTTCAGCTCCTCAACTTTCCTCACCAACTCCTTCTCTTTCTGTTTGAGCCCGTTACGAAATAGCTGAAAGTCGGTATCTTAGTTAAAGACGTCGGCCAACATTCGATGCTTGGTACGGTACTCTTTGTACTTAGAGGTCACCTTCTTAAAAATGACCGTCCTCTGCTCATCCCGCCGGTCACGCTCGGTCCCCATGATGAGAGTCTGACATGCAAAAGAAAGTCAGCATAAGAAGAGTACACATGCGAAACAAATCCTAACAGTAAAAAAAACACTTACTCGCAAATCTATGCCAGAAATACTCAGCGATAGCTCTGCATCACTCATCGCCTATAGCGCCATGTTCTCAAAAGCAGCGCATTAGGGGAAAAAGGACGGCACCACCCGTTCAGAGTTAGCTAAAAGGTCATAACCCACTGGAATGATTACGTGCCGGATAGGACTCTCCGTTCTTACTTCCACGCGGGTGTTTCTCTCCAAGAAAGCCCGCACCTCTTCAGGATCGATATCCAAGCCTAAACCATCGTCTTCTATGAGTACCGCTCCATCTCCTCCATCCATCGACGACGCGCCACCTTCTGCGGTCCGTAAAGGCTCCCCGCCTTCATGTACCCCCTCAGCGCTAGGGGATCTCCCTACCATAATAGCATCCGCCATAAAAATAGTCCCTACGTCTGACGCAAGCGCAGACGCCGCTCCCGGGGCAATGATTTTCCTCGTTTTGACACTGGTGGCGACGGTCTTCCCAAGTTCCATTATTTGCCTCTTTCTTGATGGTGACTCATCTCCATTAGATGACTCATCTACAAGGTGGAAGATAGGTCGAGAAGAGATCTCATCCCGTACAGCAGCACTCTAAGGAGGAGAGTCCCTAGTTGACAGAGCTTGAGTACGACCTCCGCGGACGGACTCAGCCAAAGTAAATTGCGTCCCTACCGATGCAATAGGCTGGTGAAATGCCGACACTAGAGCTTTCTTTTTGGAAGCCCGTAGACCTGTCACCATAAGGAGGTTGTATTAACAAACAACAACAAACAACAGAAGGCTGAAGCAAAAGTAACAGTTACTAGATGGGACCTTTGGTCCAAAACGTTTGTAGAAAACTGCCCAATCACGAATACTCGCCATGTGAGGTAACACGCGAGCTACCCAGTCTTTAATGCCGAAGACAGAGGAGGGTGAATGCCTTTCAGCTGAAAAACAAAGAAATCACAAATGAAAGAAAAACGAAAGGACGAAAAGAAGACAGCAAGCGTATGACAATAACACCTACAATTATGGTTCCACTGCTCGAGAAACCTAGTCGGGTCCGATACCAAGTGCTCAATTTTGATAAAGAAGTATTTATGCCAAAATTTTCGATTCGTCCTATTGTCCATTCCCACTATCAGCCCTCTGGTCCCGCAATGCCACAGGTGTATCATAGTGCCTCTGTAAAAATTTGGTGAAAACAAGTGTAATAGGTGGCGGATACCGACCTCACAACTGACCAACTCCACATACTTTATCAACATCAGGAAAGCTTTATACAAATACGGGGATAGTTGTGCTGAGCAGACGCTGTAAACCGGCAAAACTCCTCCGCTAGCAGAAGAAAAGGGAGAATATAACCAATTAAGAAAGGATAGACATAGAAGGCACAATACCCGGGTCGATGGACCTCTACAATGTCGCCACCAGCCAGTACTATCTCGACGTGAGAAGGGATATGATATGTAGATTGAAGCTTAGCTATATGAGACAGCCCGGTCTCGGAGATCACTTGAACGGGAGCAGGAGCAGGTTCATTAGGAAAATCGCTTCTGGACAAGGAGTTTCTGGGGACTATCTCCTCCACGGTAGGAAAGCTCTCACCCTCTTCAACCACGAGATCCTCACCGCCGGAAGGAGGAGCCACCGACAACGGAGTGGCGTCAGAAATTTCATCGTGAATACAAAGGATTTGTGACATTTCGACGATAAAAGGTTTGCTACTAAACCTTAAGAAGGAGGTAATAACTAGATAAGGAGGAGAGATATGGAATCGTGAAAGCAAAGTCAAGAATAGAAACTGGCAAAGAAGATCGAAGGAGAACAGTGTTCATACAAGGAAAGGGATGGTGGAAACTTCTGAAAAACGAAACCCCCATCTATTTATAGGGCTGGATGGAGCAAAAATCGAGGTAAAGGATTATCAGCGGCACCAAAACCGAAGCGACAGGTACGCAGACGCTGTCTCGGGAAGGTGTGTAATGATGATACACGTAGCTATGACGTCATCCCATGGCAACCACACCAATCGTGACTCCACTGGTTGTGTCGTTCTCTCGATCTTGGTCGACCTGGTTTATTCAATAGCCAAATTCCTCTGAAACAAAGGGAAATCATGTCCGCTTATTGAGGGCGTGCAGAACCACGACCTCAACAAACGGAGGGACTAACTGTATAGGTCCAAATTTGACGACTCGGTGGTAACAGATAAATAAGACAAAGGACGGGGTCGATCATGGTGTAACGATTGAAGGTTGCTCTCAAAAAGGCTGGTGCCAAAAACAGGTAGCCGAGATAAAGAAATAACGACAGCATAGGTTTAGAGATAGACATAAAGAATATTCCTTTGGATATTCTTTATGCTGTACTTTTTAGGGTTTTTGGGAAATATCCCCTATAATTAGGAAGAGATAGAGAACAAAAAAGGATCTTCACTTTTTGATAAGAGTACATTGTAAAGGTTGACAAAATAGAATATACAAAAGTTATCTTGTTCACTGATTAACTTATTCAAGCACACGTTGTTCAAATCTTTGTTCACAAGATCCAAAGATTTCATATCCATCTTCACTTTTTACTTTTCCAACATGTCAATCATACAATAATTAGGTGGTAGATCCTTTCTTATTACATTTATTGTCATTATCTACATTTATCATATATTCATGCTATCATATTCACTATCAATCATCGAGTATTAAATTCGTTATTTAGTGCTCTTGAGGATTGTTCATTAATTGATTCAACAAAAAAGTTTAACACACTTTTTGCTCAAACACGTGTGGATGTACGTTTCACTTATGAAGTAATTTTTTGTGCATTGGCAACATATAAATATCTTATAATATTAAATTATCTTAATCTAATACGAGCGATATGCCGTAGTTTGACAGTTATCACTTTTGTCTCTTTCGAACCTTACCTCAAATATTGACCGACCAAACACCACTAAATTTTTGTCCTTTTCCTTGGACAGTTGGCTGTCTCTTAACTACTGTTGTATGCCCTATGGTCCCTCCCCAAACTTAGCTGTAGTTTGCTGTAATCTAATGTGTAGATTCGCTCCTAATCTACTCTTTTCATTAAACAACGCGTTCTTGATAGCTGTACTTACTGTGTTTTGCTTCCCCATAATCCCTATATATAACTAGTTCTCTTCAGACGTTTTCATCACTCACTCTCTCAGTTCTCAACTCTTTCTTCTCCACAATTACCTAAAAAAATGGCTTCTTTCATTCAACTTTTAGTTATTTTTTCCCTTCTTCATCTCTCTTTGGCAACAAGGCAATTATCTGAGCCAACGAAAGACGAACAAGAAACTGAGATGTATAAGTTTCATTACCACAATGGCCCTCTTCTTACTGGTAAAATCTCCATTAACCTTATTTGGTATGGCAAGTTCAAGCCTACCCAACGTGCAATTATCTCAGATTTCATCACCTCCTTGTCTTCTTCCACTTCAAAAAGTGCAGCTGCTATCAACCAACCATCTGTTGCCACGTGGTGGGAAGCTACCGAGAAGTATTTCAGTTTACTAAAATCCAAGAAAGCTTCTCCTTTGTTCCTCTCGCTTGGTAACCAAATCTTGGACGAAAGCTATTCTTTAGGCAAATCTCTCAAAGATAAACACATCAAACAGTTAGCAGCTAAGGGTGATAAAAAGAACGCCATTAACATTGTGTTAACAGCCGCTGATGTGGCAGTTGAGGGGTTCTGCTCTAGCCGATGTGGGACACATGGATCTTCTTTAAGTTCCAAAAATACCCCTTCAAAGGGTAAGATTTATAAATTTGCATATATCTGGGTCGGTAATTCAGAGACTCAGTGTGCTGGTCAATGCGCCTGGCCATTTCACCAACCCATTTACGGACCACAGGCTCCAGCCTTAGTCGCACCCAACAACGATGTGGGCTCGGACGGTATGGTCATGAACTTGGCTAGCTTATTGGCTGGGACAGTAACGAACCCTTTTGGAAATGGTTACTATCAGGGACCAGCTGATGCACCATTAGAAGCTGCGTCAGCTTGCACTGGGGTTTATGGAAGTGGGGCCTACCCTGGCTATGCTGGCAATCTTTTGGTGGACCCTACTACTGGTGCTAGCTACAATGCGCATGGTGCTAATGGGAGGAAGTTCTTGCTCCCTGCATTATTCGACCCTTCTACGTCTTCATGTTCTACGTTGGTTTAAGAAGATCATTTCTTAATCAATTAGCAAGCTACTTACAAAGAGAGTTGTATTAGGGAAATCTAGATAATAGGATATTCTTTTATTCAAATTCATTCTTTTGTCTCGATTGATTAATAAAATTCCTGAAATTATTCTTACATGTTTTTCTATTATTTTATATAGCACAGTGGTATTATTGGTTACACTTTGTGTCATTTTACTTTCAATTTTTGACAAGATGAAGACCTTATTATCCTTGTAAAAAAAAAGAATTTTGTTATAAGAAGGAATATAGTTGAATGGGCGGTACTGTTCTAATTTTGTCCAATTTATTAACTTCAGCTGATAGCAAGAGCTAAATGCAGTTTGGGGATATATAACCCAAATTTGCTCAACTTCACCCGAAGAGTTAGAGATATATTTGCAATCGTAGTGGGAGGAGTTTTGTCTTCAAATTTGTTTGTTTATTGGTAACCAAATGAACGTGGGAAATATATTGCAATCAACATGACCAAATGGTAACAAGCAATAACTCGATATGAGTTTTAATAATGACTTCCAATGGCTACAATCAAATTGAGATATTCTACTATTATATAACGACTCACACTTAAAACTAACTCTTACTATTACGTTTAATTGTAAATCAAAATCCTCTAGTTAGTTTAGGTTTGAGAAGGAAAGGATATATATACTCTATGCCTTAGTCCTTATTAGACATAGTGCAGGCAAAATCCCCTCATTGGCTCCTACTTGAATATCTATAATCCCTCATAAAATTATCAAAAAAATAGTAATCCCCCGTAAAAATTCTAGATCACACTGCAGGTACAAATTATCCAACAATAGAGTGTGGCGAGATAAATACAAGCAAATGCAACGGGGCAATATACGGCAATATTGCGAATTAAAAAAGCAGTAAAAGTTATAGTTTGATGGAGCATTTCCCAAAGTTCTAACTAGTATGACGGTGCGTCGTAGCAAAAAAGTAGAGATACAAGGGTAAAGAAGTTAAGCTTAGCTTATACAATGCATAAATGAAGAGGAAAATTGTGAGTGAGAGCTGTGAGTCAGTAGTGTACGGGCGAGTTACACTATTAGTTACTGTCACGACCCATTTTCTGAACAAGCTTTGACCGTCACCTGGTATACGGGCGAGTTATAATATTAGTTACTGTCACGATCCATTTTCTGAACAAGTCGTGACCGTTACTCGGTCGCTAAATTTGATCGAGCGAACCATATGCGCTTATCAAAACTATTATAACCTCAAACTTTATATGCAACAAGGTAATACTTTAACCAAATACTTTTAATTAATTTGAATGTCCAAAATAGACCAACTCCTAAACTTTATTCGTAGTAACTATTGAAATACTACAAAGTTATTATAAAAAACACATGAATCTTTACCCACCGACTGTGTCTATGAAGCCTCTATTGATAAACTGACACACCGCTCAGGACATGAGATGTCCTGGCCAGTTCTCCAAGTAAACAAAGAAATAACTAAGTAATGACGACTCAAAGGAGTACTCCACGAACAAAAGCGGAGCTCACCAATAGCATTGGAAGTGAGGAAAGTCCTAACCCGTAGCCTGCTCGCCTGCAAAATCGGTCCCTATGTTATGCGGCAGACCAACGCAGGTTCCCAAAAGAGAACGTCAGTACCCCCCATTGTACCCAGTGAGTCTCAATGATAGAGGACGAAACTTTAATAAAATATACTCCCTTCGTTTCAATTTATGTGAACCCATTTGACTGAGCACAAAGTTTAAGAAAAGAGAGAAGACTTTTGAACTTGTGGTGTAAAATGAGGCACATATATTTTGTGTGGCTATAAATCATTGCATAAAGGTAAATTGTTTCCAAATAAGGAAATGAGTCATTCTTTTTGGCACGGACCAAAAAGGAAATATGTTCACATAAATTGAAATAGAGGGAGTATATTACAAGAAAAGATTCTAAATGCATGGAAAACATAAAGCTTCTACGAACAATTCTAAAAATAATTGCATAACAACAGTTTATGAATATTCTAAAGGAAATTCTTTTCTTTTTCTTTCTTATCTAAAAAAATTACTTCACTTTATGTTTTGGGAGTTCCAACTATCCTGACTTATTTTTGTCTTAGTCACCGTGTGATCAGCACGGGTTCGATCCCAGCCTGATCGAATAGGTCCAATCCACGAGGTGCCACTCGCTTCATGATTCTCAGCGCTCATGTATCATACCTTAGCCTGGCTAGGCAAAATCTCAGCAACGTGCCCCTTGGCTCGTGTGCTTCCTACTTTGGTACAAGTAGTTTCAGGAAGTCAACGCCTTGGTCAGGACCCTCGGCCTGGACGATGACCCCTTCTTAGAATAGAGGACTCCCAAAAAATTTATCTTCTAAAACTTCCTCTTGTGACTTTCCAAGTCTAAATCTTGTTTGAAAGTGATCTATCAGTATTCATAATAATATTTTTGAGTGTATGCATAATTTAAGCATGAAATACAATTACTCAAAGTATTTTTAAAAGTTCTATCTAACTCTTGAAACTTTAACATGTAAGATCATGTAATAAAGCATAAAACTATGGAAAATAGACGATTATGCTTCTCGAGAAAAATATATAAGTTTTAACTAGAATATACTTAGTCAATATGTATTCACTCATTCCAATTAAGCACATGTTAACTCTTTAAAATATTTTATCAAACACTTAGTGGGCGTGTTTTTGTGAGTAGAACTACTTTAGTAAATGGTTATATCCACTAACCTCAAAACTTCTCGAGCCAATACATAGGTTCCAGTCCAATTTATACCCGTCAACCAATCAATTCTACAACAACCAATGCATTTAATTAATTTTAAAGTTTTACACTTGACCATTGAACTTACCGTTGATATAGAGAAAGAAGAGAATTAACTATTTAATTCTTATACTGTAAAATAATTAAGAATAAATTTTATGTAGTTGAATTAAAGAATTAGTGATTTGTAAAAAAACTTAGAATTTTCGTTGTGTGCGTGAATAGTTGGCTGACTTGCTGCCTCTATTTCTTGAGCATACAGAATGTCCACTTCTGTTTTCCTAGAAGGCTTTTACGCCTTTAGCTTGCGAAGAGCACTTTAAGGGATTTAGGCTTGTCACGTGGTCTCCGGTTTTTATTTCCTTTTTTTATTTTTTTGACTTAATTAGTATTTAATTATATCTACTATTAATAATTAATAATACTAAAATTATTAATATTTTTCTAACTGTATATCTAATTATTTATAAATAGAAAAGTAACTCAAAAGTCAATCACAAAGGTTTAAATCCATAATATAAATATAACCTTTATGCACTCAAGGCAAGATAAAAAAAATTCTATATATAGCGTGTGTTGAGACTTTTATAGATTTGAGAAGTGTTACTATCTTCCCTCCTTAAAAATATTCGTGCTCCAATGTTGCTAGGGACTTATTCTTAAGCTAACAATTATTCCTTAAGTCTCTGAACTTTTAAGTTTTCTTAGCACTACTCACTTTCCCAAGGGACTCAAAATTTTGGCTAACTCCCTAAATTTTTAAAAATTTCGGCAGAGTCTCCCCAGTAAATTGGACTATCCAAAAAAATATACCTGTCACCAATACTACAACTATACCAACAACAACAAAATATACCATAGTAGGCCTTCATAGGCACCATACACATCTCATAAACTAATTACTCACACTCCGACAAGGAGGTACCACAATAACCAACCAAAATCTAAAGCACAACATTTCAGCAAAAAGTAAATAACTTTAATGAATTAAATGTACTTTGTCATGGTACTAAATTATTTAATAACTAAATATACTCTGACAGAAACTAAATTATTTCAACAACTAAGTATAATCTAGCAAGGACATAAACATATGCTAACTTGTATTTAATAAATGAAATATAAATGCCAAGCCAAACCTAGGTTCACATACCTTGTTCCTCAAATTAATAAGGATACTTCTTCCTCATATCTTCCTCCCACATAGTCTCTTTTGAATCATGATTACTCCGCATAACTTTTACCGATGCTATATCTTTTGTTCTCAACTTTCTTACTTGCCTATCAAGAATTTCTATAGGTGCCTCTTCATAAGTCAAGCCTTATTTAATTTCTATCGTATCGGCAGGTATTATATGCGACTCATCATGAATGTACGTTCTAAGCATAGACACATAAAAGACAGGATGAACAGAGGACAATTCAACGGGCAACGCTAGTTCATAAGCCACTTTTCCCTCCTTTTCTATAATCTCATAAGGCGCGATAAACCTAGGACTAAGTTTCAATTTCTTACCGAATCTCATAACTCCTTTCATTGGTGAAACTTTCAAAAACACCTTATCACCAACCATGAACTCTAAGTCACGATGTCTCTTGTCAGAATAGGACTTTTGACAACTCTGAGCCGCTTTCAGTCTTTCTCTAATTAGTTCGACTTTCTCTAAGGCCTCTCAAACAAACTCTAGACTAATCAACGACACCTCTGCTGATTCAAACCAATCCACTGGAGACCTACATCTTCGCCCATACGACGCTTAAAAAGGAGTCATATTAATGTTGACTTGATGGCTGTTATTGTAAGCCAATTCCATAAGTGTCTGAATGGTCCTTTCTACCTCCAAAATCTATAACACATGCACGCAACATATATTCAAGAGTCTGAATGGTCCTTTCTGCCTGACCATCGGTATGTGGATGGAAAGCGATGCTCAAGTTGACCTTGGTACCTAATCTTTTCTAAAATGCCTACCAAAAATGTGCCTTGAACTGAGAGCCTCTGTCAGATATGATTGAAACTGGAGTGCCATGTAATCAGACTATTTCTTTGATGTAAAACTGCACATACTGATCTGCGGAATCTGTTGTCTTTATTGGTTGGAAATGGGCGAACTTTTGTAATGACCCAGCCGGACGTTTTAAGAATTAACGCCCGATCCCCTATTAACCGCCTTTCCCGTGTTTTTTTCTGCTATTTTTGATTTGCCGAGATGCTTGGCTTTGAGTTTCGGAGAGTTTTGGGACACTTAGTCCCTAAATGAGAGCTTAAATTTTGAAAATTTGACCATACTCGAAACAGTGTGAAGACGACCTCAAAATGGAATTCTGATGATTCAGTTAACTCCGCTGGGTGATTTCGAGTTTAGGAGCGTGTTCGGATTGTGTTATGGAGGGACGTAGCTAATTTGGGCTTGAAATGCCGAAAGTTGAGTTTTTGGAAGTTTTCGGTTAGATAGTGAGATTTTGATCCGAGGGTCGGAATGAAATTACGGAAGTTGGAGTAGCTCCGTAATGTTGAATGTGACGTGTGTGCAAAATTTCAGGTCATTCGGACGAGGTTTGATAGACTTTTTAATCAAAAGCGTAAATTGGGAGTTTTGGAGTTCTTACGCTTGAATCCGTGTTTATTCGTCGTTTAGATGTTGTTTTAGGTGTTTTATGGATTGGTATAAGTTTGGACAGTGGTATTAGACTTGTTTGTGCTTTTGGTTGAGGTCCTGGGGGCCTCGGGATGGTTTCGGAAGATTGTCAGAAGAATTGAGAGTTTGTTTGAGCAGCTTCAGCTGTTGATCTTCTGTCATAACCGCACCTGCCTTTGGGTCCCGCAGGTGTGTAACCGTAGAAGTGGTGGTATCATCACAGAAGCGAAAAGGGGAGAGCCAGCAGGAGCCGCAGAAGCGGGAGCTTCACCGCAGATGCGGTACGGGAAACCGCAGGTGTTGAAGCTGGACTTTAGTGAATTGTCGCAGATGCGACTTTTGTTCCGCAAAAGTGGGACCGCAGGTGCGGTCCCATGACCGCAGAAGTGGATTAGCTGGGCAGAACATATAAATAGTTGCCTTCGCGAATTTGAGTTATATTTCACCTCTTTTCAAACGGGAAGAAGCCTTGGGGAGCATTTTTAAGGGAGATTTTCAGAGGAATTCATTGGGGTAAGGTCTTTGGTCCTTAAAATCGTTATTGAGGTGATTTTTATTATTGTAAGCATGAAAATTTAAGGAAAATCATTGGTAAATTGGGGGTTAGGGCTTGATTATTTAGAGACTTTTGAGTGATGATTTGAGGGACTATTTGAGGTCCGATTTTGGTACTTTTGGTATTACTAAACTCGTGAGAGTGTGAGGTTTCTGAAAATATAAATGTTACCCGATTCCGAGATGTGGGACCGAGGGGTATTTTGGTCATTTTACCTAATTTCGCGTATTATCTAGGAATTTTTTTGTGGAATCAGTTATTTGAAGTGTTATTTACATTATGCAATTGAAGTGAATAGATTTGGGCCATTTGGAGTCGAGTACTCGTGGCAAGAACGTGGTTTCGGGTTGACTTTGAGCTGGTTCGAGGTAAGTGGCTTGCCTAACCTTGTGTGGGGGACCTTCCTTAGGATTTAGTATTATTGATAATTGAAATGCCTTGTACGTGAGGTGACGAGTGCGTACTTGTGCTAATTGTTGAAAATCCGGTTTTTATTAAGTAACTACTAGTATGTTTCTCTTACTGTTTATACTACTTACGATTTAAGCCTTTTGTTAGCTTAGGAAAGCATGTCTAATTGACTTAATTGCCTTACTTGCTCAAATTGCCTTATTTGAATTACGTGCAATATGCTAGGTTAGAAATACCTGTTTTACCTTGGTATGGAAGTTGAATTGAACTGTGTACTCTTCTTGTTGTTGCTATGTGTTTACTTTGGGACTACGAGACGGTATCCCGGGAGATCCCCCTGTATGTTTACTTTGGGACTACAGAACGATATTCTGGGAGATCCCCCTGTACATTTACATTGGAACTACGGGACTGCACCCAGTATATTTCTCCCTGTATTGAGTATTTACATTTGGGACTACGGATCGGTATTCCGGGAGATCTCCTCACATTATGAGTTGGAATATAGGACGGTATCCCAGAAGATCCACTAAATATTTATATTTATGACTACAGGACGGTATTCTGGGAGATCTCCGGTTGTTATCTTTATGTTGAACTATATTTCTTTCTGTGTTTACTTGGCCTCTGTGGTAGTTGTTGCTATCCTTTATATCCTGCGTTACTTTTGCTGTTGTACTTATTTATACTGTTTTTGTTCTATACTATTAAACCTTATATTTTATTTAACCACAGTAGGGCCCTGACCTTCCTCGTCACTACCCGACCGAGGTTAGGCTTGGCACTTACTGAGTACCGCTGTGGTGTACTCATGCCCTTTATGCGCATGTCTTCATGTGCATATCTAGGTACTTCCACTCAGACTTATCACGCTTGAGACGAGGCACTTGTAGAGACTCCGAGGTATATCTACCGCGTCCGCATACCGAAGAGTCCCTTTCTACTCTCTCTTTTTGAATTAGCCCTTCTATACTTTTGTTTCTTTGTTAGATATTCTGGAGTTAGATGTTTGTAGACATTCAAAGGCTTGTGATCATGAGATTTCGGGTTTTGGGAAATGTTATTAGTTTCGAGAGTTGTTATGGTATATGTCGAGCGACACTTTAAACTCTTTTTTATTTCACTATTTCGGTTTTTAATTATTTCTTCCGCAATTGTTGTTTATATTCCGCATTGTTAGGCTTACCTAGTTGTAGAGACTATGTGCCATCACGATAGTTCACGGAGGGCGAACCGGGGTCGCGACAAGTTGGTATCAGAGCTCTAGGTTCATAGGAGTCATGAATCACAAGCCGATTTATCAGAGTCTCACTGGTCGGTACGGAGATATCTGTACTTATCTACGAGAGGCTATGTAACTGTTAGGAAAATTCCACTTTATTTGATTTCCTTGTTGTGCGAGATTTTGATATCATAATTCTAAATTTCTATCTCCTATTCTCTCACAGATGGTGAGGACACGTGCTACCCGAGATGATCAGGCACCCACGCCTCCTACTGCAACCGTTAGACGCCGGGGCCGGGGTAGAGGCCGAGGGTGCGCACGTGGTGCAGCCAGAGCACCCGCGCGAGCTGCCGTCGAGGTACCACCAGCAGTTCCAGCCGGAGTCCAGGCACCTGATACGCCTACTGCTACTACTACTCCAGCTCTCTAGGAGACTCTTGCGCAGTTCATGAGCATGTACACCACTTTGGCTCAGGCAGGGTTGCTTCCCCTTGCTGCATCCACATCTCAGGCCGGGGGAAGAGCATAGTCTCCCGCCGCCCGCACTCTTGAGAAGCGAGTGCATGTTGATTAGGTTCCAGAGATTATTCCTGTACAACCTGTAGTCCTAGGTCAGCCCGAGGATAGGACAATAGCTTCAGAGGATGAGCAGCAGAGGCTTGAGAGGTTCAAGAAGTATGATCCTCCGATATTTAGTGGGTTAGCATCAGATGATGCCTTGGGATTTCTGGAGGAGTGTCACCACATCTTCCGCACTATGGGTATATCAGGATCGAGTGGAGTTTCTTTCACTGCCTTCCAGCTTCGAGGAGCCGCCTACGAGTGGTGGCGCACCTATGAGTTAGACAGTCCGGACGAGGCTGCTTCACTGACTTGGACTCGGTTTTCAGATATGTTCCTAAGGGAGTTTGTTCCTCAGAGCCTCAGGGATGCATGACGCACAGAGTTTGAGCATTTGCACCAGGGTACTATGATTGTCTCGAAGTATGCTGTCTGTTATACAAGCTTGGCTAGACATGCCCCAACCTTGGTTTCTACTGTTCGCGAGAGGGTTCGCCGGTTTATTGAGGGGCTTATTCCCAGCATCAAGTCTAACATGGATCGTGAGTTGGAGATGGATATTTCTTATCAGCAGGTGGTGAGCATTGCTAGGAGGATTGAGGGTATGCATGCTAGAGAGAGAGATGAGAGGGAGGCCAAGATGTCTCGAGAGTCGGGCCATTATTCTGGTGCCCATGCCCCACCTGCAGGTCGTCATGGTAGGGTTTATATGAGCTGCCCCATTCATTCAGCTTTTCCAGCAGCCAGTGGTATTCCATCTCCTCCTAGGCCCCAGGAGCCTTATTATGCACCTCCAGTATCTAGTGCGCCTCCTACGTAGGGTGCTTTCAGTGGACAGTCCAACAGACCTGGCCTGAGCCAGTCAAAACCACCACGTCCTCCTAGAAATTGTTTTGAGTATGGTGATACATGTCATATGGTGAGGGATTGCCCCAGACTTAGGAGGGATGCACCTCTAACGACTTCTCAACCACAACGTGCCCCGTAGAGTTCTCAGGCTATGGTTACAGCTCCAGTTGCTACCCCACCTACTCAGCCAGCTAGAGGTGGAAGTCGGGGAGGTAGAGGTCACCCTAGAGGGAGGGGCAGGCCCGGTACTATGCCCTTCCTGCCCATACCGAGGTTGTTGCCTCCAATTCTATCATCACAAGTATTATACTGGTTTGTCACAGAGATGCATCGATTCTATTCAATCCAGGCTCCACTTACTCTTATGTGTCTTCTTATTTTGCTCCACATCTGGGTGTACCTCGGGATTCTTTGAGTTCCCCTATTTATGTTTCTACTCCTATATGAGATTCTATTATTGTGGACCGCGTTTATTGATCGTGTTTGGTTTCTCTTAGTGGTTTTGAGACCAAAGCCGATTTATTGTTTCTCAGCATGGTAGATTTTGGTATTATCTTAGGCATGGACTGGTTGTTTCCCCATTATGCTATTCTTGATTGTCATGCCAAAACCATGACGCTGGATATGCCAGGTGTACCGCGTGTTGAGTGGAGGAGTACTTTAGATCACACTCCCAGTAGATTTATTTCTTTCCTTAAGGCTCAGCATATGGTTGAGAAGGGGTGTGACGCGTATCTAGCTTATGTGAGAGATGTCAGTATTGATACCCCTTCGGTTGATTCAGTCCCAGTAGTATGGGATTTTTTCTGATGTATTTCTAGCTGACCTTCCGGGCATGCTTCCCGATAGAGATATTGATTTTGGCATTGATCTGTTGCCGGGCACTCAACCCATTTCTATTCCTCCGTATCGTATGGCTCCTCCTGAGTTGAATGGTCAGTTATAGGAATTATTTGATAAGGGTTTTATTAGGCCCAGTGTATCACCTTGGGGTGCTCCTGTCTTTTTTTTTAAGAAGAATGGTTCTATACGTATGTGTATTGATTATCGCCAGTTGAACAAAGTTACAGTGAAGAACCGTTATCCTTTGCCTAGTATTGATGATCTGTTTTACTAGCTTTAGGGCGCATGAGTGTTTTCTAAGATTGACTTGTGCTCAGGTTACCATCAATTGAAGATTCGGGAGCCATATATCCCGAAGACTGCTTTTAGGACTCGGTATGGTCATTACGAGTTCCTTGTTAAGTCATTTGGGCTGGCCAATGCCCCAGAAGCCTTTATGCATTTGATGCACAGTGTGTTCCGACCGTATCTTGACTCGTTCGTCATTGTCTTTATTGATGATATTCTGGTGTATTCCCGGAGTCGAGAAGATCATGAGCAGCTTCTGAGGACAGTGCTTCCGACCTTGAGAGAAAAGAAGTTATATGCTAAGTTCTTGAAATGTGAATTTTGGTTGGATTCCGTGACATTCTTAGGCCACGTGATGTCTGTCACACCTCCTTTTTACCACCCCGCCAAGGGGTATAAGGGATTTTTTCAACTTAAAGTGATAATCGAAATGGGGTTATTTATTTTAAATTCAGAGTCGCCACTTGGGATAGTTTATGGTGTCCCAAGTCACCAGTTCGAATCCCGAATCGAGGAAAGATTGACTCAATTCTATAGTCCGCGAACACAGAAATCCGGGTAAGGAATTCTGTTAACCCAGGAAAAGGTTTTAGGCATTCCCAGGTTCCGTGGTTCTAGCACGGTCGCTCAAATTATTATAATTGGCCTATTATCTGATTTTAATACATGTTTAGACCTATGTGCATTTACACTTTTTAGCCGCCTTTAATATTTTGGGAAAATTCAAGGTTATTTAAAACACATCGTAAGCCACGCTACATGAAATGCACCCATGGTTCACGACAAGTTCTATTTAACCTTGTTGGAAATTAGAACCGGGTCACATGAAATGCACCCCCGAATTTCAATAGCCATGATAATTATATATTCAACGCGCTTAAAGCAAATTACGAGGTTCATACGTTTCACACACAGATCAGTCTCAAATGTGGTAAAGAAGAATCAATGGCTTCACTTCTCAATCACGGTGAGGTAAATCACAATAAACAAAAAAGTACTTGTAAACATGATTCATCCATTGAAATTATCACGGGTCGACAAAGAAACAATAGTAATGCAACAATAAGTTTATACATTCTTAAAGCTTTGTGTAATTATAGCTGCATAACTTTCTTATCTCTATCATTTGTTTGAAATCACATATAAGCCAGAAAGATTTTACTCATCCCATTCGCTCACTGTAGTATAAGAATCTAAGTTGTGACAAACAAAAAGGAACACACATCTTTTACGGCCAATTCACCAAACATAAAAACTAATATGTAATATGATATTTTTAAAGATAAAACAGTGCAATCACATGAGTAGGCAATTTATTAGCTAAACCAATAATGAAGCTCGTTAACTAAATGAAAGCAAAACAAGCAGCAAGAGAACGTACTTCATTTTTATAAATTTCACAAGAAAAGCAAAAAACAAAAAAGGTATGTATTCATATACATAGTAATAGAACAAACAAAAACAAAATTGAAAGAAATAGATCTCAAAACAAACCTTCACAAAAATGGACTGAGCTACTGCTGACCGGACCAACAATCGAAAGCCTCGAACGGAACATGACAACTTCGCCGAACCTTGCTTTCACTGACGGGATGTAGATTAATGGAGGTGAAGAAGTGATGTTGTTTTTTGGTCGTCAATGGCGCTGCTTCAGTCGACGTGGAGAGAACGAAGCCAAGGGGGGTCGGGTTTTTGTGTATTCGGCGCTTTTAATTCTCATGAAGAACAGCGCTGCCAGCTTTTCCATTCCTTTTAGGTCAGCTTTTTTTGGTCTTGAGAACTTCGGCTGATCTATTTTCAAATGAAAGAAAATGGCTGATTGAAGAAGCAGCTGCTGGAGAATTCTCTTTGTCTCTTCTCATATGAAAAAATGGCGGATTCAATCTTTTTGGGGTCTAGGGGTGTTTAGGGATTAGGTACTATTATATAGGGGTAGAGATTATGTTAGGGGTATGGGCTTGGGAATTATGGGCTAGGTCCAAAATTAAGCCTAAAAATAGGTTGCTCGAGCCCAAGTTTTATTCTTTCCACGCGAACGAGATTAAAATACGATCTCATTTATTAATTAGTCCTACTTAAATAAAATAACTATTAAAATAAGACTGACCATTAAAACAACACTATTTTTGGTATTTTTCAAGATTAAAAATAACTACAACACATTAATGAAATTATTTTTTGTAATTTTTGTTTTCTTGCAGTAAAATAAAGTAAAAGAGTCAAAATTAATTAAAATAGCTATATTGGGCCTAAATTAAATATCTACGTGCTAAAATATGAAAAATCTTGAGGAGGGTCAAAAATCACATGTCTACAGCTGCACCTCTTTGACTGGAAACGCGAAGAGTTTTCAGACAAAGAATGACTAGACAGGTTTTTGACCCGACCCTTATTTGGAGAGACCAAAAGCTACAAGAAAGGAGAATGTGACCGAGCCCTGGTATCTGAGCTGCCTACATATCCTTGGCTATAAAGGAATCAGGCCACGTGTAGTTCAGAAGTGAATGAGGTGATGGAGTACCGAGGTGGAGAGCCGATCGAGGTGTCGTTCTGCTGAGGTTCCGGTCCGCGGTCCCGTTATCACATCAAAATCAAAAATAAAAAAGACTAACTAAGCCTATCAGCTACAAGTTACAAGGTTCCTATCTATGTGTCTTATGAATCTTGATCTTGAGTCTTGGTTGGTTCTTCATGCGGACCCTGATCTGAATCTTGATGCTTGTTAGCCGCAGGTGTTGGTTCAATCTTCTTCAGCTTTTCAAACCAAGACGGGACATGCAGAGCTTGTGACCTCAGCCCTGTCTTGAGCAGCTCACATCTTTCATTAACTTCTGCATTTCGATTCACTTCTTGTCTTTCTTTTTGTTTTTTTTCTTTTTATTATGGATTGTGACTAACTTCTGTTGATCATCTTGGACTGCTGACTCGCATTCTTGACGCGAGCTTCTTTTGTTGCTGACCTGAATTGCATTCTGAATTGAATTCCCTTTTTTTCCAGGTGGGCGCCTGATTGCTGAACTTGAACCATCTTCTCTTGTTACTTGACACTGTTTCCCTTGCACCTTGAACCATTTTCCCTTGAAACTTGAACTGTCTTCCTTCGAAACTGCTTTCCTTTGAAACTTGAGTTGTCTTCCTTCGAAACTGCTTTCCCTTGAAACTTGAGTTGTCTTCTCTTGTTCTCCAGGTGGGCGCCTGATTACAACAAAATAGACTAAACAAAAGAAATTTTTCTACCCCAGTTTGATATTGGGAACATCTATGAGTGTTAACAAAACTATAAATCACTTGCGCTGCTGATAAAGGATGTAATGATGGGAGTAAAATTAATGACTCGACTAGGATGTGCATCTCCTAAACGTGATTGATCTTGCGGAAAACTATAAACTAAGCTTGACTAAAGTAAAAACTGACCCTATTCTCCAGGCGGGAGCCCCTGATTTCAAGAAAACAAAACATTGATAAATTAAGAAAACTAAAAATTGACCCCTTTTTTTTCAAATCCAGACTTCTTTTTTTTTTTAAATTATTATCCTAGGAGAAAATTCATCGGACTAGGTTTTCTATCTTAGGAGAAAGATTTATCAGACTAAGATTTTAATCCTAGGAGAAAATTCATCAGACTAGGTCTCTTTTCTACTTCTTTTTTGGTATTTTAGGAGAAAGGTTCATCAGACTAAGATTTCTTTCCTAGGAGAAAGTTCATCAGACCAGGTCTTCTATCTTAGGAGAAAGATTCATCAGACTAAGATTTTTCTCCTAGGAGAAAATTCATTAGACTAGGTCTTTTTTTTTTGGTATCTTAGGAGAAAGATTCATCAGACTAAGATTTTTATCCTAGGAGAAAGTTCATCAGACTAGGTCTTCTATCTTAAGAGAAAAATTCATCAGACTAAGATTTTTTTTTTTGTATCTTATGAGAAAGGTTCATCAGACTAAGACATTTATCCTAGGAGAAAGATTTACCAGACTAGATTTTCTTATCTTAGGAGAAAGATTCATCAGACTAAGACGTTTATCCTAGGAGAAAATTCATCAGATTAGGACTTTTTATCCTAGGAGGAAAAATGTAAAGATCAATGGCAAGATTTTATGCACAATAGCAAGACAAATAAAGGCAAAGATTTGAGAAACTTCCCTTGGTAGTCTCTTCTCTTCTTTTCTTTTCCTTCTTTTTTTTTGTTTTTTTTCCTTTTTTTTTTTTTTTGAACCACTTTCCTTGCACTGCTTTGTTCCTGTTTCACACAAAGAAAAATTGGTCAGTTTTGAAAATGGTGGTCGGTTTGTGGCCTTGAGTCTTTGGCAGTTTGGCTTTGTGCTCCATCAACTTGAGTCAGTCTCAAGAGACTTTTGCTCTGCATCAACCCTGATTGTTTCACACCCAATACATTTGTATTTGTAGCTCAAATCAGCCTTATCCCAACTGGAGACTTTTCTTAGGTGACCTTTTTCTGATATCTTGAATGACTTCCTGCTTTTGAGCAATTTGTCTGTCAGAGAGAATCACCAGTTATCTTTGTTTGTGCCAAGTAGGCTGACAAGAGTCTTTAGGGGGAGCCTTTGCATGAATCCTCAAGGCATGTTGACAGTAAAAACTGAGTGTGCTGGCCAAATTTACTTTGTGCAATTGAAAAGCTGGTAGTAGATTTTGAAATCTTTTCTTGCTTGTTTTGACAAGGACTGACTCAGAGTGGAGGATACAATGGTGCAAAGAAACAAGTACTAACAAGAAATGCCCCTGTCGGAAGGACAGAAGGAAGGATTTTTTTTTCAATAACTAGCTTTAATGATCATGACATACATTTTGGACTCAACGGCCTGATCTATCAAACTAATCCAATCTTCCCTTTTACCATTCTTATGACCTTTGAAGTCGGGCTTGTTCGTGCCAATCCTTTGTATCAGCTTCAACTCACTTTCAACTAGTGGTGCTCCGAGGGGTTTTCACCAACAAGTTTCTCTCATTTATTCATCTCTACTTACCGCCGCCTTACAGTGCCCATGAAGGTTTTCACTAGTAAGACTCTCTCATTTTTTCTTTTTCTTTTGCCTTCTTGTATGAGCAACTTGACAATGTTCTATGTCGTGTGACAACTGTTTCTCATTACATGCGTCACTTGACATTCTTGAAGGCATATCGGGAGGTCTTTATTTGGAAGGTTTTTGGATAGGGTTGGAAAGAAAGGTCGACATGAAGGCTTAAAGTAAACTCAAAATGAGGGGTTGTAGACTTACAACTCTTGGAACCAACTCTTTCAAAAATAAGAATAAAATCTTTGCCCAGTTTTAGACATTGGAGATTTTTTTTTGGATTTTTTTGAATTCTTATTTGGTTGGACCGAACCGTGAGGCTACCTACGTATCCTTTTTTTAAGGAATTAGGTCGAACGTAGTTCAAACATCTGACCTAACTATAATTCATCTTTCTTTTTGTTTCTTTTTTTTTCTTTTATTTTTCAAAACAAGTTGCCCAGCTTCTATTTTTTGAGGGACGAAAATTCTTTTTTTTTTTTCACTTGAACTTTCTAGGAATTGCCCAGTTTGTACTCTTGGGACATGGACTCTTTTTTTCTTTTTTGCTTTTTTTTTCATTTTTCGTTTTTTTGACTCCTGACTCTAAACTTGATTCCAAAAGAGGGTAGTCAAAGAGAATAACACAGGCTCAAAAGGGGTAGCCAAGGATATAAAGTGTTTGGGTAGCAGAAAAAGGGCCTCCCAACCTTGAGAACGTCAAACATGGTATATTTTCGCGATCACAGCATTGACGAACATGTCTGTCTTCTTGGTGTGCCGTGGTCACAAGACATTTTTTCATCCCTTAGTGACAAACTTTCCAACAAAGTTCAATTGATTAAACATCCTCAAGCCTGATCTTCACAATAATTTGAAAGTGAATTTTACTCGACCTTAGTTCCAAAGTATTCCAACTTTTTATTCATCCTCAAATGTATCTTTTTATTTTTTTAGTTATCCAATTCTAGATTAAATCTGTTCCTAAGATCAGGCAAAAATTTCCGCATGCATGTCATGTCATTAGAACTAGTGACAAAAGAACTAGGAACAAAATGACACAAAAGGACAAACTGTATTTTATTGAGTAAAGAATGAAAGGGTTTTAAAACTAAACAAGCAACCCAAAATACGAGTTACAACCCTTAAATAACCTGAATAATGAAAATAGCAACAGAACAGACAGACAAGACTCACACAAACAGAATGGAGGGATAGAAGGGTTTGACTCAATAAAACAAATACAATCTGGATCACAACCCTGAAATAACCCAAATAATAGAAAAAACATCAAAACAAGCTACCAAGATTCCTTCCTAGTGAGGAGGGAATGACTTTTCAATTGCTAGGCTTGACATTAGCCACAAATTTGCTCATCAGAATCAACAGAGCCTTCTCCAATTTCAACATCATTAACTTCAGTTAGCAAGTTCTCGAGAGGATTCTCATACTCCATGTCACCAGGCATCATTCCCACAAAGTGTGCATCATGATGTGCAGGTAAAGGATTTTGCACGATATTCTGGGTGTCACTGTCTTGGATCACAATCAGGTTTTCCTGGATCATCCTTTCTATTTCTCTTTTCAAATCCCGACGGCTTTCAACATTGTGCCCCTGGGCATTGGAATGGTATTCACACCTTTTAGAAGGGTCAAAGCTTCTTGCACAGGGGTCCACATGATTTGGAGGAATAGGTGCAATCATGCCATACTGCTTTAATTTCTCAAACAAGCTTGCATATGACTCTCCTATTGATGTAAAATTATCTTTCAGCCGTTGTTCCCTTCTATACCCCTGGCTTGGATGTGGGTTATAGGGCATTTGAAAATTTTGTGGAGGCTGGTGGAGATTTTATGATGCTCGTGCTCGCCTTCTGGGGTATTTTGGTGGCTGGACAACATACTGATATGGAGCGACATAGTATTGTGGGTTCTGAGGTGGATAGCAATGCTCATGGGAGTCATGGGAAACCTGATGAGGCTGCTCATACCTTCGAGGTGTTTTCCTGGGACCTCTTCCTGACCCTGTTATCATCATGATTTCTTCATCCTTCTCATTCGTGTCACAGAAATTATCAGATTCAACCTGGACAGCCTGAGTTGCGGCTTTAAGAACTGCTTGACTTATAATTTTACCTGTCTTAAGACCATTCTCTACCATTTCTCCCATTTTGATTGCTTCCGAGAAGGATTTGCCCACTGCAGACATCATGTTTTGAAAATAATCTAGCTCTTGAGCCTGATGGAAGACAGTGATTAGCTTGTGGTCGTCTATGGGTGGCTTAACTCTAGCTGCTTGCTTCTCCATTTAATGGCATATTCCCTGAAACTTTCAGTTGGTTTCTTCTTCAGGTTTGAAAGGGAATTGCGGTCTGGGGCAATGTCAATGTTGTATTGGAACTGTTTGACAAAGGCCTGTGCCATGTCATCCCAGACATACCAGCGAGACGTGTCTTGATCCATAAACCATTCGGAGGCTACTCCCGCAAGGCTTTCTCCAAAATAAGCCATCAACAATTCTTCATTTCTTCCCGCACCTCTCAGTTGATTGCAATACCTTTTCAGGTGGGCTATGAGATCTCCATATCCATCATACTTTTCAAATTTGGGAGTCTTAAAACTAGGCGGCAAGTGTATATCGAGGAACATACATAGATCTTTGAAGGCAACACTCTTTTGACCTGCCAACCCTTGCATGTTTTTCAACCGTTGTTCTAAGCTTTTCACTCTTTAGGTCATTTCTTCCTCTACCATCTTTTAGGCAGGCTTCTCAATGTTTGCAGGAAGATCAAACGAGTACGAGTGGTACTTAGGAGAGTGGTACTGCTCTTGCTGTGTAGCAAATTGTGACTCATGACGAGGCTGTTTCAGTATTCTATTTTTCTCAAACATAGTAGACTCTTGTTGAACCCTCTGACCCTGAGTCTCTTGAACACTTGTAACAGCTTCGATGTCAGTTATCATTTTTCGTTGGATCTTGTGTTTCTAGCTTACCACAAACCGACCACCTCAACTTTCTTCACAATTCAAAACAAAACATGTTAGAATGGACTCAGTCGGTCCTTATTATTATCAATATTTTTTTCATTTCTTCATTTTGTTTCATTTCTTTTTAGTGGTGATCGAACCTGATGTGGGTTGACTACGTATCATGTGGGAACATGAATATGATCTTGCGTAGTTCGGGAAGATTGTGAATAAAGTAAATAAACTAACTTTTTTTTTTTGAATTTTGTTATTTTATTTTTTCGAAAGAAAGATTTATGAAGAAGAAAGGGAATATTTTTGGATTTTGATTTTTCTTCAGCATTTTTGCAAAGAAAGACTTCTAAAGAAGAAAGATTTTTTTTTGAATTTTTTTTCTGGAATTTCGAAAGAAAAGCTTCTAAAGAAGAAAGAAAATATTTTTGGAATTTTATTTTAAATTTATGAAAGAAATGCTTCTAAAAAAAAGAAAAATATTTTTAAATTTTGAATTTTCTTTTCAATTTTGAAAGAAGAATGAAAGTATTTTTGGATTTTTGGAAGAAATTAAAAGAAAATATTTTTGTATATTTTTTTTAAATAAACAATTAGGGTCTAAAAGAAAGGCTTTCTAAAGAAGCAAGTAATGGAAAATATTTTTGGATTTTTTGAAAATTGGGGTCTAAAAAAAGACTTTTCTAGAGAGGAAGTAAAGGAAAATATTTTTGGATTTTTTTGAAAATTATGGGCTGGAACCGATGAGGTTTGCCTATGTATCTCACATCGGTGAGAATCAGACCCGCGTAGTTCGCCCAGTTTTGACGGAACAAAAGAAAATATGACTTATTTTGAAATGACTTTTCTTTTTTTCAAAATTTCAACAGAATTTCAGGGTAATTCAAATACCTACCTCTCACTCTCTTTTCTTTTCTCTTTTTTTTTTCGATTTTCATTTTTTTCATTTTCTTTCCCTATTCTAGATGCCAGTCAGCATGCAAACCGAAATATACAGATACACAAGTAGCACGTAAGATGTATCAGGATGGTCTTTTAATTTGGGTGCACCTGTCCTAGACGGACCCAACCCATGTGTTGTGTCCCCAAAGTCAAATGCACATGATACAATCAAATGTTCCTACTAGGGATCCGACATGAGGCTGAATTATTCTAAGCTAAAAACCTGGGTATATTGTTCTAGACTTTTGTACTCGAGCGGACAACTCGAGCCGAGGAGGGGGCTACGTACCGGGAACCAAAAGGCCATCCGTCTTTGTAACTTGTCCGAGCCTCTTTCTTATTTCAGGTATGACACTAATAAAATAGGGAGGCACGCCAGCGTGCACATCCCCGAAGATGAGAAGAGAAGGGTTTCGTAACAGTTTATATACAGTTCAGATAATATCAAAGCGGTAAAAAGCAGCACTTAGCACATTAGGCCCGAACATGTGAATAAAATCAAATAATAAATAAAGCCAAATATAACAATTATTCTAAGCTCGAACTCTTGAACCCTAAACCAGAGATTCTGGGTTCAGATCCCCAACAGAGTCGCCAGAGCTGTCACACCTCCTTTTTACCACCCCGCCAAGGGGTTTTAGGGAGTTTTTCCAAATTTAAAGTGACAATCGAAACGGGATTATTTATTTTAAATTCAGAGTCGCCACTTGGGATAGTTTATGGTGTCCCAAGTCACCGATTCGAATCCTGAATCGAGGAAAGATTGACTCTGTTCTATAGTTCGCGAACACAGAAATCCGGGGAAGGAATTCTGATTTTAATACATGTTTAGACCTATGTGCATTTACACTTTTTAGCCGCCTTTAATATTTCGGAAAAATTCAAGGTTATTTAAAACACATCGTATGAAATGCACCCGTGGTTCACGACACGTTCTATTTAACCTTGTTGGAAATTAGAACCGGGTCACATGAAATGCACCCCCGGATTTCAATAGCCATGATAATTATATATTCAACGCGCTTAAAGTAAATTACGAGGTTCATATGTTTCACACACAGTTCAGTCTCAAATGTGGTGAATAAGAATCAATGGCTTCACTTCTCAATCACGGTAAGGTAAATCACAATAAACAAAAAAGTACTTGTAAACATAATTCATCCATTGAAATTATCACGGGTCGACAAAGAAATAATAGTAATGCAACAATAAGTTTATACATTCTTAATGCTTTGTGTAATTATATCTGCATAACTTTTTTATCTCTATCATTTGTTTGAAATCACATATAAGCCAGAAAGATTTTGCTCATCCCATTCGCTCACTGTAGTATAAGAATCTAAGTTGTGACAAACAAAAAGGAACACACATCTTTTACGGCCAATTCACCAAACATAAAAATTAATATGTAATATGATATTTTTTAAAGATAAAACAGTGCAATCACATGAGTAGGCAATTTATTAGCTAAACCAATAATGAAGCTAGTTAACTAAATGAAAGCAAAACAAGCAATAAGAGAACGTACTTCATTTTTATAAACTTCACAAGAAAAGCAAAAAAAAGGTATGTATTCATATACATAGTAATAGAACAAACAAAAACAAAATTGAAAGAAATAGATCTCAAAACAAACCTTCACAAAAATGGACTGAGCTACTGCTGACCGGACCAACAATCGAAAGCCTCGAACGGAACATGACAACTTTGCCGAACCTCGCTTTCACTGTTGGGATGTAGATTAATGGAGGTGAAGGAGTGACGTCGTTTTTTAGTCGTCATTGGCGCTGCTTCAGTCGACGTGGAGAGGACGAAGTCAAGGGGGGTCGGGTTTTAGTGTATTCGACACTTTTAATTCTCATGAAGAACAGCGTTGCCAGCTTTCCTGTTCCTTTTAGGTCAGAATCAGAACAGCGCTACAAGCTACCAAGATTCCTTCCTAGTGAGGAGATTCGACTTTTCAATTGCTAGGCTTGACATTTAGCCACAAATTTGCTCATCAGAATCAGCAGAGCCTTCTCCAATTTCAACATCATTAACTTCAGTTAGCAAGTTCCCGAGAGGATTCTCATAGTCCATGTCACCAGGCATCATCCCCACAAAGTGTGCATCATGATGCGCAGGTAAAGGATTCTGCGCGATATTCTGGGTGTCACTGTCTTGGATCACAATCAGGTTTTCCTGGATCATCCTTTCTATTTCTCTTTTCAAATCCCGACAACTTTCAACATTGTGCCCCTGGGCATTAGAATGGTATTCTCACCTTTTTGAAAGGTCAAAGCTTCTTGCACGGGGGTCCACATGATTTGGAGGAATAGGTGCAATCATGTCATACTGCTTTAATTTCTCAAACAAGCTTGCATAGGACTCTCATATTGGTATAAAATTATCTTTCAGCCTTTGTTCCCCTTCTATACCCCTGGCTTGGATGTGGGTTATAGGGCATTTGAAAATTTTGTAGAGGCTGGTGGAGATTTTGTGATGCTCGTGCTCGCCTTCTGGAGTGTTTTGGTGGCTGGACAACATACTGATATGGAGCGACATAGTATTGTGGGTTCTGAGGTGGATAGCAATGCTCATGGGAGTCATGGGAAACCTGATGAGGCTTCTCATACCTTCGAGGTGTTCTCCTAGGACCTCTTCTCGACCCTGTTGTCATGATGATTTCTTTATCCTTCTCATTCGTGTCACTGAAATTATCAGATTCAACTTGGACGGCCTGAGTTGCGGCTTTAAGAACTGCTTGACTTATAATTTTGCCTGTCTTAAGACCATTCTCTACCATTTCTCCCATTTTGATTGCTTTCGAGAAGGATTTGCCCACTACAAACATCATCCTTCTCGAGCCCAAGTTTTGTTCATTCCACTCGAATGAGATTAAAATACGATCTCATTTATTAATTAGTCCTACTTAAATAAAATAACTATTAAAATAAGACTGACCATTAAAGCAACACTATTTTTGGTATTTTTCAACATTAAAAATAACTACAAAAATTAATGATTTTTTTTGTAATTTTCGTTTTCTTACAGTAAAATAAACTAAAAGAGTCAAAATTAATTAAAATAGCTATATTGGGCCTAAATTAAATATCTATGTACTTTAATATGAAAATTCTTGGGGAGGGTCAAAAATCACATGTCTACAGTGTCGAGTGAGGGTATTCAGGTGGATCCGAAGAAAGTAAAGGCAGTGCAGAGTTGGCCCAGACCATCCTCAGCTACATATATTCGCAGTTTTCTTGGCTTGGCGGGTTATTACTGTCATTTTGTTGAGGGGTTTTCATCGATTGTAGCCCTATGACCAGGTTGACCCATAAGGGTGCTCCGTTCTAGTGGACGGAAGAGTGTGAGGCGAGCTTTCAGAAGCTCAAGACAACTTTCCCAGTTTTGATATTGCCTACAGGTTCGGGTTCTTATACTGTCTATTGTGATACCTCGAGGATTAGCCTTGGAGTGATATTGATGTAGGGCGGTAGGGTGATTGCCTACGCGTCCAGACAGTTGAAGGTACACGAGAAGAATTACCCTGTCCATTACCTTGAGTTAGCTGCCATTGTTCACGCATTAAAGATCTGGCGTCATTATTTGTACGGTGTGCCTTGTGAGATTTATACTGATCACCGAAGTTTTCAGAATCTGTTCAATAAGAAGGATCTTAATTTGCGCCAGAGGAGGTGGTTAGAGTTGCTGAAGGACTATGATATGACTATTTTGTATCACCCGGGCAAGGTCAATGTGGTGGCCAATGCCTTGAGTCAACGGGCAGAGAGTTTGAGGAGTTTGGCTTATTTACCAGCATCGGAGAGGCCTATGGCGATGGATGTTCAGGCCTTAGCCAGCTAGTTTGTGAGATTGGATCTTTCGCAGCCTAGTCGAGTTCTAGCTTGCGTGGTTTTTCGGTCTTCCTTATTTGATCGTATCAGGGAGCGTCAGTATGATGACCCTCATTTGCTTGTCCTCAAGGACAAGGTTCAGCATGGTGATGCCAGAGATGTGACTATTAGTGATGACGGGGTATTGAGGATGCATGGTCGGATTTGTGCACCTAATGTTGATGGGCTTCGGGAGTTGATTCTAGAGGAGGCCCATAGTTCGTAGTATTCTATTCATCCGAGTGCTGCGAAGATGTATCAGGATTTGAGACAGCACTATTGGTGGAGGCGGATGAAGAAAGACATAGTTGGGTTTGTAGCTCTATGCCTCAATTGTCAGCAGGTAAAGTATGAGCACCAGAGACCGGATGGGTTGCTTCAACAGATAGAGATTCTGGAGTGGATCACCATGGACTTTGTGGTTGGGCTCCCACGGACTTTGAGAAAGTTAGATGCTATTTGGGTGATTGTAGATCGGCTGACCAAGTTCGCGCATTTCATTCCTATGTGTACTACCTATTCTTCGGAGCGTCTAGCGGAGACTTATATCCGGGATATTGTTTGTCTGCATGGTATTCAGTTTCCATCATTTTTGATAGAGGTACTCAGTTCACATCACGGTTCTGGAGGGTCTTTCATCATGAGTTGGGTACTCGGGTGGAGTTGAGTACATCATTTCACCCTCAGAGGGACGGACAGTCCGAGCACTCTATTCAGATTCTTGAGTATATGCTCTGTGCATGTGTGATTGAGTTTGGAGGGTCTTGGGATCAGTTCTTTCCACTAGCGGAGTTTGCCTACAATAACAACTATTAGTCCAGCATTCAGATGGCATCGTATGAGACTTTATATGGTAGGCGGTGTAGATCCTTGGTGGGTTGGTTTGAGCCGGGTGAGGCTAGATTACTGGGCACAGACTTGGTTCAAGATGCTTTGGAGAAGGTTAAGGTGATTCAGGATAGACTCCGTACAGCCTAGTCCAAACAGAAGAGTTATGCAAACCGGAAGGCTCATGATGTTTCCTCTATGGTTGGAGAGCGGGTTCTGCTTTGGGTTTCGCCTATGAAGGGCGTTATGACATTTGGGAAGAAAGGGAAGTTGAGTCCGAGGTTTATTGGCCCTTTTGAGACATTGTGGTGTGTTGGGGAGGTTGCTTATGAGCTTGCCTTACCTCCCAGCTTGGCAGGAGTTCATCCGGTATTTCATGTTTCGATGCTCCGAAGGTATCACGTTGATCCATCGCACGTGTTGGATTTCAGTTCAGTCTAGTTGGACCAGGATCTATCTTATGTCGAGGAGCTAGTGCCAATATTGGACAGGCAGGTTAGAAAGCTATGGTCAAAGAACATTGCATCAGTAAAGGTTTAGTGGCGGGGTCAGTCGGTCGAGGAGGCGACCTGGGAGACCGAGCAGGATATGCGTAGCCGTTACCCTCATCTTTTCACTACTTCAGGTATGTCTCTATGCTCGTTCGAGGACGAACAAATGTTTAAGTTTGGGAGGATGTAATGACCCGGCCGGTCGTTTTAAAAATTAACGCCCCGATCCCCTATTAACTGCCTTCCCCGTGTTTGTTTCTGCTATTTTTTATTTGCCGATATGCTTGGCTTTGAGTTTCAGAGAGTTTTGGGACACTTAGTCCCTAAATGAGAGCTTAAGTTTTGGAAATTTGACCGTAGTCGGAACAGTGTGAAGACGGCCTCGGAATGGAATTCCGATGGTTCAGTTAGCTCTGTTGGGTGATTTTGAGTTTGTCGCGCCCCTTTTTTTCCCTCCTCGCGGAGAGAGGTCCGGGTTTCGACATTCCATGGGGTGTGATAACTTATTTTCTTTTGAGAATTGGGTATTTGAATAGTCGCTACCTAACGGATTATGGTGCGTTAGGGCACCTAGAGTGATTAACTCTTGGATTGGTTTGCATTACCAGAGATTAGGGTAAGGGTTCGAAGTAACCTCGAGGTGAAGGTGTTAGGAACCCCTCTTGGTCCACAACTGTGGGTTCCGACCGAAACTTATATTCACAAATTAGTCCATATAAACAATTGAATCAAATAGGTTGCAAGTAAGCACGTTGGGTGACTCAAGTAATAGAATAAAGACTTTTTGAACAAAGTTGTAAACAAAGGTTTAAATAGAAAAGGAATTTTTGGTAAAGAAGGAATTCTAGGTTGGTTAGCCTATAGGATCACCCCACACAATGTCCGGTAAACACTACTCGATGAGGGTCTACACATGACATTAGCGCGTAGTCATCATATCCCATATCTACCCTTTACATCCCCTTATTGGTCATGCAAAGCGAGTGTTTGTTCAGCAATCTCTATTGCGTGCTGCTACCCGTCTCTTCTTAATGGTCCTGGAGGGAGTGAGGACCTCTACCTATAGGTGGTTCTAGACGGACCCCTAAGGTTTAAAAGCTGAAAATTCTAAGGCGACAATCAAAACACTTAGGACTTTCAGCACATAAAAGGGAGCAATTAGAGGCTCAAAGTTTCCTCCTCAAACAAGCACATAAACAACACGACTCAAGCACAATTAATGGATTTTATTAGACAGTGTCCTAAGGAAGGATATCTAGGTGAATATGCAGAAACAAACAACTTATTTTTTAGAAACTCAGGAGTAGTGACCCTAGCAGTTGCCTATGGATTTTTAAAAGTCTGTTAGGATCAGAAAAACATTAAGCAATAGAAACAATTTTCAGAAATGCAGTTTTGAAAACGCCCTAAAGGCTTGCCTATACGCGGAGTACTGATTAGCACATTTGTATAGTGAAACAAAGCAGGTTTTGAAATGGATTTTCTATAATACTTATAGGCATGATATCTAATGAGATTAAGGCAGTTTTAAAGAACTTGTTTCAGGAAATATGGAATATTTAATTAAACCAATTTAGAAATGAACTAAGCGTGGACTAAGTTGAATTATTCAGGCTAGCTTAGATTAACAGGCATGAATTAGAGTATGTTTCCAATAGGCATGATATCTATGTTTGATACTGATTTTAATGACTTGCAGGCATGGAAACATACATAACACTTGTTATAACCGAATCTGGATTAAGTCCTATAGGCATGGCATCTATTAGTTAATCTGATTTTAAGACATTAAATGCATGATTATTTGGAACCTATAGGCATAGTTTCTAGCATGGTGAGATGACAAAATGTAAAGCCATATGAGCAAGATTTCTACTTGATAACGCAATCAGATTAAATATAAAATCCTATGAACATGATTTCTACCCGTACTACCCCATAAAACATGTATCTACCCATCCCTTTCACTAAATACCCCAATATTTGTTTACAAGTTATTACAGACCAATGAATGAATTACATGAGTAAATAAGAAAATAAGAAGCTATTCTATAAGGAGCCTTCGATTAGGCCCAGATTCTCAAAGCCTCCAATGGCCTCAAATGTCTCAATTCCATAGACAATTGACATAGTCTAGGTGCATCAAAGTTCCTTAAGGATCTCAAGGATCCTGGGCAGTTCTTACACCTAGACTTGGTAACCAGAAATTGAACAAGTGCAGTGTGGAAAAGCCAGCCTTAGTATGCCAGAGTTCAGAGTGTTCTCAAAAGGATCCCAAGGCAGTACATATACTGGAGGGGGCATAACTTATTGACTTAGGAGTAGAGTGAAAGTGATTGACACAAGTTGAAAGGTTTTAGTGAAAAATTGTATTAAAACTAAAGTCAATTTGATAGTAATTTAGTAATCCAACAGAGACTGTTTGAAAAGAGATTGAAGAGATGAACAGAAGTCCAAACACCTTTGGATAGGTTTGTACATAGCTAGTAGTCACAGAACCAAAGTAAATTCAGTAGTCACACACAGGGGTCAAGGGGTTTGGGATACATAGAACACTTGATTGCAAACATATAATCAAGCAAAGGTCTAGGAATTGGTATAGACATGCTCAGAAATAGCTGACCCGACATAGTCACAAAACCAGACATAAAGAACAAAATCACATAGGGGGTGATAGGGATTTGGGGATTTATGGAGCATATGATGGTAAGTACACAACAAGTAAGAGATAACTGGTAAGACATGATCAAGAACACACATAAAGGGGGAATATACTGATCTCAAGGAAGGGGAAGACATAATAACATGCTAATAATGTAACCATCAACTATAAGTTTCACAACAAAACCACAAATAGAAGCAAACTAGAAACAAAATGAACTGAAGCAATAAGAAAATCATATTATTGTTGGAACTTTGAATTAAAACTAGAACATACCAGTAAAGAGGATAGTAAGCAGAGTGAAAGAACAAGAGAACACAATGGTTAGCCTTGGCTTGCAGCCGGCTAACTTAGAGCAGTAGCAAGTAGTACAAAAGATAGCAGGAAGTTTAAGTATGAGAGATAGTTTTTCAACTAAGAGTTCGTGTCTTGTGCTAATGAAAGACTAGGGTCTTTATAGTTTGAAAGCAGGTAGTAAAATAGGGTAGAAATCAAAGTCCATTAGTAATTAAGGAACTCAGAATCAATCAGTCAGGAAATCAAGGTAAGTACTTCCTTAAGTTAAGGGAATTAATTCAAACGGTAATAACCAGTAGTATATAAGGCAAGAAATCAGTATATGACTAATAAGGAAAGAATCAAATTTAGTAAGTATAAGGTAAACAATTAGTGCCAAGTTCAGAAAACCCCAATTAAGGAAATGGTTTAGTAAGAATAAAGTACCACAACAAATAAGGAAGGAAAATTAGTTAATTTGAACAGACGAGGTAGAAATTTAGGGTTTAAAAGAAAATCTTTCTATCAAACCATAAAATAAGGAAATCAGAATCAATCAAGAGGAAGTTATGATTCCATACTCAACATATAAATAGAGTAAGAACAAATTAGACGTAGTAAACATGCCAGGTTAACAATAGAAAGAGGCAAGTCTTGAACAATCGATGAACATAATCACATAGAGGTGGTATAAGTTAGGATAAGAATTCAGTAAGAACATATTTGAAGCACGGTAACCACAGAAACTTAACAAGAATTAAGTAGTCATGTTAACACACAGAACCAAACAAAGAAAATCTAGAAATATTAGGGATTCTAACACAGGCAGGTCGAAAAAGCAGTAAGACTATAGAATCAGTCGAGATATAAGTCTGAACATAAAAATCGGTTTAAACAAAGTGAGAAAGAAGTTTCGAAAAACCCTAACTTTAAAAGAAAGTAAAAACAACTTGAAATCGATGATTTTTGCAAAAAGGTTCGAGAACAGTGTAAAACATAAAAGGAACAAACTCGATTCGTTTAAAAATAACACAGATCTAAGAGATGCAAGCAAAATTTAGGGTTTCAAAAAAAACCCAAATAGATATGGAAGAACCTGCTTAGAACTTCAAAGATCGTAACAAATACAGTGTGATTTTGCTCAAAATCACACCAGAGTAGCCATGAACAGCCAAAACAACAAACCCTAGATACAAGTTGGCATGGCCCAGGGCCCTTGAAGGTCTCACAGAAGATGAGTGAGGCAATGGAGGAGCCATTGGAGGCTTGGGGTTGAAGGGTAGTCACCGGAGAAGACCAGAGAAGGGAGGCGGTTGAAAGGGAGGTTAGGGTTAGGTTGAGAGAAGAGAGGAGATGAGAGAATCTGAGGGCGGCGGTCTTTTAGAAATGAGGCTAGGGTTAGGGTCATAGGAATTTAAAAAGGTAAGAAGTAATACGGGCCGTTGATTTGGATCCCGGGTCGGGTAAATGTGTATAGGGTCTAGGTCAGGCAATTGGGTATGAAATTGGGTTGGGGTTGGGGTTGGGTCCAATTTAGGCTGTAATTGAAATGCCAATCTGGCTATAATTTAAAAAGCCAATTTCCCCTATTTAATTTATAATAAATAATAAAAAAAATTTAGAAAATAATTTTATGTACCAAAATGATTTAAAATATATATTTATCATTTTAAAAATATAATGACCAATTTTACACATATAAAAAGTAATCATACATTACATGGGCTAATATTGCAATTATATGCAATTTAGCCTAAAAAATACCAAATGCAATTATAAAAATACATAAAAATATGTTAACCATATTTTGGCATACATATAAGAATTAAATGACTAAGCCATCATAACAATAATTTGGAAAATAATTATTGGGGATTTATGAATAAAAGGGAAAAAATAAATCAATTTAAATCCCTAAAAATATGAAAAAAATTGCAAAAACCTTGTGCATGCTTATATGTACATGTATATACTATTTTAAATGTATTTATGCATAAAAAAATTTATAGGGAAAAACTAGGTATCAACAGCTGCCCCTCTTTATCCAGGAAGGATGAAAGAGTTTTCGGGTAAAGAAATGATGACTAATTTTGACCGGACGAGCTATTTTGAAAGACAGAGGCCGCACTCCGGTTTTCGAGTTGCCTACATATCCCTGGTTTTATAGGAATCAGGCCATGTGTAGTTTTGGATTCATCTGAGGAATATGACAATGAAATTACTACAAGAACGAACATGCGATGCGGCAGCGGCTACGGTGAGCGATTAAAGCTCGGGACGGTTGAGGGAACTGGAGTGAGATTGCTCCTGCTAGGATAGTGGTTGCTTACTGGTTATCTGTAGATAAAAGATGCTACAAACGTATTTGCGAAAATTTAAATATGATGCAGATTCCCTTTGGACCATGAAGGTTGCCTTTGGACGTTTAAAGATGACGTCCTTAGACCATGATGTACTGGGCCATGAATTGTTTAGTGAGGGATTCGCAGGCCATGAAATGATGTTCTCGGGCCATGACAATGGTGCCTCTGAACCATGGCGCCTTTGAAAAATGATATGCAAGTTCGAGAGATCCTCAGGTCATGGCATGGTGTCTTCCGGCTATGAGGATGGTGCCTTTAGACTATGACACCTTCGAATAGATTAACGATATTTCAACCCATGATATGCAATAATATGATGTTATCAAGACAATTCTTAGTCTTGCGAAATGGAGGGCAGAGCTTAGCCCGATTGGAAAGCAAATAGATAGTAAAATATTGCAATATCTGTGCAAAAGGGACAGCGCTTAGTCTCATGCGAATGTGGAGGCAAGGATTGGCCTCATGCAGGTATAGAGGAAAGGATTAGCCTTGTTTAGGTGGGGAGTCAAGGATTAGACTCATGCAAATATGGAGTCAAGGATTAGACTTATGCAAATAAGGAGGTAAGGATTAGCCTCATGCAAACGTGGAGTCAGGGATTAGACTCATGCAAGTAGGGAGGCAGGGATTAGCCTCATGCAAATAAGGAGTCAAGGATTAGACTCATGCATGTAGGGAGTCAGGGATCAGACTCATGCAAATAGGGAGGCAAGGATTAGCCTCATGCAAGTATGGAGGCAAGTATTAGCCTCATGTAGGTATGGAGTCAAGGATTAGACTCACACAAATTGGGAGGTAGGGATTAGCCTCATGCAAGTGTGGAGTCAGGGATTAGACTCATGCAAATAGGGGAGGCAAGGATTAGCCTCATGCAAACGTGGAGTCAGGGATTAGACTCATACAAGTAGGGAGGCAGGGATTAGCCTCATGCAAGTAAGGAGTCAAGGATTAGACTCATGCAAGTAGGGAGTCAGGGATCAGACTAATGCAAATGGGGAGGCAATGATTAGCCTCATGCAAGTATGGAGGCAATGATTAGCCTCGTGCAGGTATGGAGGCAAGGATTATTAGCCTCATGCAGGTATGCAGGCAAGGATTAGCCTCATGCAAATAGGGAGGCAAGGATTAGCCTCATGCAAGTAGGGAGGCAAGGATTAGCTTCATGCAAGTATGGAGTCAAGGATTAGACTCATGCGGGGAGCAAGTAGTAAGTAAAGATAGCGTGTGTCTTAGGTGGAGATGTATATTCGGTGCCTGATGGCTTGATTGATAGTGGATTTGCTTTGTGTATAAGGCTTTTACGCATTTTGCCTGCCAAGAGCCCTTTAAGGACTTTAGGCTTGTCACGTGGTCTCCTTTTTTTGTTTCGTTTTTTACTTAACTAGTATTTAATTGTACCCACTGTTAGTAATTAATAATACTAAAGTTAATAATATTCCCCTAATTGTATATCCACTTATTTATAAATAGAGAAGTGTAACGATCCGATCGGTCGTTTTGAGAATTTAAGCTTCGTTCGGCGGCATAAGGTCTTGAACTGCTTCATATTATGTGTATCGAATTTTGTGCATGGTTAAATTCAATTACCGGATGATTCAGAGTCGAATGGGAAGAATGATTCTAGTTTTGGAAGCTTAAGCGGTGAGAATTTGACCGGAATTTGACTTTTGAGTAAATGGCTCTGGAATGAGCTTTGGATAATGTCAGCAGCTTTGCATGGTAATTTTGGACTTAGTCGCGCGTCCGGATTTCGATTTGGAAGTCCGTAGGTTAAATTGAAGCATTTCAGCGAAGATTGGAAAAGTTGAAGTTTGGAAGATGGAGAAGTTTGACCAACAATTGACTTTTGGGATATCGAGGTCGGAATGCAATTATAAGAGTTGTAACATCTCCTTTATGTCATTTGGGACTTCTCTGCAAAATTTGGCATCATTCCAGGTTGATTTGATAGGTTTCGGCATGAGTTTTAGAAGTTGGAAGATTTGAAAGTTCATAAGTTCGATTCGTGACGTGATTTGCATTTTTGGTGTTGTTTGATGTGATTTGAGACCCCGAGCGAGTCCGTGTTAGGTTATAGAACTTGTTTGTGTGTTTAAACGAGGTCCCGGGAGTCTCGGGTGTGTTCCAGATGAGCTACAGGCTAATTTCCTCTATTTTTGGATTGCTGGTTTCTGGTGTCCGCTATCTTTCTTCGCGATCGTGAAGTGCCTTTTGTGTTCGCATAGTGTTCTTCTAACCCGCCTGATTTTCCTTCTTCACATTCGCATAGTATGCCTCATGATCGCGTAGCCCTACTCATCCCATTCACCGCGTTCGCTTCCCCCCTTCTTTGTTCGCATAGCAGAAACCAGGCCCTAGGCACTCTGATCATTTTCCTCTTCACGTTCGCGTGTCCCTTATGCGCTCGTGTAAGCTCCTGTCCATTGTTCATCGCATTCACGTCCCTTCACTCGCATTCGCGAAGGGTCTTTCTTGGCAGCCTCAATTTTCTTCTCCGTGGTCTTGACCCTTTCTCCGTGTTCGCTATGCATAGTCACCTGGGCAGAATATAAGTTTTCCAAATCGATGGTTAGACCAATTTCACCGTATTTTGACTTGTAGAGCTCGGTTTTGAGCGATTCTTGTGAGATTTTCAAGAAAATCGATTGGGTAAGTGTTCTTCACCTAATATTTGGTATACTCCATGATTTTATCTTGGTTTTTATCATTTAATTTGTGTTTTGGAAAATGGTGGTTTTTGAAGGAAGTTTTCAAAATGAAATCATGATTTGATGGACTAAATGGTATCGGAATTTGATAATTTTAGTATGGTTGAACTCGTATTGGAATGGGTGTTTGGGTTTTGTGAAATTTGCCGGGTTCCAAGGTGTGGGCCCGGGAGTCGACTTTCGGACCGATTTCTAGAATTTGATAAAGATTGAGGCTTTATGATCCGGAATAGTTCTTATGAGTTTTATTTGTGCTTCGAAGTTATTGTGGTTATATTTGAGCCGTACGAAGGTCATTTCACCCGAGAAGTTCATTTTTGAGTATCGCTTTTCTTCTTCGAGGTAAGTATCTTGCCTAACCTTGTGTGGGGGACTTCCCCTTAGGATTTGATTCTTCAATGTTGATTGTAGTCCTTGTACGTGAGGTGACGAGTGCGTGCTAGGACCTATTTATGGAAAATTGGCCTTCTAGGGTTCTTAGGTCCTTATATTCACTATGTTGAAGTTGTTCTTGATATGTTTCAGTTCCTATTTACTAGTTTCACCTCTACATGCTTTAATTAGAATTAATTGCTTTAGGATTCTGTAATGACACGACTGGTCATTTTGAGCAATTTTGCCCGGTTCGATAGTTTGAGGTAACGAGCAGCTTCATATTATGTGTATTGACTTGCGTGCATGGTTGAATTCAACTATCAGATGATTCAGAGTCGAAATGGGAGAAGGAATCTAGTTTTGGAAGCTTAAGTAGTGAGAATTTGACAGGAATTGGACTTTTTAGTAAACGACTCCGGAATGGGTTGCGGATGATTTCAACAGCTTCGTATAGTGATTTTGGACTTAGGCGCGCGTCTGGATTCAGATTTGGAGCTCCATAGGGCAATTTGAGGCGTTTTAGCGAATGTTGGAAAAGTTGAAGTTTGGAAAATGGAAAAGTTTGACCCATAATTGACTTTTGTGATATCGGGGTCGGAATGCTATTCCGAGAGTTGGAATAGCTCCGTTATGTCATTTAGGACTTGTCTGCAAGATTTGGCTTCATTCTGGGTTGACTTGATAGGTTTCGGCACGATATTTGGAAGTTGGAATGTTTGAAAGTTCCTAAGTTCGATTCATGTTTTGATTCATTGTTTTGGCATTGTTTGATGTGATTTGAGACCTCGAGCGAGTCCATTTTAGGTTATATGACTTGTTTGTGTGTTTAGACGGGGTCCCGGGAGCCTCGGGTGTGTTCCGGGTGGGCTATGAGTCATTTTTCCTTATTTTTGAACTGTTGTTTCTGGTATCTGATATCTTCCTTCGAGTTCGCGAAGCCTCTTCTGCGTTCGCGAAGTGTCTTTGCTTGTCACCTCAATTTTCCTTCTTCGTGTTCGCGTAACACGCCTCGCGTTTGTGAAGCTCTGTCTCTTCCATCATTGCATTCGTATCTGTCCATCGCGTTCGCGTAGTTATGCCATCCCACTCTCCGCGTTCGCGTTCTAGTTCACGCGTTCGCGAAGAGCAGTCTTTGAGCCATCAGACTTCCCTTCTTCGCGTTGGTGGACGCATTGTCGCGTTCGCGATGAGCAACCCGGGCACCTTCATATTTCTTCTTCGCAAATTCGATACTTCCTCCGCGTTCGCGATGCTTTAAGACTTGGGCAGAATAAATGGTACTCTATTCCGAGGGTTTGCCATTTTCACCATTTCTGGAGTTCTAGAGCTCAGTTTTGGGGCGATTCTTTGTGGGTTTTTCAAGCAAAATGATTGAGTAAGAGTTCTTCACCTAGAATTGATTTTATTCCATGATTTTGTCTTCATTCTTATCATTTAATTTGTGATTTGGGTTGAGGAAAATGTTGGTTTTTGAAGAAAAATTCTAAAATGAAAAATCATGATTTGAGGGACTAAATGGTATCGGAATTTGATAAATTTTATATGGTTAAACTCGTATTGGAATAGGTATTCTGTTTTTGTAAAGTTTGTCGGATTCTGAGGTGCGAGCCCGGGGGTTGACCTTTGGACCGATTTTTGGATTTTGTTAAAGATTGAGACTTTATGATCCAGAATAGTTTCTTATGTGTTTTATTTGTGCTTTGAAGTTTATTTGGTTAGGTTTGAGCTGTCCGGAGGACTTTTTACCCGAGAAGTGCATTTTAGAGTATTGGTTTGTCGTCTTTGAAGTAAGTATCTTGCCTAATCTTGTGTGGGTGACTTCCCCTTAGAATTTGAGTCTTCTATGCTAATTGAAGTCCGTGCACGCGAGATGATAAGTGTTTGCTCTAACTTATTTATGGGAAATTGCCTCTAGGGTTCTTAGGTCCTTATGTTCATTATGTGAAAAGTATTCCGTTATGATTGAGCTTCCTAATTGCTTAAATTACCTCTATATGCTCCATATGATGTTATTAGCTTTCCTCTAATTCTTACTTGTTACTTGACCCTTAATTACCTTAATTGAAGTGATTGCCTTCCTTATTGTTTTGATACTTCTTGACTGTGAGTTCCTCTATGACTTCGTGAAAATATGTTATATGTCTAACTGTTGTGGTTACCGGTGTAGTTATCACATGCTTATTATGTCTTGTTATTTTGTTAAGGTTATTGTGCTTCTTGGTTTTTCTGTGATCCTTATTATGTACTATTCATGCTTAAATTGACGATTATTCATTTTGAACAAGACTTATGACATTCTGTTGGTAATTTGACCATTTAGCAGATGATTTTATCTTAAACCCTGTAGGCATGATTTTTAAGTGCAGAAGCTGATTCAAAAACCTTATAGGCATGGCATCTAAATGCAGAAATGATTTCAATCTTATGGTATGGTTTCTAGAATGTTGAACTTATTTAAAACTTATAGGCATGATATCTAAATACAGGAACTAATTGTAACACTTATTAGCATGAATGACTAAGTGTCAAAACTAATTTCTATATGTGTTTCCTATAGGCATGATTTCTAGGCGAGTAAAGCATCAATCAATTGCCAAGCGGACTTAACAAGGAAATTCCTAGAAACATGATTTCTAATGCACACACAAAGGTTTTGAAGACATGATTATCGATGCAAAATTGAGAAACGACTTAGAAGCAAGTTTTCTAATGATGAAAAGGATGAAAATTTAGGATTTAAAGAATTAGATGAGTCCTATAGGTATGGTTTCTAATGTACATATGTAAACAAACATCGCAGCAACCTATAGGCATGATTTCTACCCGTTTCCAACAAAGACATATATAAGAATCCCTCCCAGTTTTACTAATAACCCCAATATCTGTCCAAATATAAATGAATTACAGAATGAAACTGTTATGTTATAGGGAGCCTGGATAGGCCCAAAACTAAAGTTGGAAGCCAGGCCTTCAACCACGTCTGAAACATGCCAATATTCGCATAGTACACCCAATGGTCTTCTGGTGCGTCAAAGTTCCCAAGGGCCTCAGGGACCCCGGGCAATGCTCACTCAAGAAAACCTATTAAAGAAACATTTTTGTGAGCAAGTTCTGGAAAGCCAGCCTCAGTGTGTCAGAGTTCAAAGGAGTCTCACGGACTCCTAAGCAGTGCTCACACTGGAGGGGCAGGACCTATATGTTCTAAGAGTAGGAGTTTAAAATAGGAAGTAGTTTTAAGAAAACAATTTGGATTTTCTGGGGTAAATAGGAACAAACAGAGTCATTTCAACACTTGAAATTCATACAAAGATTCTAGCAATCAAACAGTAGACAGAAACAGGATCACAATCACCTCAAGCAAAGTTTCAATTGACTACTACTAGATGGGCATATGGACATGTATTAAACAAAGAGCATCAGGCTGGGATCAAATTACCATTCAGATAATCATGTAGAAAGGTAGCAGAAGTTAGAAGCATAGAAATTATGAACTAATCAGGAACCTGCTACGGGTGAATATTTAATATTGGACAGGAAGCATGCTAGTTTAGAAACAAGTAGACATGGGTCTAATTACATAGAAACCAGTATGTAAACATGTTGAAAACAGGAAACACATAGGCCTAATTAAACAGAAGTGGACATGCTTATTAGGATCAGTGAACATGAAGCGCATGGATCTAATTAGATAGAAGTATGCATGCTAATAACAAGGAGCACACAGATTTAATCACATAGGAGTAGTCATGCTAAAAACATAAAACACACAGGTTTAATCACTTAAGAGTGGGCATACTGAAGAAACAGAAAGCACATAGGTTTAACTACATAGAAGTTTGAATGTGATGTTTTAGACTTCAATACCACACAAGAGAGGGGGGGGGGGATGATTTGTGTGGTACCTAATTTTAGCTTAACTTTATTATAGAAGCACCTGGTTCTTGTATGTGTTCCAACTACTACTGTTGCGGAATAATAAATACAGAAAATAAATAACACAGAGATTTTACGTGGAAAACACCTGGCTCAAAAGGTGAAAAAACCATAACCTACCTTCCAATAGGATTTTCCCAAACTCTCCACTAAAATCAATGAGCCAAAAACTGCATTTACAAAAACTCTTTTGTAAACCAAGGATTAACTCCAATCCCGTTGTGGCACACAACCTCAACTGTTGCGACAACTTTAAGTTAACTCTAACTTGAAAACTCTACGTACCTAATACAATTGCTTCTAAATAAGCTGAAAGGTACAATGTAAAATCACCTACTACAAATGAACTAGAATAAAAGGACAGATACTTGGAACTGGTTCTTTTATCTGGTTCAAGTAGCTTCAGGTTTGCACGCTTGAATCACACATAAATTGCTTGCAAAATTGCCTTGCTATTTTAATTTGCTCTCAATTGATGTTTAACTTCTGCTTATGTACATTACCTGTAAAAGAGAACAACACTGATATTTAAGGAGTTAGCAATTAGAGATTGACTAGGATACGGATGCTACTCTTCCATGGTGGAAGAGTTCTAGTTGATCTCATACTCTTAACTCTATCATTTTCTCAACTCGTGTTCTCTTTGTGTAATGAGTCTTTCTCCTTATCTAATATGCAACCTTTTCAATCATGATCAGGAGATATCACTTCTGATAAGTTAGGTTTATCTAATTCACGTGCATCTCACATGTTTGAGTTGATCATAACTGTGCTTCACAAGATAGACCTAGTCCATGTCTGAGTTTCTTTGTCAGTCTTCAAAACTTCACCTTTACTTGGGCCAACAAATTCCCCTTTTTTGATGATGACAAACTCTGTGATTTTCACTCACTTAAGCCCTGTCAGAACTCAGCTTATTCATCAATACAAAGTTTAGAAAAATTCACTTATCATCAAGGACCAGGTTCATTAGGTTATAAATATCACCTATTCAGAATATGTAAAGCACAATATATCTTCCCTCTTTTGGCATCATCGAAAAGTTGCATAAACAAAGTGTGAGTCCCAGAAATTTAATAATCATGGCTACCAAGGCAACTGCAAATGCAATCATGGATCAATCATCAGTAATCAAGCAAACATATTTAAACTATCAAGGAAATATTAACCGTTAACAAGAGCAAAAATAGTAGATATCATTTATAGAAGATATGTTGCTACCACAATCCACAACCAGAAAGAAAAACTATTCGAAACGTGAGCAAAAAGAAAGAGAAATCCCTAATCTGGGTCACTAATGGTACTAGACAGGTTCAGGAGATGAAAGCTAGAAATCCTAAGGTTTGGGAGAGCTAGAAGATTGGTTTTGGGCTTGGAGAAGGTTCAACATATTTTGAAGAATACCTTCATTCTTCTCATTTTCCTTGGTGGGCTTAGTTCTGAGAGCATCCCTCTCAGATTCAACCTTTGCTAAGCGAGCCTTCAGCCTAGCTATCTCAGCATCATTTGCTCCACTCTCTGCAGTAGGGGTCTGACTTTGTTGTTTATAGGTGTCTTCTTAGATGAACCAAGTTCATTGGGAATGGCAGTGATCTCATACTCACAGGCAATCAAGGTGTTGATTCCAAAGTGATCTTTGCTTGAGGCCATTTCCCACTTCTTCAGTGGCACCTTGCAGCGATCAAGAACAGTAGTCAAAATGAACCCATAAGGAGTGGCATGGGCCTTGGAGCCATTGATAACCCTGTCCAGCAGCTTGATAATGAACGCAGGCCAATTGATTTGCCTTGTACTTTCAAGACACTCCATCAGCACCAAGTCCATGTAATTAGTAGTGTGTCTCCTTTCCTGTCGAGGCAGCAGACACTTGTTGACAAATTCAAACAAGACTTTGTGTTGTGGCCTCATTTCACTCTTCTGCACAACCCTATCCTCATTCACATCTACAACATCACAGAATCTCCTGGTAATTTCAAGGGCAGTAGGAAGGGAGTCCAGGCATGGCCACCTTTGCCTTGTGTAGTCATCATACCCTTCAGAGGGTATGTCAAGGATCTCACCTAGCTTCTTTGCATCAAAGTTCACTTGAACTCCTTTCACCATGCTAGTAACTCTGCCATCCTGAACCTCTGTATTTGCTGTGAATTCAATGATCTCATTCCTGACTAGCCTTCCATCCATCTGAAGGACCATGTCCTTCCAGCCTTGAGCAGTTAAGGCATCCACCAATCTAACCATTCCTGGTTCCACCAAGTCTTTTAGCAATCGAACCTTTAAAATTTTTCTCTTTCCAAACTTGGCCAGCTTGTCTTGTTCACCATCCGACTCACTCACTTCTTCACCACTCCATTCCTCATCTTCAGTAATTTTAACTTGTTTGTTTTTCACTGTAGACCTTGTCCTATTGGCCGATGAAGGTTCAACAGCCTTAGACATAGATGAAGACTTCTTGGAAGAAGTCTTGGTCTTTTTGGGCTTGGGAGTCTGAACCTCCATTGTTGTTTGTTCCTCCTGATGGAACTGTTCTATCTCCTCAACATTAACAGCTTTAGAGGACTCTACAACTTTAACTTTTCCTTTATCCATCCTCTTCTTCTTGCTTCCGGCCAAAGCCTTTTGCAATTCACTCTGTTTTACCCTACTTCTTGTGGCTCTTCCCTTTGGCAAGGGAATTTCAGCAGTGGTTGGGTAAGAAGCCTTTCTTTTCTTGGAAGGTTTTGCAGTACTGAGAATCTTAGGTGTGGGTGTTCTCCTTTTCTTGGGATTATAATTGGCACCTACTTTCTTCAGAAGGTCTTTTAGGGTTTCTTCAATAGATGAATAGGGTTCATTCACATAAGAACTTAAATTGACCAAACCCTCAGCAGCCTCCCCTGATCCACTTCCCCCTGTTTTCTTGCCACTTTCTCCTACAATTTCAACTTCATCCCCACAAATTGCTGGTATAATTGTCTCAGAGGTGGGTGATGAATCAACCACCTTCTACCCTTGTTCCCCTCACATCACAGCTTGCACCCTCTCTCTTATTTTCTTTTTCATTTTTCTTTTTACTCCTCTTCTTCCCAATTCAGGCAATTTCACATTCCTGACAGACCCAACCAAAACAAACCTATTTTCTAAATTTTCAGCCAAAGCAGAACTTACCTTAAAAGGGGGGTTTTGAGCCTTCTTAGAGTTAGAATACCCAGGTCCTTCCCCCTCACTTGCACATCTGAACGAATCGTCTGAGTTCTCAGAATTTTGGGCTTGAGCAGCCTTCAATTGTGCATTTAATCTCTTTGACAGTGCACCTGAGGCTACAGTTTTTTGAGCTAGCATTTTGACACATCTTTTCTTAGGCTGGGGGTTTGTAATGGGTGGAGAAGGTGTGGATGAACCAGAAGGGGATGGTGGTGGAGGGGTCCTTGGATTATCTTGAGGGTTTGACATAGTAACTAGTTTCTTGAGAGAGTTTGTGAGTTAGGCTTTTGGAAGAGAAAACAATTGCAAGTGAAATAGATTTTTTACGGTTTGGAATAGTGGGGGTGGTAGAGGGTGATGATGGGTATTTAAAGATAGAGACATATTTAATGACTAACCGTAGCTTTTAGCAGTCAATTAGAGGTCTAATCAATCTGAAATTTCAAGGTGAATGAACGGTTAAGCTTCCCTAGATTGTAGGCATTTATGTGGTGAGAACTCTAGTAGAGACGGAACTGGTTCAAAAAAAAAATAAACGGATAGGATTTTCTGATCTTTTTGAACATAGGTAGGACTCTGCTCATGATTTAAATATTTAATTTTCTAATTGTGTAGAGTATAGAAAACATACCTCGTTTTTCAGATGACCAATACTGATGAACCAGGTTCTTCTTTTAGAATTCTCTTGATCATGCCTTAATTTACCAAAATAGAGAAAATTTTGTTAGAGATCAGTGAGTCATATCAACACATGTCACAGGAGTATACTTTTTACAATATGAAACTGAGCAAAAGTTAATCTAGATATTTAAACAAGCTCCAGATTTCCTAGCCAAAGAAATGTTTTTTTCAATTATTTTTTTCATTGTGCATTCTGAGCTGGTCTCATTATGTGATTTTAATCATCCCTAATTCTAACCTGCTCCTTTCAAAGCTTTCTCTACTCAGTGTTTTAGTAAAGATGTTAGCAATTTGTTTATCAGTAGCACAAAATTCAATAGTAATCAGTCATTTCTCATAGTTGTCCCTTAAGAAGTTATGTCTAAAATCTATGTGCTTAGTCCTCTTATGATGAACTAGGTTCTTGGTCATACTAATAGCACTAGTATTATCACAAAATATAGGGATGCAACCAACTTCAATGCCAAAATTCATATGCTGCTATTTGATCCACAACAGTTGAGCACAACAAGAGGCAGCAACAACATACTCAGCCTCAGCAGCGGATAAGGCCACTGAATTATGCTTTTTAGTGGCCCATGATACCAGACATGACCCAAGGAAGTGTGCCATACCTGAGGTGCTCTTCCTATCCACCAGGAAACCTGCATAGTCAACATCAGCATATCCAACTAGATTAAAATTACTACCTTTAGGGTACCAAAGGCAAAGATCAATAGTGCCTTTCAAATATCTCAGTATCCTCTCGACAATAGTCAAGTGAGATTCCTTAGGATTTACTTGAAAATGATCACAAAACCCTACACTGAAAAATATGTCAGGTCTGCTAACAGTAAGATACAAAAGTGAGTCAATCATACCCCTATACAACTTCTGATCAACAGATGAACCAGGTTCATCTATGTCTAATTTAGTAGCTATTGTAATGGATGTGTCTATTTCTTTTGATTCATCCATTTTAAACTTCTTAATCAGCTCTTTTGCATATTTTTGCTGATGGATCATAGTTCCATTTGGGTTTTATTTGATCTGTAAGCCTAAGAAAAAGTTAAGCTCACCCATCATACTCATTGAAAACTCACTTCCCATTATTTTGGCAAATTCCTTACTCAGTTTGACAGTGGTTGCCCCAAAAATTATGTCATCAACATATATTTGTACTACAAGAAGATCCTTACCTTTTTCCCTCAGGAATAGAGTACGGTCAATTTTACCTCTCTTGTAGCCATATTCAAGCAGGAATTTGGACATTCGTTAATACCATGCTCTAGGAGCCTGCTTGAGTCTATAGAGAGCCTTGTCTAATTTGTACACATGTTCAGGACACTCCTTGCTCTCAAATCCTAGAGGTTGTTTGATAAATACTTTTTCCTTTAGGTAGCCATTTAGGAAAGCACTTTTGACATCCATCTGATGAAGAGTAAATTCCATGTGAGTTGCAAAGGCTATCAGGAGTCTTATTTCTTCCAATCTTGCAATTGGAGCAAAGGTCTCATCATTGTCTATGCCTTCCTCCTAGCCTTGTTCCTTGAACCACCAACCTTGCCTTGTTCCTTGTAATAGCTCCATCTTCATCAAGCTTGTTTCTGAAGATCCATTTAGTGCCAATTACTGATCTGTCCTTGGATCTTGGAACCAGATGCCAAACTTGACTTCTTTCGAACTGATTGAGTTCGTCTTGCATTGCATTTACCCAATCTGCATCCTATAAAGCCTCAACAACATTTTTAGGTTCAATAAGAGATAAGAAAGCATCAAAAGCACACAGATTCTTTAATTGTGATCTAGTTCTAACTCTAGAGGTTGTATCAGTAATTATGCTCTCAATGGGATGAGAACTTTGATACTTGTAAGGTTTCACAACCAACTAGTTTTTGTTTGATGTTTCTCCCATGTTCTGTTGCTGAGGAACAAGATCATGGACAAGTTCCATTTGGGGATTGGTTTTAGTTCTTCTTTAATAAGTTCCCCCTATCAGGTTGCCCTGGATGGAAGAACCTGTTCCATCACCTGTTCCTTCCTTTGGTGCAGTTTCAGCTTGAGCTGTGACTTTACTCAATTCTTTTACTAGCCCAATAGCTTCATCTTCATGTTCCTGTCTCTCAGAAAGAATGTTAGTTTCATCAAAAACTACATGTAAACTTTCTTCTACACACAAAGTTCTTTTGTTATACACTTTATAAGCTTTGCTATGTGAAGAATATCCCAAAAATACTCCCTCATCACTTATGGGATGAAACTTACCTAGGGACTCCTTTCTATTATTGTGCACAAAACACTTACATCCAAATGCCCTAAGATGGATATATTTGGTTTTCTTCTTCTCTATAAGAGGTCTAGTCATTCACCTGTTAATGATATAACATGTAGTGTTTACAGTCTCTACCCAGAAGCTATGGGGTAGTTTACTAGAAAAAAGTATAGTCCTAGCCATATCTTCAAGAGTCCTATTCTTTCTTTCAACTACACCATTTTATTGTGGAGTCCTAGGGGTAGAGAACTTATGATCTATACCATGCTCATCACAAATTCAACAAACTTAGCATTTTCAAATTCAGTTCCATCATCAGACCTAATTGATGCAAGTTGATTACCTAGTTGTTTCTGAGTTTTTCTAATAAAGGTAGTAAACATGTCAAATGCTTATCCTTAGATGTTAAAAACAATACCAAAGTAAACCTAGAGTAATCACAAACAAGTACCATCACATATTTCTTACCACCTCTACTCAATGTTCTCATTGGACCACAGAGATCCATATGAACTAGTTCCATCGTCCTGGTCGTGCTTACCACTTTCTTGCTTTTAAAAGAAGATCTTACCTGCTTCCCCCTTGCATAAGCCTCACAAACTTTGTCTTCCTTGAACTTGATGTTAGGTAACCCTATCAGCAGGTCCTTGGAGACAAATTTGTTGAGTTGATTTAGACTTGCATGACCAAGTCATTTGTGCCACAAGAGGGGATCATTGTCCAACACAATCAAGCAAGTGAGTTCATTTTCTGAGAGAGTGGACAAATCTACAATATAAATATTCTTTACTCTTTTTCCCTGCAAAACAATCTTGTCAGTGGTAAGATTAATCACAAATCATTTAGTAGAGGTAAATGTTACCAGGTTACCTTTGTTACACAGTTGTGATACACTGATTAGACTATATTTCAAGCCATCTATCAAGTAGACATTCTCAATGGAATGTGAGTCTGTCTTACCTACCTTTCCAACCCTAATGATCTCACCTTTTTTCCCATTTCCAAAGGAGACATTACCTCCTTTTAGGTCCTTAAGTGAAAGGAACTGGTTCTTACTTCCAGTCATATTCTTTGAGCATCCACTATCCATGTACCATATTTGGCTATTCCCTTCACTTGAACCTGCAAAACAAAATCAGGGGTTAGTCTTAGGAACCCAAACTAGTTTGGGTCCTTTTCTATAGGCAAAGGGGTGAATTAAATTCCTTTTAGCCCATCCAGACAGCCTATTTTTCTCTTGAACAAAGGTTTTGTTTGCTTAAATGGCCTTTTCTTTTGCATCACACTCACTTTTGTAATGACTAGTGTTGCCACAGTGTGTGCAGATTTTATTCTCAGGAAGTGTGATGTACTTGCTTTTAGGATCCCACTTAGGTGTTGGGGTCCCATAGCGAGTGCTCTCTTGTTGCTACTGTGGTGCTCTTGTAGCCAGGATAGTGCATCAGAGGACTTATTCCATTTGCAAGTTTTGTCTAGTTCATGTTTCACCTTGCCTAGATCTTCTTTTAGGACTCTTATTTGCTCATCTGTCTTGTACAACTCATCCTTCATTTTTCTTAGATTTTCTTCTAAAGTGAGGTGTATGAGATCAGCTTTCTTTTTACCTGTTCCTAATTTCAGTTTTAAATTTTCAGATCTAAGTTCTAAGACAGTGGTGTCAAGTTCAAGAACCTGTTTCTTCAACTCAGTACTTTTACTATCACTTTCACTAGCCCTGAGTTCTAGATTTTTACACATGGCCTTAAGGATCACACATTCCCTAGACAGTTGTTCCTTCTCATTATTTATGACCTCAGACTCATCAATGAATTCTAGCAGTAATTCAGATAGTTTTTTTTAGACAAAAATTTAATCTTGTTTTTAAGATGAATCACATTACCTCTTGTTCATCATATGATTCTCCAATTGCCATAAATGCTTGTTTATCTCCAATTTCATCTTCTGAATCCTCATTTCAGGTTTCTCCCCAAGCAGCAACCATAGCCTTTATTGATCCTTTGTTCTATTCCTTCTTCCTGTTTCCCACTGAGGACAGTTCTTGATCATGTGGTCAGTTTTCCCACATTTGTAACAGCCCTCATTGGTCTGTTTTTTAGGAACCCTTGGTTTGTTGAAGGTTGCACCTCTTAAATAAACCTTTCCTCTCATTAGGTACTTCTTGAAATCCCTTGTGACCATAGCCATTTCATCATCCTCTAAGTCAGATCCTTCAGCTATTCTGAGAGCCAGATTTCTTTCCTTCTTGGGTGCATCCATCTTCATGGTTTGCCTTCTCAGTTCCTAGGCAGTAAGGTTTCCAATTAGCTCATCCAACTTGAGAGTAGCAATGTTCTTTGATTCCTGAATGGCAGTGATTTTGCTTTCCCAATTTATTGGCAGGACCCTTGTCAAGATTTTCTCAACCTTGTCTTCTTCAAGGATAATTCTTCCAAGAGACTTAAGTTCATTTGTTAGTATTGTGAACCTTGTGTGCATCTCTTGGATAGTTTCTCTTTCCTTTATGGTAAAATTCTCATATTGAGAATACAACAGTGTTCCTCTTGATCTCTTTACTTGAGGAGTTGCTTCATGGGCCACTTGTAGAGTGACCCAGATTTCCTTAGCAGTGGTACAACTTTGAATTCTGTTGTACTCGTCTGGACCTAGTCCACACACAAGCCATTTCTTGGCCTTGACATTCTTTTCCCATTTCGTCAAATCTTCAGCAGTACAGTCAGCTCTTGTCTTTGGCACATCCACTCCTTCAACATTCTTCTTTGTAGTAGCTAGGGGACCATTAATAACTATGTCCCGGAGTTCATAGTCTTCTCCTATGATGTGGTCTCTCATCCTGTTCTTCCATCAGGAATAATACTGGCCATTAAAGAGTGGAGACCTAGCAGTGGATTGACCTTCCCAGTTTCCAGGTGGTGCACTCATCTTGATCTGTTCCTAAGGTGTTAGCCTCTCTAAGGATAACCTGCTCTGATACCAATTGATGTTTACTTCAATACCACACAAGGGGGGGGGGGGGCATTTGTGTGGTACCCAATTTTAGCTTAACTTTCTTCTATGTGTTCCAACTATTGTTGCGGAATAATAAATACAGAAAATAAAGAACACAGAGATTTTACATAAAAAACACCTGGCTCAAAAGGTGAAAAAACCATGACTTACCTTCCAATAGGATTTTCCCAAACTCTCCACTAAAATCACTGAGCCAAAAACTGCATTTACAAAAACTCTTTTGTAAACCTAGGATTAACTCTAATCCCGTTGTGGCACATAGTCTCAACCGTTGCGACAACTTCAAGTTAACTCTAATTTGAAAACTCTACGTACCTAATACAATTGCTTCTAAATAAGCTGAAAGGTACAATGTAAAATCACCTACTACACTTATATTTAAGGTGTTAGCAATTAGAGATTGACTAGGATACAGATGCTACTCTTCTCAACCCGTGTTCTCTTTGTGTAAGGAGTCTTTCTCCTTATCCAATATGCAACTTTTTCGATCATGATTAGGAGATATCACTTCTGATAAGTTAGGTTTATCTCCTTCACGTGCATCTCACATGTTTGAGTTGATCATAACTGTGCTTCACAAGATGGACCTGGTCCATGTCTGAGTTTCTTTATCAGTCTTCAAAACATCACCTTTACTTGGGCCAACAGAATGATAGCAAAAGTGGAGATATACCAGTTAAGAGATAGCAAGAGGAACGTAAAGCAAACAGGATCCAAGGGTTTAGCCTTGGCTTTCAGCCGGCTAGACAGTGCAACAAACAAAGAGTGGGAAGATTGTGATGGAGGATAAGAGCAAGAACTTTGTGTGTTTCTCTATGTATGTGTGTTTGTGTTTAAAGACAGAGTAAGGCTTATATAGCCTTGAGTAGAATAAAGTAAATAAGGTAAAGAAAGTTAAAAGTTTACAAATAAGACAAAGAGAACAATAGTCGACTAGGCTTAACAGGATCAATCAACAGGCAGATTCATAGAGTTAACCAAAAATAACACAGAATTCATGTCCAAATAAGGTAAGGGATAAGTCTGATAGCCAATTAGAATCAGAAGACTAAAAATCCGGTAAGTAACAGGGCAATTAGTCACACAAATAAGGTAACACAAGTAAATAGAGACCAATCTGGGGTCGGTAAGACAATCAGCCCATAAATTAAGCTTAATAGGAACAATTAAGGCAAGTAGTGCCAATTAGAAGTCCCAAAATAAGGAAAGTAGACAAAATTACAGGGAGTAATCACCTCAGTAAAACAAAGCAATTTCAATGATGACCGATTTTGAACAAATAAAGGCCGAACCCTGGTCTCTGAGTTTCCTACATATCCCTGATTTTATAGGAATCAGGCCATGTGTAGTTCTGGAGCCATCGGTGAATGAAGCCAATGGAGTTGTTATAGGAATGGTAGCCAGTTTCGGCAAAGGTTCTTTTGTGAAGGGTAATTTCGGATGGAGTTATGATTATGAGTCTGAAGTATGACGGTTGTATAATTGGGCAGATATTTGAACGGTTATAGAGTAAAAGTGTGTAATTGATAGGGGTCGATCACGTTTGAAATAATGGTAAAGCACGAATGGTAACCAGAAGGGTATGAATGGAAACCAGAGCAAAGGTTGCTCCTTTTGAAGAACGGTTACTTCCTGGATTACCTGCAAAACTTAAAACACAATGCATGCGAGTATATAGAGTATTGCGAGAATTTAAACATGATGCAAGTTCCCTTTGGACCATGAAAGATTGTCTTTAGGTAGTGAAGATGACGTCCTTAGACTATGATGTCCGAGGCCATGAATTATGATATAGGAGATTCACAAGCTATGAAATGGTGTTCTCGGGCCATGAGAATGGTGCCTCTGAACCATGACGCCTTTGAATAATGATGTGCAGTGTTGAGGGATCCTCAGACCATGACATGGTGTCTTCAAGCTATGATGATGATGCCTTCGGACTATGACGCCTTTGGACAAATTGGCTATACATCAGCCCATGAAATGTAGAGACATGATACCAAAGGTGACAACAAGATAGAGCTTAGTCTTGTGCAGAGTTTTGGGGAAGAGCTTAGCCCTGAGGAAAGAAGATGATGTAAAGTCTAAAATAGAACAACAATTACGTAGAGGGTGACCAGGCTTAACCTCACGAGAAGGCAGTTCTTAGCCTTATGCAAATATGGAGGCATGGCTTAGCCTCATGCAAGATTAGAGACAGAGCTTAGTCTCATGCAAGGAGAAGCAACACTTAGTCTTATGCAAATATGGAGGCATGGCTTAGCCTCATGGAAGATTTGAGACAGGGCTTAGTTTCATGCAAAGAGTAGGCAGTTCTTAGCCTTATGCAAATATGGAGGCAGGGCTTAGCCTCATGCAAGATTTGAGACAAAGCTTAGTCTCATGCAAAGAGAAGGCAGTGCTTAGCCTTATGAAAATGTAGAGGCAGGGCTTAGCCTCATGCAAGATTTGAGACAGAGCTTAGTCTCATGCAAAGAGAAGGCAATGCTTAGCCTTATGCAAATGTGGAGGCAGGGCTTAGCCTCATGCAAGATTTGAGATAGATCTTAGTATCATGCAAAGAGAAGGAAATGCTTAACCTTATGCAAATAAGGGAGGCAGGGCTTAGCCTCATAAAAAGTTTGAGACAGAGCTTAGTCTCATGCAAAGAGAAGGCAATGCTTAGCCTTATGCAAATAAGGGAGGCAGGGCTTAACCTCATGCAAGGTTTGAGACAGAGCTTAGTCTCATGCAAAGATAAGGCAATGCTTAGCCTTATGCAGAGAACAAGTAACAAGTAGGAGTAGAATATTTCTTAGCTGGAGATATATTTGCATTTTGTGGCCTGATTGTTATGAGGATAGTGACTTTGATATGTATATTTGTGAATACTCCTGTTGTGTTCACTGTGCCTGCATCCCAAAGAAAAATTGTGAGTTCTGTAGGGGAAGGTTGGTTCGTGTCCTTGTCTGCTTGCTCCGCTTTGTTCTGCTTTGGGGAACCCTGTTCGAGTTACCCTGGGTAATATCTGGCTGCCATAGAAATAAAGTTTTTTCGAAAAAATATGCACTTATTTGATGAAAGAGAATTATTTTAGAAACATAGTGGTATATAATATCACGTAAATGAACTAATGACTGTAACACTTTTAGAGACATTGCGGCTTCCTTTCATTAGAATTTTGAGGGTCCTTTTCAAAATTCTGCCCCAGTTTAGCGTGTGATGAAATTTGTTGAACCTTCTCCGGAATTTTGAGAATCCTTCTCAAAATTCCATCCCAGTTTCTTAGCCAATCTCTGACTGTCTTGCATACGATGGTACTGGCTGGACTTGCTCCGAAATTTTGAGGGTCCTACTCAAAATTCTGCCCCAGTTTCTGGTTCCGAGGGAAAATGAAAATTTTATTAAGATATGACCGAACCCACAGGGCTGCCTACGTATCCCCTCTTCAACGGGAATCAGGTCAAGCGTAGTTCAGTTACATCATATGAAGGAATGTAAACAATCTAAACATAGTATCTCTTGACTGCCTCTAAATTGATTGGTTTCGGCCAAACTTCTCTGTCCATTTCTTCAAGTATGAGTGCTCCTCCTGTTAGCATCTGGTGAACCATGTAACGACCTTGCCAGTTGGGAGAGAATTTCCCTTTGGCTTCATCTTGATGTGGGAAGATCTTCTTCAGCACCAATTGTCCCGGTGCGAATTGTCTTGGTTTGACCCTTTTATTGAGAGTACCCTTTTATTAAGAAAGTACCATTTTCAATTAAATTGGGTGATTCCCCATCACCCAATCTAAGCAGAACTGACAGTGCAACGTAACTGAAGGTCTCACCTCCTCCTTAGCCCATAACCTTAGAACAGAACCCAAACCTCAACATCTGAAATTCATCATAGGATCCGAATTCCACGTCATCACACTGCATGAACCTTAACAAGCTGAATCAAGCCAAAATTCCAATCCAAAATAGAATCACATGTTGCTCCACACAACTCAATTGCCCGAAGCAATCACCTCTGACCACCATAGCTGCTCAAATAACATCTTAGATGCCGACAATACACTTCACTTTGAATATAATCTTGTTTTGGACCTCCACATTGTTGCTCATGATAAAGAAACATATGGGAACTCTTAGCCGCCCATGAAGTCAACAAGTCAAGAAGCTCTCTCGCCCGCCAAGGGCCATTACCCAAATCTTAGCAGAAACACCCTCACACTTCCAAACACTCCTCACCCCCAATACCATAGTACTAATCTAAGGTCTAAGAACCCCATCTCAGCCAATACAAGCAACCCAACTAACAGCTCATCACTGAACCACACAGATCCTTACACTACACAATTCGTACACCAAACCAGCGATAACTCAATTATGCAACACAAATAAAGAAAAGCAAAGTATAAGAATTATCTAACAAGTACAACATGTGTTATAACAAAAGTGTAGTTCTTCATCAAATCGTCCTACAGAGGGAAAACACAACACCAAATAAACACAAGGAAAGGGTATCCCATATAACATCCGCTGCGGCGTGCAGCCCGCTCCCAAATACTCATCAAGCCAAAATGCTCAGGCTCACTGAACATATAAATACTAATATCAGGTACAACAGAGCGCATAGATAAGATAATGGGAAAAATGAATAGAAGTAATAAAACATGAAATAAGCAAGCACAACCAAGGTGAAATGAGCATATCAACATCACGAGGGCTATCTCACCCGCATCGCCATAAGGCCTGAACAGAATTACAACATGCGTGGGGAATAATCATACCACCTCACCGCCTAGCACAACATAAAAGAGTAGCACATAACATAGGCTAAGGGCACAAATAGTATCCATTCTACCCGATAACATAACCAAAATGACAATCTCACAGGGGCACACAAACTTGACCTGACACGAAACACGTATTCTCATTGAGCTTTCAAATAGCCCCCAACCCGACTCCTGATTATTTCCAAATAGGTAAATACCCTTTCCAAAAATCTACAATGACCTATCAATCATGCATGTTGTTAACTACCTCATCCTCAATGTTTATTCACAATACGTAAACAGGAAATGGTCCACATATGAGGGCATCTAGCCCCAAAACCTCAGGGATACCAAAAATTTCCATACCCAAACTCAACTACGTAAATCAAATGGCTGATATATCACTTATACCCTATCGTTCTGCTGAAGCACTCATATAGAGTTTCTGGCCTCATAACAAAACATGGACCTCGAAAGACTCAAACCCAGTAATCACCATGCTACCAACCACGCACTGCAAACCAGAACTCAAGGTCCTTTCCAAAAGTGCACACACTTTACAAATGATAGCCAACAATACCAACACCTTATCAATTGCTGATACCTATTCAGGAGAAATCCACAATGTACAACATATTCCTTATGGTCATAGTAGCCAGCCGACTCGAGCCATTGTCCAAACTATTGGGAACTCCCCACGATCCGCCCGCACACAACTAAGCCATTAGGACTGAACCTCCCCAACTCAGCTGAGTCACACAAACCGTCCAATCCAAGAGTGCTTCCACAACTGCTAGTAGAGAATTCCCATTCAAAAAGACCATTTACTTCTATTGCTATGCTGACCCAACATTACTGAACTGACTCATTTCTTCGGATAGTCGATATGCAATAATTCCCCTCAAAGCCCCACATACAGATGACCCTAGCATGAACCATGTAGCCTAGAAGCTCATAAATCACCGCATTTTCTCTGAAGTACCCCGTCCTGCCGCAACCACGGCGCCCACGCCGAATAGACCTTCTATGAATCTGAAGTTGTTCCTCCGACTCCCTTTGATGGTGAATGTAGATCCATTAATGACGTAGAAATACTGTAAGCCCCAGCATCATCACGTATAAGATCTCAGACCTTGGTCATACCCCAAATCCGGGAACCTACCAATACCACATATACACATACCTCAGGTTAAAACTGATATAAATCTGGCTCTACATCTGAATGCCGCCATTGGACTCCTCCACTTGGCGCAAAGCCATAGAAAACAACGTTTGATGATCCCCTAAACTAACCTTCAGATCTCGTACAACACAAATCACAAGGTACTCCAAGAGCACCAACTATTCCCAATCAACACCCACCTCGTGACCATTCCACAATCACGACGACTAATCGACCAATTAAACCTCCCCAAGCTTGCACTCATCAATCAGATGCCGGGAACCGCTACGCCTCCATATGAACAACTGAATAGCCTCTCAATACCTTCGTATCTCTAGTTTAGATGACACGTTGAGACAATGACTGAGGATCCCTGACTCCTTCGTGGCCCGTCTATAGCATCGCGAACCACTGACGCATAGCGAACACTGAGAGCGTAATATTATACACGAGTGGATGTAAAGGAACGTAAGTTATACACTTCAAGCTGAATCAATATCGCATGATAAGGAATGAAAGAAGTGGAATTTCCTAACAGTTCTGTAGCCTCTCGAAGATAAGTACAGACGTATCCTTACCGATCCGCAAGACTCTACTAAACCTACTTATGACTCGTAGCACATATGAATCTAGAGCTCTAATACCAACTTGTTATGACCCAAAATTCCCCCAAAGGAGTCATGATGGCACCTAGTCTCTAAACAAGGTAAGCCTAACATTAATTGAGATAACATTTATATTTGCTAACTTTAAATTAAATAACTCTTAACAAATTACAATTCCCAAAACCAGTGATACAAGACATAAGCCTTTCTAAGAGTAGTTATAAAAAATAAATACATCATTGTTCCAAAACAAAAGGAACAACTGGAACTAAGTACAAATTAAGGTGACTCTGAGGCCTGCGAACGCTGTAGTAGGTTTATCTTGAACTCCACCGCAACGACCCACACAGCTACTACCGATCGAATACCGGGATCTGTACACAAAAATATACAGAAGAGTAGTATGAGCACACCACGGCGGTGCCCAATAAGTATCAAGACTAACCTCGGTGGGGTAGTGACGAGGAACAGTCCAAACACCTACTGGTCAAATATATTGAACAGGATATGATAATAAACTATCAACCTAAAGATGACAAAGTAATATCAACAGCAGGGAAAGAACAATCTACAATCAGTAGAAACAATAAAGGGAAACACGGACGAAAATGAAAGATAACCAAATAAATTAACACTAACATAGCTGGAACACAGACAAGCAAAAATGTACTCAAACAAAGAAGGCGATGTCAGCTCAATAAATCATATCATTTCTGATACACAGTTCCAGCCATTTCAAACTCGATGTCTCATATCATAACCTCAATTACCAAACTTTTAGCACACCCGGCACCTTGTGCCGACATATTACTATCTCTCTTTGCACAACAATGTTCTCATGTTACTCAGTACATAGGGTCCATAACCAATCCAATTAAGATGTTCAAAGAGTCTCATTTACATAACATAAAGTAGAGTACAACTTCTAAGTCAATTAGGAATTCAACAAGAAAAAATGAAGTTATTTTTAGAAATTATTTGAATAAAGAAAGTACAATTTTCAATTAAAATACAACATCGAATAAATTATTACCTTTAACATGGGATTTAATAAATTAACTTAGTAGAAATTCCCTTTTAAGTAAAATACAACCTCAGACGATTTAAGGGAGTTTAATTGAGTAATTAATTGAATTAAAAATGAAACAATTATTGAAATTTGAAGTATTGAAATATACATATAAATATGACGAAGTATTGAAAACACTATGGGGTTCCATCACAAAGGATCACAACAATAAAGGAATCTGAAAAGTTAAAATACTTGAATTGCTAACCACAAATAAACACAACAAACAGAAAGTGCACGACATCACCCTTCGTGCGTTATCACTCTTCCTGACCATATGCATAACTAGAAATGTGCACGACATCACCCTGTTGATACCCAATTTTTTCCTCATATATTTTTAAATATGCATACATACTTTCAAAATATTGCACATATATTTACAAATATGCACAACTGTTTTTACAATTTTTCTATAATTTTTAAAAGCCTTAAATCAATTTATTTATGCATTTTAATTATATAAACATTCAATAATTATCCCTCATATTACTTTATGATGCTTTAATCATCTAAGTTCATCACTTGTGCTCATATAAGTGTTCAAATATTTTAGTTGTATTTTTACAATTACATTTATATTTTTAAGACTATAATTGCATATTTTGCAATAATAGCCCATACATATGCATAACTACATTATCTATACAGAAAATGACCTTTTACATTTTTATAATTTTAAGTAATTATTTTAAATCATCTTCATGCATAAAAATAATTTTTATCACTTAATTAACTATTGTTTAAATTATTTTATTGATAAATTGGGTATTTAACAAATAGCCCTTTAATTATGTCAAGATTCGGACCCCCCAGCCCAATTCAAATTAAACCATTAGCCCAATCTACCCCAGCCCAAATTAAATAACCCCTACCCGACCCAAACCTACTCTAATCGTGGCCGTTGATCTTTGAGATCAATGGTCCACTTTTCCCCTTTCCATTTTTAATCCAAACAACCCCCCAAACCCTCCCCATTCTCTAGAGACCGGTGCCCCCAAATGCTCTCAACCTCTCTTCTCTCTCAGATACCCCAAACCCTAGAAGCGCCGTCACCCCAAAAATCTCCCAAACCCCTTCGATCCCTGACTAGATATGGGGTTATTTGGTGTTTTGCTTCCCTATCTAACCTGCTACCTCTACTGGTTGTTCGATTCTTGCTGTCTTAATCTTGAAGAGACCTGACTCAGAGTCGACCTAGGCTCTTCATTTTCTTATGAACCCTCCTTGTGCTCATCAATGTTTGTGAGTATTGTTAATTTTGTGGCTGTGGTTAGATTTTTCCTTTACCCCGCCCCTTTTCTCAAAAACCCTCATCTTTTCAAATTGAATCTGTTCAGATCCTTGTAGGTCTAGAGCAATTCTGAGTTTATACAGTAGTTTTCTTTAAAAATCTCTTGTTCTCTTTATTGTTAATCGATTTAACATCCCTCTAGATTAGGGTGTCGCTTCCTTATTGTTTGGTTTTCAGATCTTTGTAGATCTGAAACGATTTCGAGTATCTATGGTATTTTCCTTAAAGATCTTCTGTTTTTCTCATTATTAATGGATCCTAAGGTTTTCTAAGAACTAGGGTTTCACTTCGTTTTGTTTTTGCAAAACTTTTCTAAAGTTCCTATGTGTTTGATTATCTTTTTCTACTGATTCTTTCATGATTGTATTACAGTTTTTAGTTTCTTTGATTGTCACTTCAATATTTGCCGGTTATTCCTTGACTAATTGATTGACTATCTAAACTGTCTAGGATTTGAAATTGCTTTGTTTTACTAAGGTGATTACTTCTTGTAATTTTATATACCTTCCTTATTTTGGGACTCCTAATTGGCACTACTTGCCTTAATTGTTCCTATTAAGCTTAATTTATGGGCTGATTGTCTTACCGACCCTAGATTGGTCTTTATTTACTTGTGTTACCTTATTTGTGTGACTAATTGCCCTGTTACTTGCCAGATTTTTAGTGTTCTGACTCTAATTGTCTATCAGACTTATCACTTACCTTATTTGGACCTCAATTCCGTGTTATTTGGTTAACTCCATAATTCTGCTTGCTGGTTGATCCTGTTAAGCCTAAGTGAGTGACTAATTGTTCTCTTTGCCTTATTTGTAAACTTTTAACCTTCTTTACTTTACTCTAATCAAGGCTATATAAGCTTCACTCTATCTTTAAACACACACACACATACATAGAGAAACACACAAAGTTCTTGCTCTTATCCTCCATCACAATCTTCCCACTCTTTATTTGTTGCATTGTCTAGCCGACTAAAAGCCAAGGCTAGACCCTTGGATCCTATTTGCTTTACTTTCTCTTGCTATCTCTTAACTGGTATGTCTCCACTTTTGCTATCATTCAAACTTCTATGTAGTTGAACCTGTGTGCTTTTTGTTTCTTCAGCATGTCCCCTCTTATGTGATTAAACCTGTGTGTTTTATGTTTTTAGCATGACTACTCCTATGTGATTAAATCTATGTGCTCCCTGTTATTAGCACGCATACTTCTATCTAATTAGATCCATATGCTTCATGTTCACTGATCTTAATCAGCATGTCCACTTCTGTTTAATTAGGCCTATGTGTTTCCTGTTTTTAGCATGTCTACATACTGGTTTCTATGTAATTAGACCTATGTCCACTTCTTTCTCCACTAGCATGCTTCCTGTCCAGTTTTAAATATTCACCCCTAGAAGGTTCCTGATTAGTTCATGATTTCTATGCTTCTAACTTCTGCTACCATTCTACATGACTGTATGAATGGTAATCTGATCCCAGCCTGATTTTCTTTGTTTAATACATGTCCATATGCCCATCTAGTAGTAATCAATGAACTAAGTTGAATCTAGGCAATGTGAAACTTTGCTTGAGGTGATTGAGATCCTGTTTCTGTCTACTGTTTGATTGCTAGAATCTTTGTTTGAATTCCAAGTGTTGAAATGACTCTGTTTGTTCCTATTTACCCCATAAAATCCAAATTGTCTCTTAAAACTACTTCCTATTTTAAACTCCTACTCTTAGAACATATAGCTCCTGCCCCTCCAGTGTGAGCACTGCTTAGGAGTCCATGAGACTCCTCTGAACTCTGACTCACTGAGGCTGGCTTTCCAGAACATGCTCACAAAAATATTTCTTTAAAAGGTTTTCTGGGGTGAGCATTGTCCGGGATCCCTGAGGCCCTTGGGAACTTTGACGCACCAGAAGACCATTGGGTGTACTATGAGAATATTGGCATGTTTCTGATGTGGTTGAAGGCCTGGCTTCCAGCTTTACTTTTGGGCCTATCTAGGCTCCCTATAACATAACAGTTTCATTCTGTAATTCATTTATATTTTGTTTGTAATAATAATTCCTTGAAAACAGATATTAGGGTTATTAGTAAAATTGGGAGGGATTCTTATATATGCCTTTGTTGGGAACGGGTAGAAATCATGCCTATAGGTTGTTGCGATGTTTGTTTACTTATGTGCATTAGAAACCATGCCTATAGGACTCATCTAATTCTTTAAATCCTGAATTTTCATCCTTTGCATCATTAGAAAACCTGCTTCTAAGTCGTTTCTCAATTTTGTATCGATAATCATGTCTTCAAAACTTTCGTGTGTGCATTAGAAATAATGTTTCTAGGAATTTCCTTGTTAAGTTTGCTTGACAATTGATTGATGCTTTACTCGCCTAGAAATCATGCCTATAGTAAACACACATAGAAATTAGTCTTGACACATAGTCATTCATGCTAATAAGTGTTAAAATTAGTTCCTGCATTTAGATACAATGCCTATAAGTTTAAATAAGTTTTGCATTCTAGAAACCATGCCAATAAGATTGAAATCATTTCTGTATTTAGATACCATGCCTATAAGTTTTAACTAAGTTCTGTATTCTAGAAACCATGCCAATAAGATTGAAATCATTTCTGCATTTAGATACCATGCCTATAAGGTTTTTGAATTAGCTTCTACACTTAGAAATCATGCATACAGGGTTTAAGATAAAATCAACCGCTAAAATCAGTAATCAGTTTACAACTTAGACACCTGATTTATAAAAAATCCTGTCCGGTTATTATTTAGGCAATCTTGTAGGTTGATTGAGTTTTGGGTTTTAAAACTGCTATTTTTCTGCTGCTTGAAACTGCCCGATTCAGGAAGTAATAGAATCAATAGGCAAACTGATTAGGTATTTACTACCTCGCTTTAATAAAACAGTTGCATATGTTGTGCTTGTCTAGATATCCTGCTATAGGACTTTTAAATCGTTTAAAAACTATTTGTTTGAGGCGTGCAATTATTTGTCTATTTGTGGAGGTAAATATGAGCCTTTAACTGCATCTTTATGTGATAGTCCTATCTGACTTTTGTTTGTCGCTTAGTTTTCTCCTTTTTAAACAACATAGGCGAGTCTAGAACTTCCTTAAATAGAGGTCCTTCACACCTCCAGGGCCACAGGCAAGGGACGGGTAATGCATGCATAAGACACGTACTGGATACTATTAGAGTGCTTAGGTAACAATAATTAAGGGGAGGGTAATCGGGTAGTAATGGATATGATAACTTGTGCGCTAATGCTATGTGTAGCACCCTAACTTGGGGACGATTACCAAGTATTGCACAGAAGTGATCCTATAGGCTAAAAAACCTAGGACCCCTTTTACTCCTTTTTTTAAATGTAATATCTATTTATGTAACTTGCTTTGTTTGCTTATAAGACTAATTCACCTAATTCGAGTTTGGCCGAGACCCACCATTGTGGACCTCGAGGGGTGCCTAACACCTTCCCCTCAAGGTTATTTCGAGCCCTTATCAAATCTCTGGTAATGCAAACTGGTCCTATGAGTTAATTGTTCTAGGTGCCCTAACGCACCTTAATCCGTTAGGTGGCGACTCTTCAAATCTTATACCGAATTCGCAAAAGGAAAAGGAGTTGTCCCAAATAAATGTCGAAACCCGGACTTCGCGAGGAAAAAGGGGGCGCGACAGCAAGGCGAATCTGCTGGGGATATTTTAGGCTCTTACCATAACGAACTTATTTTTGTGAATTAGTTTTAAAGCTTTATTCTGTTAATACATGTGCACCCTTTCCCTTTCCCCCTTATTTAGATTTAATTGCCTATTTCTCAAGCATTTATGATTTCCTTTACTACTGAAACTGACTTGTCTCCTTGTTTTCTTTCTTAACATCTTTCAATTATTAAATATCGCATTTATCAGTTTTAACGTGCAAATATGTGACAACATGCTATTTATTGTTGTATAAATCATGCTCAACATCATGTTCCACTCGTGCGTAATCAATCATATAGCAACGCTTGATGAGTGTTTGCGCTCTTCCTATATATCACCCTTTAAATTCGGAAAGGCGTATTTGCGGTAAAACTAATCGATCAGCGGTGCAGTTGACGGTTTCGTGCCTTTCCCCCCTCAAGTTGTCCACTTGAGGGTACCAGTCTAGACCTCTATAGAAACCTTACTCTATTTAATTGTACATGCATCATGGTCAAACCTAGCCGGGTTAATATGTTATCCAAATAATAACCATTTAAGATAAGCCTCGTCCAAAAATTCCATCGGGTTTTCCAAAATCCCAACAGACGCAACCACGATTTTGTGCATTAATTTTGGAGAAATAAGTGCCAATATTCTAATCATTGTTGTATAAATAGTCGGATCTGAAGGGGGAAAGGGCCTAACCATATTTATTTTGCAGAAAATGAGGCACGAAGTCCCCAGGTTCGGCATGGTTCGTAACATACCACCATTGTTGCTAGATTGGTGGGAAGATCTTCCACCAAGTGATAAAAATCATGTGAAAAGGGTCTTGGGAAATTTGCCTTCTCTGTTGGGCCTCCAACTGAACAACATATTTATCGAAGTTGCTAGAATGTTCTAGGACAAAGAAAGAGCCGTGTTTCGCTTTGGAAACATAGAAATGACCCTTCTCTTGGAAGAAATAGGGGGTTTACTAGGCTACCTTGGGATAATCGTAGTTTATTAGTACCAGAAAATCGCTCTACTAGGGGGTTTCTAAAAATGATGGGACTGAAAAAGGATGAGGGTCTGGAGTGCCTGAAAAATTCCTACATATCCTTCGATTTCCTCTATGAATGATACGGTTACAACAAATCTTACCGTATTTTCGATGACGAATTCTCCATCACTTCCTTGGGTTGGATCCATCGTAGGCTTTTTGTGTTCGTCGTCTGTTTCTTGGGTATGCTAGTGTTCCCAATTCAAGGGAAAAAAATCCATACCAGACTAGCCATGGTAGCCAAAACTTTGATGGGATCGAAGGGAAAACATATACCATCGTCCCTATGATCATAGCAGACATATACTGGGCTTTAGCACAGTGTCAGAAAGGGTACAAATACTTCGAAGGTTGTAATCTACTATTACAAGTTTGGATGTTAGAGCATCTCCAAAAGGGTAAATACCGTCAAGAGTTTCTGCGAAGACTGTGGAATGATCACATAGCCTTCCATCATCCTAAGAGAATGACTTATATCCCAGACAGGTTTGCTCAACCCGAGAATGTTGTAGGATGGGTGTAGTTTTTCAGCAATTTGACCAAAGATCAAGTTCAATGGATGTTCGAGTGGTTCCCTACCGACGAATTCATCATCAAATCCAGGGATGCTTCACACTTGGTACTGATCGGGTTGAGGGACATATACCCTTATGCTCCCATCAAAGTTATGAGACAGGCAGGCAGGAAGCAGGTCATACCACGAGTTGCTAAAATGAGTCACTACAGGGCAGATTTTCAGGATGTCGATATCCCACAAAAGTGTGAGGCTCAGCACATGTGGTATTTGAAAATTATCATGGAAAAGGATACCATCGAGCCAGATCGATATCACGCCGGTCATGTGCACTTATACCCATCATGGTTAGAAGATAACATAGCAGGAATATTCGATCCAAGGGTTGGTCCTGGAAATAGAGTCGTAGATGAAGTTGCCGAGGCAAAAGTGAAGTACAACAAACTGCGCAAAAGAGTTCACGAGTCCGAGGCCGAGCACATGGAGCGACACAAGACCGACATGGAACTAAACAATGAATGGATTGAGAGAGTTGTTAAATCTAGCGAAAGGTTGAAATATCTGGAGTACAGTCTGATGGAATTGGAGGGAAAGATGAGGAAAAGAGTCACTGATTTCCAGAATGCTGAAGGAAGCAAAGGATGACATTTAGCAAGGGCATACTTACTGCTGAACCTGCGCGAACTGGGGCATCTGATCGAGAAGAGCATCCAGCCTGGAGAAGGTCTTTCTAGGACCAAGTAGATTAGGTTTATTTTCTTTTTCAAATGTAATAAGGCCAAGTGCCATTAGTGACTTATCTTATTTAGTGTCGTTTTAGATTTATCTATTTTTACATTAATGAGATGAGGCAGTTATTGGCACTGAAATTATCCAAATCTATTTGTTGCTAGGCCTACCTCGGCCACAACGAGTCTCCCAAATTAGGATGCGAATTTACATTCCCGCAATATGTGTTTAAATAATACAAGCATTTCAGAATCTTTACTAACTTGGTTACCTTCGGGTTTTCTTTATTTCTATTATTTCCATCCCCTAAGATTGGTTCGCACATACTGACATCATCAGCATATCACATCAGATCTAGAGGTCCTCCTCCTCCTCCTCCTCCAAGTAATACGAAAAGCATAGGAAAAGCTAAGATGGATGACTTGAGTAGTATACAAAAAGAAAATGCTGAGAATATGGAAACTTTAGACGGTCGGAGTACTCCAGCCCAGAATGACTTGGTTTTGCGATTGGAACAAAAGATACTGAAATTACAAGGAGAACTTGAGCAGGTCCGTAATTTGGCAAACCTCTCCCTCACCCTAAACGTCCCAGATATTAACCAACAAAATGCTCAAAACCCAGTACCTCCTCAAAATACGCCAAACTAACGTCCATAAAATCCTCCCGTACCCTATCAGTACACCACACCACCTCAAAACCCCAATCCTTTACTGATACCAACACCCCCACAATGCCATCATTGACCAACCTGGTACCCACAAACCACTACTTATCACACTCCTCCGAACACACCACAACCTATTACTGATCCTCAAAACTCGACTAACGATCACCACTATACCCAAATCCCTAGAACCCACCAAAAAAACCCCATTTACGTGGAAACAATACCCCACTCCACCAATCTCTTATACTCAACCAATCTCTTATACACTAGAATCCGCCGAGAAGGACCTTCTCATCAAGAAAATGGCCGAGGAGCTTAAGAAGTTGACAAATCGAGTCCAGGGTATTGAAGGAGGCCAAGGGATAGGAGGTCTGAACTACGAAGACTTATACATACAACCAGATGTGGAAATGCCAGAGGGTTAAAAACCTCCCAAGTTTGAGATGTTTGATGGAACGGGTGATCCCAAGGTCCATTTGAGGACTTATTGTGACAAGCTTGTGGGGGTCGAAAAAGATGAAAAGATCTGAATAAAGCTCTTCATGAGAAGTCTTACGTGAGATGCCCTATCCTAGTACATAATCCAGAATCCTAAGAAGTGGGTCAATTGGGTAAGCATGGTATCAGAATTTATGGACTGGTTCAGGTTCAATATGGAGAATACGCCAGATCTCTTCTATATCCAGAACCTAAAAAAGAAGCCAACCGAGACTTTTCGCAAGCATGCTACTCGGTGGAGGTCGAAAAAAGCCAAGGTTAGACCGGCATTAGACAAGGAACAGATGAACAAGTTCTTTGTCAGGGCACAGAGCCCACAGTATTATGAAAGGCTAATGGTCATTGAGAATCACAAGTTCTCCGATATCATCAAACTCAGAGAAAGGATTGAAGAGGGTATCAAAAACGGGATGGTGATAAATTTTGAGACACTGCAGGCCACGAACAAAGTGTTGCAATCAGGTGGCATATCAAAGAAGAAAGAAGTAGGGGCAATAATGGTGGCCCAAGGTCCAAAATCTCCACTCACATACCAAACACCTCCACCTGCATACCAACCCTCACCTCCCAAATATTCCCAACCCACCACCGCCTACCACACTTATAACACCCAGCCAACCTACTATCATTCATCTCCAACTCGTCTAAATTACCAAAAAACCTGACCTAACTTTGATCGCAAACCATCCAAACAATACACTGCCATTGCTAAACCCATCGACCAGTTGTATGAAAGATTGAAGGCTGCTAGTTATGTCACCCCTATTCCTGCTGTGGCAATGGAGAATTCAACTCAATGGGTCAACCCAAATAAAACATGTGTATATAATTCCAGTATGGAGGGGCACACCATTAATGAGCGCCGGACATTGAAAGATAAGATCCAGACATTGATTGATAACAAGGTCATACATGCAAAGGAAGCTACACCCAACGTCGGCAACAATCCTCTCCCAAATCATAGGGGTGATAGGGTACATGTGATAAAAACTGATGAGGAGTGGGATCCTAAAGGATCAATTGGACTTTTCAAAGAGGGCGACGATCCTAAAAAGCCCGCAGTCACTCTCAACCCTATTGTGGTCCAGGTATAGCTGGCGTTGAGGTCAAAGTAACCGCTTCGGTTCCATATGAGGTAGAAGTAACACCACCTACAGCCACACCTGTTCCATTTGAAGTAGAAGTGGCCACACCTTTCATAGTGACAGTAGTAACCACGCCTCCTTTCAAGTCCAACGCCATACCTTGGGATTACGTTGCTGAAGTTAGGCGAAAGGGAAAAGAAAAGATGGAAGAATCTGATGTCACACAAGGAATGATCAGAAGGAAGGATCTACACACCTGAACATTTGGGAGGATAGAGAAAGGGGCCCGCTACCAAGCCACCTGTTATTGAAACTGGACCAGATGATCTTTGGAGGAAAGTACAGGCAAGGGAATACTCTGTCATCGATCATTTAAACAAGATCCACACCCAGATATCCATCCTGTCACTATTGCCAAATTCAGAGGCGCATAACTCTTATGAAGGTGTTAAATGAAGTTTATGTGTCCAACAATATCACCAGCGGAGAAATGGCCAACATGGTAGGGCAAGTTCTGGAGAGTCACAAGATCACCTTCCATGAGGATATATGAACTACCGCCTGAAGGGTTAAGTCACAACAGGGCATTGCATATCACGGTATAGTTTGAAGACAAATTCATCGTCAGGGTCCTAATAGACGGGGGTTAGAGCCTCAACATTTGTTCATTGACTACTCTGAAAAGATTGGGCAAAGATTTCCACGAGATACAGGCAGGAAGTATGAACGTGAAAGCCTTTGATGGGTCTCAAAGGGCCACGATTGGGGAGATTAACCTTTGCCTATAGATGGGGCCAACTTGGTTCGATGTTAAATTCCAAGTGCTTGACATATCAGCTACATACAATCTTCTATTGGGTCGACCTTTGATACATGCCGCTAGGGCTGTGGCTTCCAAGCTACACCAGGCCGTGAAGTTCTAATGGAACCATCAGGAGGTGATTATTCACGAAGATGGAAGTAACCCTATTTACACCAGTCAAACTATCCCGATTATCGAGAATATGAGAAGGTTGGGTGGAGAAACTTATCACCACATTGAACATGTCAACGTAATTAAGAAGGATAAGTGGTAGAGTAACAAAATAGAAAGCATACTGGCATGGTCTGGGTATGAACCCAGTAAAGGACTTGGGAAGAATCTCTAGGGCATTACCAAACTGATACAATTGAAACGTCATGGCACAACTTTCGGGATGGGATATCCATACACCTGGCAAGAGTATGATGATTGGTCGCCTCTATGGAATGGTCCTTACTACCCTCTCGAGCAGCCACTACCATACCTGTGTTAGACTTTTCACCAGGCCGATACGATATGGGGATCTGCAGAGGAAGAAGCTTTGGCTGGGTTGAAAAACTTGTTCCTGGAAGATGAAAATATGGATTGCAATGTGATAATGGATTAGGAGGAGGAAGAAGGTCTCACCATTCAAACTGTGGAGAAGGGAGCCGTTCTCAGGAATTGGACCACCACACCATCTCGGGCCCGCTGAGTCCCTGGGTTTCTGGCATTTAGCCTGATTTATTTTTATAGCCATACTAGGCATTTCAAATGTTTTCAGTAATTTTTTTTTTAAAAGACGCAGTTTGTTTCGAAATAATTGCTCGATTCATCGAGCCATACTTGTTTTGGATATTTTTCAAAGTTTAATCAATGCATTGCTATTTATCATTCATTACTATCTTTCATATTTTTTTTTCTACAGTGTTATTATTACTTTTCCTAATGAACCGATGACTGTGACATGTAATGAGACAACGTAACATAAGGATAGTGACTCAGAAGAAGATGATGAAATACATGAGGAAGTTGTCAAAGAGGTTGAGAACTTTGAGAACAAACCTAAGTCCAACCTGGATGAGACTGAAGCAATAAATTTGGGAGACGTCGAAACTGTCAAGGAAACTAGCATAAGCATTCACTTATCACCATCAGAGAAGGAAGAATACATTCATTTCTTGAAGAAATATGAGGATATCTTTGCATGGTTATATGATTACATGACCGGCCTGAGCACATCCATAGTGGCTTATAAGTTGCCTACCAATCCAATGTGTCCGCCGATGAAGCAGAAACTCAGAAAGTTCAAACCAGATATGAGCTTGAAAATCAAGGAGGAAGTCACCAAGCAAATCAAAGCCAAAGTCCTCAGGGTAGTTGAGTACCCAACTTGGTTAGCCAACATTGTACCAATTCCAAAGAAAGATGGGAATGTTAGGGTGTGTGTTGACTATCGAGATTTAAACAGAGCAAGTCCCAAGGACGATTTTCTACTACCAAATATACACATCCTGATCGACAATTGCGCCAAACATGAACTCTAATCCTTTGTAGATTGCTTCACGGGTTATCACCAGATCTGGATGGACGAAGAAGACGCAGAGAAAATAGCTTTCATTACACCGCGGGGAGTGTACTGCTACAAGATGATGCCATTCGGTCTAAAAAATGCTGAGGCTACTTATATGAGAGCCATGACAACCATCTTCTATGATATGATATGCAAGGAAATAGAGGTATATATTGACAACATCATCATCAAATCCAAGAGGGCCGCGGATCACATAGTAGAATTGAGAAAGTTCTTTGACAGGTTAAGGAGGTACAATCTAAAATTGAACCCCGCAAAATGTGCATTCGGGGTTCCTGCGGGAAAGTTGCTAGGATTCATAGTCAGCCGCTGAGGAATCGAATTGGACCCATCCAAAGTGAAGGCTATCCAAGAGTTACCACTACCAAAGAGCAAAAAAGGACGTGATGAGATTCCTAGGAGGCCTAACTACATCTTCCGCTTCATAGCACAGTCCACAGTTATATGTGAGCCCATCTTCAAAATATTGAGGAAAGATGCTGAAACAAGTTGGACTAAAGATTGTTAGAAGGCTTTTGACAAAATCAAGGAATACCTGTCCACACCACCAGTCCTAGTCCCGCCAGAACTTGGGATACCTTTGCTACTCTATCTATCTATATTAGATGGAGCTTTCGGATGCGTTTTGGGACAACATGACGAGACAGGGAGAAAGGAGCAAGCCATATACTACTTGAGTAAGAAGTTTACACCTTACGAAGCATGATACTCTCTGTTGGAATGCACTTGCTGTGCTTTGACCTGGACAACCCAGAAATTGAGGCATTACTTCTATGCCTACACCACATACCTTATATCCATGATGGACCCTCTGAAATATATCTTTCAGAAGCCCATGCCAACTAAAAAGTTAGCCAAGTGGCAGATACTGTTAAACGAGTTTGATATCATCTATGTAACTAAGAAGGCGGTCAAAGGACAAGTATTGGCAGACCATCTTGTTAAAAATCCTATGGGAGGAGAATACAAACCCTTGAAAACATATTTTCCTGATGAAGAAGTATCATTCATAGGAGAGGACATTGCTGAAGCTAACGACAGTTGGAGAATGTTCTTCGATAGAGCCGCAAAATTCAAAGGAGTGGGCATCAGAGCAGTTTTGGTATCGGAAATAGGACAACATTACCCTATATCCGCGAAGCTTAGGTTTCCATGCACCAACAACATGGCAAAATACGAGGTTTGCATCATGGAGCTCAATCTGGCCATCGATATGAATATACAAGAGCTGCTGGTAATTGGTGATTCGGATCTTCTGGTACATCAGGTTCAAGGAGAATGGGCTATGAAGAATACCACGATACTACCATACTTGTATCATGTGCAGGAACTAATGAAGAGATTCACAAAGACAAAATTTAAAATGAGTTCGCAGACGCACTGGCCACTTTGTCGTCAATGATACAACATCCGGATAAGAATTTCATCGAACCCATCCCGGTGAGGATCCATAATCAACCGGCTTACTGTGCTCATGTTGAAGAGGAAACGGATGGAAAACCTTGGTTCCACGACATCAAAGAATATTTGGCGAAAGGAGAATATCCAGAACAGGCAAACCATACTAAGAAACGCATCTGCGGAGGCTGTCCAATCACTTCTTCCAAAGCGGAAGGACCCTGTATAGAAGAACTCCTGATCTGGGGTTATTAAGGTGTGTTGACGTAAATGAGGCTTCCAGATTGCTCGAGGAGATACATGCCCGAACTTGTGGACCACATATGAATGATTTTGTTCTAGCCAAGAAAATACTCAAAGCTAGATATTTTTGGATGACCATGGAAATAGATTGCATCCGGTACGTACAGAAATGTTACCAATGCCCGGTACATGCAGACATGATAAGGGTACCACCTAATGAACTCAATGCAACAAGTGCACCTTGGCCTTTTGCTGCCTAGGGAATGGATGTCATCGGTCCGATCGATCCCACCACTTCAAACGGGCATCGGTTCATTTTGGTAGCCATCGAATACTTCAAAAAATGGGCAGAGGCTGCATCTTACAAAGCTATAACCAAGAAAGTCGTCACAGATTTTGTCAAGGATCGTATTGTTTGCTGATTTGGGGTTCCTGAGTCAATTATCACTGATAATGCTGCCAATATCAACAGTGATTAGATGAAAGCCATGTGTGAAACCTTCAAAATCAAGAATAAAAACTTTGCAGCATATAGGCCTCAAATGAATGGCGATGTGTAAGCCGCCAATAAAAACATCAAAAAGATACTAAGGAAGATGGTAGAAAATCACAAACAATGGCACGAGAAGTTACCCTTTACCCTATTGGGATACCACACTACGCTCCGCATGTGCTAAAGGTTTGGTAATTGAGGTTATTTATGAGACATTGAGTTTGAGGTGGCTGGAATTGTGCATCAGAAATGATATGATTTATTGAGCTGACATCGCCTTCCTTGTTTGAGTACACTTTTGCTTGTCTGTGTTCTAGCTATATTGGTGTTAATTTATTTGGTTATCTTTCGTTTTCGTCCGTGTTTCCCTTTATTGTTTCTACTGATTGTAGATTGTTCTTTCCCTGTTGTTGATATTACTTTGTCATCTTTAGGTTGATAGTTTATTATCTTATCCTGTTCAATTTATTTGACCAATAGGTGTCTGGACTGTTCCTTGTCACTACCCCACCGAGGTTAGTCTTGATACTTACGAGGCACCGCCGTGGTGTGCTCATACTACATTTCTATACATTTTTGTATACAGATCTAGGTATTCGATTGATAGTAGTTTTGCGGGTCATTGTAGTAGATACTCAAGGTAAAACTGTTGCAGCGTTCGCAGGCCTCAGAGTCACCTTCATTTGTACTTAGTTCCAGTTGTTCCTTTTGTTTCGGAACAATGATGTATTTATTTTGTATAACTACTCTTAGAAAGGCTTATGACTTGTACCACCAGTTTTGAGAATTGTAATTTGTTAAGAGTTATTTAATTTAAAGTTAGCAAATATAAATGTTATCTCAGTTAATGTTAGGCTTACCTAGTTTAGAGACTAAGTGCCATCACGACTCCTTCGGGGGATTTTGGGTCGTGACAGATTTACTCTTATTGCCTATTTGACTCTTATTTGACTTAACTGAAGATTTTACCTCTTCTATCGTCATGCTATCTTTTTATAACCGCTTATCTTTAATTGAAGTTATTATTATCTCATCCTAATTGTTTAGTCTTAATTGACGTTATGATTATCTTCTGATGCTTATCCTAAATTGAATTATTAAATATCCTTCATAGTTGCTCAACCTTAAAAGAAGTTTAGATATCATATATCTTAGTTGATTTGTCCTTATTTGGAACTATTTGGCTCGTGTTAGCTTCCTTGTGTTGAATTGTATATTGTGGGATCGTTGCTACATATTAGTTTTCCCTTGTTGAGCTGTTCTCTTTAAGCCTAGCATTATTTATTGTGGTTATTCCTTGCAAACTGGTTCTACTATTTCTTTGTGATTTAAAGTCCTTGAGTTGATTTACTTGATGTACTTTGTATTATTGTCCTTGTTGTTGTTGTTGTATTGGTTGTGGTGATGCACGAGGTTTCTACCGTGCGATTGTTGACATTATGATGCACAAGGTTTCTGCCATGCTATTATTATTGTTGATATTTGCACTTGCGGCGAGACAAGGCGGGATATGTATATGTGGGTTGCACATGTGGAGAGACAAGGTGGGAACATTATTATGTACGTGTGGCGAGACAAGGCGGGCTTTCACTTTACTATTGTACACGTGGCGAAACAAGGTGGGCTATGTCAGGGATTGATTTGTGATAGCCTGGGGGCATTCTTGTTGTTGATATTTGTGTAGTGCTACACTTACCTATGTGAGCTTTATCCTATGAAATTTGTGAGAAAAACATCTACATGTTGTTCGTTCTTTTCCTTATGCTTATTTGCTGGTATGAACTATGTTAGGACACTTTCACAAGCATACACATAGTTAAGCACTCTTATCAGATAAAAAGTTGTCTTGATGTTATTTAGTATAGATGCACACCCTTGTTACTTTCCTTCTATGTGAGAATGGATCTATTGGCACATGTGTCGTCAGTGCGGTTATGAGGTGTTATGAGGGCACAGGATGCCAAGGGTTAGGGTTCAAGTATTAAGACCCATGAGTTGTGATTTGTCGGGGGATCAGTACCTCGTGGAGTTATTGACTAAAACTTGATGTAAAAGTAGTTGTAGTTGCTAAGTTATTACTTGTTCTTGTTGTATATGTGATTTCGGATTCAGGTTGTGTTCCATTCACACTTCTGTGTCAATTTTATGATATTCCGCTAGCACTTGTTGTTTCCTTTTCTTTATTGTTAGCCATATTGCGTAATCTTTAAGTAGATATCATATTCTGTTGTTCCTATACTTATACTTGTTCAGTTTATTAGACCAATAGGTATCTTGACTATTCCTCGTCACTACTCCACCGAGGTTAGTCTTGATACTTATTGCGCACCGCTGTGGTATGCTCATACTACACTTCTGTACACTCTTTTTGTACAGATCCAAGTGTTTGATCGTTAGTAGCTATGCGGATTCTTGCTGAGGAGACTCAAGGTAAACCTGCTACTGCATTCGCAGGCTTCGGAGTCACCTTCCTATTTTGCATTCACACTATTTTTACTTATTTCCAAACAGTTGTATTTAGAAGTTGTAGCAAACTCTGTAGAGCTTATGACTTGTACCACTAGTTTTGGAAAAATAGTAAATTTTATAGAGATTTCTATTTCAAGACTGTTAAATTTATATATTATCGTTGTTATTTCAGTAAAATGTTAGGCTTACCTAGTCCCTAAGACTAGGTACCATCACAATACCCAACAGAGGAAAAATTGGGTCGTGACGAGAAGTAACTCAAAAGTCAATCACAAGGGTTTAAATCCGTAATAAAAGTATAATTTTTATGCACTTAAAGCAAGATTAAAAAATTCTATAATTAGCATATGTTTAAATTTTTATAGATTTGAGGAGTGTTACAGTTATGGAACCAGTAACTTTTACTTAAACCTTATATTTGTATTAAAACTTTTGTTAAATATTTAATTGCAAATGAATAACTAAAACACTTTATGAGTTATGAGTTCGATAATAAATTTCAAACTCATAAACTTTTCTGGCTCGGCCTATGTTGGGCGCTAATGAATGTGATCTTGATCCTCACTAAATAGTTATGAGACGTATTCAACCATCTGACCAAAAAAGAAGAAGTGATTGAGAAGTAGACTGTCACGACCCCAAATACCTGGTCGTGATGGCGCCTATTACATTACTAGGCAAGCCAACCCAAACATTTATCACAACCCTTTTTCTTTTATAAAGCCATTTTTCTAGCACGGGTTTAAATACCAATTTTTATAAGAAGTGTCTAAAACAACTAAAAATGTGCGGAAATCAATAAAACATAAAACAACACAGCCCAAACATCTGGTGTCACAAGTCTAGAGCCTCTAAATACACAACCGACTGTCTAATACATCAATAGTCTGAAAATATAGAAAAAGAACAAGATAGGAAGAAGGAAAGAAGGGTTGCGGACGCCATACAGCTACCTTGCAATCTCTGGCAAACTCTGGATAAGCTGAGGACTCTCACTCTGTCGCTCGGGCACTGGATCAGCACACAAGGTGCAGGGAGCAACGTGAGTACGCCAACTCAGTAAGTAACTAAAGTAAATAAAGTCTGAAAGTAGTGACGAGCAGTTAAAAACATATAAAGGAGTAAACAACAGCATAACAGATCAAATTCCACAGTTTATAAACCAGCTTTGTCATTAAAACTTCAGTTTCAATTTGGAATGATTCAATTCATTTACTTAGCAATTTTCAACGGAGGCTTATTTTAAGAGAAGAGTGAAATCAGTGAAACTATCATAAATGGGCCCCTCGGGCAAGGTATCACTCAGAACATGGCCTCTCAGGCAGCCTCTCAGTCACTCGTGACTCAGCTCTCGTCACTCAGTACACAATCTTAGCAATCAGGCTCATTAATATCTCATAATACTAATATTTATAGTAACCGCTGCGGCGTGCAGCCCGATCCATAGTTTATAGTCGACTACGCTTATTGGGGTGTATAAACTCCGGAAGAGCTCCTACAACCCAAACGTCTTATCACTGCGGCGTGTAGCCCAATCCAATATATATATATATATATATATATATATATATATATATATATATATATATATATATATATATCGTTGTGGCGTGCAGCCCGATCCATAATTCATACATATATAAATATCCTCACCATTAGGTTCTCAACCTATCTCAGTCATTAACCTCACAGCCTCTCGGGCACAACAGTAGAAATTAGGGAACTCAGTCCAAACAGTCCTCACATTTAAGAAGTAGAGTGATAAAACCAATTTTAAACAATAAACAGGTAAAACATGACTGAGGATATGCTTTCAAACAAGTAGAGTGAGGAAAACAGTAAAAATGCCCCTAGGGGTCTCAACAGGTCGGCACAAGGCCCCAAACATGGGATACAACCCATAATATGGTATAATGACTAAAGTACGGAATATCATAAGGTTTTAAATCAAATATGTGGTGTAATAGTCGCTACGGGACGGACCAAGTCACAATCCCTACCGGTGCACGCCCACACGCTCGTCACCTAGCATGTGCGTCACTGCATTTATAAAAACAATTCAAATATCGGGGTTTTGTACCCTCAGTTCCAGATTTACAATGGTTACTTACCTCAAACCGGTGAAAATACTACTCCGCGACACCTTTGCCCCTCAAATCGACCTCCACTCGCGACGAATCTACCCAAAATAGGAATCATAACATTAGAATAGGCTTAAGGGACGAAGCCCATGCGAAATAAATCAAGTTATACCAAAAATCCTGAAATTGGCCAAACCCGACCCCCGGGCCCACATCTTGAAATTCGATAAAAATCTCATCAACGGAAACCTTATCCTTCCACGAGTCCATACATACCAAGAACACTGAAATCGGAGTCCAAATGGCCCCTCAAATTCTCCTTTTAAAGTCTCTTAATCTCAAGCCCTAATCCCCAATTTCAACCTTAAATTCCACTAATTATGGCTCTAATACGTGAAATAATACCATAAGAACGAGTTTTAGGTCCAAAATCCTTACCTCAATGAAGTCCCCTTGAAATCCTTCTTCAAAATCGTCCAAAAAGCTCCAAAGTCGACTTAGAAATGGTGAAATAGCTCAAAAATCGCGAAGGAAACAATTTATACCATCTGGCCCAGGCATTTTCGCACATGCGGCCCAGATACCGCTTCTGCGGTACCGCATTTGCGTCGATGAGCCGCTTCTGCGGCTTTCACTTAATGGTCCAAAACTGCATCTGCGACCAAGTAGTCGTACCTGCGCCATCGCAGGTGCGGTCAGCCAACCGCATCTGCGACTCTTGCCCTTCTCCTTCTTGACCGCTTCTGCGGTCCTTTCCTCGCATCTGCGGCATCGCACCTGTGGTCCCCAATCCACAGGTGCTGAAATACCATAACAGAAAAATTTGTAGCTTCTCAAATTTCCCAAACTCTCCGACAACAATCCGAAATCATCCCGAGGCCCCCGGGATCTCAACCAAAAACACAAACATGACCCATAACCTTATTCAAACTTATACCAATCCTCAAAACACCTCAAACAACATCGAATCAACCAAAACACATCGGATTCAAGCCTAAGTTTTCAAAATCTTCTAAATTACGCTTTTGATAAAAAACCCAACCAAACCACATCCGAATGACCTGAACATTTACACACACATCCCAAATGACACAACAAAACTACTGAAACTCTCGGAATTCCATTCTGACTCCTATATCAAAATCTCACCTATCAACCGGAAATTGCCAAAAAATCCAATTTCGCCAATTCAAGCCTAAACCTACCTTGGACCTCCAAAGCTCATTCCGATCTAGCTCCTAAGTCCCAAATCACCTCCTGAAGCTAACCGAACCATCAGAACTCACATTCGAGCCCTCTAACTCATAAGTCAACATCTGGTTGACTTTTACCAACTTAAGCTTCTTCAAAAGAGACTAAGTGTCTCAAACCTTTCCAAATCCTTTTCGAACCCGAACCAATCAACCAGATCACATATAGAACCATTAGACAAGGCAATAAGAAGAGAAAATAGCGGAAACGGAGTGGTAACTCATAAGACGATTGGCCGGGTCGTCACATCCTCCCCAACTTAAACAAACATTCGCCCTCGAATGAGTCAAGAAACACACTTGAAGCCTCAAACATGTGAGGATATCTACTCTGCATCTCCCGCTTGGTCTTCCAGGTAGCCTCCTTCACGGGCCGACCTCTCCACTGCACTTCGACCTCAACTTTCGAACCTGACGCTCCAAAATAGCTGCTGGCTCCACATCATAAGTCAAATCACCATCCAACTGAACTGTGCTGAAATCCAGGACATGAGATGAATCCCCAATATACTTCCGGAGCATAGAAACATGAAATACCAGATGCACACTCGACAAGCTGGGTAACAAAGCAAGCTCATAAGCCACCTCCCCAATCCTCTGAAGTACCTCAAAAGGCCCAATGAACCGAGGACTCAATTTACCTTTCTTTCCAAATCTCATAACACCCTTCATGGGTGAAACCTTCAATAGAACCTTCTCACCAACCATGTAGGACACATCTCGAACCTTCCTATCGGCATAACTCTTCTGTCTCAACTGCGCTGTACGAAGCCTCTCCTGAATCACCTTCACCTTTTCTAAAGCATCCTGCACTAAGTCTGTCCCCAATAGCCTAGTCTCACCCGGCTCAAACTAACTAACTGGAGATCTACACTGTTTCCCATACAAAGCCTTATATGGATCCATCTGAATACTCGACCAGTAGCTGTTGTTATAACCAAACTCTGAAAGCGATAGAAACTGATCCCATGACCCTCCGAAATCAATGACAGAAGCACGCAACATGTCCTCCAATATCTAAATGGTGTGCTCGGACTGCCCATCCGTCTGAGGGTGAAAAGCTATGCTCAACTCAACCCGAGTACCCAACTCTCGCTGCATAGACCTCCAAAACTGCGAAGTAAATTGAGTGCCCCTATCTGATATGATGGAAACTAGGACACCATGCAAACGAACAATCTCCCAGATATAGATCTCTGCCGACTGCTCTGAAGAATAGGTAGTACACACAGGAATGAAGTGCGCGGACTTGGTCAGCAGATCCACAATCATCCAAATAGCATCGAACTTCTTCAAAGTACGTGGAAGTCCAACTATAAAGTCCATAGTGATCCGCTCCCACTTCCACTTTGGAATATCCATCTACTGAAGCAAGCCACCCGGTCTCGGATGCTCATATTTCACCTGCTGACAATTGAGACACCGAGCTACAAATCCCACAATGTCTTTCTTCATTCTTCTCCACCAATAATGCTGCCTCAAATCCTGATACATCTTCGCGGCACCCGGATATATGGAATACCGTGAGCTGTGGGCCTCCTCCAGAATCAACTCCTGAAGCTCATCTATATTGGGCACACAAATCTGGCCCTGTATCTTCAACACCCCATCATCACCAATAGTCACATCTCTGGCATCATCATGCTGAACTCTATCCTTAAGGACAAGCAAATGCGGATCATCATACTGTCGCTCTCTGATGCGATCATATAAGGAAGACCGAGAAACCACACAAGCCAATACACAACTAGGCTCCGAAATATCTAACCTCACGAACCGATTGGCCAAGGCCTGAACATCAACTACAAGAGGTATCTCCCCAACTGGAATATATGCCAAACTACCCATACTCACCACCTTTTGGCTCAAAGCATCGGCCACCACATTGGCCTTCCCCAGATGGTACAATATAGTGATATCATAATCTTTAAGCAACTCCAACCACCTCCGCTTCCTCAAATTGAGATCCTTCTGTTTGAACAAGTGCTGGAAGCTATGATGATCAGTAAACACCTCACAATACACACCATACAAGTAATGCCTCCAAATCTTCAACGCATGAACAATGGAAGCCAACTCCAAAGCATGAACGTGGTAGTTCTTCTCATGGGGCTTCAGCTGACGAGAAGCATAAGCAATAACTCTACCCTCCTACATCAATACACAACCAATACCAACTCTCGAAGTATCATAATACACGGTATATGAACCTGAAGCTGATGGCAAAACTACAACTGGAGTTATAGTCAAGGTTGTCTTGAGCTTTTGAAAGCTCTCCTCACACTCACCGACCATACAAATGGAGCCCCTTCTGAGTCAACTTGGTCAAGGGTGATGCGATAGATAAGAATCCCTGAACAAACCGGCGATAATAACCCGCCAACCCAAGAAAACTGTGAATCTCTGTGGTGAGGACGGTCTGGGCCAACTCTGAACCGCCTTTATCTTTTCCGGATCAACCTAAATACCCTCACTGGACACCACGTGCCCCAAGAAAGCCACTGAACTGAGGCAAAACTCACACTTGGAGATTTTGCATAAAGCTTCTCCTCCCTCAATCTCTGCAACACAACTCTCAAATGCTTCACGTGCTCCTCCTGACCACGTGAATACACCAAAATATCATCAATAAAGACCATGACAAACGAGTCAAGATAAGGCCGGAACACACTGTTCATCAAATGCATGAACGCTGCTGGGGCATTGGTCAGCCCAAAAGATATCACCAAGAACTCATAATGACCATATCGGGTCCTGAAAGTTGTCTTAAGAATATCCGAGTCCCTAATCTTCAACTGGCGATAACCCGAATGGAGATCAATCTTGGAGAACACTCTCGCTTCCTGAAGCTAGTCGAATAAATCATCAATGCAAGCCAAACGATACTTGTTCTTAACTATTACCTTATTCAACTACCTATAATCGATGCACATCCTCATAGTACATCCTTCTTCTTTACAAATAGAACCGGCGCACCCCAAGATGACACACTAGGCCGAATGAACCCCTTATCAAGGAATTCCTGAAGTTGCTCTTTTAACTCTTTCAACTCCGCCGGTACCATATGATACGACGGAATAGAAATGGGCTGAGTGCCCGGCACCAGGTCAATACCAAAATCAATATCCCTATCCAGTGGCATGCCCGACAGGTCTGTAGGAAACACATCGGGAAAATCCCTCACAACTGGGACAGAATCAATACTGCGTATCTCTGTACCGACATCCCTCACAAAGGCTAGATACGAAAGACATCCTTCCCAACTATACGCTGGGCCTTCAAGAATGAGATCACTCTATTGGGAACATAATCAGTCAAACCTCGCCACTGTCTTGGCATGATAGTTCAGAATAGCACGACACGGAGATAGCCAATCCATGCCTAAAATGACATCGAAATCCACCATACACAATAATAAAAGATCCACTCGGGTCTCCAGACCCCCAATAGTCACCACACACAATCGGTACACACGGTCTACAACAATAGTATCACCCACTGGAGTAGATACATAAACAGGTGAAACAAGAGACTCACGAGGCGTATCCAAATAACAGGCAAAGTATGATGACACATAAGAAAAGGTGGAACCAGGATCAAATAATACAGAGGCATCTCTGTGGCAGACTAAAACAATACCTGAAATTACGGCATCTGAAGCAGCAGCATCTGGTCTACCTAGGAGGGCATAGAAACGACCCTGACCACCACCTGATCGACCTCCCCCTCTAGGGTGACCCTTAGCTGACTAACCTCTACCCCTAGCTGGCTGGGTGGGTGGTGAAGTAATTGGACCTGAAGTCGAGGGCTGACCCCTTTGTTGAGACAGACCATCATGGAGACAAGGACACTGCCTCCTCATATGCCCAAACTCTCTACACTCATAATAACTCCCCGGTGCTGGAGATGGGGACTAAAGGGAACCCCTGGCACCGAAATGACTAGTAGAAGGACCTGGCATGGAAGAACCCAGAACCGATGGAGCACAGGACGGACTCTGGGTTGGAAGGGCACTGAGTGATGAATGGCCCTGATGAGAACTGTGAGATCCATGACCCGATGATGCCCTACAATAACCTGGGCGAGCTGACTGAGCCTGCCTGAATGGAGGGCCTCTGCCCTGCTGGAACTGACCCCTCAAAGGAGCACTACTAAATCTACCAGATCCCCGAGGACTCTTGGCCTCCCTCTCCTCTCGCTCCTAGCGGCGAACCGACTCAATCCACGAGTGATGTCAACAACCTTCTCGAAAGTATCACCTGTCACCCTCTCCCTAGTCATTAGAATCCGAAGCTGATATGTGAGGCCATCAACAAACCCCTGATCCTCTCTCGATCTATGGGAACCAACCAGACCACATAAAGACCTAACTCGGAGAATCGCATCTCATACTGCGTCACAGTCATCTCTCCCTAATGCAACTTCTCGAACTACCTGCGTAGCTCCTCTCGGCGAGACTGTGGCACATAATTCTCTAGAAAGAGAATAGAGAACTATTGCCAGGTAAGGGGCGTTGCACCAACAGGCCTACGTCTCCCACTAAGTGAAGGCAGCCCCAGAAAACTGAAAGGTAGTAAATGCTACACCACTGGTCTCTAGAATACCCGCTGTACGAAGCATCCTCTGGCACTTATCCAAGAAGCCCTGGGTATCCTCGCCCTCTGCACCGCTGAAAGTTGGAGGCTGAAGTCTGCCAAACCTCTCTAGTCGACGCTGCTCGTCGTCCGGCATAACTGGTACCACATACTCCTGAGCTGGTGCAACCAGCTGGGCTGGAGGTGCCCCCGGTGTCTGAAACCCCTGTACAACCTGCTCAGGTGTGCGAGCAACGAGCTGAGTGCCTCCCCCGGCCTGAGAAGTAGTTGCGGCTGTAGTAACTGAGACCGCCTAAGCCAAATCGGTACATACTGATAATATCTAAACTAAAGCCTTTTGAAGTCCTGGAATCACGATAGGCACAACTGGTGCCTGAGCTGGCGCTGCTGGAGCGTCCACAACTAGGACCTGATCTTGAACTAGGGCAACTGGTGGATCTGTGGGTGCTGCCCTAGCTGCTCTGCCCCTACCATGGCCTCGACCACGTCCTCGATCTCTAATGGCCCAAGCTGGTGGTACTGGTGGTCGTCCATCTTGCCCGGTAGCACGTGTCCTCACCATATGAGAGAGAATGGAATAACAGAAGTTTAGTACTAGGATCAACATATTCGCACGACAAGAATTTCAAGAATATGAAGTTTTTCCTAAAGGTTTTGCAGCCTCTCGAGGATAAATATAGACGTCTTCATTCCTATCCACGAGATTCTACTAAACCGGCTCATGACTCGTGAGACCTATGTAACCTAGGCTCTAATACCAACTTGTCACGAGCCCAAATACCCGGTCGTGATGGCGTCTATCACATTACTAGGCAAGCCAACCCAAATATTTGTCACAACCCTTTTCTTTTATAAAGCCATTTTTCTAGCACGCGTTTAAATACCAATTTTCATAAGAAGTGTTTAAAACAACTAAAAATGTGCGGAAATCAATAAAACATAAGACAACACATCCCAAACATTTGGTGTCACAAGTCTAGAGCCTCTAAATACACAACCAACTAACTAGTACATCAATAGTCTGAAAATACAGGAAAAGAACAAGATAGGAAGGAGGAAAGTAGGGCTGCGGACGCCATACAGTTACCGTGCAATCTCCGGCAAACTCTAGATAAGCTGAGGACCCTCACTCTATCGCTCGGGCACCTGGATCTGCATACAAGGAGCAGGGAGTAATGTGAGTACGCCAACTCAGTAAGTAACTAAAGTAAATAAGGTCTGAAAGCAGTGACGAGCAGTTAAAAACATATAAAGGAGTAAAAACAACATAACAGATCAAATTCCACAATTTATAAACCAGCTTTGTCATAAAAACTTCAGTTTCAATTTGGAATGATTAAATTCATTTACTTAGCAATTTTCAACAGAGGCTTATTTTAAGAGAAGAGTGAAATCAGCGAAACTATCATAAATGGGCCCCTCGGGCAAGGTATCACTCAGAACATGGCCTATCGGGCAGCCTCTCAGTCACTCGTGACTCAGCTCTCGTCACTCAGTACACAATCTCAGCACTCAGGCTCATTAATATCTCATGATAATAATATTTATAATAACCGCCGCGGCGTGCAGCCCGATCCATAGTTTATAGTCGACTACGCTCACTAGGGGTGTACAAACTCCGGAAGGGCTCCTACAGCCCAAGCGTCATATCGCTGCGGCGCGCAGCCCGATCCAATATATATATATATATATATATATATATATATATATATATATATATATATATATATATATCGATGCGGCATGCAGCCCGATCCATATAAGTATCGCTACGGCGTGTAGCCCGATCCATAATTCACACATATATAAATATCCTCACCATTAGGTTCTCAACCTCTCTCAGTCATTAACCTCACAACCTCTCAGGCACAACAGTAGAAATTAGGGAACTCAGTCTAAATAGTCCTCACATTTAAGAAGTAGAGTGATAAAATCAGTTTTAAACAATAAACAGGTAAAACATGATTGAGGATATGCTTTCAAACAAGTAGAGTGAGGAAAAACAGTAAAAATACCCCTAGGGGTCTTAACAGGTAGGCACAAGGCCCCAAACATGGCATACAACCCATAATATGGTATAATGACTAAAGTACGGAATATCATAAGGTTTCAAATCAAATATGCGGCGTAATTGTTGCTACGGGACGGACCAAGTCACAATCCCTACTGGTGCATGCCCACACGCTCGTCACCTAGCATGTGCGTCACCGCATTTATAAATCAATTCAAATACCGAGGTTTTGTACCCTCAGTTCCAGATTTACAATGGTTACTTACCTCAAATCGGTGAAAATACTATTATGTGATGCCTTTGCCCCTCGAATCGGCCTCCACTCGCGTCGAATCTACCCAAAATCAGAATCATAACATTAGAATAGGCTTAAGGGACGAAGCCAATGCAAAATAAATCAAATTATACCAAAAATCCCGAAATTGGCAAAACCCGACCCCCGGCCCACATCTCGAAATTCGATAAAAATCTCATCAACGGAATCCTTATCCTTCCACGAGTCCATACATACCAAGAACACTGAAATCGGAGTCCAAATGAACCCTCAAATTCCCCTTTTAAAGTCTCTTAATCTCAAGCCTTAATCCCCAATTTCATCCCTTAAATTCCACTAATTATGTCTCTAATCTGTGAAATAATACCATAGAAATGAGTTTTAGGTCCAAAATCCTTACCTCAATGAAGTCCCCTTGAAATCCTTCTTAAAAAACGTCCAAAAAGCTCCAAAGCCGACTTAGAAATGGTGAAATAGCTCAAAAATCGCGAATGAAACAATTTATACCTTCTGGCCCAGGCATTTACCCACCTGCGGCCCAGATACCACTTCTGCGGTACCGCATTTGCGGTCGATGTGCCGCTTCTGCGGCTTTCACTTAATGGTCCAAAACGGCATCTGTGACCAAGTAGCCGCACCTGCGCCATCGCAGGTGCGGTCAGCCAACCGCATCTGCGGCTCCTGCCCTTCTCCTCCTTGACCTCTTCTGCGGTTCTTTCCTTGCATCTGCGGCATTGCACCTGTAGTCCCCAATCCGCAGGTGTGGAAATACCATAACAGAAAAATCTGCAGCTTCTCAAATTTCCCAAACTCTCCGACAACCATCCGAAATCACCCCGAGGCCCCCGGGACCTCAACCAAAACACAAACATGACCCATAACCTTATTCAAACTTATACCAATCCTCAAAACACCTCAAACAACATCGAATCAACCAAAACACATCGGATTCAAGCTTAAGTTTCCAAAATCTTCGAAATTATGCTTTTGATAAAAAACTCAACCAAACCACATCCGAATGACCTGGAATTTTACAAACACTTCCCAAATGACACAACGGAACTATTGCAACTCTTGGAATTCCATTCCGACCCCGATATCAAAATCTCACCTATCAACCGGAAATCGCCAAAAAATCCAATTTCGCCAATTCAAGCCTAAACCTACCCCGGACCTCCATAACTCATTCTGATCACGCTCATAAGTCTCAAATCACCTCCCGAAGCTAACCGAACCATCGGAAATCACATCTGAGCCCTCTAACACATAAGTCAACATTCAGTTGATCTTTGCCAACTTAAGCTTCTTCAAAAGAGACTAAGTGTCTCAAACCTTTCCAAATCCTTTCCGAACCCGAACCAATCACCTCGATCACATATAGAACCATTAGACAAGGCAATAAGAAGCGGAAATGGGGGAAACAGAGCGGTAACTCATGAGACAACTGGCTGGGTCGTCACATAGATAGTGCTTTAGCTCTATATATTAGGGGTCTATTACAGTTACTGCACATTAGAATAATTAGGGAGCTTTACCTAGCTATATTATAATAGAAACCTATTTACCACTTTTATTTAGGTTCCTTAATAATTACTTTGTATATCTATATTTACTAGTTATATACAAAATATGATGACCCAAAAGGTCATCACTTGTTAATAGAACTAAATTATGTGTTCCGAAGTATTAAAACTTTTTTTTTGTCTCACCTTGATTTGCGTGCACAGTCCGGACATGTATCCGGAAAGCCATTTTGTGAAAATCTGTGAAAATGATAAAGTTTGCTTTTAAAATAAATTTAAGTTGACTTCGGTCAACATTTTGGGTAAACGGACTCGGACCCGTGATTTGACGATCCCGGAGGGTCCGTAGGAAAATATGGGACTTGAGCGTATGCCCGAAATCGAATTCCGAGGTCCCAAGCCCGAGAAATGAATTTTTGAAGAAAATTATTTTTTGGAATATATATGAGTTTTTGGAAATGAAATATGTTTGAATTTGAGGGTATCGGGTCCGTATTTTAGTTCCAGAGCCCGGTACAAGTCTTATATCTGATTTAAGTTGAGCATGTAAAATTTGGTAAGAAACGGAGGTCATATGACGTGATTCGGAACCTTAGTTGTAAAATTTGAAATTCTTGAGATTTTCTTGGATTTTGATGCTAAGTTGTTGAGGTTATTTTGATGATTTGATTGCACGAGCAAGTCCGTATGATGTTTTTAGGTTAGTCTGCATGTTTGGTTTGGAGCCCCGAGGGCTCGGGTGAGTTTTGGACTGGTCACGGATTGAAATTTGGACTTAGGAAATTGCTGGTGTGTTGCAGGCCTGCAGGCTTTGCAATTGCGAAGCCTGCCTCGCAAATGCGAGCTCGCAATTGCGAACAATGTGTCACAAATGTGAACTATGGCTTGGGCTGTCTTGGTCGCAAATGCGACTTTTGTACCGAAAATGCGAAGTGTCCCTCGCAAACGCGAAGGTGATCGGGATTTCACTGGGTCGCAAATGCGATAAAATCTTTGCATTTGCGAAGTAAGCAGGTTTTGAAGGGGTTTGAAGCAGGTTTTTATTCATAACTTAGCTGAAAATCTTTTATTTTTCAAACTCTTTCAAAACATAAACTCTCTTGGGCGATTTTCCAAAGAAAAATTCTTCTCCAAATCGATTGTAAGTCATTTCTAACTCGTTTTCTTCCATCTTTAACATTTTTTCACATGATTTCAACTCAAAATCAAGGGTTTTTATGGGAGAAATTGGTGTTTTGGGTAGAACCTAGTTTTTTCAAATTTTAGGGATTTGGACCTCGATTTGAGGTCCGATTTCAAAATAAATTATATATTTGGGTTCGTGGGGGAATGGGTAATCAGGTTTTGGTTCGAACCTCAGATTTTGACCATGTGGGCCCGGGTCGATTTTTGACTTTTTGGGAAAAACTTTAGAAAACCTATTTTCACGCATGAGAATTGATTTATTTAGCATTTATTGATATAGTTAAGTAACTTGTAGCTAGATACGAGCGAATTGGTGGTGGAATCAAGAGGTAAAGCGGTAGTTGAGGCTTGAATTGTGTTCGTGGCATCGAGGTAAGTGTTTGGTCTAACCCTAGCTTGAGGGATTAGGAGTTGTGTCCTATTTGCTATGTGTTAAATTGTTGAGTACAACATATAGGCATGGTGACACTACAACAAATATGATATGTAGCAACGAAATTATTAGCCACGACATAAAATTCGTCACTAATTATTTACTTTTCGTGACAAAAATTATAATTCGTCTTTAAATATATAAATCGCATACTTTTAGTGACGAAACATAAAATTTCGTAGCAAAGTATCGTCCACTAAAGTTTCCCACCAAAATATAAGTTGGCGCCATTTATTGAGTAATATTAGCCACAAAATTGAAGTTATCGGTGACAAATAAGTTTGTCACTAATGATGTACCTAATTAGCGACAAACCATTGTTTGTCATAAAATTAGTTAAATTTTGGATACGACAAATTTTCGTCACAAAAAATATGTGGTTACAATAGCGACGAATTACAATTTGTAGTTAAATATTGTAAATTTCAGCCATAAAATTCTATATTTAATTGTGACCTTACTTTTTGTCACTGATAGTGCAAACAATTAGTGACGATTATTTTATTGTCTCTATTTAACCTTAAATTTAGTCACAGCGAATTTTGTCATATAATATATAATTTTTAATTTTCTGCGACTTAATTTTATAGTTGAATCGTGTCATTATTGGCTACAAAACAATTTGTAGTTAAAAAATAGAAAATCATATTTCATTTTAACTATGAATTTGAAGTTTTGTTCCTGCAATATACATAAGACTAATTGAACTAGTGAGTGAAACAACTATTTTTGAAAAATTATTGAGCGATGAATCCCCAATTTTACTTATATTAGAAATTGTATGAATATGTTTTTTCTACTTTGAGCACATGAAATTTCTTATTGGAAAAAGTTTTAGTTTTATTTAATTCCATATTGAAGCGAATCGTTTTATTTGGTTTTTATATTAAATTTATACTGTAAAATTAAATCTATATTTCAAAATTAGTGTACCTCTTTAATTTAATTTCGTCTTACTTAAACTTTAATATTAGAAGATGATTATCGTCTGTTGAGATAAAAACGGATAAAAATTAACTCTTTTTAAAAAAAAGTGATATATATGTTTCCATCATTATTTTTACCAATTTGAAATTTATGGCATATTAGAAAAAAATATAATTCCAATTAATATCTTTCTTTTTTATATTTACATGAGATTGATAGGAGTACAAGTGGATCTAAGATTACAAGAAGATGAATGCACTATTATGAAAAGTGGTTCTAGTGTATAAATTTAATAGGTTCAACCTTTTAAATTTTATCATTGATCTTATTATACTTTTAAAATCATAGGTTCAATTTTTTTAAATATAATATTTTACGATTTGCATACATCTATACTCCTTGCTGAAAAAGATGGGATAAGTCAAAATTCATCGACTATATGCTACATCCTTCAATGTTACTAATTTTAATATACATATGTAATTTAATTATATAAAGCTTTATGGTGACTAAATTTGAATATGAATTCAGACTTGTAAAATTTGAAAGAACAAACCAAAGGAAGAAATAAAAAAGTACCTAATTAAAATGCAAGAAGGGACACCCGACATTTTGGACACTTACGATATCAAGCTCAAGAAAGAACGAAAAATAAATCAAGATTCAAGGAGTACGAGTCTAAAGTATCTGTCCGTTGAATTTAAAATTATTGTTCATGGCTAGATTCAAGATCAAGCTTAAAAACTCTAAAAAAAATTTAAAGAAGAATCAGTAGAACTTTAGAGATCGTAATATTTAAAATATTTGGAATAAAATGCTACACTTCTTACAATATTTTCTAGCCTTTACTATTTTCTTGGCGTGAATTTAATGTATTCCCTTAAAAATTGAAATCATTAATATACAAAAATACAAATATATAATATAATCTTAATATTTAATGGGAAGTCATTAAAGGAGAGAAGTTTTATGTATAAAAATTCTACCCGAAAATATTGGAGGGAATATAAAAAAAGTTAAACTTTCAATTATTTCACCTTCCCTCTAATATTTTCGTGTAAAATTCTTCTCTCACCCATTCCCTCCCTATAAACCACGAATAACCTCCCACTAAGATTAACTTAAAGTATCCAATTCAAATACAACTACGTAGAGTCCTAAAGAAAAGAGAAGTTCATGCATATGTTTAGTGTTTTTCTTCTTTTTCTATCAAGTGCTTTCTATTACCCAACTAAAACACTCATCTCCCTCGTATGATATTGACCTCGCACCAATACTCTGTTAGTCTCTATGTAAAAGTTAATCAACACAAAAGTAATTCCACAAGCTTTTGTTGTTAAATCTGTCCTTTGCTATGAATTGAAGGTCTTGATTCATGGCTTAACGAAGGAATTCTTGACATTCTTTTGATGAATAGGTAAGTTTCTCTTGATGTAGTTTAGAATTTTTTAGAAAATTTAATTACTATCTATTTCTCATTTTATTATTTGATTCACTAATTAGTGTTAGTTTTGTGATTTATGTTTGAAGATATATTTTGTTTAAATCACGAAATTAGAAAGTATGTAATACTATTTTTTTTTTCCTTTTCACAGGTATATGAAGGTGCAAAAAGTGTGAGTTTTAACCAAGGGATGTTGCACACATGAGGAAGCAACATACCTATTTTTATTTTTTTTAGCATTAACATGTATTTTAATTAGACCTTTTGTGTTTGAGGGCTTTTAGTTTGTAGTTTGTACTCAGATGTTATTTTAGAACAATTATAGATGTATAGTACATATTTTTTGTATGAATTTTGGTATTATGTTTCTCTTTTATTTCTATGATATTTTTGGTTTACATAAGAGTACATTTAGTGACAAAAAATTAATTTGTCCAGGATTTGCCTTCATATGAACAACATAATTATATTTTTATCTACAAATTAACTTAATATTTGATGACAATTAAAATTCTCACTAACTAAGACAACATATAGAGACAAATTAGTCTCATCACTAATAGCACTATTTGTGGAGACTCAAAATAGTTTCAACTATGAAAATGTTGCCTTCTTAGACAAATAAATCTGTCTCTATTTTATATATTTAGAGACGAAAGATTACTTTTGTACATAAAGCATAACCAATTAGCGACACAGTCATATTCTTTTAGCTACAAATTACGTATAGCTTTAACGACAATTAATATCATCACTAATTAAAATTATAATTAGTGACAAATTAGAATCGTCAGTATTGAAGACCTTTTTAGCGACGACATGATACTTTTAACTACAAAATTTTGACACTTTTTATGACAAACAAGTTCGTCATAAATACAACTTAATTGGGGACGAAAAATATTTCGTAGCTAATATAACTTTATTTTCTGACGAAACTCAAAGTTGTCTTTATATACTATTAGTGACGGTGTTTCAGAGACGAAAAATTGAAAAAACAAATTTTGTCACGAAAAAATATTTGTGACGAAATATGAATTTTAGGTGACAAAATAATTTATCACCAATACTCAAATTTGTTGTAGTATGACGAGTATCTATACGTTGGTGTCAAGCCTGCCCGTGAGTCTTATGCTATGATTAATATGACTCCGTTTTGTATTGTTCATGCCTTTTGTGATATTTCTATTGTTGAACAAGACTTGTGGAAGAAATTTTGGTAATTGAACATTGAAGAGCATTGACTCAAATTGTGAAATGACTTGTGGAATTATTGTTGGGAATTGAACATTATAGAGCGTTGGACTCAAGTTGTGAATTGAGTTGTGAAGTAAATGTGAAAAAGAGAAGAGGATTATTATAATGTCTCCCTTGCCGGGATGCTGTTGCTTTAAATGCTATCTCCGTTGTCGAGATGTTGATGCTTTTGATACTATTCCCTTGCCGGGATTTGATTGTTGTACTATTGTTCCCTTGCCAGGATTTATTGTGATTTTGTTTATTTTCTTGCCCTTATTGCTTGTGATTGTTGTTTGGGTGAGGAAGAGTGTTAAAGCACGAAAGGTGATGTCGTGTATCGTATTGGTGAGAGAGTGTTAAAGCACGAAGGGTGATGTCGTGTATGATTTTTGTGAGAGAGTGTTAATGCACAAAGGGTGATGTCGTGCCGCACGATGTACCATTCCGTGCCCTTATATGAGTAATAATGCACGAAAGATCATTCTGTACCATGATTTTGAGGTAAAAGCATGAAAAGTGATGTCGTGCCATTTATATTGATTTTATGGTGAGGATGAGAGTAAAAGTACGAAGGGTGATGTCGTGTACTTGTCTTTGATCTTCCTGATTTCTATTGATAATTGAGTTACGGTGTTTTTTACATTTAACTGTTGGTTTCGGTTGCTATTTGTTGTCCCCCGCAGCATGATTCCCCCTCCCTATCTTTACTTGTCAAGTTTTGCTTCTATTTTCCGATGTATATGATTTAACTGCATAGGTTTATTTGGTAGTCTAGTCTTAGCCTCGTCACTACTTCGCCGAGGTTAGGCTAGGCACTTACAAGCACATGGGGTCGGTTGTGCTGATACTACACTCTGCACTGTGTGCAAATCCCGGTACTGGAGCATACGGACCGCAGCTTTGGGTTGCTGCCTTCAGTCCATTCGGAGATCCGAGGTAGTCCTGCAGGCGTCCGCAGGCCTTGGCATCTCCACCTATCCTTTTATTCTGTTTCTTTTATATATTTCAGAGACAATGTTGTAATAAATTTTTCAGACCTTTATTTGTAGTATTCCTAGACAGTCTATGGAATTATGACACCAGTATGGATTGGTATTGATATCTTTATTAAAATATTACATTACAGTCTTCCGCTTATTAAATTTCGTTGTTTATCTAATGTTGGTTATTAGTTGTTAAAGGATTAAAATAGGAAAAATGTAAATAATTCAAATGGTCGGGTTGCCTAGATTTCATTAGGAGGCGCCATCACGACTCCCGAGGATGGGAATCCGGGTCGTGACACAAAATCATAAAAAAGAAGAAATTCAAGATTCCTTAAATCTAGCATATCAGTTACATGATACCCAACCCCCATTTTCAATAACTCCCCTTACATTTAAGATTCTTTCCTTTTCCAAATGATTACAAAAACATCTTCTCTCTTTCTTAACAATTACCCAAAATTATTCTTACCTGCAGTAAGAAATCTCGTTTACCCACTATTATCCAAAATCTTACTTACCCAAAATCTCGCTTACCCACTGTTAACCCCCCCCCCAAACCCAATTACAAATTCTTTTCCTCTTCTAAAGCTTTTGAAATTCAGTTTCTCTCTTTCTTACTAATCACCCAAAATCTCTATTTCTTATTTATAAAATGCAGACGAAATTCGAAATATTGCTCTAGAATCAAGTTGTAGGTAAGTTTTGAATCTTGTTTTCTTTCTTTCTAAAATTTTATTGTATGTGATTTGTATATGATACATCAATATCCAAAATAATAATCGATACAATATTAATACAATTATAATACGACTATATTAAATTTTTAGTGTTGAGTTGTGATTGAAACTTGAAGAAGATGAAGATCATAATTGTATCACTATTTTTCATAAATGTATCGCAATTGTATTATAATTGTATATGTATCATTATTGTTGTAGGAATTGTATTGCAAATTTATGATAATTGTATATTCGTTGTATATTATTACGAGCAGTTGTGCGTTCGTGATGAATTTCACAGTTTGTATCACAAGTATGATAATTGCATATTAATTTATTAGTATTGTATCAGGTATTATTTTGGGTATTAATATGCCAGATACAAGTTAGATACAATTGTGATACAAGTATGATACATTTATGTTTTAGATATTGATGTATCTGATACAATTCAAATATAATTATGATACAGTTATCATACAATTACCATATAATTTTAGAATATTTTTTTATAATATAAGGCTGTCGTTAATGGTGGAAAGAGAGAAGATAGAGATTCTAGACGTAGATTAAGGGATTTTGGTGTAAAAAAAAAGGGAGAGAAGAGGAGAGGGAAAAAAAAGGAAAGCATATAATTGAATCCCTTAATTGAAGGCACTAATAATGGGGTGCGAGCCTTTTAAGAAGCAATGTATACAATTTGTTAAAAAAATCTAAATACTTATTAAAAACTTTAAAACATAAAGAACATAGTATAGCTAGGTAAAACAGTTTGACTTGACTATGATGTGGTTAGCTTAAACCAAATGGCCGTCATAGTTATTGAAGAATGACTTGGACCACGATGTGATTAGCTTAAATCCAATGGTGCGTCAATTATGAAGCTCCACTATATCGATGCATCAGCCTATTGACGGGGGAAGTGCACGGTTAGCTACTAATAACACATGTATTTACTTTTAAGTCACTTTTTAAAATGTCTTTAGTCTTTAACCATTGCTTTAATAAACTTTACCTGTCCGGACGAAAACACCCTTCTGCTCATAAAGTTCAGGACCAAGTGTCCTTAACTTTTGAACTTGCAACTCTAAGTTCAGGACTTCAGGACTACATGTCCTTAACTTTTGAACTTGTAACTCTAAGTTCAGGATTTAGGACTACATGTCCTTAACTTTTGAACTTGGAACTCGAAGTTCAGGACAACCTGTCCTTAATTTCTGTGCTTGTAACTCTAAGTTAAGGACTACTTGTCCTTAACTTTTGAACTTGTAAGTCTAAGTTCAGGACCTATTGTCCTTAATTTTTGAGCTTGTTAGTCTAAGTTCAGGACCAAGTGTCCTTAACTTTTGAACTTGTAACTGTAAGTTCAGGACCAAGTGTCCTTAACTTTTGAACTTGTAACTGTAAGTCTTGTTAGTCTAAGTTCAGGACCAAGTGTCCTTAACTTTTGAGCTTGTTAGTCTAAGTTTAGGACCTATTGTCCTTAACTTTTGAGCTTGTTAGTCTAAGTTCAGGACTTCAGGGTCTATTGTCCTTAACTTTTGAACTTGTAACTTTAAGTTCAGGACCTATTGTCCTTAATTTTTGAGCTTGTTAGTATAAGTTCAGGACCAAGTGTCCTTAACTTTTGAACTTGTAATTCTAAGTTCAGAACCAAGTGTCCTTAACACAAACAAAAACAGTGAGTCTTTCTTTCAATTGTACCCCAATTAGCAGTTGCCCTGACTATATTATTTATGCTTCTGCATTATAGTGTCCAAACTACACTAGCATCCAATTCGCCTTCTGCAGTTTGTTCGATTTTCATCCGTCCACTCTTCTTTTCTTCTTTCAGAGCAAACTATCAAATTTCATGAGTATTGCCAGTTAAAATTTGGTCGTTTGGCCATTTTACTTGACTTCAATTATATTATTAGTATCAGATATCACGTCTCACATACGGCGGCACAGTTCGTCTCACATACGGCGGCACAGTTCTTCTCCCTAACATGAAAGAGATAGAAGAAAAGGTAATACAGTCTTTTCATATTAATTTTAATAGACTAGTGGCTACTATTGCTAAAAACCACTTTAAAAAGTGGTTACCCCACACAATTTTTACCCTATTGACATGGCATGAATCCATACCAGTTAGTTGTGCTCATTTAAATTGGAGAGAAATTCAAAAATAGCTAGATTTAAAAGTAATCATTCAAAAATAGCCACAATTTCAAAAGTAATCGAAATTTAGCCACTTTCATGTAAAGATAAATCTGAACGAAAATACTGTTCAAAATCCGGAAAAATACTCTAGCATAATATACTAGAGTTCCAGTATAATATACCGGTCCAGTATAATATACCGGTCCAGCATAATATACTGAAGTTTGGAGCACCACTGCTCCAGTCTCCAGTATATTATACTAGAGCCAGCAAAGTATACCGGTCCAGCATAATATGCTGGAAGATTATGCTGGAAGTTCATACGCAGGTGCACCGAACTCTAGTATATTATGCTGGACTAGTCTCTATTGCAGCAAAATAGTGGCTATTTTTCATTAACTGGTAAACGCTGGCTATTTTTGAATGACCAGTCCGAAAACTGGCTAGACCGTGCTATTTTAACTTTAAATTGGGTCTCATAATGTTGATGGGCCAGGCCCAAGCAAATTTTAGCTAATACACACTAAAATTGGCTGCCAGATGTCTCGCTGATCCTATATACTATGACTTTGTATCATTCAGGTCCAAAATGCTGGCCCTAACTCTTCTTTCCAAAATTTAAAATCGCCGACAAGTAAGGAAAAATATTTATACAATCGAATCACATTAAAGCCAATTGCAGGTCAAATATATACTACTAGTAAATATTTGTTAACTTTGGAACAAGGATAGGCACATATTGGAGCTAGTCAAATGACTCAAATTGCACTAGTTGATAGTAAGTCTATTATTTTATACTAATGCATGTATATAACTTAAAACTCAATATGTTATAGGATGCATTCAGCTTACCAGTCACGAGTTGCTTTTGCCAGATAATACTTGCATGGAAATATGCCTCTTAGAGTAAATGGGATTTAGGTTACCAAATACCACCCGCTTACACAGGCGGAGCCAGGATTTTAAGTTTATGAGTTCAGAATTCTAGTCGTTTTAAGCTATTGAGTTCTAAATTAATAATTTATATATATTCATGAATTTTTTTAAACAAAGACAGAATTCGAACCAAAGCTACTGGGTTCGGTCGAACCCGCTCGGAATACTCTAACTCCGCCCCTGCCAGCTTAGTCACCTAACCAGCATCACGAACTAGCATTATGTATATTGTTTTATTAAGCTAAAAGTGAGATATTCTAGTGTATTAGTGACAGCATATGTTGTCTGTATTTAATTTCTGAATAGTTGGTTCCAGGGTTGAACATTTTAGTTTGTTATTACCGTATAATCTTGATGATTCAAGTAACTTATAGATCAATGGAACAGGTTTAGCTTATAAATTATGAAGTCTAGCTTGCTCCCTACTGACAGACAAAGATCCACAACTCGTCAGCAACTTCAGACCTTGTTATATTTATTTTGAAGAGTCGTCCTTTCTATACATGGAACCCTTATATCAAGTTACAACTTTAACCTTTTTTATGTTTTGTGTTCACCCAGAACAAATTATAGTTAGTAGTACTACTTTATGAACTAACGTTACAGCAAGAAAAAAACCTTGATATTACTGTTCGCAAATAATCATCTCTTTTCTATTATTTTTTTCATTGCACGAAACTGATAAGTTCTTGGAGAAACTAAGACATAGATTTCACGTTTTTAACTAACGAATGTATTTGAACACAATAAATCAAACAATGACAGATCCATAGGGGGTTCCATAGGTTCTGCAAAACACATGACTTTAACTCGAACTCTCTCTCTGTATATATATATAGGTAAAAATAAATATAAATACCTTTGAAAACTGATGCACACACGACTCGTACGTGGAAACTAGACGTGATCAAAAATATCAAATCGCTATTTAGATTTTTGTTGACAGGAGATATATGATGATGGAGACAAACAAACGGCACAATAAGTTTGATTCCTTCCCCCCACCGTTTAACTGTGGATGCTAGCTCACTCTGTCCCTCTTCTCCTTAACTAAAATAAAATAATTCCGTATTATATACTCCTATTCCTATATATTGTGTTTAATATATCCCTTTAGAACCTCCTCCTAAGTCCTACCCCAGATATGATTCCCCAGCTATACATAATAGTCCGTGCCTTGATGGGTATTTGACCAAAGCTGTAATTGATGATAACTAGGCGTTATATATATAACATAAGAAAAACACAACGAAACTTTTCTCTTTGCAGCAATATAACTTTGTTAATTAATGATAAAGTTTAAAAGTTTGGACGTGTGCTTCATGGTCATGTTATATTAATGTGGTACGCGGGAGCTCCCCCCCCCCCTGCTTAGCTGCTTTTTTGACAGTTGTTTAACTACAATTTTACTTCTCGTTACGTTGCAAATTGTATGGAAACGTGTTGGGTTAATCACCAATTTTAGATTAATGTATGGGCTGTAATATAATGAGAAAATTACCTTCTATAGCCCCTCAAAATTTTAAGGGTTTTTATTCCTATACATCAAGTTTTGTTTACAAAATATATACAATCTACTTTAAAAGGCTCTCAATCCATTATTTGTGCCTTCAACCAATGGATAGCTACACCTTTTTCCTCTTTTTCTCTCCTCTCTCCCCTCTTCTCTCCATATTCTTTCTTGCACAATTAATAATCTACGTACTTTTTGCATTATAGTTATATTATATTTCCTGACTTTTGAGAAGAAGTAGTGATAACCGATATTCAGCGAAGACCTACATCCTCACAGTATGGTTCGTCTTTTCTTTATGGCAGAGAGACGTATATTTCTATTTCAGAATTTTCACTAAGCATGCACCCAAAATAAAGGAAGAATTGTGCATCATCCTCATAAATACGAAAATGATAATGAAATATACAAGCACTTCTTGTTGAAATGGTTAGGGATTTCCTGACTTTTGAGAAGAAGCAGTGATAACTTTCTACAGAACATCTGGATAACGTAACTTTGAGGAAGTTAATTACTTGTGCCCAACACCAGGACTAGGACCCGAATGCATATCATCAACTTCAACATCTTCAATATTAGTAATAGGTTTCTCAAATCTTCATATTCATTATGGCCAATGCCACGACTAGGCCCAGAATTATTCACCACAACTAAGGATTTTCTACGACTTTGCACCATCTACAATTTATCTACAACTTTAACACATTATTTTTACCAAGTTAAATACAAGTACAATAACATACAACTTAAATACAAATTTTATATAAAATTTATATAATATGTCTTTTGTATATTTTGCATCTGATTTATACATAGTAAAAACAAATTTCATACAACTAATTATATATTATACAACTTATCTATAATTTTCATATATTATTTCTACTTAGTTATATACAACTACAATATCATACAACTTAAATATAATTTTTATACAATATTGTTCAACTTTCATATAATAGTTAAATTATATATATATATATATATATATATAACAGAATACAATTTTTCTACAATTTTTCTACAGTTTTACTATAATTTCGTAAATATAAGGTATATCATGTCTTCTTCTTCTTCTTCGAGTTTCAATCTGAAATTCAGCCAAAATCAAGTCTAATCTTCACCAAATACCCTCAAAATTGAGATATAAACTCTTAACCATATTCCTAATTGTTTGCAACAACACTCAATCCAAACAAATAATGGTTTTTGAAAACCCACATTCGATGCTTCAAAGCTTTTTAATGGCTGTCAATGGTGGAATTGATGCTCTCTTTTCCTTTGTTTTACATTACTGAAATTAGGGATTGAGAGATAGGAGAGACGTTGAGAAAATTCACAATTCTTTGCAATAACACCTAATTCAAACAAATAATATTTTTTGAAAACTCAAATTCGAATTCAAAGCTTCAAAGCTTTTTAATGGTTGTTAATAGTGGAATCCTGGGTGAGTGCAAGATACGTGGGGGATTGGAATAGGATGCGGAGAGAGAAACGTAGGGGGAGTGGAAGATATGTTAGAGTTATATTAGGACACTAATTATTATCATTAATTTCATTAAAATGTACATAAATGGTAATTAGGTATATAAAATATAATTATAGTAAAAATTGAGTAGGGAGGGTAATATAATTTCATATAGTGTATAGGAATATAAAAATTCCAAATTTTAATAGCCCATGTTTTGTCCCACTTACAGAAAACGGCCCAAACATATTGCATTTAGTATCCCGAAAGGAATGAGCATGACAACACAAGCGCCTTTAGCTCAGTGGATAGAGTGTTGTTTCCTAAGCAGAATGTCGCAGGTTCGACCCCTACGTGGCACGATAGAGTAACCCTTTTTTGCCTTTTTAAATTGTATTTTGTACTTCTGGATCTGATAAGTCTTAGCTAAGAATTGAATGAAATATGTAATGCAGGTCATATACGAAATGTCTATTTTGTATATTTTGTATAGTGACAGTCTATTTTGTATATTTTTTGTATAGTGACGGTCTATTTTGTATATATTTTTTGTATAGTGACAGTCTATTTTTGTATAGTGAGAGTATATTTTATATATTTTTTGTATAGTGATAGTCTATTTAGCATATATTTTGTATAGTGACAGTCTATTTTGTATATAATTTGTATAGTGACAATCTATTGTATAAAAATTGTATAGTGACAATTTATTTAGTATATGTTTGTATAGTGACAGTCTATTTTGTATATATTTTGTATAATGACAGTCTATTTTGTATAATGACAGTCTATTTTGTATAGTGACAGTCTATTTTGTATATTTTCTGTATAATTATTTTTGTATATCTATTGTATAAAAATTTTATAGTGACAGTCTATTTTTGTATCATTTTTGTATAGTGACAGCCTATTCTGTATATATATTTTGTAATATACCAATATTCAAAAGAAATACTCTCTAGTCTAATACATTATCTAAAATGACTTTTAGAAAGAAAAAAAATTGCCCAATTCAGTAGCTATTTACCCCTGTTAAAATCTGAATTTTACTGCTCGATCTCTTCCAGAAAGCAAGATAAAAGTACAGAAAAATTGCTCGAAAAGTGCAGGAGATCAACAGATTTTAAAGCTGAACAAAGTTGTTCAAGAGTGCAGGAAATTGGCTGAAAAACAGTTCTACAGAACTGCTGAAAAACATGTGCAACCTCAAGATCTCTCAATATAAACCAGTGGCCCCAATCCAAGTGAGAAAATTCAGGTAATCTGGTTAGAGGAGAAGGAGCTGCTATTGGATGTGAATTATAAGCTTTATATGCAGTTTTGCATGAACTCCCTTCTTCTCCTGATTGTGACCCACAACAGTCCTTATCAACGTGATGGAAGGAACCCGATTGACTGTTGTTATCGCCGTTCTTTTTCCCAATTCCAAGATGAACCAAAACCTTGTCTGATTCTTTATCACTGGTTTTGTCATGAATAGTGAGAAGAATTCCATCACGTGGAGCAAATTCGTTTGTCGATTGCTCAACCCGAACTTCTTTAATTTCCTTAGAAACAGTAGGTATTTGGCTAATAGGGAGATTGTCCGTAGCTCTTTTTGACTTTCTCTGGAAAGTGAGATACAATGTTAAAAATAAGAGGATGACCATTATGAAAATCCCAACAAGGATTCCAATCAATTGCCAGACCTTGAGACGAAACACAACAGTTTTTTACGATAAATCCTCCTTTAGATTAGAAGCCATCTTCTAGGATGTCAACGAACCTATAAAAATAACATAAATTGAGTGATGAACAACAACTTTACACACAAAACACACATCTAAGAAAGTATATGTTCTATTAAACCGGCCCAATATGCAACTAAAGTTGTAATCTTTACTTCTGAATTCTCTAATTGCAACTCCAAGTCAAACAAAAAATATAAAGACTTTACTATTACTACCAATGAGTATAATCATGTTTACCATTTGTAAATCTTCAAAATTAACAATGAAGGTGGGAAGGAAGAAAATGGCATCCTACCAATGCCTTTTGTTTTAAAAGAAAACACAGAAAGCAAACAACAAATTCATAAACTGAGCCAGTCAACCAAGAGATCATGTAACAAGATCCACTAATAGAGAATGTAAAGCAACATAAACAAAAATCCCTTATATAACTCCTGATGCCAATGTTAAGAATATAAATAAGAAATGCAAAACAATGGGAACATACAGAGAAAAAAAAGTGCATAACTTTGAGAAACTTTCAATTTTTATAATTCTCATGCCTTCCTTAGATATACCCCAAAACACAATTTTCAATAACCAGATCTCAAGAACTCCATCATCATTCTCTTCCTCAAAAGGATGAAGATAAAGCCAATCCACGGATCTTGACCAAGAAAACCTAAGAAAGCCAATGCACTGGACGTGAGTGGATCACGGCGGAGGGCGTTGATTGGTGGTTCAATACGGAGGCGACGCTTGCAACGGCAGCGTCTGGCAGCAGCTTCTTCGACTGAGGAAAATGGTATGAACGCCGAGGGAGAAGGAAGTTAGGGTTTTGAGCGGTAGTAGTCTTGGCTAGCCTTTTAATTAGTTTTGGATTGTTTATTGTATGGTTTATTTTGTGGCTAGCTATTGTCATTAGTTTTTCCCGGATAGCTACAAATGAAGTTTGCTCTAATATAATTGGAAGCCACCGAAAGGGATTCACTTTAGCAACTAACTTCGTTGCATGGATCGCCATTCATTTTCATTTTTATAGAATTTTGTCGAAGAGTTTTAAGGTTTTATGCACTGACTTTACAGAAATTAATTATTTTTTGATTTTTAAGATAAATTTATTTGTAATAATAAAGAAAATTATATCAAGTTTGATATGATTACTAAAGTATAAGTTAATAATCTGCTATTACCGATTAAATCATCCTGATAATATAAAGTTATTTGCTATGTCGGTATATATAACTTTAATCTTATTCTTCAATCTTCACAATGAAGTGTCAAAGTATAAGCAAAGTAACACATCCCGGAAGGTCAATAGCCTCAAAAGTTGCTCATCAAGAAAGTTGTATGAATGTTCATAACAAACTAATAGTCGGTTTTTATTACTATTCCAGTCCTTTTCAACTGATTTTTTAGTATTTTAAATTTAATTCAAAATAAGTGATTTTTTAAGAATTCAAGAAGATATTAATTTTTTTTTTCTTTCAAAATTACCCTTATCTAATAAATGCTTGAATAAGTTTTAAAGAAGACTTTAATGAGAGATAAAAGGTCTATTAGTACAATAACTCACTTATTTAATACTAATATTAAGTGACTTTCTTAATAGGTGCGCAAAACTCTTTAAAACTTACTCCCCCTGTTTAAAATAATTGATTTTTTGGTTGTTTTCACACATATTAAGAAATTCACCTTTTAACATTAATTAGCAATGAAATTAATCATATTAACCTTTGTTATCTCTTCATATAAATACTCCTAACACATACTCCAACATTATTTACTCCAAGGGCAATATAGAAAAAAAATAATTAATTCATTCTTGAAATTTAAAAAAAATCAGTTATTTTGAACTACAAAAAAAATATCAAAAAATCACTTATTGTGGACAGGAGTGAGTACTTGAAAGGACCGAAGACAGTTGTACTTAAGCATGTGATAAACAATCTTGATTACGCAAATAAACTGTACGTTTGGATAAAGCAGTAGTAGAGTGATGCTGATCAATGAATTTCGATGCAATGGATAAGGCAAACTATAATTAAAGAACTACAAGAGGCTTTTGCAAATCAACGCTTCCTGTAAATTTTATTTTATATTAATAAAATTAAACACTCTATTAACAGCTTCCTGATCCGATCCCCTTTTTCTTTTTTTTTCCTTTTCCCTGCATGCATCTGCAGCTTGGCTTCATCCTGTACAACTATAATGTGTGTAAATATATACACATACACTGTTTTACCTGTATTAAATTAGGATATAAATTTTATACTTTTGCACAATCAAATCGTTTAGTAGGCAATGATAGCTGCAAGTAATTATTTTTAATAAATTGTAGCACTTAACCTGTTACAAAGTTTAATTTGTTTATAGTATTCACTATTAGAAATCCGGTAATTAGCGACTCAAAAAAGCGATCAACGTTGGTCGATTTTGGCCAATTACCGACCAAAACTTGTCAAAACACGCTTGGTCGTTAGTTTGGTGGTCGTTTTAGTATACCGACCAAGGTTGGTCGCTAATTACCGACCAAAGTTGGTCGCAAAGGTAAAAGAACCAATTGTGCAATTTAGAGAACATACCGACCAACTTTGATCGGTAATATATTTTAATAATTTAATTTTACCGACAAAAGTTGGTCGGTATATTTAAATTACGTTATTTTATTAATTATTAAAATTTAAAAATTAGCGACCAAAGCTGGTCGGTAAAGTAAAATATATATATATTTTTTTTAAAAATAAAATTTAACAATACCGACCAAAGTTGGTCGGTAAAGTTGAAATCGGGGTAATCCTTGTTTATTAACCGACCAACTTTGGTCGGTAATTTTTTATTTATTTATTTTTAAAGTTGGTCGCTAATCAGTAGAATTTTTTTTTATTAGGAACCGACCAACTTTGGTCGATTTTGTGGGTTTTAATTTTGGCATAAAATGCCTGTTTTGGCAGCTACACCACCTGCCAGCTACCAAAATCCCTAAATAACAACAACAACAACAACACAATTCAATAAATACATTAAAACTAACAAATTAAAGTTCAATAGAACTAAAAATAATTCAAAACCAAGTTAAAACTTATTACAACTAGTTTAAAATCGGTTCTATTTGTCTAGTTCAAAGTATATAAAAGTCAAGGAGTGTTTTGTACAACATCACCATCACCGTCTGATGAACTTTCATCTAAAAGACGGTGTCGAGGAGGGTCTTGTGGAGGACGGGAGGAACGATCACGGGGAGGAAGGAAGGAACGCTCACGTTCAAGTCGAGCCTCTGGCGATGACTCACGAGACCGGGGCAACGGAAAAGCTCCAGTAGATAGGAGAGTTCTGATCTGAGCTTGCATGCCAAGGAACTGAGCATCTCTAACCCTTTCTCTTTCCTTGGCCGCTTCTAGCTCGGATGTGAGCTTTGTCACAGTCTCTAGCATAGCGGAGAGGCTCTCCCCATCAAGTTGCTTGCCTTGGGAGGAAGTCCATATTCTTTGCATTCCACACTTATAGCGATGAAATTTCTAAGTAGGAAGCTCGTATACCTTCCCCCATTTTGGACCGCCAGCAGACTCTATCCATATTCTTTCAGCATCCTCGTCCGAAGGTTGGGTTGGCTCGCCTGGTTCACCCGCTGGCTGAGTACGAATGAATTCCTCCACGTTAGTTTGATAGCGACCCTATACGAAAATTTAAATTTAATTAGTATTTCAAAATTTATATAAAAGTAAATTAAAATACTTAAAGAAAAGTGAAAGCTTACATATACAGTCAAGGCCCGATCCTCGACCCACTTTTCTTGATCTGTCTCTTTCTTCTTCTTTACAATATGCTTGAATAGCTCATCATGGTTCATTGGACGCCCTAACTTATTTTCCTGAAAACAAATTAATTAATTAGTTAATAAACAGAATAGCTATACTATGAAAATTAAAATAATTTAAGCAATTACGTACCAATCTTCTTTTTATTGTCCCTAGGCTGATCACACCTCCGGTGTGCAAGGAGCCTCCCTTCTCAGATACGCGAGCTTTCTTTCCTTTTTCGCTCTTCTCTAAGAACTTTGCGGTAAGCCATTGCCTTTGCAAATCATCCCATAAATTTTGAAGTAACCAGTGAGGCTTCTTGTTCTTCTTTCTAGCTTCGGAGATACTATGCGACAATCACTTGCAAGCTTTGTGATTAAAATTTGCAGCCACTTCCGCGCTATAGTGGTGTTCCCATATACACTTGCTCTGTATTTCAAAAGTTAAATATTATATGGAAATATCATAAATATAAATTATTAAACTGCTGAAAAGAACATTTATACCTTAAATTGATTGAAAATTTGCTCCTTCAGCGAGAATAGGAAATCACTCCAAGTCGCATAAGGGCCATCATAAAGATTTCTGATGGCTTTGGTGATTATCCTCGTAGTCTTATTACTCGGGATGAACCTGCAAATAACAAATAACTTTTACCCATCACCCTCAAGGACTATGATGATCCTGCCATATTGATCATAATGCACTCCTCATCATCATCAGCCTCATCGTCTGAAGCATGTCTATTAGAGGCATGTGTGGACGGTGTAGGGAGGTCAGAGCTACTACCTCGCAGGCAAAGGCCTGAAAAAGATGAAGTCGATGATGAAGATGGAGGCAATCCTTATGACTGCGACATAGCTGGATGGACCCCAAGTGGCTGTGATACTGATGGTTGTGACCCGAGTGGCTGTGATCCATGTGGCTGTGACATAGATGGATGCGATCCATGCAATGTAGATGGCTGTGATCGACGTGGTTGTGAGGCAGCTGGACTATATGTCGGACGTATAGTCCTATGACCCTGTGATGAAAAACCTGGTGTATGCACGAAGGTGTAGGGCTCGTGATGCTATGGCAGCTCAGTATAGCCGTCGGGTGGAGGATAAGACATAGGCATAGGCATAGGCATCTCTAAAGAGGGTGGAGCAGATGGAGCATTATTTTTTACCCTCCTCTTTCCCTTCCTAGCCTTTTCTCGACCCCGAGAACCAGTAGGGTCATTGTTACCTTGGCCTTTGCCTGCCATCTGCATAATATAATACATATTTAGATTGAAACATATAAGAAACTAGCTATAAAACGAGAGTTATTTAAAAAACCAACTTTTTAAAGCTCATCGATGTATTGTTCCTCGTCCGAGAATTCTTCGTCCTCACTTGTTTGAGCTTTATCAGTTGATTCTTCATCCTCATTTTCTATAATTCTTACTTCATTTATATCAAATTCTTCCAATATGTGTTCAGGGTGTTCCAAATCATTTTCTAGATGATCGTCCACTATTTGGTGAACACTGGAGATATCATTTTGATATACAACATCTAACACATTCTCGACTTTCACCCTACCTACAGGATTAGTTTTTATTACAACCCACCAATCGAACTTATTCCACCGCAATGGATAAGGAGCATAATACACTTGCCTAATATTATATGCAATTATGAAAGGATCATAGCGATCATACTCCTTCGTATGATTAACCTCAATTATGTTATATTGGTTGTGTATTCTTGTACCTCTTGTTGGATTTGGGTTAAACTACTTGCATCTAAAGAGTATCAATTTCTTATATGGCCAACCTGTATATTCTAGTTCTATTATTTTTTTGATCACACCATAATAATCAATATCTCCAACTTGGTTGCCATCACCACCTTGAACCCACACCCCGAATTTGTTGCTATTTTTATTTTTAGAGCAATCATCTGTATGAAACTTATAACCATTCACTACGTACTTAGACATTGTTGTGACCTGAAGCCCAAGTCCCCAAGATATATCTATCAAAAATTGATTTACACCATTATTTGGATCATTTACCTACATAGTGTTAAAAAAATCATAAGTTAGAATAACTTACAAACATTATTTACTTACATAGTGTTAGAACATTATCAGGATAAACTTACAAATTATTTGAACCACATATCAAATCTCGTATATACATCATCATGGCCAAATTGACCCACGAAGTGACTGTGACACATCAAATATTTTTAGTAGTTGCATCGAGATGTAATCACAGTAAATTTTATATTTTGATAACTAATAAATCAATACTTACTTGAGAAATGGTACAACTTCGGGTCAATTTAGAAACACATGAAGTGTAGCTGACTTGTACTCCATATCACTCAAACTTCTCTTACTAACATCCTTAGAACATCGGCCTGGTTGATTGAATATGGACATTGGCAGATATAATGGATCATTCACACATTTGACTGTGTGCCTATTGGGCTTATTCCTAGAACATGGCGCGTTACTCTCAAAATAATAAGAGCAAAAATGAGCAGTTTCCTTTGCAAGATAAGCTTCGCATATAGATCCTTCAATCCTATTCCTCTACTTAACAAATTGTTTGCATTTGCCAATTGTCCTACACAATGTCATGTTAGCTAAGAACATTCAAATAAAACAGAAAATTACATCAAACTTATAATATTACCTCTCAAAGTGATACATCAATCTGCATTGAACAGGCCCTCCAAGTCGTGCCTCGTGTACAAGGTGGATTGGAAGGTCTTCCATCACATCACAAAAACCACATGGAAATATTTTTTCCATCTTACTAGAAGTTACACGAATGTTCTGATCCATCCGGAGTAGGTTTTCTTCCCTTAATATAGTAGAACACAAGTCTTTGAAAAACAAACTAATCTCTGTGATGGGTTTCCAGATTGTTTTAGGCAAACCACAAAATGCAATAGGCACTAAGGTCTCCATGAAAAGATGACAGTCATGACTTTTCAAATGTCTCAACTTCCCTACCTCCATATCTACTTTTTTTTCAAGATTCGACGCATAACCCTCAGACATCTTCAATTTCGTAACCCAATCACAAATTTGCCGTCTTTCCTCCAAAGTGAATGTGTAACTTGCTTTGGGCTTGAACACCTTACCATTGTCTGCTGTCTGCAAGTATAATTCAGGCCGCCTGCAATATTCTTATAAGTCCATTCTAGCCTTCGGGTTATCCTTTGTCCTACCTTTAACATCCATCACTGTGTTGAACAAATTGTTAAAATAATTTTTCTCAATATGCATGACATCAAGGTTGTGACGAAGAAGATTATCCTTCTAATAAGGCAACTCCCAAAATATACTTTGATTCGTCCAATTATGAGTAACACCGTATCCGGGGAATCTATAAGGTGGAGCTTCAGTAACTTTACTGAAGTTCTGGACCCTCTCCCAAATTTCTTCACCTGAAAGTATCGGAGGTGGAGAATCATATTCCATTTTATTCTTTTTGAATGCATTTTTCATCCTTCTAAATTCATGATCATGAGGCAAGAATTGATGATGACAATCAAACCATGATTGGTTTCGGCCATGTTTCAAAGTGAACACTTTACTATTTTCCATGCAGTAAGGACAAGCTAGCTTCCCAGCAGTCATCCACCCAGACAACATTCCATACGTAGGAAAAGCGTTAATAGTCCACACTAAATTAGCATGCAAATTGAAATTTTGCTTGGTTAATATGTCATATGTTTCAACAGCATCACACCATAATTGTTTTAGCTCATTAATCAAAGGTTGCAAATATACATCAATCAAACTTTTTGGATTACGTGGACCGGGGTTAATACAATTTAAGAATATATATATATATATATATATATATATATATGAACTAGTCATGCACAACTCGGGTGGTAGATTATAAGGTGTAAGAAAGACAGGCCAACATGAATATGGTGTCGCAGATACAGAAAAAGGCGTGAAGTCATCCGCACACAGACCTAACCGAATGTTCCTTGGTTTACTAGCAAAATCTGGATATGTCCTATCAAAGTGCTTCCAAGCTTTTCCATCTGAAGGATGACACATAACACCAGGTGGTCTTCTATTTTCAAAGTGCCATCTCATATGAGGAGCAGAACTCATCGACGCATATAACCTCTTTAACCTAGGTATAAGAGGTAAATTGTCACGACCCCAAATTCCCGGTCGTGATGGTGCCTATCACATTACTAGGCAAGCCAACCTAACCATATAACCACAACGAATTTCCTTTCATAAAATCATTTTTCTAACACGGGTGTGGATACCAATTTTCATTAGAAGTGTTTAAAATAACTAAAATGTGCGGAAATCAATAAAACATAAGACAACACAGCCCAAACATCTGGTGTCACGAGTCTAGAGCCTCTAGTACACAACCAACTGTCTAATACATCATAAGTAAAAAAATAGAAAAGAACAAGACAGGAAGGAGAAGAGCAGGGCTGCGGGCGCCATGCAGCTACATTGCAATCTCTGGCAACCTCTGAAAATGCTGAGGACCCTCACTCTGCCGCTCGGGCACTTGGATCTGCACACAAGGTGTAGGGAGTAACGTGAGTACGCCAAATTAGTAAGTAACTAAAGTAAATAAGATCTGAAAGTAGTGACGAGCAGTTAAAAATCATATAAATGAATAAAGTACGGAATATCATAAGGTTTCAAAACAAATAAGCGGCTTAATAGTCGCTACGGAACGGACCAAGTCATAATCCCTACCGGTGCACGCCCACACGCTCGTCACCTAGCATGTGCGTCACCGCATTTATCAAAACAATTTGAATACCGGGGTTTTGTACCCTCGGTCCAGATTTACAATGGTTACTTACCTCAAACCGGTGAAAACACTACTCCACGACACATTTTCCCCTCGAATCGGCCTCCACTCACGTCGAATCTATCCAAATTAGAATCACGACGTCACAATATGCTAAGGGAACAAAGCCCAAGTGAAAATAATCAAATAATACCAAAAATCTCGAAATTGGCCAAACCCGACCCCGGGCCCACGTCTCGAATTCCGGTAAAAATCACATCAATGAATTCCTTATCACTCCCCTAGTTCATTCATACCAAAAGCATCAAAATCCATCCACAAATGACCCCTCAAATCCCAAATTCTAGGTCTCCAATTTCAAGCCATAGTTCTTAAATTTTAGGCTTAATTTCCATGATTAATTAGGTAGATTTCACATTAGAATCGAGTTTTAAGTCCATGAATCTTACCTCCAAGTGATTCCCCTTGAATCCCTCTTCAATCCTCTTCAAAAATCTCCAAAAACAATCAAAAATGGTGGAAATAAACCCCAAAATTGCGGACAAGACGACTATTTAAACCTTCTGCCCAGGCCTGAAATCCTTCTTCGCGAACGCGGTCAACGTCTCGCGTTCGCGAAGCACAATTCAACTTTGACCAAAATTTCCTCTTTTGAGATCGCGACCTTCCCATCGCGAAAGCGATGCTTTCCTCATACCACTCTTCGCGATCGCACCCCTTCACTTGCGAACGCGATGAACAACTTGGCCTCGAACCAAGCCGACCCCTTTCCTCTACGCGATCGTGGAGCTCCAGTCGCCAACGCGATGCTCAATCCCTAAGCCCTTCGCGAAGTGGAGCCTTCCTCGCGAATGCGAAGGCTAAAATTCCAGCCTTCACCAGCTAACCCTTCGCAAACGCGAAGGCCATTTTCTCTGCAACACTAATCAGCAATTTCAGCAATTCCAATCATCATGAAATGGTCTGATTGACCACCCGAAACTCACCCGAGGTCCCCGGGACCTCAACCAAACATGAAAAAATATCCCATAACCTCATTCAAACTTGTTCCAACATTCAGAACGCTCAAAACAACATCAAAACACCAAATTTGCATCGGATTAAAACCTAAGAATTCCAAAATCTTCTAAATTATGCTTTTGATCAAAAACCCAACCAAACCATGTCTGAATGACCTGAAATTTTGCACACACATCCCAAAAGACACCACAGAACTACTAAAACTCTCGGAATTCCATTCCGACCCCTATATCAAAATCTCACCTATCAACCGGAAAGCATCAAAAATCCAATTTCGCTAATTCAAGCCTAAATCTACTCCGTACCTCCAAACCACATTCCGATCACGCTCCTAAGTCCCAAATCACCTCCCGAAGCTATCCGAACCATCAGAACTCACATCCGAGCCCTCTAACATATAAGTCAACATTCGGTTGACTTTTCCAACTTAAGCTTCCTCAAAAGAGCTTAAGTGTCTCAAACCTTACCAAATCCTTTCCGAACCCGAGCCAACCAACCCAATCATATATAGAACTGATAGACAAAGCAATAAGAAGTAGAAATTGGGGAAACAGAGCGATAACTATTGAGACGACTGGCCGGGTCGTCACATCCTCCCCAACTTAAATAAACGTTCGTACTCGAACGAGTCAAGAAACATACCTGAAGCCTCAAACAGGCGAGGATATCTGCTCTGCATCTCCCGCTCAGTCTCTCAGGTAGCCTCCTCCACGGGCCGACCTCTCTACTACACTTTTACTGAAGCTATATCCTTTGACCTCAACTTTCGAACCTATCGACCCAAAATAGCTATTGGCACCACATCATAAGTCAAATCACCATCCAACTGAACCGTGCTGAAATCCAAAACATGAGATGGATCCCCAACATACTTACGGAGCATAAAAACATAAAATACCAGATGCACACTCGACAAGCTGGGTGGCAAAGCAAGCTCATAAGCCACCTCCCCAATCCTCCGAAGTACCTCAAAAGGCCCAATGAACCGAGGACTCAATTTACCTTTCTTCCTCAACCTCATAACACCCTTCATGGGCGAAACCTTCAACAGAACCTTCTCGTCAACCATGTAAGACACATCTCGAACCTTCCTGTCAGCATAACTCTTTTGTCTCAACTGAGCTATACGAAGCCTCTTCCTGAATTACCTTCACCTTTTCTAAAGCATCCTGCACCATGTCTGTCCCCAATAGCCTAGACTCACCCAGCTCAAACCAACCAACTGGAGATCTACACCGTCTCCCATACAAAGCCTCATATGTAGCCATCTGAATACTCGACTGGTAGCTGTTGTTATAAGCAAACTCTGCAAGCGGTAGGAACTGATCCCATAACCTTCCGAATTCAATGACACAAGCACGCAACATGTCCTCAAATATCTGAATAGTGCGCTCGGACTGCCCGTTCGTCTGAGGGTGAAAAGCTGTACTCAACTCAACCTAAGTACCCAACTCTCGCTGCACAGACCTCCAAAACAGCGAAGTAAACTGAGTGCCCCTATCTGAGATGATGGAAACTGGGACACCATGCAAATGAACAATCTCCTAGATATAGATCTCTGCCAACCGCTCTGAAGAATAGGTAGTACACACAGGAATGAAGTGCGCAGACTTGGTCAGCCGTTCCACAATCACCCAAATAGCATCGAACTTCTTCGAAGTCCGTGGAAGTCCAACTATAAAGTACATAGTGATCCTCTCTCACTTCCACTTTGGAATATCCATCTGCTGAAGCAAGCCACCCGGTCTCTGATGCTCATATTTCACCTGCTGACAATTGAGACACCGAGCTACAAATCCCACAATGTCTTTCTTCATTCTCCTCTACCAATAATGATACCTCAAATCTTGATACATCTTCGCGGCACCCAGATGGATGGAATACCGCGAGCGGTGGGCCTCCTCCAGAATCAACTCCCGAAGCCCATCTACATTGGGCATACAAATCTGGCCCTACATCCTCAACACCCCATCATCACCAATAGTCACATCTCTGGCATCATCATGCTGAACTATATCCTTAAGGACAAACAAATGCGGATCATCATACTAGCGCTCTCTGATGCGATCATATAAGGAAGACCGAGAAATCACACAAGCCAATACCCGACTGGGCTCTGAAATATCTAACCTCATGAACCGATTGGCCAAGGCCTAAACATCAACTGCAAGAGGTTTCTCCCCAACTGAAATATATGCCAAACTCCCCATACTCACCGCCTTTCGGCTCAAAGCATCGGCCACCACATTAGCCTTCCCCAGATGGTACAAAATAGTGATATCATAATCCTTTAGCAACTCCAACCACCTCTGCTGCCTCAAATTGAGATCCTTCTGTTTGAACAAGTGCTGGAGACTACGATGATCGGTAAATACCTCACAAGACACACCATATAAGTAATGCTTCCAAATTTTCAACGCGTGAACTATGGAAGCCAACTCCAAATTATGAACGGGGTAGTTCTTCTCATGGGGCTTCAACTGAAGAGAAGCATAAGTGATAACTCCACCCTCCTACATCAATACACAATCAATACCAACTCTCGAAGCATCATAATACACGCTATATGAACCTGAAGCTAATGGCAAAACTAACACTGGAGTTGTGGTCAAGGCTGTCTTGAGCTTGTGAAAGCTCTCCTCACACTCATCCGACCATACAAATGAAGCACCCTTCTTAGTCAGCTTGGTCAAGGACGATGCGATAGATGAGAATACCTGAACAAACCGGCGATAATAGCCTACTAAACCAAGAAAGCTACTCAACCTGAATACCCTCGCTGGACACCACGTGCCCCAAGAAAGCCACTGAACTGAGCCAAAACTCACACTTGGAGAATTTTGCATAAAGCTTCTCCTCCCTCAATCTCTACAACACAACTCTCAAATGCTCCGCGTGTTCCTCCTGACTATGCAAATACACCAGAATATCATCAATGAATACTATGACAAATGAGCCGAGATAAGGCCGGAACACGTTGTTCATCAAATGCATGAACGCTGTTGGGGCATTGGTCAGTCCAAAAGACATCACCAAGAACTCATAATGAACATATCGGGTCCTGAAAGCCGTCTTAAGAATATCCGATTCCCTGATCTTCAATTGGTGATAACCTGAACGGAGATCAATCTTGGAGAACACTCTCTCTCCTTGAAGCTGGTCGAATAAATCATCAATGCAAGGCAAATGATACTTGTTCTCAGCTGTTACTTTGTTCATGTGCCTATAATCAATGCACATCCTCATAGTGCCATCCTTCTTCTTTACAAATAGAACTTGCGCACCCCAAGGTGACACACTAGGCCGAATGAACCCTTTATCAAGGAGTTCCTGAAGCTTCTCCTTAAGCTCCTTCAACGCCGCTGATGCCATACGATACGGAGGAATAGAAATGGGCTGAGAGCCCGGTACCAGGTCAATACCAAAATCAATATCCCTATTCGGTGGCATGCCCGACAGGTCTGCAGGGAACATATCAGGAAAATCCCTCACAACTGGAACAGAATCAACACTAGAGTCTCAGCACCGACAACCCTCACAAAGGCTAGATACGAAAGACAACCCTTCCCAACCATAAGCTGGGCCTTCAAGAATGAGATCACCCTACTAGGAACATAATCAGTCACACCTCGCCACTCAATCCGTGGCACACCCGGTATAACCAATGTGACTGTCTTGGCATGATAGTCTAGAAGAGCACAACACGGAGATAGCCAATCCATGCCCAAAATGATATCAAAATCCACCATACATAATAATAAAAGATCCACTCAGGTCTCCAGACCCCCAATAGTCACCACACACGACCGGTATACGCGGTCTACAACAACAATATCACCTACTGGAATAGATACATGAACAGGTGAAACAAGAGACTCACGGGGCATATCAAGATAATGGGCAAAGTATGATGACGCATAAGAAAAGGTGGAACCAAGATCAAATAATACAGAGGCATCTCTATGGCAGACTGAAACAATACCTGAAATCAAGGCATCTAAGCAGCAGCATCTAGTCTACTTGGGAGGGCATAGAAATGAGCCTGGCCACCACCTGATCGACCTCTCCCTCTAGGGAAACCCTAGCTAACTGACCTCCACCCCTAGCTGGCAGGGCGGGTGGTGAAGTAACTGGAGCTGAAGTCGAGGGCTGACCCCTTTGCTGAGACGGACCATCATGAAGACGAGGACATTGCCTCCTCATATGCCCAAACTCTCCACACTCATAACAACTTTCCGGTGCTGGAGATGGGGACTGAAAGGAACACCTGGCACCGGAATGACCATTAGAAGGACCTGGCATGGAAGAACCCTGAACCGATGGAGCACGAGACGAACTCTAGGCTGAAAGGGCATTGAGTGATGAATGGATCTGATGAGAATTGTGAGAACCATGACCCGATGATGCCCCACGATAACCTAGGCGAGCTGACTAAGCCTGCCTGAATAGACGGCCTCTGCCCTGCTAGAACTGACCCCTCGAAGGAGCACTACTAAAGCTACCAGATCCCCGAGGCCTCTTGGCCTCCCTCTCCTCTCGCTCCTGGCGACGAACTGACTCAATCTCATAGGTGATGTCGGCAACCTCCTCGAAAGTAGCACCTGTCACCCTCTCCTTAGTCATGAGAATCCGAAGCTGATATATAAGGCCATCAACAAACCTCCTGATCCTCTCTCGATCTATGGGAACCAACCAGACTGCATGACAAGCTAACTCAGAGAACTGTATCTCATACTGCATCATAGTTATCTCTCCCTGACGCAACTACTCGAGCTGCCTGCGCAGCTCCTCTCGGCAAGACTGTGGCACATACTTCTCCAGAAAGAGAGCGGAGAACTGCTACCAGGTAAGGGGCGCTGCACCAACAGGCCTACGCCTCTCATAAGCCTCCACCAAGTGAAGGCAGCCCCAGAAAACTAAAAGGTAGTAAAAGCTACACCGCTGGTCTCTAGAATACCTACTGTACGAAGCATCCTCTGGCACTTATCCAAGAAACCCTAGGCATCATCGCCCTCTGCACCACTAAAAGTCAGAGGCTGAAGTCTACAAAACCTCTCAAGTCGACGCAGCTCGTCGTCCGGCATAACTGGTACCACATACTCCTGAGCTGGTGCAACCAGCTAGGCTGGAGGTTCCCCAGGTGTCTGAAGTCTCTACACAACCTACTTAGGTGTGCGAGCAACGGGAGTCTGGGAGCCTCCCCCAGCCTGAGAAGTAGTTGCGGTCGTAGTAATCGAGACCGCCTGAGCCAAACCGGTACACACTGATAAAATCTTAGCCAAAGCCTCCTGAAGGCCTGGAATCATAATAGGCACAGTTGGTGCCTAAGCTGGTGGTGATGTAGCGTCCACAACTGGGACCTGATACTAAACTGGGGCAGCTGGTGGATCTACAGGTGCTGCCCTAGCTACTCTGCCCCTACCACGACCTTAACCGCGTCCTCGGCCTCTAGTGGCCCCAGCTGGTGGTACTAGTGGTCGTCCATCCTACCCGGTAGCACGTGTCCTCACCATTTGAGAGAGAGTGGAATAACAAAAGTTTAGTACTCGGGTCAACAGATTCGCACAACAAGAATTTCAAGAATATGAAGTTTTTCCTAAAGGTTCTTCAACCTCTCGAGTATAAATATAGATGTCTCCGTACCGATCCGCGAGACTCTACTAAATTGGCTCATGACTCGCGAGGCCTATGTAACCTAGGCTCTAATACCAACTTGTTACGACCCCAAATGCTCGGTCTTGATGGGGCCTATCATATTACTAGGCAAGCCAACCTAACCATATAACCACAAAGAATTTCCTTTCATAAAATCCTTTTTCTAACACAGGTTTGGATACCAATTTTCATAAGAAGTGTTTAAAACAACTAAAATGTGCGGAAATCAATAAAACATACAACACAACCCAAACATTTGGTGTCACGAGTCTAGAGCGTATATACAACGAATTGTCTAATACATCATAAGTAAAAAAATGGAAAAGAACAAGATAGGAAGGAGAAAAGCAAGGATGCGGACGCCATGCAGCTACCTTGCAATCTCCGGCAACCTCTGAAAATGCTGAGGACCCTCACTTTGCCGCTCGGGCACCTGGATCTGCACACAAGGTGCAGGGAGTAACGTGAGTACGCCAACTCAGTAAGTACCTAAAGTAAATAAGGTCTTAAAGTAGTGACGAGCAGTTAAAAATCATATAAATGAATAATTAACAGGATAACAGATCAAACTCCACAGTTTAAAACCAGTTTCGTCATAAAATCTTTAAGTTCCAATTGGAATACTTGAAATCATATAATTAACAATTTTTTAACAGAGGCTCATTTTAAAAGACGAGTGAAATCAGTGAAAATATCATAAATGGGCCCCTCGGGCAAGGTATCACTCTGACTATGGCCTCTCGGCAGCCTCTCAGTCACTTGTGACTCAACTCTCGTCACTCAGTACTCACTCTCAGCACTCAGGCTCATTAATGTCTCATAATAATAATAATAATAGTAACCGCCGCGACGTCCAGCCTGATCCATAATTTATAGTCGACTACGCTCACTGGGGGTGTACAGACTCCGGAGGGGCTCCTACAGCCTAAGCGTCATATCGCTGCGGCGCGCAGCCCGATCCAATATATATATCGTTGTGGCGTGCAGCCTGATCCATATAAATATCGTTGCGGCGTGCAACACAATCCATTATATATATATATATATATATATATATATATTAGGTCCTCAACCTCTCTCAGTCATTAACCTCACAACCACTCGGGCATAACAGAAGAATTCAGGAAACTCAGTCCAAACAGCCTTCACATTTTAAGAAGTACAGTGATAAACCAGCTTTAAACAAATAAACAGGTAAAACATGACTGAGGATATGCTTTCAAACAAATAGAATGAGAAAAAATAGTAAAAATGCCCTTAAGGGTCTCAACAGGTCGGCCCAAGGCATCAAACATGGCATACAACCCATAATACAGTATAAATGGCTAAAGTACAGAATATCATAAGGTTTCAAATCAAATACGCGGCTTAATAGTCGCTACAGGACGCACCAAGTCATAATCCCTGCCGGTGCACGCCCACATGCTCGTCACCTAGCATGTGCGTCACCGCATTTATCAAAACAATTTGAATACCGGGGTATTGTACCCTCAATTCCAGATTTACAATGGTTACTTACATCAAATCGGTGAAAATACTACTCTGCAACGCCTTTGCCCCTCGAATCGTCCTCCATTAGCATTAAAACTATCCAAAATCAGAATCACAACGTCAAAATATGCTAAGGGAACGAAGTCCAAGCAAAAATAATCAAATAGTACCAAAAATCTCGAAATTGGCCAAACCTGACCCCCGGGCCCACATCTCGGATTCCGATAAAAATCACATCAATGGATGGATATCACTCCCCGAGTTCATTCATACCAAAAACATCAAAATCCATCCACAAATGACCCCTCAAATCCCAAATTCTAGGTCTCCAGTTTCAAGCCCTAGTTCTTCAATTTTAGGCTTAATTTCCATGATTTATTAGGTATATTTCACATTAGAATCGAGTTTTAAGTCCATGAATCTTACCTCCAAATGATTCCCCTTGAATCCCTCTTCAATCCTCTTCAAAAAGCTCCAAAAAGGATCAGAAATGGTGGATATAAACCCCAAAATCGCGGATAAGACAACTATTTAAACCTTCTGCCTAGGCCTGAAATCCTTCTCTGCGAACGCGGTCAATGCCTCGCGTTCGAGAAGCACAATTCCACTTTGACTAAAATTTCCTCTTTCGCGATCCCGACCTTCCCATCGCGAACAGGATGCTTTCCTCAGACCACTCTTCGCGATCGCACCCCTTCACTCGCGAACGCGATGAACAACTTGGCCTCGAACCCAGCTGACCCCTTTCCTTTACGCGATCACGAAGCTCCACTCGCGAACGCGATGCTTAGTCCCTCAGCCCTTCACGAACGTGGAGCCTTCCTCGGGAACGTGAAGGCTAAAATTACAGCCTTCACCAGCTAACCCTTCACGAACGCGAGGGCCTACTTGCGAACGCAAAGGCCATTTTCTCTATAACACTGATCAGCAATTTCTGCAATTCCAATCATCATGAAATGGTCCGATTGACCACCCGAAACTCACCCGAGGCCCCCGAGACCTCAACCAAACATGCCAACATATCCTATAACCTCATTCAAACTTTATCCAACCTTTGGAATGCTCAAAACAACATCAAAACACCAAATTCCAAAATCTTCTAAATTACGATTTTGATAAAAAAATCCAACTAAACCATGTCTGAATGACCTGAAATTTTGTACACACATCCCAAAAGACACTAGGGAACTACTACAACTCTCAGAATTACATTCCAATTCCTATATCAAAATCTCACCTATCAAATGGAAATTGCCAAAAATCCAATTTCGCCAATTCAAGCCTAAATCTACTCTGGACCTCCAAAACTCATTCCGATCACGCTCCTAAGTCCCAAAATTACCTCCCGAATCTATTCGAACCATCAAAGCTCACATCCGAGCCCTCTAACACATAAGTCAACATGCAGTTGACTTTCCAACTTAAGCTTCCTCAAAAGAAACTAAGTGTCTCAAACCTTGCCAACTCCTTTTCGAACTCGAGCCAACCAACCCGATCACATATAGAACCTATAGACAAAGAAATAAGAAGCAAAAATGGGGGAAATGGAGCGGTAACTCATAAGACGACTGGTCGGGTCGTCACATAAATAATGCACCGCCTTGATAGCGACCATATTCCCGCTGGAAAACCTCTTAAAACGAGGCTTTTCGCAAAATTTACAACTGTTTAAAGTTGCATCATCTTTATAATATAACATGCAACCATATTCACAACAATCAATTCTCATTGACGAAAGTCCTAACTTAGAAACCAATCTCTTTACCTTATAGAAATTACCAGGTAACTTGATATTAGGGTCAACTAGTTCACTCATAAGGTCAATAATGAAGAGTCCATGGCTTCTTAAGAAATATTCTAATTAGATTTTTATACTTAGTAATTGTTACAATCCATATCCACATGTGTCAGTTCATGTCATATATTAGTTAACATAAATCCAAGAAGGAATTATCTTTGAGATGATAAGAAGTCAATCCTATTGGTCTTAAGTGATACAAGAGTGTATAAGGGTGATTAACAAGTATTAGAAGTTAAATGAATCAAGAATGTTGTAACTCGTATTTTCAAGTAATCTAGCGGTGCTTAATACACTCAAGAGGTCATTTATTAAGTTATTTTAATCATATAATATCCGTATCATAAGTCTTGAAGTCAAACGAGTTATGAAACAAAAGTCGACAAAAGTTGTCGCAACTTAGGTTCATAATTTTACTTAAACATTAGGTCAAATGTTTCTAATCTTTTCTCCTAATTTACAAGGAATTATGGGGTGATCTACCAACCAAATTAAAGATCTATGAGTCTAGTTTCCAATGCATTAAATCGTTCATCGATACAATCTCGGAGTAGAGAGATATTTGCGTTTTCGCGAGACTGCGCCAAGCACCTCTCTATGGGGCCCACTAAGGCGGTTTAAGATATTTGGACCTATATAGGATGCCTCCAACCCGTTTTAAGTCATTTCTTCTCACTATTTTCAGACCTTAGAACCCTAGGAATATCCTCTCAAGGTTATCTCAAGATTCAAGACCCAAAAAAGGGCAAACAACACAAATCAAGTGTCGGGAATTCCGTGGCGCTAGTAAGTCTCTTGTTCTTCTTGTTGTTGCTCATTTTTGTGTCGTTCCAGCTCGTGTGGGAGGTTGTTTTAAAGGGTTTATGTTCTGTAAATACTCCCTCATGTTCTTAATATCAATCCTAGGTGATTTCAAGCCTTCTAAAGTGATTCTAGTGCCGAAAAACACTAATTGATCGCTAGTTTCACTTTTTTGTTGTTGTGGCAGCATTGGAGGGATATTTCATGGAAATATAAGGTCAAATTGGAGTTGTTATTTCTGTATAAAGGTAAGGATCCTCTTACTCTATATGTATTTATGATTATCCAAGTTGCGGCTAAGCCATTGAAGCTAGAACTTGTGAAATATATATCGAAAGGCTTGGTAGTAATGTTATTGTTTTGTGGAATGTTTTGCGTTGCTGTTGGGCTGCATATTTTACTACTGTTTTGTGGAGTTTTGGAGGAGGAAGGGTGTGGATAAACACCATATATATGTAGGGTTATGGGCTGATAGTTATTCGTAACATTTCCAGGTTGTTTGACACGACTACGGTGGTCGTCGTATGTATGGAGTGATTAGGCTGTGTGTGGACTATTTTGGGAGGCTCAATATGTTTATTATTGATGTTGTTTGGGCTGTTTGGTGACTGTTTTGAATGGTGTGAGGTCATATATATAGGGGAGGTGCTGTCCGTTTCATCATAAAATAGGTTGTGGTCGATACATAATAGTTATGACGCTTAAATGATAACGATAGTATCGTTTCTCTTATTGTAGACTAAGGAGTTTTGACAATTGCATAGCTTGAGATTGGGGCAGTATATACAAGGTATGTGAGGCTATCCCTTTTCTTCTTTTGCACGACTCCGATTGTACATAATGTAATGAACGAGCTTCCAAGATACTCTACTCTTAGAAGCTAGCAGTACTTACATTGTTTTCCCTCTTATGGAACGATTGATGTTAATGTTGCTTCTCTTATTCTTATGTTATCAATGTTGTTGGTACTTCCTGATTCTTATAAGGTTCATAGTGAAGAGTTAGTCCTAATAACGTGTACAGAGGATACCGACCTTACGTCACTCCGAAAGGTTTAGAATGTGATTCCATGAGTCGAGCATGCATTATATATATGTATCTATTTTACTCTACCGAGCCACGCTATAGTTGGCCGGGTACGGCACCTATTGTGCAACCACTGATCAGTTGGGTTTTACCGAGCTCCACGTGGCCGGGTACGATTCTACCGAGCCTTATGATGGCCGGGTACGTTTTTTTACCGAGCCTATTATGGCCGGGTACGATATGATGATGATGATGCCCACAGAGGCGAATGTTTTAAGGGTTTATGTATTTATACATATGTATCATGCATTTCATGTAAGTAGCCCTCAGAGGTACTAAGATGTTACAGGTTGTATATTCTCTATCCTTGCTTACATTACTGATCGTATTTATGGTTCCCTGCCTTACATACTCAGTACTTTATTCGTACTGACGTCCTTTTATTTGTGGACGTTGCATGTCGTGCTGCAGGTCCTGATAGACAGGCAGGTGCAGCTCCCCCACCACAGTAGGCTGTCCAGTTCAGCGGTGATTGGCGAGATCCCTTCTCCGGACTTGCCTTGGTCTTGGTATGCATTTTTGTTATAGACATTATGGGTATGTCGGGGCCCTGTTCCGGCTATGTTGCAGCACTTATGTTCCTTTAGAGGCTCATAGACAGGTGTCGACTCATGTATAGTTTGGTATGCCTTGTCGGCTAGTTTTTGTTGTATAGTCTTTCATAGTAGCGTGGTAGCTCATACCTTATATGTAGTTTCTTGATTGTCTAGTCATCCCCTGCTATGCATGTTCATGCCGTCATATTTTATTGCTGGTTGTCCATGATCCAGGTCTACCATTTTTATTGATCTTGTCAGCCCTAAAAGATAATAATGAAGGCTAGATGAAATGTACGTTGGTGCTCGGCAAGTGTGGTCGGGTGCTAGTCATGGCCCTTCAGTTTGGGTCGTGACAAACTTGGTATCAGAGCAAGTCTGTCCTAGGGGTTGTCTATGAGCCGTGTCTAGTAGAGTCTTGATTATGGATGTGTAGCGCGCCACATTTATAATCAGGAGGCTACATGACATCTAGGGTTGTTACCTTCTTCCTGAATCTAGATCGTGCGTAGAGTTGAGTCGTAAGTGTTCGTCTCTAATATTCACCTTGTTTTTTTCAGTGATGCCTTCGACTAGGAAGCAAACGATTAGTAGACGGCTTGATACAGCAGCGGGAGAGGGTACCAGTCAGGTGCCCCAAGTCAGAGCAGGACAAAGTGAGGCTCAGAGTGAGATGCCCTCTCATACCTCATCTACTCCATCTCCTCCAGAGGATATTAGAAGGCACCCAGCGCCTCCAGTTCCTCCGTCTGGCACTCCAGACCAGGATATGCGGAGTGCTTTGCAGTTATTGACTAGCTTGGTAGCTGCTCAGGCTCAGAGGCAGAATACAGGTGCTGCTGAGAAACCAGTTAGTACAAGAGTTCGTGATTTTATTAATTTAGACCCTCCAGTGTTTACCGGATCAGACCCCAAGGAGGACCCACAGACTTTTATTGACCAGGTTCATCGTACACTTCGGGTTATGCATGTTAGTGATACAGAGGCAGTAGAGTTGGCTTCTTATCGGCTACGGGATTTAGCGGTTCTCTGGTATGATAGTTGGGAGAGATCCAGGGGTCCGAACCCTCCTCCAGCTGTGTGGAAGGAATTTTCTGAGGCCTTTCTTCGTCACTACTTGCCAGTTGAGATACGACGAGCTAGAGCTGATAAGTTCTTGAACCTTAGACAAGGTAATATGAGTGTGCGAGAGTACAGTATGCAGTTTGATTCTTTGGCAAGGTATGCTCCCCATATGGTGGCCGAGATGAGTGATAGGGTGCATATGTTCGTGAATGGGTTGGGACCACATCTGATAAATGAGTGTACGACAGCCTCCTTGGTGGAGGGCATGGATATTTCCCGTATTCAAGCTTATGCCCAGACCCTAGAGGATCGTAAGCGCCAGCAGAGGGCAGTTAGGGAGCAGGATAGGGGCCAGCATAAGAGGGCGAGATTTGCAGGGTATTCTGATGACTTCAGAGGCAGCATCAGGCCACAGTTTTCGAGGAGTTCGGCGCCACCTGTAGCTAGTGCTCCTCCACAGTTTCAGAGGCCTCGATATGATCGATCCTATTCTGGTCCAGGTCAGAGTTCGTGGGCATCTGGCTCGCAACATCACAGGGATACTAGTCAGATGAGACCCCCAACACCACATTGTGATTAGTGCGACAAGGCCCACTTTGGACTATGTTGTCGAGGTTCTGATGCGTGTTATTCGTGCGGACAGCCTGGCCATATGATGCGGGATTGTCCTAATAGAGGAGGTGATGGTATGGCTCAGCCAACTGGATATGTGTCTGGTTCTTCCTCATCAGTTCGACCTCCAGCACGAGGTTTTCAGTAGTCAACAGGTCGTGGTAGGGGTAGAGGTGCAGTGCCGAGTTCAAGTGGTGCTCAAAATCAAACCTATGCTCTAGTAGGTCGACAGGATCTCGAGTCATCTCCAGATGTTATTACAGGTATTATATCTGTGTTTTCTTATGATGTATATGCGCTGATTGATCCGGGATCTACATTATCATATGTTACACCCTTTGTGGCTAATAAGTTTGGCATTGAACCTGAATTGATAAGTAAACCCCTTGCGGTATCTACTCCGATAGGAGATTCTGTGATTGCTAGAAGGGTATATAGAGGTTGCACTGTGATGATTTGTAGTCGTCAAACCTCGGCAAATTTATTTGAGTTAGAAATGGTTGATTTTGATGTGATAATGGGAATGGACTGGTTGGCCTCATGCTATGCAAATGTTGACTGTCGTACGAAGATGGTTAGGTTCCAATTTCCGGGTGAACCCGTCATTGAATGGAAAGGGAACATTGCTACACCGAAAGGTAGGTTTATTTCCTATCTTAAGGCAAGGAAAATGATCTCAAAAGGTTACATTTATCATCTCGTTCGCGTTAGGGATGCGGAGGCGAAACCGCCTACTTTACAATCAATCCCTGTGGTCAACGAATTCCCAGATGTTTTCCCAGATGAACTCCCAGGCCTTCCTCCTGAAAGGGAGATTGAGTTTAGCATTGATGTGTTGCCTGACACTCAACCGATCTCTATTCCTCCATACAGAATGGCCCCGGCAGAGTTGCGAGAGTTGAAGGTGCAGTTGAAGGACTTGCTGGATAAGGGCTTTATTAGGCCTAGCACTTCACCTTGGGGTGCACCAGTCCTATTCGTGCGGAAGAAAGACGGGTCGTTACGGATGTGTATCGACTATCGACAGTTGAATAAGTCTACTATAAAGAACAAGTATCCACTTCCAAGAATTGATGACCTGTTTGACCAACTCCAGGGTGCCAAGTATTTCTCCAAGATTGATTTACGTTCAGGGTATCATCAGGTGAGGGTTAGGGAGAAGGATATTCCAAAGACGGCCTTCCGGACAAGATATGGGCACTTTGAGTTCTTGGTGATGTCGTTCGGGCTAACAAATGCCCCAACAGCTTTTATGGATCTCATGAATACTATATTCAGGCCCTATCTTGATGTGTTCGTGATTGTATTCATTGATGACATTCTAGTGTATTCTCGTTCGGAGGCGGAACATGCGGGCCACTTGCGGATAGTATTACAGACGCTTCAGGATCGTAAGTTATATGCTAAGCTCTCCAAATGTGAATTCTGGCTGAACTCAGTAGCATTCCTTGGCCATGTGATATCTGATGAGGGTATTAGTGTCGACACTCAGAAGATCGATGCAGTAAAGAATTGGCCGAGACCTACAACACCATCAGAAGTCCGCAGCTTCCTAGGGCTAGCAGGATATTATAGGCGGTTTGTAGAAGGATTTTCCTCTATATCATCACCATTGACTAAGTTAACACAAAAAGCTACCAAATTCCAGTGGTCTGACACTTGTGAACGTAGTTTTCAGGAGTTGAAGAATCGATTGACATCTGCACCAGTGCTCACTCTTCCTGAAGGAACAGAAGGTTATGTGGTATATTGTGATGCCTCAGGTATAGGTTTGGGGTGCGTATTGATGCAGCGTGGGAATGTGATTGCTTATGCATCAAGACAATTGAAGAAGCATGAAAAGAATTATCCAACCCATGATTTGGAATTGGCTGCAGTAATATATGCTTTGAAGATATGGCGGCACTACTTATACGGCGTCCATGTTGACATCTACACAGATCACAAGAGTTTACAATACATCTTCAAGCAGAAAGAGTTGAATTTGAGGCAGCGTAGGTGGCTTGAATTATTGAAAGACTACGACGTCGAGATATTGTATCATCCCGGTAAAGCCAATGTTGTGGCAGACGCTCTCAGCCGTAAATCAATGGGAAGTTTAGTACATATTGAGGCAGGTAGATGGGGGTTAATTAAAGAGCTTCATCAGCTAGCCAATATGAGAATCAGATTATTAGACTCTGATGATGGAGGTGTTACTGTACAGAATACATCAGAATCATCTTTGGTAGCCGAGGTAAAAGCACGACAATATGAAGATCCTATCTTAGTACGATTAAGAGAAAGCATTCAACAGTGTAAAAGTATGGCTTTTGGGATCGGAAAAGACGGGGCACTGAGATACCAGAGCCGATTGTGTGTGCCTAATGTGGCAGGGTTGCGAGAGAAGATTATGAATGAGATTCATCAATCCCGATATTCCATCCATCCCGGCTCGACAAAGATGTATCATGATGTCAAGGAGCAGTATTGGTGGGATAATATGAAGAAGTCTATTGCAGAATTTGTAGCCCAGTGTCCCAATTGTCAACAAGTAAAGATAGAACATCAGAAACCCGGTGGATTGCTTCAAAATATAGAGATTCCGACCTGGAAGTGGGAGGTGATTAATATGGACTTCATTATTGGATTACCTCGCTCTTATCATAAGTTTGACTCCATCTAGGTGATAATTGATCGACTTACAAAATGTGCCCATTTTCTGCCAGTGAAGACAACTTACACACGGCTGAAGATTATGCGAAGTTGTATATCAAGGAGATTGTTAGGCTTCATGGTGTGCCCATATCTATTATATCAGACCGAGGAGCTCAATTTACGGCTAACTTTTGGAGGTCTTTCCAGAAGGGTTTAGGCACACAAGTAAATCTCAGCACTGCATTTCATCCGCAGACTGACGGACAGGCTGAACGTACCATTCAGACACTGGAAGATATGCTACGAGCATGTGTTCTAGATTTTAAGGGGAATTGGGATGATCATCTTCCACTCATAGAATTCGCCTATAACAATAGCTACCATTCCAGTATTAAAATGGCCCCATACGAGGCACTATACGGGAGGAGATGTAGATCACCAGTTGGATGGTTCGAAGTCGGTGAAACAGAATTATATGGGCCAGATTTGATTCACCAAGCTATTGAGAAGGTTAAAGTGATACAGGAGCGATTGAGGACGGCACAAAGCAGGCAAAAATCTTATTCTGATGTCCGACGTCGTGATCTAGAGTTTGAGGTTGGTGATTGGGTTTTCTTGAGGATCTCACCAATGAAGGGTATTATGCGTTTTGGGAAGAAAGGTAAGCTGAGTCCAAGGTATATCGGGCCGTATAAAATTCTTCGACGAATTGGACAGGTTGCTTATGAGTTAGAATTGCCATCCGAATTGGAATTTGTCCACCCGGTATTCCATGTATCTATGTTGAGAAAATGTATTGGAGACCCTTCTCGAGTCGTCCCTATCAAAGATGTACAAGTTACAGAGGACCTATCATATGAAGAAGTGCCAGTGGCGATATTAGATCGGCAAGTCCGCAAGCTGAGAACAAAAGATGTAGCTTCCGTCAAAGTATTGTGGAGGAACAAAAATATGGAAGAAATGACATGGGAAGCAGAAGAGGAGATGAAGTCTAAATACCCTTACTTATTCCAGAATGAAGATAACAAGGATGCTGGTGGAAGACAGGATACATTGGAAGGTGAAACGGCTCTATGAGGTAAGCAATAATTTGAGAATACTCCTCCTTAATACAAAATGGTGATATGTAGATAATGTAAATACGCATAATGCTTTGTGTAGCCTTGTGAAACCATATGTTGGGCTTAATTACTTGCAAGTTTTGCTAGTGGCCATTTTATAGGGGAAAATTGATCGGAAATTTCCATTGGAATCCACGATGATTTAAACTCCCCATAAACCCTTACATTCGAGGACGAATGTTCCTAAGGGGGGGGGTGTTACAACCCATATCCACATGTGTTAGTTCATGCCATATATTAGTTAACATAAATCCAAGAATGAATTATCTTTGAGATGATAAGAAGTCAATCCTATTGGTCTTAAGTGATACAAGAGTGTATAAGGGTGATTAACAAGTATTAGAAGTTAAATGAATCAAGGATATTGTAACTCGTATTTTCAAGTAATCTAGCGGTGCTTAATACACTCAAGAGGTCATTTATTAAGGTATTTTAATCATATAATATCCGTATCATAAGTCTTGAAGTCAAATGAGTTATGAAACAAAAGTCGACAAAAGTTGTCGCAACTTAGGTTCATAATTTTACTTAAACATTAGGTCAAATATTTCTAATCTTTTCTCCTAATTTACAAGGAATTACGGGGTGATCTACCAACAAAATTAAAGATCTATGATTCTAGTTTCCAATGCATTAAACCGTTCATCGATACGATCTCGGAGTAGAGAGATATTCGCGTTTTCGCAAGACTGCGCCAAGCACCTCTCTATGGGGCCCACTAAGGCGGTTTAAGATGTTTGGACCTATATAGGATGCCTCCAACCCGTTTTAAGTCATTTCTTCTCACTATTTTCAGACCTTAGAACCCTAGGAACATCCTCTCAAGGTTCTCTCAAGATTCAAGACCCAAAAAAGGGCAAACAACACAAATCAAGTGTCGGGAATTCCGTGGCGCTAGTAAGTCTCTTGTTCTTCTTGTTGTTGCTCATTTTTGTGTCGTTCCAGCTCGTGTGGGAGGTTGTTTTAAAGGGTTTATGTTCTGTAAATACTCCCTCATGTTCTTAATATCAATCCTAGGTGATTTCAAGCCTTCTAAAGTGATTCTAGTGCCGAAAAACACTAATTGATCGCTAGTTTCGCTTTTTTGTTGTTGTGGCAGCATTGGAGGGATATTTCATGGAAATTTAAGGTCAAATTGGAGTTGTTATTTCTGTATAAAGGTAAGTAACCTCTTACTCTATATGTATTTAAGATTATCCAAGTTGCGGCTAAGCCATTGAAGCTAGAACTTGTGAAATATATATCGAAAGGCTTGGTAGTAATGTTATTGTTTTGTGGACTGTTTTGCGTTGCTGTTGGGCTGCATATTTTACTACTGTTTTGTGGAGTTTTGGAGGAGGAAGGGTGTGGAGAAACACTATATATATGTAGGGTTATGGGCTGATAGTTATTCGTAACATTTCCATGTTGTTTGACACGACTACGGTGGTCGTCGTATGTATGGAGTGATTAGGCTGTGTGTGGACTATTTTGGGAGGCTCAATATGTTTATTATTGATGTTTTTTGGGCTGTTTGGTGACTGTTTTGAATGGTGTGAGGTCATATATATAGGGTAGGTGTTGTCCGTTTCATCATAAAATAGGTTGTGGTCGATACATAATAGTTATGACGCTTAAATGATAACGATAGTATCGTTTCTCTTATTGTAGACTAAGGAGTTTTGAAAATTGCATAGCTTAAGATTGGGGCAGTATATACAAGGTATGTGAGGCTATACCTTTTTTTCTTTTGCACGACTCCGATTGTACATAATGTAATGAACGAGCTTCCAAGATATTCTACTCTTAGAAGCTAGCAGTACTTACATTGTTTTCCTTCTTATGGAACGATTGATGTTAATGTTGCTTCTCTTATTCTTATGTTATCAATGTTGTTGGTACTTTCTGATTCTTATAAGGTTCATAGTGAAGAGTTAGTCCTAATAATATGTACAGAGAATACCGACCTTACGTCACTCCGACAGGTTTAGAATGTGATTCCATGAGTCGAGCATGCATTATATATATGTATCTATTTTACTCTACCGAGCCACGCTATAGTTGGACGGGTACGGCACCTATTGTGCAACCACTGATCAGTTGGGTTTTACCGAGCTCCACGTGGCCGGGTACGATTCTACCGAGCCTTATGATGGCCGGGTACGTTTTTTTACCGAGCCTATTATGGCCGGGTACGATATGATGATGATGATGCCCACAGAGGCGAATGTTTTAAGGGTTTATGTATTTATACATATGTATCATGCATTTCATGTAAGTAGCCCTCAGAGGTACTAAGATGTTACAGGTTGTATATTCTCTATCCTTGCTTACATTACTGATCGTATTTATGGTTCCCTGCCTTACATACTCAGTACTTTATTCGTACTGACGTCCTTTTATTTGTGGACGCTGCATGTCGTGCTGCAGGTCCTGATAGACAGGCAGGTGCAGCTCCCCCACCACAGTAGGCTGTCCAGTTCAGCGGTGATTGGCGAGATCCCTTCTCCGGACTTGCCTTGGTCTTGGTATGCATTTTTGTTATAGACATTATGGGTATGTCGGGGCCCTGTTCCGGCTATGTTGCAGCACTTATGTTCCTTTAGAGGCTCATAGACAGGTGTCGACTCATGTATAGTTTGGTATGCCTTGTCGGCTAGTTTTTGTTGTATAGTCTTTCATAGTAGCGTGGTAGCTCATACCTTATATGTAGTTTCTTGATTGTTTGTTCATCCCCTGCTATGCATGTTCATGCCGTTATATTTTATTGCTGGTTGTCCATGATCCAGGTCTACCATTTATATTGATCTTGTCAGCCCTAAAAGATAATAATGAAGGTTAGATGAAATGTACGTTGGTGCTTGGCAAGTGTGGTCAGGTGCTAGTCATGGCCCTCCAGTTTGGGTCGTGACAGTAATCTAACTGCAACAGACAACTCGGAGTGCGAACTTCCTTTATGTAGTGGACGACTAGCTTCCTCTAACTGTTCATAAAAACATTTTGCGTCATCATTAGGAGTTTGTTCAACATTTTCATTGGGCCCTGAAGTGCATCCCAAAAGCATCTGTAACCATATCATGAATTCTAGAATCACGATTTGTATTCTCCACCGACCTACTACTTTTACCAATAACCATGTTATGAAATATCTCACGGCTACCATTGATCTCTCCATGATTAGTCCACACAAAGCAATTATCTATAAACCCCTTCCTATAAAGATGAAGCGTAACTACCTCCGATTTTTCAAACTTCATACAGTCACACCTGACACAAGGGCACCTAATTACTCCTTCACTTTGTTATGGTGGAAGTGACATTGCATGTCTATTTGTGATGACCCAAGAGGTCATAACTTGTTTTAAAATGATATTCTGCATTCCAAGGCTTTGTAAACCTCTTTTAGAATCACCTCAATTTGCGTGTGCAGTCCGGGCGCATAGCCGAAAAGCTTGTATGTGAAAATCTGTGAAAATGATAAATTTTGACTATAAAATGAATTAATTTAACTTTGGTCAATGTTTTGGGTAAACGGACCCGGACCCGTGATTTGACGGTCCCGGAGGGTCCGCGGGAAAATATGGGATTTGGGCGTATGCCCGGAATCGAATTCTGAGGTCCCAAGCCCGAGAAATGAATTTTTAAAGAAAATTGTTTTCTGAAATTGTTTAAAGGATTTGGAAATGATTTTGATTAGAACATGTTGGTATCAAGCCCAAATTTTGGTTCCAGTGCCCGATACAGGTCTTATATGTGATTTAAGATAATTCTGTGAAGTTTGTTGAGAAACAAAATTCGTTTGACGTGATTCGGACCTTAAATGCAAAATTTGATGTTCAAAGAAGTTTTGAGAAATTTCATTGATATTGAGGTTTAATTCGATGTTTCTGAAGTTATTTTGGTGATATGAGTACACGAATAAGTCCGTGGGATGTTTTTGAGGTTGTGTATATATTTGGTTTGGAGCCCCGAGGGCTAGAGTAAGTTTTGGATAGGCCACGGGGTGCATTTTGAACCTAGAAAGTTATTTTAGCTGGTGTGTCCAGGCCTGCAGGCTTCGCATTTGCGAAGCCTGGCTCACAAATGCAAGCTCGCAAATGCGAAGGATGGATCGAAATGCGAAACTAGCCCAGGCATGCCTTGTCTCGCAAATGCGAGTGTCCTTTCCGCAAATGCGACATATGTGTCGCAAATGCGGCATTGTTTTTGCAAATGCGAAAGTCCAGCATTTCTGAAGGGTTCGCAAATGAGAGCCCTGTTTTGCATTTCCCAGCTTAGCAGAGGTCGGGTTCGCAATTGCGAACCCCTATTCGCAATTCCCATACCTGAGACCTGCAACTTTTATACTTAGATGATTTTAAACCCATTTTTCATATCCTCTCAAAACATAAACACACTAGGGCGATTTTTCAAAGGCTTCTTCTCCTCCAAATCAATTTTAAGTCATTTTTAACTAGTTTTCTTCAATCATTAACATCTTTTAACATGATTTCAACTTAAAATCAATGATTTTCATGGGGGAAATTGGGTGTTTTGGGTAGAACCTAGGTTTTCAAAAATTAGGGATTTGGACCTCGATTTGAGGTCCGATTTCAAAACAAATTATATATTTGGGTTCGTAGGGGAATGTGTAATCGGGTTTTTGGTTCAAACCTTGGGTTTTGACCATGTGGGTCCGGGGGCAATTTTTGACTTTTTGGGCAAAACTTTGGGAAATTCATTTTCATGCATTCAAATTGATTCATTTAGCGTTTATTGATGTAATTAAGTAACTTGTGACTAGATACAAGCGAATTGGCGGTGGAATCAAGGGGTAAAGCTATAATTAAAACTTGAGTTGTGTTCGTGGCATCGAGGTAAGTGTTCGGTCTAACCTTAACTTGAAGAATTAGGAGTGGTGTCTTATTTGCTATTTGCTTTTTGTTGAGTACGACGTATAGGCATGGTGACGAGTATCTATACGTTGGTGTCGAGCATGACCGTGAATCTTAAATTGCAATTTATTGTGTTCTTAAATGATACTACGGATGCTTTAATTGATGATTCTAGGTATTGAGCAAGGATTAAGATTGTTTTCATGGAAATTACTTATGATAGAGTATTGGTGTTAGCTGAGATAGTTAGATGTTGGGTTAAGATTGGTTAGAGCTATTTCTTCCTTGCCGAGATGTATTTACTTTTACTGTCGAATCCCTTGCCGGGATAGTGTAGTTATTTGTTGATCCCTTGCCGGGAGTCTTGGTATGGTTGTCGTTAAAGGTATATAAATATATGGATCGGGTTGCACGCCGCAACAATACTATATATGGATCGGATTGCATGCCGCAACAATGTTATATTGGATCGGGTTGCACGCCGCAACAATGTTATATTGGATCGGGTTGCATGTCGCAACAATGTTATATTGGATCGGGTTACATGCCGCAACAATGTTATATTGGATCGGGTTACACGCCGCAACAATGTTATATATGGATCGGGTTGCATGCCGCAATAATGTTATATTGGATCAGGTTGCACGCCGCTACAATGTTATATTGGATTGGGCTGCACGCCGCAACAGTGATATAAATGGATCGGGTTGCACGCTGCAACAGTGTCAAATGACAGGGATCGGGTTGCATGCTGCAACAATGCTAAATGATAGGGATCGGGTTGCGTGCTGCAACAGTGTCATTATTGTTTTATTGTAGATCTTGAATTGTTCTTTCATATTTCTCTTAAGTTTCTGCTGGATTGATATTTCCCCCGTAGCATGTACCCCCTCCCATTTTAATTGTTATTCCTATTTATTTTCCGCTGTATATTATACTGCACAGGTTTATCTGGAGTCTGGTCCTAGCCCCATCACTACCTCACCGGGGTTAGGTCAGGCACTTACCAGCACATGGGGTCGGTTGTGCTGATGCTACACTCTGCACTATGTTCAGATTCCGGAGCAGCTTTTGGATAATAGCACTTGGGGAGTCTGCCTTCAGTCCAGCTAGAGATCCCGAGGTAGTCCTGCAGGTGTCCGCATGCCAGACGTTCTCTTTTACTTTATTATGTACTCCGTTCTCATTTGATTTCAAGATAGATTGTATTTCTTTCAAACATTTGTTGTAGAAATCTCAGTCCATCCGTGATATTGTGACACCGGATTCCGGATAGAGAGGTTTGTTGTCTTTATCGTACTGGTTTTGGTTATTATATTAGATTAAGTCTTCCGCTTGTTTTCATTTACCGTTAATATCTAAATGTGATTACTTGTTAAATCAGATTGTTAAAAAGGGTTAAAAATGAAAAAGTTAGCAATTTCTATGTTTAGCGACTTGCCTAGCTTCTTCGAGTAGGCGCCATCACGACTCTCGAGGGTGGGAAATCCGGGTCGTGACAAGTTGGTATCACAGCTCTAGGTTACATAGGTCTCACAATTCATGGACAAGCTTAGTAGAGTTTGAGAGATCGGTATGGAGACGTCTGTATTTATCCCCCAGAAGCCATAGAGTTAGGAAAAACTTCACATTTATTCTTTCCTGTCGTGCGGATTGGTTTCTCAATGCTAATTGAAATTCTACTCTGTTCTTTCATAGATGGCGAGAACACGCGCTTCCTCATCCACTGACCAGCAGCCCGAGCCCCCAGCAGCAGCTCCCACGAGGGACAGAGGGTAAGGCTGAGGCCGTGCTAGAGGTCGAGGTAGGGGTAGAGCTCAACCCCGAGCAGCAGCACCAGCGGCAGAGCCTCAGGTTGATTTTGATGATGAGGTTTTGTCCCCAGCAGTTTCGGTGGGCCCAGCTCAGGTCCCAGAGGGGTTTATTGCTACCCTAGTTCTTCCGGATGCTCTGGTCCGACTAGTGGGCCTTATGGAGAGTGTCACCCAGGCAGATTTGCTTCCTGTAGCACCGGCCGTCTCTCAGGCTGGAGGAGGAGCCCAGACTCTTGCTCTTGTACTCCGGAGCAGGTAGCTCCCAAGTTCCAAACTCCAGCTGTTCAGCCAGTTGGAGCAATTCAGCCGGGTGTGGTAGCTCAGACCAGTGATGGAGCAGCTATGTCTGCCGATGCTTTGTGGAGGCTGGATAGGTTCACCAAGCTCTTTACTACTACTTTCAGTGGTGCATCTACTAAGGATCCCCAAGATTATCTAGACAGTTGTTATGAGGTTCTCAGGAACATAGGGATAGTTGAGGCCAATGGGGTCGATTTTGCTACTTTTTGCTTGTCGGGATCCGCCAAGATTTGGTGGAGGGATTTCTATTTGGCTAGACCAGCTGGATCGCCAGCTTTGACTTGGGAGCAGTTTACTCAGCTATTTCTGGAGAAGTTTCTCCCCATCACTCAGAGAGAGGCCTATCGGAGGCAGGTTGAGCGTCTCCAGTAGGGTTCCATGATTTTTACCCAGTATGGGACCAAATTCATCGACTTGGCTCGGCATGCTCTTGTCATACTCCCCACCGAGAGAGAGAGAGGGTGAGGAGGTTTATTGATGGACTTATTCAGCCGATTCGTCTTCAGATGGCTAGGGAGACTGGAAGTGAGATTACTTTCCAGGAGGCGGCCAATGTGGCCAGGAGAGTGGAGATGGTTCTGTCGCAGGGAGGTGGTCATGGGTCGGACAACATGCCCTGTCATTCAGGCAAATTCAGTGGTGCCTCGTCTGGAGGCAGGGATTCGTATGGTAGAGGCTATCCTAGGCCCTTTCAGTCAGCGCTTCAGGTTTCTCACGGTTCTTTAGGTGGCCGTGGTTCTCACATGCAGTATCCTAATCAGTAGCCCTATAGTGCACCACCAGCTCCTATCAGTGCACCGCCACTTCGGAGTTTCGGGGTGGTCATTCAGGTCGCCAGGGTTAGTCTCATTTTCCTCAGCCACAACACTCAGGTGGATGTTTTGAGTATGGTGAGTATGGTCATATCAGGAGGGCTTGTCCGAGGTTAGTGGGTACTCAGTCGCAGCAGCAGGGTTCTCGTGCTATGGTTTAGGCACCAGGTGTTCCACAGGCCGCCCAGCCAGCTAGAGGTGGGGGTAGAGGTGCTAGAGGTGGAGCTCAGACTGCTAGAAGTGGAGGTTAGCTAGCAGTAGGCCGTCCCAGAGATGTAGTTCAGGGCGGCGGGGCCCAGCCTCGATGTTTCGCATTTCCCAGCATTTTTCAAAGGCTTCTTCTTCTCCAAATCAATTGTAAGTCGTTTTTAACTAGCTTTCTTCAATAATTAACATCTTTTAACATGATTTCAACTTAAAATCAATGATTTTCATGGGGGAAATTCGGTGTTTTGGGTAGAACCTAGTTTTTTCAAAAATTGGGGATTTGGACCTCGATTTGAGGTCCGATTTCAAAACAAATTATATATTTGGGTTCGTGGGGGAATGGGTTTTGACCATGTGGACCCGAGGGCGATTTTTGACTTTTTGGGTAAAACTTTAGAAAACTCATTTTCATGCATTGGGATTGATTCATTTAGCGTTTATTGATGTAATTAAGTAACTTATGGCTAGATTCGAGCGAATTGGTGGTGGAATCAAGGGGTAAAGCTATAATTTAATCGTGAATTGTGTCTAAGGCATCGAAGTAAGTGTTTGGTCTAACCTTAGCTTGAGGGATTAGGAGTTGTGTCTTATTTGCTACATGTTAATTTTGGAGTACGACATATAGGCATGGTGACGAGTATCTATACGTTGGTGTCAAGCATGACCGTGAGTCTTGTATTATAATTGTTATGACTTCGTTGTGGTTTATTGCGCTTCATATGTTATTATCATCATTGTTCCCTTGCCAGGATGTTTGTTTTATATTATTATTCCCTTGCCAGGATATTGTTGAGATATCATTGTTCCCTTGCCGGGATGTTTGTTTGATATTATTTTCCCTTGCCGGGTCCTTGTGATTATTGTTGGCTTGTAACTGGGAGCGGGTGGTACGCCTACCATAAGATATAATGAAATAGGAGCGGGTGGTACGCCTACCACAAGATATAATGAAATGGTAGCGGGTGGTATGCCTACCACAAGATATAATGAAATGGGAGCGGGTGGTACGCCTACCACAAGATAAATGAAATGGAAGCGGGTGGTACGCCTACCACAAGATAAGTGAAATGGGAGCGGGTGGTACGCCTACCACGAGATACATGAAATGGGAGCGGGTGGCACGCCTGCCACAAGATATGAGAAATGGGATCGGGTTGCACGCCTGCAACAAGATGTGAAATGAAAGTGAAATCTGCCTTTGTTTTCCTTATCCTTGTTAGTAGTTGGACTTTGGTTCCCTATAATCCATTTGATATACTGTTTTTACCTGTTATTCCCCGAAGCATGTTCCCCCTTCCCATCTTTAATTGTTATTTGCTTTACTTTTCGCTGTATATTATATATAACTGCACAAGTTAATTTGGTAGTCTGGTCCTAGCCTCGTCACTACTTCGCCGAGGTTAGGCTAGATACTTACCAGCACATGGGTTTGATTGTGTTGATACTACACTCTGCACTATGTGCAGATCTCGGAGCAGCTATCGGACCGTAGTTAGAGGCTACCTTCAATCCACGCGGAGATCCAAGGTAGACCTGCAGGCGTCCGCAGGCCCTGCATCTCATCTATCTTCTATTCCCTGTTTCAATTTCCTTACTTCAGAAATAGTGTGTTGTTATTTCTTCAGACTTTGTATGTAGCAGTCTTAGACCGTTTATGACACTGTGACACCATATTTTGGGTGGTTAAGGCTTGAGTAGTTGTAATAGACATAGATTTTAGATATTTTCTTGTTGTCTTCCGCTTAAATTTAAAGTTCCACTGTTTATACGTTATCGCCTTATATTTGTTAAAAAGGAAATAATTGGTTAATGAAGTAATTAGTTTGAAGGTTTGGTTTGCCGAGCTCACATTAGTAGGCGCCATCACGACCCCTGAGGGTGGGAAATCCGGGTCGTGACAAGTTGGTATCAGAGCTGTAGGTTACATGGGTCTCACAGTTCATAGATAAGCTTAGTAGAGTCTGAGGGATCGGTACAGAGACGTCTGTATTTATCCCCAGAGGCTACAGAGTTAGGAAAAACTTCATATTTATTCTCTCCTATCGTGCGGTTTGGTTTCTCAATACTAATTGAATTTCTACTCTGTTCTTTCGCGGATGGCGAGAATACGCGCTTCCTCATCCACTGACAAGCAGCTCGAACCCCCAGCAGCAGCTCCCACGAGGGGCAGAGGCAGAGGCCGTGCTAGAGGCCGAGGTAGGGGTCGAGCTCAGCCTAGAGCAGCAGCACCCGCAGCGGAGCCTTAGGTTGATTTTGATGATGAGGTTCCGGTCCTAGCAGTTCCAGTGGGCCCAGCTCAGGTCCCAGAGGCGTTTATTGCTACCCTAGTCCTCCAGGATGCTCTGGTCCGTCTAGTGGGCCTTATGGAGCGTATCACCCGGGCAGGTTTGCTTCTTGTAGCACCAGCCATCTCTCAGGCTGGAGGAGGAGCCCAGACTCTTGCTACTCGCACCCCGGAGTAGGTAGCTCCCTAGATTCAAACTCCAGCGGTTCAGCTAGTTGGAGCAGTTCAACCGGGTGTGGTAGCTCAGACCGGTGATGGAGCAACTATGTCTGCCGATACTTTGTGGAGGCTGGATAGGTTCACCAAGCTCTTCACTACTACTTTCAGCGGTGCATCTTCTGAGGATCCCCAGGATTATCTAGATAGATGTCACGAGGTTCTCAGGAACATGGGGATTGTTGAGACCAATAGGGTTGATTTTGCCACTTTTTGCTTGTCTGGATCCGCCAAGACTTGGTAGAGGGATTTTTGTTTGGCTAGACCAGTCGGATCGCCAGCTTTGACTTAGGAGGAGTTTACTCAGCTATTTCTGGAGAAGTTTCTCCCCATCACTCAGAGAGAGGCCTATCGGAGGCAGTTTGAGCATCTCTAGTAGGGTTTTATGACTGTTACCTAGTATGAGACCAGATTCATCGACTTGGCTCGTCATGCTCTTATCATACTTCCCACCGAGAGAGGGAGGGTGAGGAGGTTCATTGAGGGACTTATTCAGCCGATTCGTCTTCAGATGGCTAGGGATACATGGAGTGAGATTTCCTTCCAGGAGGCAGCCAATGTGGCCAGGAGAGTTGATATGGTTCTATCGTAGGGAGGTGGTCAGGGGTCTGACAAGAGGCCTCGTCATTAGGGAAGATTCAATGGTACCTCGTTTGGAGGTAGGGATTCATATGGTAGGGTCCATCCTCCCAAGCCTTTTCATTCAGCACTTCAAGTTTCTCACAGTACTTCAGGTGGCCGTGCTTCTCAGATGCAGTATTCTGATTAGCAATCCTACAGTGCACCACCAACTCCTATTACTGCACCACTGCTTCAGAGTTTCCAGGGTCATCAGCGCTAGCAGTCAAGGGCTTATTTTACTTGTGGCGACACGAGGCACATTGTTAGGTATTGCCCTCGAGCACCGAGTAGCTCTCAGCATCAGGGTTCCCGTGCCATGGTTTAGGCACCAGGTGTTCCATAGCCCGCCCAGCTAGCTAGAGGAGGGGTAGAGGTGCTAGAGGTGGAGGTAGAGGTATTAGAGGTGGAGCTTAGGCCGCTAGAGGTGGAGGCCAGTCAGCAGCAGGCCGTCCCAAAGATGTAGTTCAGGGTGGTGGGGCCCAGCCCCAATGTTATGCTCTTCCAGCCAGGCCCGAGGCTGAGGCTTCTAATGCAGTTATTACAGGTATGGTTCTGGTTTGTGATAGAGATGCTTCAATGTTATTTAATCTAGGGGCTACATACTCGTATGTGTCATCTTATTTTGCATCGTATTTGGTCATGCCTAGTTCTTCTTTGAGTGATCCTGTTTATGTGTCTACACTGGTGGATGATTCTATTATAGTAGATCGAGTCCATCATTCATGTATAGTGGTGATTGGGGATCTTGAGACTCGTGTAGATTTGTTGCTTCTGGACATGGTTGATTTTGATGTCATATTGGGGATGGATTGGTTATCACCTTACCATGCTATCTTGGACTGTCATTCCAAGACTGTGACCTTAGCCTTACCGAGTTTGCCTCATTTAGAGTTGAGAGGGACTCCTGGTCATTCTACCCGTAGTGTTATCTCTTATGTGAAGGCTCGGCGTATGGTCGAAAAGGGGTGTTTGGCCTATTTGGCATATGTTCGTGATTCTAGTGTTGAGGTTCCTTCTAATGATTCTGTGCCCATTGTTCGTGAGTTTCCTGAGGTATTCTCTTCAGACCTGTAGGGTATGCCACCCGACAAGGATATTGACTTTTGCATTGATTTGGCTCCAGGCGCTCATCCTATTTCTATCCTACCGGATCGTATGCCCCGCCTGAGTTGAAAGAGTTGAAGGAGCAGTTGCAAGGCCTGCTTGAGAAGGGTTTCATTAGACCCAGTGTTTCACCTTGGGGTGCGCCGGTGTTATTTGTTAAGAAAAAGGATGGATCGATGAGAATGTGTATTGATTACCGGCAGTTGAATAATGTTACAATCAAGAATAAGTATCCATTACTGAGGATTGATGATTTGTTTGATCAGCTTCAGGGTGCCAAGGTATTTTCGAAGATTAACTTGAGATCTGGCTACCATCAGTTGAGGATTAAGGCATCCAATGTCCTTAAGACAGCTTTCCGCACTCGGTACGGGTATTATGAGTTCTAGGTGATGTCATTCGGGTTGACAAATGCCCCAGCAGCTTTTATGGATTTGATGAATCGAGTGTTCAGGCCTTACTTGGATTCGTTCATGATAGTCTTCATTGATGATATTTTGATCTATTCCCGCAGCCGAGAGGAATATGAGCAGCATCTTAGAGTGGTTCTTCAGACCTTGAAGGATAGTTAGTTATATGTTAAATTCTCGAAGTGTGAATTCTGGTTGAGTTCAGTCGCATTCCTTGGTCATGTTGTATCAGCAGAGGGTATTCAGGTTGATCTGAAGAAGATTGAGGCAGTTAAGAACTGGCCTAGACCAGCATCAGCAACAGAGATTCAGAGTTTCTTGGGATTGGCAGGCTACTATCGTCGGTTCGTGGAGGGGTTTTATCTATCGTAGCCCTGATGACCAGGTTAACCCAAAAGGGTGCCCAGTTCAGGTGGTCGGACGAGTGTGAGGCGAGCTTTCAGAAGCTCAAGACAGCTTTGACTATGGCACCGATGTTGGTTTTGCCCACAGGTTCATAGCCTTATACAGTTTATTGTGATGCATCTCGTATTGGACTTGGTGCAGTGTTGATGCAGGATGGCAAGGTCATTGCTTATGCTTCATGGCAACTGAAGATTCATGAGAAGAACTATCCAGTTCATGATTTAGATTTGGCAGCCATTGTTCACACGTTGAAAATTTGGAGGCATTATCTGTATGGCGTGGCATGTGAGGTGTTCACGTATCACAAGAGTCTGCAATATTTGTTCAAGCAGAAGAGGCTAAATTTGAGGTAGAGAAGGTGGTTAGAGCTATTAAAGGACTATGATATCACCATCTTATATCATCCAGGAAAGGCCAATGTGGTAGCCGATACTTTGAGTAGGAAGTCAGTCAGTATGGGTAGTCTTGCTTATATTCCAGTCGGTGAGAGACTGCTTGATTTGGATGTTCAGGCCTCTGCCAATCAGTTCATGAAGTTGGATGTTTCTGAGCCCAATCAGATGTTAGCTTGCACAGTCGCTCGTTCTTCTTTATTGGACCATATCCGTGATCGGTGGTATGATGATCCCCATTTGTGTGTCCTTAGAGACACGGTGCAGCACGGAGGTGCCAAGAAGGTTACCTTAGGTGATGATGGAGTTTTGAGATTGCAGGGTCGCGTTTTTATGCCTAATGTGGATGGACTCCGAGAGTTGATTTTAGAGGAGGCCCATAGCTCCCGGTACTCTATTCATCCGGGCGCTGCGAAGATGTATCAGGATTTGCAGCAGCATTATTGGTGGCGGAGAATGAAGAAAGATATCGTTGCATATATGGCTCGGTGTTTGAATTGTCAGCAGGTTAAGTACGAGCATCAGAGGCTCGGTAGTTTATTTCAGCAGATTGAGATTCCTGAGTGGAAGTGAGAGCGTATCACTATGAACTTTGTTGTTGGACTCCCACGGACTCAGAGGAAGTTTGATGTAGTATGGGTTATTGTTGATACGCTGACCAAGTCAGCGCATTTCATTCATGTGGTAGTCTCTTATTCTTCTAAGAGGTTAGCTGAGATCTATATCCGGGAGGTTGTTCGTCTTCATTGGTGTGACCGAGTAAATAATTTCAGATCGAGGTACGCAGTTTGCCTCCCATTTCTGGAGTGCAGTTCAGCAAGGATTGGGAACACGGGTTAAGTTGAGCACAACGTTTCATCCTCAGACGGACAGGCAGTCCGAGCGGACTATTCAAATTTTGGAGGATATTCTCCGAGCTTGTGTCATTGACTTTGGAGGCTCGTGGGATCAGTTTTTTCCTTTAGCAGAGTTTGCCTACAACAACAGCTACCAGTCGAGTATTCAGATGGCTCCTTATGAGGCTTTATATGGTAGGCGGTGTCGGTCTCCGGTCGGATGGTTTGAATCGGGAGAGGCTCGGTTGTTGGGTACGGATCTGGTTCAGGAGGCCTTGGACAAGGTCAGGATTATTCAGGATAGGCTTCGTACAGCTCAGTCCAGGCAAAAGAGCTATGCCGATAGCAAGGTTCGTGATTTGTCATTCATGGTCGGTGAGCGGGTATTGCTTCGAGTATCACCTATGAAGGGCGTGATGAGATTTGGGAAGAAATTGGCCTGTTTGAGATTCTCGATCGAGTGGGAGAGGTGACTTATAGACTTGCATTGCCGCCGAGCTTGTCAGTCGTGCATCAAGTGTTTCATGTGTCCATGCTTCGGAAGTATCACGGTGATCCATCCCACGTGTTAGATTTCATCACTGTCCAGTTGGACAAAGACTTATCTTATGAGAAGCAGTCGGTAGCTATCCTAAACCGGCAGGTTCGTCAGTTGAGATCGAAGAGTTTTCCTTCTGTTTGTGTTCAATGGAGAGGTCAGCCTCCTGAGGCATCGACTTGGGAGTCCGAGTCCGATATGCGGATCCGTTATCCCCATCTTTCCCCGACTCAGGTACTTCCTTCTTCTGTCCATTCGAGGACGAACGGTTGTTTTAGAGGTGAAGAATGTGATGACCCAAGAGGTCATCGCTTGTTTTTAAAAGAAATTCTACATTCCTAGTCTTTAGCAACCTCTTTTAGCTTCACCTCGATTTACGTGTGCAGTCCGAGCGCTTAGCCGGAAAGCCTATATGTGAAAATCTGTGAAAAATTATAAATTTTGGCTATAAAATGAATTAATTTGACTTCGGTCAACATTTTGGGTAAACGGACCCGGACCCATAATTTGACGGTCCCGGAGGGTCCGTAAGAAAATATGGGAATTAGGCATATGCCCGAAATCAAATTCCGAGGTCCCAAGCCCGAGAAATAAATTTTTGAAGAAAATTATTTTCTGAAATTGTTTATAAGGTTTGGAAATGAATTTTGATTCGAACATGTTGGTATCGGGCCCGTATTTTGGTTCCGGCATTAGGTACAGGTCTTATATATGATTTAAGATAATTCTGTGAAGTTTGGTAAGAAACGGAATCCGTTTGGCGTGATTCGGACCGTAAATGCAAAATTTGATATTTAAAGAAGTTTTGAGAAATTTTATTGATTTTGAGGTTTAATTCGATGTTCTTGATGTTATTTTGGTGATTTTATTACACGAATAAGTCCGTAGGATGTTTTTAAGGTTGTCTGTATATTTGGGTTGGAGCCCCGAGGGCTTGAGTGAGTTTTGGATAGGCTACGGGGTGCATTTTGAACTTAGAAAATTGCAGGTTTTTCAGTTGTGCATAGCAGGCCTGTAGGCTTCGCAAATTGGATAGGCTACGGGGTGCATTTTGAACTTAGAAAATTGCAGGTTTTTCAGTTGTGCATAGCAGGCCTGTAGGCTTCGCATTTGCGAAGCCTGGCTCGCAAATGCGATGTCGCAAGTGCGAGCGGCTTGTCGCAATTGCGAAAGAAGCCCAGGCCAGCTCCTTCTCGCAAATGCGAGGTTATCCTCGCAAATGCGAAGTTTCCCATTTGGCCAGTGATCGCAAATGCGATGCTGTAGTCGCAATTCCCAAGTCGCAAATGCGACATTATTTTCACAAATGAGAAAGTCCAGCATTTATAAAGGGTTCGCAATTGCGAACCCCTGTTCGCATTTGCTATACCTGCGACCAGCAACTTTATAATTAGACGATTTTAAACCCATTTTTTATATCCTCTCAAAACATAAACACACTAGAGCGATTTTTCAAAGGCTTCTTCTTCTCCAAATCAATTTTAAGTCGCTTTTAACTAGTTTTCTTCAATCATTAACATCTTTTAATATGATTTCAACTTAAAATCAATGATTTTCATGGGGGAAATTGGGTGTTCTGGGTAGAACCTAGGTTTTTCAAAAATTGGGTATTTGGACCTCGATTTGAGGTCCGATTTCAAAATAATTTTATATTTGGGTTCGTGGGGGAACGGGTTTTGACCATGTGGGCCCGGGGGCGATTTTTGACTTTTTGGGTAAAACTTTAGAACTCATTTTCATACATTGGGGTTGATTCATTTAGCGTTTATTGATGTAATTAAGTAACTTGTGGCTAGATTCGAGCGAATTGGTGGTGGAATCAAGGGGTAAATGTTACACCCCAAGTTTTCAAACGTGAGAGTACGTCGTAAGTCATTGATGTAAGCTCGGAAATGAGATTATATTTGTAAGCAAACAAAGTAAGTTAATCATGTTACCTTGGAGGTTACAAATATTTAACATCATGAATAACGAGTACCAAGAGGGATGGAAATCTTAGAAGCTAAACCAATTGAAAAAAATAAGTTTCGTCGTTAGTCGACAAGTTTGGAATGTTATAACATATACTTTGGGGTGAGACTAGGGTTCTTAATATGATAAGGAGGTTATTTTATGAGTTATTTTAGTCGTATGATATTCATTTTCTACATTTTGAAGGCAAGCAAGTTGTGGAACAAGAGTTGGCAAAGGTCATCACAAGTTACATTCATAAATTTGCTGATTTTTAAGTCAATTGTATCTGCGAATTTCTCCAAATACACTAGGAATCATGGGGTGTTCTACCTATCAAATTGAAGATCTACGAGTTTAGTTTCTAATGCATTAAACTGTTCGTCAATACAACATCGGAGTAGAGAGATATTCGTATTTTCACGAAACCGCGCAAGCAACTCCCAATGGGACCCACTTAGGCGGTGGTTGACCTACTTCAATTTATAAACGATTTGGACGCCTATTTTTGCTCATTTTTCAACTAAACTTTGTCTCCAAACTTCTCCTAACCCTCCTAAACATATACCACAAGGGTTTGAAGTGATTGCATGTGGATGTGGAAGAGTTGAGTCAGAGGAACTCGATTTCACACCATGCTTATGATGAGTAAATGTGAGGCCTTCAGCAGATCATGTGTGTACTAAGATGTGTAAGCTTCTTAATAGGGAGCCTTAAGGCAAGGATATCTATTCACGAATATGGTGAAAAGCTATGAGGGATTCAGAAGCTAGATACAAGTTTAAAAAAGTAAAAGAAGTAAGGCGAGGAGGGGTACGAGGCACCCAGCTAATGAAGATTATCAATATTTTCAAATCAGGCAGAGAAATATAAGCATTTTAGTACCTTCATCAATGACAGAGGTATGTACAATTGGCCACACCCATCTCAATTATATTCTATGGGAGCTAACAAATATTATTTAAGAGAAAGATGGGATATCAGGATCAAGTTGGAGTTAGAGTAACCCAAAAATTATGGATGAGTTGTTATTATTAACTAATGTTTCCGAAAGATGGTGCAAATGTGGTAATATATCTCCTTGTAAGACACCCAGATGGTGAACCCTAGAGTAGTACAATCAGATATGAATACTAGAATATTCAGAAATTTCAGAAGATAGGCAGTGGGATCCTAGAAGGGACAAATATTTACCTTAGTATGACTCTAGCCCCGAGTAAAAAAAAATGTTAACCATTCCAAATATCTAGTGAGATGAAGCTAGGGGAGCTAAAAAAGAAAGAACTTTTTGTTGAAGTTTTCAGAATAAAGTGATAGACAAAAAAATATTATTCGGAGAATAAGAAGAAAGTAAATGAAGCATCATGAGTAATATGTGATATATGGGTGATAACAGTAAATCAAAATATGACACGATGACAGAGTCTATAGTCAAGTGAAGGAAAATACAAGAGGTGACAGGCCTTGAGGCAATAAAAGAGTATAAGCCATAAAGTCATATCTTTATTTCGAGAAATGAGTTGGTGACTCCAACGTGATTACCAGGAGGAAAGGTTAGACCCTAGAGTAATAAAAATCAGTATGAGCCGGTGAACAAGATAAAACCGAACATGAATTAGGGACCGGAGGATTTGACAATGGTCAACATCGTGAGAATTTCAAAGATCGTGCTCCAACAATAATAGAATAGACAATAGACAAATAACCTTTAAAGGCCATTTAGGAAGTCGCTTACCTAAAGCAAACACTTTGAGCAGAGTTAATCTTAAGGGACTAAGTTTTCCAATTACAGTAGGTGTTACCTTCGTGCGTAAGAAATTTAGTTATCCCTGGTACAGAAGGTTACCATAAGGCGATTAAGGTTCATGGATAATGTGAAAAGACGTCAAAGATGAAGAGGTAAAACAACTATAGGTAGATCGTTGTAGTACTAAATCTTAGTACTCCACTAAAGGGGAGAATATGGTGTGATATGGTATTAAGTCAGATTTAAGCGGTTCAGTTAACTATGGAATGGTAAAGGAAGAATGTGGTAAAAAAATAAAAAGAAAGGGATGATGTTGCATTTATTCAGTTCCTACAGATATGTTGCGACTCCAGAACATTATACAAGCACGATACCGGGGAGAGGCAGTAAAAGTTTTCGGCCAGGATGTTATTGATAAATAAGTGTGAATGGACACTTGATACATCAGGAGCTAGTGGCGAGAGATAAGTTAAGACAAAGGATATATCCCAAGAGAGATTATGCAGAATATATATATGAGAATGGACTAACAAGTAATTAGTAGTTGATTTAGGAAGAGCCCAGTTATGGCTAGACAAGAGGTCACATATATATCAATAGATTATGCAAGATAAATGTAGTGAACCACAACATAGTGAATTCAGTCTCGCAGATGCGAGATCGCAGTCATTTGAAAAATATTCAGATAGGAGTTGAGGTAGTTAAAGGTACCGTTTTTAAGGTTTATGAAAATCAAAGAGAGTGCCACTAAGGAGACAATAAAAATTTTAGCTTAGAAGTAACCCTACGAGCACAAAGGCATAAAGTTATGTAACTAAGGATTATTATAGGCGAGAAAGAATAACGAAAATTTCTTTTGGGTGTACGATATAACAAGTTCGCAACTTTATAAGAGCCAGAAGGTCTCTCTAAATACTATAACGAAAGACTAGCTGAGGGAATAAGGAAGAAGGTTTCCACCTAAGCATAGTGCGCTAAAGAGTAAATGATCTTGTAACAACAGTCTCACTACAATATTGTATACACTCCATAAGAAAGTGGCACCTATCATGGCTAATGAATGGAAAAAAAAAGTCATCAAAGGTGATGTTTGAGATCATATGAGGTACAGGAAATTACAGTATTCGTGGGCAGTAAGACAAGCCAAGTATTCATACAACAAGTGATAGAACAACCAGGAAAAGTAATCGCTTACATTTAAGGACAACTGAGAAGGCACGAAAGGAAATTTAGGGTGCTAACAAGTTAAAGGAAGTTTGCGAGTAGTATAAATAGATAGGTGTAGGTCGTAAGGTAAAGTATTGTAGAGCAAAAATGTTTTAGGTAGATAGAAGAAAGGATATGAAAAGGTGAGTGAGAAGGTGACGAGAATATGTACGTCCTCGGGATTAAACCCATCAAAACAAGAGAGTTGAAAGCATCTGTAAGTTATTGAAAGCTCGGTACAGCCTGAAGGAACTCAGAGGAGTCTAAGACTAGGTGCATTTAGAAGAGATGGAATGCTTCCCTGGCAGTAGAATAAGGGTGTAATTGAGATAGATAAGAGGATGACGCTTAGGCCTTTGGTTGAGTAATGATTTAACGAGAAAGGGATTTCATTAATTGCACGGGATTAGAATACCCCCATAAGATGAATCGCGTTGGGATGCAATGAAATACGGTTACTGAAGTATAGTATTATCCCTAGGTGGATCAGGAAAATCACTTCAGATGTTCCCCGATGAGATGTGAGCCCTAGTGACAGTGTATTACGTAAGAGGTTGCAAGTTATCAGTGATAGAATATAGATCAACATTAAGGTGAATAAACAATAGATGGGTACAAGTTCCAAAGTACGAGATGAGATTTGTTTGTCATTCTTAAGATGAATAATAATGAGGAAGCACTAAATGACTTAGATTTATACATATAAAATAAGCAGCGAGAGAGTAACCTAGAGTTGGGTAGCAAACCTCGGTAATAATAAATTGAAGTTTTATGGTAGAGTATAACCTACCTAGATATATTAAATCCATAAGGATAGATATACAAGGCTATGAAACAAGAGATGGCAATAGTCTTAAGTTCGAAAAAGTACCAAGCGAAAGACATCAGTACACCTATAGATGCCTAGAGGAACAGCTTGTCATAATTCTGTATATGTTCATAAAGTGAGGCTTAGAGATTGGCTAAAAGATGGAGGAAAAAGGGAAGAAGAGTCTCTAGGCGCTCATACAAGGACACAATTGTACATACTGCATGACATAAGGTAGCAAATGTTACGATATTGGAAGAATTCCGACCGCATGTCATGGCGTGAGAAAGCGGCCTAAAGGGGGGAATGCCCAAGCGTTTGGATTTATTCACAAAATAGTTGCTTAGATGGAAAGATGAGCATTAAAGTATTCGTAAGAGCTATAGTTTATGAAACTGATAAGCGCATCAATCAACATTCGAGGACGAATGTTCCAAAGGGGGGAAAGATGTTACACCCCAAGTTTTCATACGTGAGAGTACGTCGTAAGTTATTGATGTAAGCTCGAAAATGAGATTATATTTGGAAGCAAATAAAGTATTAATCATGTTACCTTGGAGGTTACAAATATTAAGATCATGAATAACGAGTACCAAGAGGGTTGGAAATCTTAGAAGCTAAACTAATTGAAGAAAATAAGTTTCGTCGAAAGTCGACAAGTTTGGAATGTTATAACATGTACTTTGGGGTAAGACTAGGGTTCTTAATATGATAAGGAGGTTATTCTATGATTTATTTTAGTTGTATGATATTCATTTTCTACATTTTGAAGGCAAGCAAGTTGTGGAACAAGAGTTGGCAAAGGTCATCACAAGTTACATTCATAAATTTGCTGATTTTTAGGTCAAACGTATCTGAGTATTTCTCCAAATACACTTGGAATCATGGGGTGTTCTACTACCAAATTGAAGATCTATGAGTCTAGTTTCTAACGCATTAAACCGTTCATCAATACGACATCGGAGTAGAGAGATATTTGTATTTTCGTGAAACCGCGCAAGAAGCTCCCAATGGGACCCACTTAGGCGGTGGTTGACCTACTTCAATATATAAACGATTTGGACGCCTATATTTGCTCATTTTTCAACTAAAATTTGTCTCCAAACTTCTCCTAACCCTCCTAAACATATACCACAAGGGTTTGAAGTGATTCCAAAGTGATTACACCATATTTCAACATAAAAATTTAGTTCTAGTGAAGAACAACACCTCTTTGAGGTTGTGTTGTCATTGAGGATTGTTGTGGGCTGTATTTGGAGGAAATTCCAAGTTGTTGCTTCTGTCTAAGGTTAGTATAATAGCCTACTAATTATTCTTAAGCTTTCTTGTATGTTGGTTAAGTTGTTAGGATGATAAACTACAAGATAATACTTGGATTAGTTTAAGTCATTCTATGGTGTTGTATTGCTATTGAGGATTGTTGTAAGCTGAATATAACTTGGATTTCGACTTGAAGTTACTGTAGGAGGTATGTGTATTGTGTTCTTGCATGTGCTTAAGGTTAACTTGATATTTATTAAGTTAAATGGATGGAGTAGATATGAACTAGCGAATAAAGTTACTAATATAAGATAGTTGGAGTTGTGGATTGTTTCCTTTGTTATAAATATATGGTATAAGGATGGAATCATTGATAAATGAATTCATTATCATGTTAATAATACTTTTAAGTTAATGTAAGAAGTCTATAAGGGGTGATATGGGTTATAAAGATTCCAATTGGAGCTTGCCGCTCGTCGTGAAGTAGTTGTGACTTGTTGTTGTTATATGGTGTCTTGTTATTGACATTTATATGTTGATGGATTTATTGGTTGTTGTTGTTAGTATATGGTATTGGTGGAGGCCCTTGTTACAAGGGAGATGCTGCCCACATTTACGTAAACGAGCTACTATGATGCTTGGTGGAAGTATTGGTGGAGGCCCTTGCTCAGCACTGATTTTGAATCTCCTTATACTATGATAGATTGAGTTGACTTGTTTGAAGAGTTTCTTGGAAGGGATTAAGGACTTAACGGGTTTAAGGTATGTTAAGGCACTTTCTTCTTTCTTTTGGCATGATCTAAAATGAAATGAACATAAACGATACGCTATTTCATAATGAATCTACTCCTAGCAACTAAGGTTGTTCATGTTGTTCTTTCCGTACAAAGTTATTCGAAGAAAGTATGTATGATCCTTGAGTCCTAGTGAAATTCATATTGATGGTATGATGTCCATAACGTTAATCGAAGGTTCAACGACCTTACGTCACTTCGAAAGGTTTAGAACGTGATTCCATGAGTCGAGCATGCATTATATATATGTATCTATTTTACTCTACTTAGCCGCGCTATAGTCAGCCGGGTACGGCACCTATTGTGCAACCACTGATCAGTTGGGTTTTACCGAGCTCCACATGGCCGGGTACGATTCTACCGAGCCTTATGATAGCCGGGTATGTTTTTACCGAGTCCTCTTTGAGGCCGGGTACGATATGATGATGATGATGCCCATAGAGGCGAATGTTTTTAAAAATGTTTATGTATATATATGTATTATGCATTTCATATCAGTAGCCCCCAGAGGTACTCAGATGTTACAGGTTGTATCTCCTCTATCTCTCTCTTTACATTACTGTTCTTGTTTATGCTTTCCTGCCTAACATACTCGGTACTTTATTCGTACTGACGTCCCTTTTGCCTGGGGACGCTGCATTTCATGCCTGCAGGTCCCGATTGATAGGTTGACAGTCCTCCTAGTAGGCTATCAGCTCAGCGAAGGTGTTGGTGCACTCCACTTGCTCCGGAGTTGCCTATTTGGTCAGTATGCTTTGGATATGTATTGATTGATATGGCGGGGCCCTGTCCCGACCTTTATGATTTTATGTACTCTTAGAGGCTTGTAGACATATGTCAGGTGTATGGATAATTGTATGGCCTTGTCGGCCTATGTTTCGAGTTTACTAATGGTCATGTCGGCCTTATAGGCCCGTATGTCACATATATTAGTTTGTATATCATGTTGGGTCTTCATATGTTGACTATTCCCTTATGTTTTATTCTTGTTATCTCAGGACGAGTTTTCTAGCTCATTTACTCATGATAACATGATAAGAAAGATATGTTACGTTGGTACTCGGTTGAGTAAGGCACCGGGTGCCCGTCGCGGCCCTTCGGTTTGGGTCGTGACAGAAGTGGTATCAGAGCAGTTCTGTCCTAGGGAGTCTACAAGCCGTGTCTAGTAGAGTCTTGTTTATGGGTGTGTTGTGCACCACACTTATAAGCAGGAGGCTACAGGGCATTTAGGTCTGTCACTCTTTCTTCTTACTCTAGATCGTGCAGTAGAGCTCAGTTGTAAGAATTCAAACTCCTAAATTCGACTTTAGTCATAATACAACGATACCTACTTCCACAAAGATAGTTGGTAAGAGATTACATGTGGATGTGAAAGAGTTGAGTCAGAGGAACTCGATTTCACATCATACTTATGATGAGTAAATATGAGGTCTTCAACAGATCGTGTGTGTACTAAGATGTGTATGCTTCTTAATAAGGAGCCTTAAGGCAAGGATATCTATTCACGAATATGGTGAAAATCTATGAGGGATTCAGAAGCTAGATACAAGTTTCAACAAGTAAAAGAAGTAAGGTGAAGAGGGGTACAAGGCACCCAGATAATGAAGATTATCAATATTTTCAAATCAGGCAGAGAAATATAAGCATTTTGGTACCTTCATCAATGACAGAGGTAAGTACAATTGGCCACACCCATCTCAGTTATGTTCTATGGGAGCTAACAGATATTATTTGAAGGTGAAATCTGCCTTTGTTTTCCTTATCCTTGTTAGTAGTTGGACTTTGGTTCCCTATAATCCTTTTGATATTCTGTTTTCACCTATTATTCCCCGAAGCATGTTCCCCCCTCCCGTCTTTAATTGTTATTCTGCTTTACTTTTCGTTGTATATTATATATAACTGCACATATTAATTTGGTAGTCTGGTCCTAGCCTCGTCAATACTTCGCCGAGGTTAGGCTAGACACTTACCAGCACATGGGGTCACTTATGATGATACTACACTCTGCACTATATGCAGATCTCGGAGCAGTTATCGGACCGTAGTTGGAGGCTACCTTTAGTTCACGTGGAGATTCAAGGTAGACCTGCAGGCGTTCGCAGGCCCTGGCATCTCATCTATCTTCTATTGCATGTTTCATTTTCCTTACTTCAGAAATAGTGTGTTGTTATTTCTTCAGACTTTGTATGTAGCAGTCTTAGACCGTCTGTGACATTGTGACACCAGATTTTGGGTAGTTAAGGCTTGAGTAATTGTAATAGACATAGATTTCAGATATTTTCTTGTTGTCTTCCGCTTAAATTTAAAGTTCCGCTGTTTATACGTTATCACCTTATATTTGTTAAAAAGGAAATAATTGGTTAATTAAGTAATTATTTTGAAGGTTTGGCTTGCCTAGCTCACATTAGTAGGTGCCATCACGACTCCCGAGGGTGGGAAATCTGGGTCGTGATAGTAGCGAAGAATACAAATAACGGCTAAGTATAGTCTTGGAACTAGAGACATGAATATTCTCCTGGATATTCCTTGTGTTGTACTTTTTATGGTTTTTGGGGAATATCTCATATAAATAGAAAGGAAAAGAGAAGAAAAGGGGAACGTGAGATTAGATATGAGAAAACTATTGTAAAGAGTTGACCCTTGAGAAAATATACAAAGACTATTCTTTCTTTTCACTCACATAATCCATGAAAGCATTGATTATATTCTTGTTTACTGCCATATTTCGTAGTCAGAAAGAAGAATCTTCCACATCATTTGATATTTGGGTGAAGTGTTCTTCCTATTTACATTTAGTGCCATTTTTCATATTTATTGTTCATTACTCACTCTTCATTTACTCTCTAAAGTGCACATCTAATGATTGATTAAACGGTTCTGATCATTAAATAAACGGTAACATCCAAACTCTAAGCTAGATATAGGAATTATTATGCTTGACTAGGATTCACCTTTCACCCTAGTTATCATTTAATTAGTTTAATAAAGTGTTTAATACTTTTTGGCAAAAACATATGGCACCCCATAAAAATTAATTAAGCACAAATTCATTATACATTAAAAACGAGCAATACAATAATACCCTTGAGATACAACTCCATTAGTCTAATGGTATTATATACATGACCGCACACGCAAACATATTAGATTTTCTTTGATACCCTCCATTTCAATAATACCTTTCATTTGAATTATGTGATTTTTTATTTCAACATATTCCAGACACTAATTTCTTTTTAAATTTAGGAACAATATTTAACTTAAATGCTTCAGTTTACCTTTAATAAGAACCTTTTCTAGCTACGTACACAAATATTATGATATTTTAAAATCACAAGTTTTTCAAATTTTTATTGCTGCACAAATATTATGATAGGTTAATAACCAAAAGGTTGAACAGTTATCTTTGTTTTTATACTCCGTTCAGTCATATAAGTTCACGTAGATTAAAACCTTAAAAGAAAGAGGATATCAGTATGAAGAAGACTAGTCTGAAATATTCTACCCTTTCCACAAAACACCTTCACTGTTACAAACCTCCCAAACTAGCTACGTACTGTATTTAGAATACTAGCTACCATACCGCGGTTTTAACCTAAAAAGTGCCATTATTATTTAGGTCAACTGAAGAAACGTCATTCTTTCATACTTTCAGACCCGCAACATGCTCATCACAAACAAAACCAAATTTTATCTACTTTCTTAGTACCTTCCCGGCTCTTCATATACCCTCAACAGCCTCATATATATAGAGACGTAATTCTATAGTCAAATTCACATTCAAAACACAAACAGATCTCTTCCCGCTTTCTTTACAATCTTATCAAATGGGATCCTCTAACCCTATGATCACCACCCTTCTCTTACTATTCTCGCTATTCGTTCTTGTTCCAAATCTTTGTTTAGCCAATTCAAGAATACTTGCACTAGTTAAAGAAAAACCCCTTGTCCTAAAATACCATAAAGGCACTCTTTTAAAGGGCAATGTTACTGTTAATCTTATATGGTATGGAAAATTCACCCCTGCTCAACGCTCTATCATCGTCGACTTCATCCAATCCCTTAGCCCTAAGAACAAGAAAATCCAACCACCTCCTTCCGCCGCATCATGGTGGCGCACCACCGAAGCATACAAGGGTGGCCCATCCGTTATTACACTAGGAAAACAGATATTCGACGAAAAATACTCCGTTGGAAAATTGTTAAAAGACCATGAACTTGAAATTTTGGCATCTAAGATAACTCAAGCCAACTCAATCGCCGTCGTGTTGACGGCGGCAGATGTGGCGGTGGAAGACTTCTGCATGAATAGGTGTGGCATGCACGGGTCAACTCATGTTAAGAAAATAGGGAGTAAATTTGCGTATGCTTGGGTAGGTAACTCCGCGAGTCAATGTCCGGGTCAGTGCGCGTGGCCATTTCAAAAGCCGATTGTGGGGCCACAGACTATGCCGTTAGGTTCACCGAACGGAGACATCGGAGTTGACGGAATGGTAATCTGTTTAGCGACTGTTTTGGCGGGGACCGTTACGAATCCGTTTGATGGCGGGTATTTTCAGGGTCCAGCTAACGCGCCTTTAGAAGCTGTGTCTGCTTGCACGGGGATTTTCGGGTCGGGTGCTTTTCCTGGATTTCCGGGTATGGTTTTGCTGGATAAAAAGACCGGTGCTAGCTATAATGCGCCTGGAGTGAATGGGCGTAAATATCTGCTTCCTGCTATGTGGGACCCAAAAACGTCGACGTGCAAGACACTCGTGTGAAATAATTGCCATTAAAAATAAAGGAAAACAGACAGACATTTTAATATTACTTTGAAATTTCAACATTAATTTTTTGATTCGATTTGGAAATTGTGTATTGTACAATAATCTCTCAACAAGTTGAACATTCTCTTTTTAGTTTGTTTTCAATTAATCTTATTTATATTTATTTTTCAACAAAAAGTATTTATAAGCATAAAATCCGCTACATTGGTATCTTTGTGAAAAATTGGCAACCTATAACAACACATAACATAAATTGGCAATTTTTTAGCCTTATATTAGGTTTGGCAAAGATAGCCCCAAACAATTGGCATTATATAGCCAAATCTTAAAAAAACTACTCTCTTTTATATTCTCTCTCAAAAAAAACTACACGTTTATTGTGGCTTCCCTCCCCCTTTCTCTCCTTGTATTTCTTATTCTATCTCTTCTCTTTTGCTCTCATAGTTTAGCAAAAATTCTTGCAAATTATGCAAAAAAAAATCAGTGGGATGAAAAGGTAACGTTGATCTCACATCCGAAAAAATCAGAAGCAAAAACTAAGCGAGAAAAAAATATATTTCATCTTTATTTTTCTTCTCTTTTATTTTGTTAGATTGAATGAGTGAGTGTGATTGAAATTGGTTGAAAATACCTAAACAAGGCTATATACAAAATTTGAGCAAGATTAGAAGTGATTTAGACTGATTTTAGGTAAAAAAATCAGACCTAAAAATCCAACTATGATATGTGTATATCACGTTGTATATCGTGTACATTAGTGTATATTACCCATAAGTTTTTAAGGACGTCTGTGTATACCAGTTTGTATATCGTGTATACAATATAATTTTTTATGGACGCCCGTATATATCGCATTGTATATCGTATATATAACACAAAACTTCAAGGATATACACATAATATACATGAGATATCATTGATGTACATAGAGATATACACTGGTTACAATTTTGGTATACACATGTCCGATGTGCTATACACTGTGATATACAAATAATACAATATTTTTATTGTGATATACATTGATATAAATGCAGCAATAACTATACATATAATTTTATATTATTGATATACAAAGAATAATATTATTTATATAGAAAGAATGAAAATAAAATTTTAATATACATATTGATATAAACAAAGAAGAAGAAAAAAAGTCACTACTAGAATTCCTGTAAAAAGCGACCAAAAAATAGCGACCAAATTTAGTCTATGGGAAAAAGCGACCAAAGTTGGTCGCTAAACTAGCAAAAATAATAAAATAAATTGTGGAAACCAAATAGCGACCAAGGTTGGTCGCTAAAGTAGTCAAAATGTTGACTGGATTGGTTAGACTTACTTGGTCAAACGTTTACTGAGATTAGCGACCAATATTGGTCGCTAAAGTGGGAACCGCTTACAAAATTTTAATAATTATATTATTATTTTGAAAAAACTATAAAATATAAATATATATAATATAAAATTGGCGACCAACGTTGGTCGCTACATAAAGGCAAGAAAGGTAGCGACCAATTTTGGTCGCTTAACTGGGTCCCAGTTATTCAATTTTAATAATTATATTATTAATTTAATTATTATATGAAATATAATTAAATCTGATTTAAATTTAGCGACCAACTTTGGTCGCTAAACTAAATTCATGAATAAATAGCGACCATAATTGGTCACTATTCTGGTCAACAATGGTCAAAATTAAAAATCACTTTTGTATTTACTATGTAAATAATATAAATGTAAGTCGTTAATACTTTTGTAATACAAGGGATGAATAGTACTACGAAGCGGGCGTGTGTGTCTATATATACAATAGATGTACTTACACTATACTATGCACTAAGTATACGTGTATGAGGTAATATCGTATCGAATACAGCTTATATATATACATAATATGTACTTACGCTATATTATGCACTAAGTATTAGTGTATTAGATATTACCGTATCGAATACAGCTTATATATATATATATAATATATGTACTTACGCTATACTATGCACTAAGTATAAGTGTATGAGGCAATACCGTATTGAATACAGCTTATATATATAATATATATGTACTTACGCTATACTATGCACTAAGTATAAGTGTATGAGGTAATACCGTATCGAATACAGCTTATATATATATAATATATATGTACTTACGCTATACTATGCATTAAGTATAAGTGTATTAGGTATTACCGTATCGAATACAGCTTATATATATATAATATATGTACTTACGCTATACTATGCACTAAGTATAAGTGTACGAGGTAATACCGTATCGAATACAGCTTATATATATATATATATATATAATATATGTACTTACGCTATACTATGCACTAAGTATATATAAGTGTATGAGGTAATACCGTATCTAATACAGCTTATATATATATAATATGTAATTACGCTATACTATGCACTAAGTATTAGTGTATTAGGTAATACAGTATCGAATACAGCTTATATATATATATATATATATATATATATAATATACTTACGCGTATAAGTGTATTAGGTAATACTATATCGAATATGGCGTATATATATATAATATATATACTTACGCTTTACTATGCACTGAGTATAAGTGTAGTAGGTAATACTGTATCGAATATAGCTTATATATATATATAATATATATACTTACGCTTTACTATGCACTGAGTATAAGTGTATTAGGTAATATTGTATCAAATATAGCTTATATATATATAATATATGTACTTACGCTATACTATGCACTAAGTATATATAAGTGTATGAGGTTATACCGTATCTAATACAACTTTTATATATATATATATATATATATATATATAATATATGTAATTACGCTATACTATGCACTAAGTATAAGTGTATTAGGTAATACAGTATCGAATACAGCTTATATATATATATATATATATATAATATGTACTTACGCTATATTATGCACTAAGTATTAGTGTATTAGGTATTACCGTATCGAATACAGCTTATATATATATACTTACGCGTATATGTGTATTAGGTAATACTATATCGAATATGGCGTATATATATATATATATATATATATAATATATATATATATACTTACGCTTTATTATGCACTGAGTATAAGTGTAGTAGGTAATACTGTATCGAATATAGCTTATATATATAATATATATACTTACGCTTTACTATGCACTGAGTATAAGTGTATTAGGTAATACTGTATCGAATATAGCTTATATATATATAATATATATACTTACGCTATAATATGCACTGAGTATAAGTGTATTAGGTAATACTGTATCGAATATAGCTTATATATATATATAATATATATATACTTACGCTATACTATGCACTGAGTATAAATGTATTAAGTAATACTGTATCGAATATAGCTTTTATATATATATATATATATATAGTCAACACATATTTGGTACCAAAAATAGCGACCAAGGTTGGTCGCTTTTTGTAAAAACAGAGTTAAAAACGGGTTTCCCCTCCCATTCTCTTATTTTCTTCAATAAATTCCCCAAACCCTCTCTTCTCTCTCTCACACTCAAACCCCCCCCCCCCCCCCTTCCGTCTCCCTCTAGTAGCGGCGCCACCGACGCCCGCCGGCGGCAGCAGCAGCTCCGTCGGTGTCCTCCACTGCCCAGCTAGTAGGTTTCTCTCTCCTTTATTTTTTTTTTCGGAATAGACTTATTTTAATTTGTTTAATTCCTTCTAGTTTGAACCCTAAAAATTAATTGTTCTTAGCTAAATTAAATCTATGATAATTGTTAGTAGCTAAAATATTTGGTTTTACCTATTAATTTGGGCAAGAAATGGTTTGAAGAGAAGAAACCCTAAACTTTTAGGGTTTATGATTTTTTCTTGTGAATCGAACTTTTTAGGGTATAAATTGAACTTTTAGTTTAATCTTGATTAGTTTATAGGTAGATATTTAATATAGACACGTGATAGTATATATATTTGGATTTTCTCTTAAAGTTCAAGACAATGTTAATGTTTAACGCCTTAAGCGAATCGTTGCGTGGCTCTTGTTTGAGTATAGCGAGTCACCCACATAGAGGATAACTAACATTAGCCGTGTAATAATGCTTGAAATAACAATGAGTTGTACCTTTAGGATAAAACTAGTTTAGTTATAAATAGAAATTTTAGGATATGACTTGAAGCTTTTAGGATATGAGTTGAACTTTTAGGATATGACTTGAGCCTTTTAGGTATGAGTTGAAGCTTTAGGATATAAATTAAACCTTTTAGGTATGAGTTGAAGCTTTTAGGATATAAATTGAACTTTTAGTTTAAGTTTAAACTCGTAGGATATGAATATAACTTTTAGGATATAAATTGAACCTTGAATCTTTGTATTGTCTTGATAGTTTAGTTATAAATAGAAATTTTAGGATATGAGTTGAACTTTTAGGATATGACTTGAGCCTTTTAGGTATGAGTTGAAGCTTTAGGATATAAATTAAACCTTTTAGGTATGAGTTGAAGCTTTTAGGATATAAATTGAACTTTTAGTTTAAGTTTAAACTCGTAGGATATGAATATAACTTTTAGGATATAAATTGAACCTTGAATCTTTGTATTGTCTTGATAGTTTAGTTATAAATAGAAATTTTAGGATATGACTTGAAGCTTTTAGGATATGAGTTGAACTTTTAGGATATGACTTGAGCCTTTTAGGTATGAGTTGAAGCTTTAGGATATAAATTGAAGCATTTATGTATAAGTTGAACCTTTAGGATATGACTTGAACTTTTGTGGATATGAATTGAACCTTTTAGGATACGAGTTGAATTTTTAGGATATGAATTGAACCTTTTAGGATATGAGTTGAATTTTTAGGATATGAATTGAAACTTTTAGGATATGAGTTGAACTTTTAGGAAATAAATTGAACCTTTAGCATATGTATTGAACCTTTAGGATATGACTTGAACTTTTAGTTTATGTTTAAACTCGTAGGATATGAATATAACTTTTAGTTTTTAGGTTTTGTTCTTGTGAATTGAACTTGTAGGATATAAATTGAAACTTTTAGGATATGAGTTGAATTTTTAGGATATAAATAGAAATTTTAGGATATGACTTGAAGTTTTGTGGATATGAATTGAACCTTTAGGATATAAATTGAACTTTTAGTTTATGTTTAAACTCATAGGATAAGAATTGATGAACTTTTAGTTTTTAGATTTTGTTCTTGTGAATTGAACTTGTACGATATAAATTGAAGCTTTTATGTATGACTTGAACTTTTTATGATATGAGTTGAAACTTTTAGGATATGAGTTGAACTTTTGTGGATATGAATTGAAGGTTTAGGATATGAATTGGACTTTTAGTTTATGTTTTGGAATTTTAGATTGCCGGACGATTATTAGAAGAGGTTGATGACGTTATTAGACATGCAATAGAACTTCCACCAAGAATAACTAAGACACAGTACCTGGCAAAGTGTGCCTTTAATTGTTCTTCTCATTAGCGACAATGATGATGAGAAGGCAATGGCATGTGTTTCAAATAGTGATGGTGTAGGTAGGAATTTAGTATTTCCTAAGTAGATAAAAGAAGAGCTTATAGAGTAATTTTGTACTTCATTTTCCATGAGGAAAAGAAGTTTAATTGAGAGTGACAAGGTTGATGAAGACGGAATGTGTTCCGTTGGTCATGGCAGTTCCCATAGAATGGGGATCATAAGACTCTATGATGACAGAGATTATAGGAAGTTTTGTTCTAAATTTTCTTTCAAGTCTGATCCGTACAAGCTTAATGTGATATTGGTGATATTTCTTCGGATTCAGACAATGATTTGACCGACAAAAGTATGGAAATGCTCTTAAAAAGAATTAAAGGTAAAATCTTTTCAGCATCCTTCTCTACCAAGAAAAACGTTTTACCTTTAATTCTTTTTAAGAGCATTTCCATACTTTTGTCGGTCAAATCATTGTCTGAATCCGAAGAAATATCACCAATATCATATTAAGCTTGTACGGATCAGACTTGGAAGAAAGTTTAGAACAAAACTTCCTATAATCTTTGTCATCATAGAGTCTTATGATCCCCGCTTTATGGGAACTGCCATGACCAACGGAAAACATTCCGTCTTTATCAACGTTGTCAATATCAATCAAACTTCTTTTCCTCTTGGAAAGTGAAGTAGAGAATTCCTCTATAACCTCTTTTATCTACTTAGGAAATGTTAAATCCTACCTTTACCATCACTATTTTGAAACACATGTCGTTGCCTTCTCATTATCACTGTAGCTATAGAGATCAATAATTGATCAAAGATACACCCAGTCAGGTACTGTATCCAAGTTATTCTCTGTATCCAAGTTCATCCCGAGTAATAGTACCACCAGGATAATCACCAAAGCCACCAGACAACTTTATGATGCCAATGAAGCAAGATGAGCTATTCAATGAAACTCGTATTGTAAAGAAGAAGAAAGAGACTGATTCAGAAAGGAGGGTCGAGCCTCGACTATATACATGTAAGTTTTTTACTTTTCATTAAGTATTTTGATTTACTTTTATATAAATTTTGAAATACTAATTCAATATATATAATTTTTCATATAGGTTCGCTTCACATGCAGCTGACGTGGGGGAATTCATACGCAGTCAACCACCTAATGAATCGGGCGAGGCAATCCAACTTTCGGACGAGGATGCTGAAAGAACACTCCTTGAGTACTTTATATACTTTGAACTAGACAAAAAAACTTAGTTCTATTGTGTTAGTTCTTTTTAGTTCGAATGGGCTTGTAATAAGCGTTAACTTAGTTTTGTTAGCTTAATGTGTTAGTTCTATTGATTGTTGCTTTTAATTGTTGTTGTTGTTGTTGCTGGCATAAAATGCCTGTTTAGGATGTTTGGTAAGCTGGCAGGTGGTGTAGCTGCCAAAACAGGCAGTTTCTGCCAAAAATATACCAAGAAAAGCGACCAACTTTGGTCTCTATTTGGTCGCATTTCACTATAAAAAAAATAATTTTTTGGGCAATAGCGACCAATCTTGGTCGCTACCTGCCCAGATTTGTATTAAAAAAATACAATTTCTGGAAATATAGCGACCAATGTTGGTCGCTTATCTTTAAAAAAAAAATTCTTGAATTTAGCGACCAACTTTGGTCTCTATTGTCCAGATTTTAAAATATAATATTTGGATTAGAGACCAAAGTTGGTCGCTTTCTAATGATTAATGATAAATTAAAAACAACGTATTTCATATGTAGAGACCAACTTTGGTCGCCAAATTTATATTATTAAATTAATATAGCGACCAAAGTTGGTCACTAAAGTCAAAATCAGAATATTTGGCCCTTTTAGCTTAGAGACCAAAGTTGGTCGCTAAATAGCGACCAACTTTGGTCCCTAAATAAAAGGGACCATCAATATAGCTACCAGGCGTGTTTGGTCGCTTTTTGGTCGTTTTTTGGGCCATAAGCGACCAACTTTGGTCGCTTTTTGTGGTCGCTTTTGTCCGAATTTCTAGTAGTGAGTTGTGATATACATATTATTATTGTGATATACATTTATTGGCTATTTGATGCCAATATATATAACTAGGACTATTTTCTACCCAATTATATGGGTATGTTGTTATACCATGCCAAAATCCCTAAATTTATACATTAAGCTCTATCCAATCTAACCATAGCCAAGGGCGGCTCAAAGAATCTCATGGCCTAAGGCGAAACAATATCGAGAAGCCCTTAAATTTATTTTTTAAAATTTGTACACTAACAAAAATAATTGTTTTCTAAACCACAAATTAATCATTTGAAATAATTAAAAAAAAACAAATTAAAAAAAAATAGCAAGAAGAGCACAAATAATAAAGTGGTGGATTATCAAATATTGAGGTCTGAAACTCAAAATGAAAATTTTGATTTGATTATCATCACAAACAAAAAATTTATTTTATAAAATTTGATAGCCGCCCATAGGTGTCCCATGAGGTGGTGTTATAGTACAAGTGCTCAAGTTCAATTGTCTTTAAATTAAATTACCGATATACACTCTGCATTTCCATGTAATTGAGCATTTGGCAGATTTGTGGGCGGTTGGCCGGGATAAACAGAAGGAGAAAGAGAACAAAAGAAGAAGCTTCATTAGGTCAAAATGGCGATGTCTGAGCCCAGGTTTGGGACCTCTAGTGTGTGAGACTAGGGTTATAACCGACTACACTACCCAGACGTTTGAGCATGGCACAATTATTTTTTAATATAATTATAATAGAGAATAAGAAAGAAGCAATGCAGAGAGAAAACATATGAAAGAGGTCGGTCATAATTCGTCTCATGAATGACTTGTAAATCCTATTGGAAATATGATGGACCAAAAATTCCAATTGCTTAACATTTTATGTATGAATCCTACACAATACACACTACAAAAAAAAAAAAAAAAAATTATCTATGAACTTTGTTGCTAATATATTGTTAAATCGGTTGGAGCTAACAGAATATCTTGATAGTTTGTCGCTAATCCGTTGCTAAATAGGATTTGCAATGAATTTTTCTATTTAACAATAGAATTTATCCGTCGTTAATTCTTGTTCTTTTTAATAGTGACAGTATACATATATTTAGTAAGAAATAGAATATTTATATTGTACTCTTTGCAATTCTACCCTTCTTATAGTTATTCGACCATTTAAATCTGAATTCAAAATGGTTTCTTCACGTACTAGTTAATCTATTGATACTATTAGTTAAAAAAGAAATACAAATAAATATTAACACACATTCATTTTCAATATAACTCTTATTCATTTTCAACTATTAAACAATACAAAAGCTCATGTGTATTCTAGCTGACATGCGAAACAATCCTCAAAATGACATAAAAGTAAAAGTTTGCATGAGGTCAAAAAAATGTGTGGGAAATACTACTCATTCTGTTCCACTATATATAGCAATTAGCATATTAGTACTTGGTAAGTCAAATAATATTTTCTTTAATCACAATTTTGTTTATATATTTGTTAAATAATTTTCAAAATATGAAATATTTTAATTACTTAAATTTTTATGTAGTTTCTAATTATCTAAATCTTATTTTAGAATTTTAAAAAATCAAGGTTCGCAACTAAAATCGAAAGGTTTAATCATCATGCTTTGAAGTTCATTCTTTTTGAGTGAAGAGAATAGACGTGTTAGGAACAAAGCGTCAAGTATATTAGTTTGGGCCTGGAAATCCCGTATAAGAGTTTCTGACATAAGTGGCCGCTCGGCCAAAATATACAGGGGCATTTGCATCTATACCTGCTTTTTGGGTCATATTTTAATTTATATCTGCTTTGTAAAAAAAATTGCAAGCATACCCATTTTTCGCGTAACTTCAGGCATACGGGCCCGAAGTAGCAAAGACAATCACGCAAACTTCAGCATTCTAGTAGACGGGCCTGAATTAGCAAAAATTGTTGAACCAAGTGTTGGCTGAAGTTTTTGTTTGTAATTGCTGAACTTAAGCATTCTAGTAGCTGAAGTTTTGTTCTTTATTTGCTGAAATTTTTGTTTATAATTGTTGAACTTAAGAATTCTAGTAGCTGAAGTTTTGTTCTCTATTTGCTGAAGTTTTTGTTTGTAATTACTGAACTTAAGCATTTTAGTAGCTGAAGTTTTGTTCTATATTTGCTTAACTTCAGCATGTTTTAGCTGAAACTTTGTTATGTTTGTGATGAACTTCAGGACTGAAGTTTGTTTTGTATTTGCTGAACTTCAGCATTCTAGGAGCTGAAGTTTTTGTTTATATTTACTGAACTTCAGCATTCTTAGAGCTGAAGTTCTAAAACAACAATGACAAATTGTCATTAAGATCCAGTTGCTATAATGAAATTATCAGAAAATTTGAAAAAGCAACACTCCTATAAAACAAGATCATTAGTAAAAGTAACATCTTTCAATTGTTGAACGTTGGAAGAAAGCTAAAATGGGAGAAATCTAAAATGGTCAGCTTTCAATTGTTGAACGTTGACAGTATTGTAATTACTGGACATAGCAGCACCAACAGCAGCAGCAGAAAGTTCATCCCTATAAACTGAAGTGTCACGACCCCAAATACCCGGTTGTGATGGCGCCTATCACATTACTAGGAAAGCCAACCCAAACATATAATCACAACCCTTTTCCATTTAATAAGCCATTTTCTAACACCGGTTTAAATACCAAATTTTCATAATAAGTGTTTAAAATAACTAAATGTGCGAAAACCAATAAAAAAAACATAAGACAACACAGCCCCAAATATCTGGTGTCACGAGTCTAGAACCTCTAATACATAACTAACTATCTAATATATCATAAGTCGAGAAAAATGCGGAAAAGAACAAGATAGGAAGGAGAATAGAAGGGCTGCGGACGCCATGCGGCTACCTTGCAATCTCAGCAACATCTGAAAATGCCGAGGACTCTCACTCTACCGCGCGGGCACCTGGATCTGCACACAAGGTGCAGGGAGTAACATGAGTACGCCAACTCAGTAAGTAACTAAAGTAAATAAGGTCTGAAAGCAGTGACGAGTAGTTAAAAATCATATAAATGAAAAGACAACAGGATAACAGATCAAATTCCACAGTTTAAAACCAGCTTCGTCGAAAAATCATCAACTTCAGTTTAAATACTTGAAATCATATACTTAGCAATTTCTTACAATAGAGGCTTATTTTAAAAGAAGAGTGAAATTAGTGAAAATATCATAACTGGGCCCCTCGAGCAAGGTATCACTCAGAATATGGCCTCTCGGGCAGCTTCTCAGTCACTCGTGACTCAACTCTCATCACTCAGTACTCACTCTCAGCGCTCAGGCTCATTAATATCTCATAATAATAGAAATCATAGTAACCGCTGTAGCGTGCAGCCCGATCCATAATTTATTATCGACTACGCTCACTAGGGGTGTACAGACTCTTGAGGAGCTCCTACAGCCCAAGCGTCATATCGCTGCGGCGCGCAGCCCGATCCAATATATATATATATATCGTGCAGCGTGCAACCCGATCCATATAAGTATCGCTACGACGTGCAACCCGATCCATAACTCATACATGTATAAATATCCTCACCATTAGGTTCTCAACCTCTCTCAGTCATTAATCTCACAGCCTCTCGGGCACAACAGTAGAAATTAGGGAAACTCAGTCCAAACAGTCCCCACATTTAAGAGTAGAGTGATAAAACCAGTTTTAAACATTTAAACAGGTAAAACATGATTGAGGATATGCTTTCAACAAGTAGAGTGAGGAAAAACAGTAAAAATGCCCTTAAGGGTCTCAACAGGTCGGCATAAGGCCCCAAACATGACATACAACCCATAATGAAATATAAATGACTAAAGTACGGAATATCATAAGGTTTTGAATCAAATACGCGGCTTAATAGTCGCTACGGGACGTACCAAGTCACAATCCCCGCCGGTGCACACCCACACGCTTGTCACCTAGCATGTGCGTCACCGTATTTATCAAAACAAGTCAAATACCGGGGTTTGCTACCCTCAGTTCCAGATTTACAATGGTTACTTACCTCAAACTAGTAAAAAAATACTCCGCAACGTCTTTGCCCCTCGAATCGGCCTCCACTCGCGTCGAATCTATCCAAAATCAGAATCACATTGTAAAAATATGCTAAGGGAACGAAGCCCAAACGAAAATAATCAAATTATACCAAAAATCCCGAAATTGGCCAAACCCGACCCCCGACCCCACGTCTTGAAACTCGATAAAAATCACATCAATGGAATCCTTATCCTCCCACAAGATCATACATACCAAAAGCATCAAAATCCATCCACACACGACCCCTCAAATCCCAATTTCTAGGTCTCCAATTTCAAGCCCTAGTTTTTCCATTTTAGGCTTAAATTCCATGATTAATTAGGTAGATTTCACATTAGAATTGAGTTTTAAGTTCATTAATCTTACCTCCAAGTGATTCCCCTTGAATCCCTCTTCAATCTCCTTCAAAAAGCTCCAAAAACGACCAATAATGGAAGAAATAAACCCCAAATTTGCGGACAAGATGACTATTTAAACCTTCTGCCCAGGCCTGAAATCCTTCTTCGCGAACGCGCTCAAAGCCTCGCGTTCGCGAAGCACAAAATAACCTTGACCAAAATTCCTCTTTCGCGATCGTGACCTTCCCATTGCGAATGCGATGCTTCACTCAGACCAACCTTCGCGATCATGTTCCCCATCTCGCGAACACGATGAATAAATTTCCCAGAAGCTCGGCTGCCCATTTTCTTCTACGCGAATGTGACAACACCCCGCGAACGCGATGCACAAAATACTCAGCCCTTCGCGAACGCGGAGCCCTCCTCGCGAACGCGAAGGCTTAAATCCCAACTTCCTCAACTGACCCTTCGCGAACGCGAGGACCCACTCGCGAACGCGAAGGTCATTTCTCTGCAGCACTGACCTGCAATTTTCTGCAGTTACAAACTTCATGGAATTGCCCAATTGACCACCCGAAACTCACCCGAGACCCCCGGGACCTCAACCAAAGGCACCAACATATCCCAAAACCTTATTCAAATTTGTACCAATCTTTAAACCACCTCAAACAACATCAAATCAATCAAAACACATCAGATTCAAGCCTAAGTTTCCAAAATCTTCCGAATTCCACTTTTGATCAAAAACCCAACCAAACCACGTCTGAATGACCTGAAATTTTGCACACACATCCCAAATGACACAACAGAACTACTGCAACTCTCGGAATTCCATTCCGACCCCTATATCAAAATCTCACCTATTAACCGAAAATCACCAAAAATCCAATTTCGCCAATTCAAGCCTAAATCTACTCCGGACCTCCGAAACTAATTCTGATCACGCTCTTAAGTCCCAAATCACCTCCCAAAACTAACTGAACCATCGGAACTCACATCCGATCCCTCTAACACATAAATCAACATCTTGTTGACTTTTTCCAACTTAAGCTTCTCAAAAGAGACTAAGTGTCTCAAACCTTACCAAATCCTTTCCGAACTCGAACCAATCAACCCGATCATATATAGAACCATTAAACAAAGCAATAAGAGGCAGAAATAGGGGAAACTGAGTGGTAACTCATGAGACGACTAACCGGGTTGTCACATCCTCCCCAACTTAAACAAACGTTCGTCCTCGAACAAGTCAAGAAACATACCTGAAGCCTCAAACAGGTGAGGATATCTACTCCGCATATCCTTTGACCTCAACTTCCGAACCTAACGACCCAAAATAGCTACTGGCTCCACATCATAAGTCAAATCATTATCCAACTGAACTGTGCTGAAATCCAAAACATGAGATGGATCCCCAATATACTTCCGGAGCATAGAAACATGAAATACCGGATGCACACTCGGCAAGCTGGGTGGCAAAACAAGCTCATAAGCCACCTCCCCAATCCTCCGAAGCACCTCAAAAGGCCCAATGAACCGATGACTCAATTTACCTTTCTTCCCAAATCTCATAACACCTTTCATGGGTGAAACCTTCAACAGAACCTTCTCACTAACCATGTAAGACACATCCCGAACCTTCCTATCAGCATAGCTCTTCTGTCTCAACTGCGCTGTACGAAGCCTCTCCTGAATCACCTTCACCTTTTCTAAAGCATCCTGCACCAGGTCTGTCCCCAATAGCCTAGCCTTACCGGGATCAAACCAACCAACTGGAGATCTACACCGCCTCCCATACAAAGCCTCATACGGAGCCATCTGAATATTTGACTGGTAGCTGTTGTTATAAGTAAACTCTGCAAAGCGGTAGAAACTGATCCCATGAGCCTCCGAAATCAATGACACAAGCATGCAACATGTCCTCCAATATCTGAATGGTGCGCTCGGACTGCCCGTCCGTCTGAGGGTGAAAAGTTGTGCTCAACTCAACCTGAGTACCCAACTCTTGCTGCACAGACCTCCAAAACTGCGAAGTAAACTGAGTGTCCCTATCTGAAATGATGGAAACTGGGACACCATGCAAACGAACAATCTCCCGGATATAGATCTCTACCAATCGCTCTGAAAAATAGGTAGTACATACAGGAATAAAGTGCGCGGACTTGGCCAGCCAATCCACAATCACCCAAATAACATCGAACTTCCTCAAAGTCTGTGGAAGTCCAACTACAAAGTCCATAGTGATCCTCTCCCACTTCCACTCTGGAATATCCATCTGCTGAAGCAAGCCACCCGGTCTCTGATGTTCATATTTCACCTGCTGACAATTGAGACACCGAGCTACAAATCCCACAACGTTTTTCTTCATTCTTCTCCATCAATAATGCTGCCTCAAATCCTGATACATTTTCGCGGCACTCGGATGAATGAAATACCGCGAGCTATTGGCCTTTTCCAGAATCAACTCCCGAAGCCCATCTACATTGGGCACACAAATTCGGCCCTGCATCCTCAACACCCCATCATTACCAATAGTCATATTGTGGCATCATCATGCTAAACTCTATCCTTAAGGACAAGCAAATGCGGATTATCATACTGGCGCTCTCTGATGCGATCATATAAGGAAGACCGAGAAACCACGCAAGCCAATACCCGACTGGGCTCCGAAACATCTAACCTCATGAACCGATTGGCCAAGTCCTGAACATCAACTGCAAGAGGTCTCTCCCTAACTGGAATATATGCCAAACTCCCCATACTTTCCGCCTTTCGGCTCAAAGCATCGGCCACCACATTGGCCTTCCCCAGATGGTACAATATAGTGATATCATAATCCTTAAGCAACTCCAACCACCTCCGTTGCCTCAAATTGAGATCATTCTGTTTGAACAAGTGCTAGAGGCTATGATGATCAGTAAACACCTCACAAGATGCACCATAAAAGTAATGCCTCCAAATCTTCAATACGTGAACTATGGAATCCACCTCCAAATCATGAACGGGGTAGTTCTTCTCATGGGGTTTCAACTGACGAGAAGCATAACTGATCACTCTACCCTCCTGCATCAACACACAACCAATACCAACCCTCGAAGCATCACAATACACGGTATATGAACCTGAAGCTGATGGTGAAACTAGCACTGTAGCTGTGGTCAAAGTTGTCTTGAGCTTCTGAAAGCACTCCTCACACTCGTCCGACCATACAAACGAAGCACCCTTCTGAGTCAACTTGGTCAAGAGCGATGCGATAGATGAGAATCCCTGAACAAATCGGCGATAATAGCCTGCCAGACCAAGAAAGCTACGAATCTCTATGGCTGAGGATGGTCTGGGCCAACTCTGAACCGCCTCTATCTTCTTCGGATCAACCTGAATACTCTCGCTGGACACCACGTGCCCCAAGAAAGCCACTGAACTGAGCCAAAACTCACACTTGGAGAATTTTGCATAAAGCTTTTCCTCCCTCAATCTCTGCAGCACAACTCTCAAATGCTCCATGTGCTCCTCCTAACTACGCGAATACACCAGAATATCATCAATGAAGACTATGACAAACGAATCGAGATAAGGCCGGAACACGCTGTTCATCAAATGCATGAACGCTGCTGGGGCATTGGTCAGCCCAAAAGACATCACCAAGAACTCATAATGACCATATCAGGTCCTGAAAGCTGTCTTAAGAATATCCGAGTCCCTGATCTTCAACTGGTGATAACCCAAACGGAGATCAATCTTGGAGAACACTCTCGTTCCCTGAAGCTGGTCGAATAAATCATCAATGTGAGGCAAAGGATACTTGTTCTTAATTGTTACCTTGTTCAATTGCTTATAATCAATGCACATCCTCATAGTTCCATCTTCTTCTTCACAAATAGAATCGGCGCACCCCAAGGTGACACACTAGGCTGAATGAACCCCTTATCAAGGAGTTCTTGAAGCTGCTCCTTTAACTCCTTCAACTTCGCTGGTGCCATACGATACAATGGAATAGAAATGCGCTGAGTGCCCGACACTAGGTCAATACCAAAATCAATATCCCTGTCCAGTGGCATGCCCCGCATGTCTACAGGAAACACATAAGGAAAATCCCTCACAACTAGGACAGAATCAATACTCGGAGCCTCTACACCGACATCCCTCACAAAGGCTAGATACGAAAGACATCTCTTCCCAACCATATGCTGGGCCTTCAAGAATGAGATCACTCTACTGGGAACATAATCAGTCAAACCTCGCCACTCAATCCGTGGCACACATAGTATAGCCAATATGACTGTCTTGGCATAACAGTCCAGAATAGCACAACACGGAGATAGCTAATCCATGCCCAAAATGATATCGAAATCCACCATATACAATAATAAAAGATCCACCCGGGTCTCCAGACCCCCAATAGTCACCACACACGATTGGTACACATGGTCTACAACAACAATATCGCCCAGGGGAGTAGATATGTAAACAAGTGAAACAAAAGACTCACGGGGTATATCCAGATAACTGGAAAAGTATGATGAAACATAAGAAAAGATGGAACCGGGATCAAATAATACAAAAGCATCTCTGTGGCAGGCTGAAACAATACCTGAATCACGGCATCTGAAGCAGTAACATCTAGTCTACCCGGGAGGGCATAGAAACGAGCCTGACTACCACCTGATCGACCTCCCCCTCTAGGGCGACCCCTAGCTGACTGACCTCCACCCCTAGCTGGCTGGGAGGATGGTGAAGTAACTGGAGCAGAAGTCGAGGGTTGACCTCTCTGCTGAGACGGACTATCATGAAGACGAGGACACTGCCTCCTCATATACCCAAACTCTCTACACTCATAATAACTCCCCGGTGCTGGAGATGGGGCTGGGGGGAACCCCTAGCACCGGAATGACCAGTAGAAGGACCTGGCATGGAAGAACCCTAAACTGATGGAGCACAGGACGAACTCTGGGCTGGAAGGGCACTGAGTGATGAGTGGCCCTAATGAGAACTATGAGAACCATGACCCGATGATGCCCCATGATAACCTAGGCGAGCTGAGTGAGCCTGCCTGAATGGACGACCTCTGCCCTACTGGAACTGACCCCTCGAAGGAGCACTACTGAAGCTACCAGATCCCCGACGCCTCTTAGCCTCCCTCTCCTCTCACTCCTGGCGGCAAACCGACTCAATCTCACTGGCGATGTCAACAACCTCCTCGAAAGTAGCACTTGTCACCCTCTCCCTAGTCATGGGAATCCGAAAGCTGATATGTGAGGCCATCAACAAACCTCCTGATCCTCTCTCGATCTGTGGGAACCAACCAGACCACATGATGAGCTAACTTAGAGAACTGCATCTCATACTGCGTCACAGTCATCTCTCCCTGATGCAACTGCTCGAACTGCCAGCGCATCTCCTCTCAGCGAGACTATGGCACATACTTCTCCAGAAAGAGAACGAAGAACTGCTGCCAGGTAAGAGGTGCTGCACCAACATGCCTACGCCTCTCATACGCCTCCCACCAAGTGAAGGCAGCCCCAGAAAACTGAAAGGTGGTAAATCTACACCATCGGTCTCTAGAATACCCGTTGTACGAAGCATCCTCTGGCACTTATCCAAGAAACCCTAGGAATCCTCGCCCTCTGCACCGCTGAAAGTCGGAGGCTGAATTCTGCCAAACCTCTCTAGTCGACGCTGCGCGTCGTCCGGCATAACTGGTACCACATATTTCTGAGCTTGTGCAATCGGCTAGGCTGGAAGTGCCCCCGATGTCTGGAGTCCCTGCACAACCTGCTCAGGTGTGCGAGCAACGGGAGTCTGGGTGCCTCTCCCGACCTGAGAAGTAGCTGTGGCCGTAGTAACTGAAACAGTCTGAGCAAAATCGGTACACACTAATAAAATTTGAGCTAAAGCCTCCTGAATGCCTGGAATCACAATGGGCACAACTGGTGTCTGAGTTGGTGCTGCTGTAGCATCCATAACTGGGACCTGATCCTGAATTGGGGCAGCTGGTGGATCTGCAGGTGCTGCCCTAGCTGCATTGCCCCTACCATGGACTCGACTTCGTCCTCGGCCTCTAGTGGCCCCAGCTGGTGGTACTGGTTGTCGTCCATCATGCCCGGTAGCACGTGTCCTCACCATCTGTGAGAGAATGGAATAACAGAAGTTTAGTACTTGGATCAACAGATTCGCACGACAAGAATTTCAAGAATATGAAGTTTTTCCTAAAGGTTCTGCAACCTCCCGAGGATAAGTGCAGACGTCTCCATACAGATCCGCGAGACTCTACTAAACCCGCTCATGACTCGCGAGACCTATGTAACCTAGGCTCTGATACCAACTTGTCACGACCCCAAATACCCGGTCGTGATGGCGCCTATCACATTACTAGGCAAGCCAATCCAAACATATAATCACAACCCTTTCCTTTTAATAAGCCATTTTCTAACACTGGTTTAAATACCAAATTTTCATAATAAGTGTTTAAAAATACTAAATGTGCGAAAACCAATAAAAAAATATAAGACAACAGAGCCCCAAATATCTGGTGTCACGAGTCTAGAGCCTCTAATATATAACTAACTGTCTAATATATCATAAGTCGAGAAAAATGCGGAAAAGAACAAGATAGGAAGGAGAATAGCAGGGCTGCGGATGCCACGCAGCTACCTTGCAATCTCTGGAAACCTCTGAAAATGCTGAGGACTCTCACTCCGCCGCGCGGGCACCTGGATCTGCACACAACGTGCAGGGAGTAACGTGAGTATGCCAACTCAGTAAGTAACTAAAGTAAATAAGGTCTGAAAGCAGTGACGGGCAGTTAAAAATCATATAAATGAAAAGACAACAGGATAACGGATCAAATTCAACAGTTTAAAACCAGTTTCGTCGAAAAATCATCAATTTTAGTTTAAATACTTGAAATCATATACTTAGCAATTTCTTACAACAGAGGCTTATTTTAAAAGAAGAGTGAAATCAGTGAAAATATCATAACTAGTCCCCTCGGGCAAGGTATCACTCAGAATATGGTCTCTCGGGCAGCCTCTTAGTCACTCGTGACTCAACTCTCATCACTAAGTACTCATTCTCAGCGCTCAGGCTTATTTATATCTCATAATAATAGAAATCATAGTAACCGCTGCGGCGTGCAACCCGATCTATAATTTATAGTTGACTACGCTCACTGGGGATGTACAGACTCCGGAGGGGCTCCTACAGCCCAAGCGTCATATCGCTGCGGCGCGCAGCCCGATCCAATATATATATATATATATATATATATATATATATATCGTTGTGACATGCATCCCGATCCATGTAAGTATTGCTGCGGCATGCAATCCGATCCATAACTCATACATATATAAATATCCTCACCATTAGGTTCTCAACCTCTCTCAGTCATTCATCTCACAACCTCTCAGGCACAACAGTAGAAATTAGGGAAACTCAGTCCAAAGAGTCCTAGCATTTAGGAGTTGAGTGATAAAAATAGTTTTAAACATTTAAACAGGTAAAACATGACTGAGGATATGCTTTAAACAAGTAGAGTGAGGAAAAACAGTAAAAATGTCACTAAGGGTCTCAACAGGTCGGCACAAGGCCCCAAACATGGCATATAACCCATAATGTAGTATAAATGACTAAAGTACGAAATATCATAAGGTTTTGAATCAAATACGTGACTTAATAGTCTCTAAGGGACGGACGAAGTCACAATCCCCACCGGTGCACGCCTACACGCTCGTCACCTAGCATGTGTGTCACCGCATTTATCAAAACAAGTCAAATACCGGGGTTTGGTACCCTCAGTTCTAGATTTACAATGGTTACTTACCTTAAACCAGTGAAAATACTACTCCGTAATGCCTTTGCCCCTCGAATCGGTCTCCACTCGCGTCGAATCTATCCAAAATCAGAATCACGGCGTCAAAATATGGTAAGGGAACAAAGCCCAAACGAAAATAATCAAATTATACCAAAAATCCCGAAATTGGCCAAACCCGACCCCCGGGCCCACGTCTCGAAACTCGATAAAATCACATCAACGGAATCCTTATCTTACGACGAGTTCATACATACCAAAGCATCAAAATCCATCCACAAACGACCCCTCAAATCCCAATTTCTAGGTCTCTAATTTCAAGCCCTAGTTCTTCCATTTTAGGCTTAAATTCCATGATTAATTAGGTAGATTTCACATTAGAATCGAGTTTTAAGTTCATGAATCTTACCTCCAAGTGATTCCCCTTGAATCCCTCTTCAATCTCCTTCAAAAAGCTCCAAAAAACGACCAACTATGGAAGAAATAAATCCCAAATTTGCGGACAAGACGACTATTTAAACCTTCTGCCCAGTCCTGAAATCCTTCTTCGCGAACGCGGTCAAACCCTCGCATTCGCGAAACACAAAATAACATTGACCAAAATTCCTTTTTCGCGATCGCGACCTTCTCATCGAGAACGCGATGCTTCACTCAGACCAACCTTCGCGATCGTGTTCCCCATCTTGCGAACGCGATGAATAAATTCCCTAGAAGCTCAGCTGCCCATTTTCTTCTACGCGAACGCTACAACACCCCGCAAATGTGATGCACAAAATACTCAGCCCTTCGCGAACGCGGAGCCATCATCGCGAACAGGAAGGCTTAAATCCCAGCTTCCTCAACTGACCCTTCGCAAACGCGAGGACCCACTCGCGAGCACGAAGGTCATTTCTCTGCAACACTGACCTGCAATTTTCTGCAGTTACAAACTTTATGGAATGACCCGGTTGACCACCCAAAACTCACTCGAGGCCCCCGAGACCTCAACCAAAGGCACTGATCACAGCGGACTCAACCTAAGGAAGAGTGGGCGCTAATACTTTTACCCAATAACGGTATCGGGGTCAATTTTCCACAGGGAGCTTCAATTTGGAGTTAAGTGTTTGTATGGTCTAGGACTATGTTTTAGCTCCTAATTGATCTTCTAATCATTTTTGCTTTTCTTTTGATTATCAACTCAATATATCAACTACAAATTTAAAGCTAAGTTATGCTAAGATATTAATTCTAAGTTGTATGCAATATAGAGAAAGGCACTAGGGTCGTGGCATGTACCTAGGTGGTCAACTAACGGGTAAAGATACCTAATGCAAGAATGATGAATATGAGACTTATGCTATAACCGTTGCACTTTTGCACCCACTCTCACACCTCTCGGTAGAGAGAGTGATTTTGCTCAATTGACTCTCTCGAGACCAATTGGGTAGGCCAATTTGCCCAAGCAACTTATGGTTCAAATTGGGTAATTACTCTCTCGAGGTTTAACCCGTTAATTGGGACTACCATTCTCATGGGTCCATCCCAATTCCTTGTTGGAATTAATCTTGGGGTCATAGACTCTCTTTCTCAAGAAGAGTCAAGACTCACTAAGCTAGACTTAGTGTTTGCAACCACCAAATCTTAATGAAAACATAAGATTAATCCAAATAACAAATACCCAACATCATTCATGCACTAAACAATCACACCCATTAATTACCCACACTAGGGTTGAGCCACAACCCTAGCTAATGGGTTTAGCTAGCCATAATAGAAACAGAAATTGAAGAAATAGAAGATGAAACAACCATATTAATTAATTGCTAATGTTAAACTACAATAATCTATGATGAAACTAAGCTAAAAATGCCCAAGATAGTCCAAAATATAAGTCTCACGAGCTCAGATGCTATCTGCCCAAAAACAGAACTAAAAAAAAAACTCTGCTAAAAAGTAAAATGTTCTATTTATACTACACAGGAAAAACTGGACAAAAATATCCCTGAGGGTCTGGCGCGGACCGCGTACAAATGTCATGCGGGCACGGAGGGCAATAAGTCTTCAAGTCTTGCTTCTGGAACTGAGGGATGCGGACCGCACAGATATGTCACGCGGCCGCATAGGCTAAGACGTGCGGACCGCGTAGAAATGGGATGCGGCCGCGTGGGCTTTTGCCTTGATTTTATGGGTCTCTGACTTCCATCAGTGCGGACCGCGTGGAATTGATTGCGGACCGCGTGGCTTGACTTCAAACTTGCAAGGTCTCTGAACTCTCCTGCGCTGTGCACACCAAATCAGTGCGGTCCGCGCAGGTCATCTTGTTCTGTTCCAGCCTCTGAACTCTCCTGCGCGGCCGTGCACCAAATCAGTGCGGTCCGCGCAGGTCATCTTATTCCCCACTTCAGTTGTCTTTTGACACTTGGCAGATTTCACTCCTTTTTGAGCTGATCTTTGATATTTATCATCTTGTCGCTCAAACCTGCAATCAAGTGTAATTTGTAAGCATTTTGGGACTAATATATGGCAATTAATGCACAAAGCTCAGGTAAGAATGGGTATAAAACATGTAGAAATCACAGTTATCAGGCACCACCATATCCCAAATCTTATTCAAACTTGTACCAATCTTCAAAACACCTCAAACAACATCAAATCAACCAAAACATATCGGATTCAAGCCTAAGTTTCCAAAATCTTTCGAATTCTGCTTTTGATAAAAAAACCCAACCAAACCACGTCCGAATGACCTAAAATTTTGCACACACATCCCAAATGACACAACGGAACTACTGTAACTCTCAGAATTCCATTCTGACCCCTATATCAAAATCTCACCTAGCAACCGGAAATCGCCAAAAATCCAATTTCGCCAATTCAAGCCTAAATCTACTCCGGACCTCCGAAACTCATTCTGATCACGCTCCTAAGTCCCAAATCACCCCCCCGAAGATAACCAAACCATCGGAACTCACATCCGAGCCCTCTAACATATAAGTCAACATCCGATTGACTTTTTCCAACTTAAGCTTCTCAAAAGAGACTAGGTGTCTCAAACCTTACCAAATCGTTTCCGAACTCGAACTAATCAACCCGATCACATATAGAACCATTAGACAAAGCAATAAGAGGCAAAATAGGGGAAACAGAGCGATAACTCATAATATGACTGGTCGGGTCGTCACATGAAGTTTCATAGCAGCACCAACAACAACAGAAGAAAGAAGAAGAAGAAGAAAACGAAGGAGGAGAAGGAGGAGGAGAAAGAGGGATGAAGTTGTTTAAAAAGTGGGTACAAGTTAAAACTTTTAAAAAATATGTATAGGTTAAATGAGGACGACCAAATAGGGCGCCCCGTGCAATTTTTACAAAAATATATCAGTTACTGGTCCATAGTTTTATATTATAATTTGTAGCAAAAAACAAATAACATATGCTAACAAACAAATAGTTTTTGAGTGCTTATTTGCCCCTCCTTCGTTCCCTCGTCCTTTCCTTCTAAGCGGCAGTAACAATTGCTTGATTTTTAAAAATGCAATTAGTTGAGTTTAGATAAAAACAAAAGAAAGCATCAAAGAAACAGTAAAGATAAATTTACAATGAGAAATTACTATTTTGATGCGCGCGCGCGCATATATATATATATATATCGTATAATCAATGTATTTACCATGTAAAAACTCAAAGTGTATATAGATACATGGGATTATACATAAAAAAAAATACACCAAATATACATTTTTTGTACATGAGATAGATTAATTATACATCTTATATACAAAGATCTTTAGAATCCATAGAAGAAGAAGATAGCAGCAACGACCCCCTGCACAAATACACTTCACCCTTTACTTCTTCACAAGCAATGCACATAAATTCATCCCAAAAGAATCATGAAGCCCCAACCTCCAAAACGGCCTGCAAAACACCAATAGCCCATCAGTAACATTTATACTATATAAATAATGTATATAATTTGTATAATGGCACATATACCCCTGTTATACAACACATATATTTATATATACATTTGTAAGGTCGTTGCAACGAAGTAGGAGCCAAAAAGGAAAGCGAAAAGGAAGGTCAACAGAGTCTTTATCTAATTGTGGCCATGACTGATAGATATCCCTAGCCAAGTATTTTGCTATAATTTCTTAAAAATCTAGAATTGCATGACTTTTATTGAAAAGGAGGCAAAGAACACGAAAGACAATAAATTATCGTCAGTGAGAGGTAGTGGTGGAGATGTTTTACGCAATGAAAAATTATTTTCTATAAATTTCCTACTCGTGAGGGATGGTTATCGGTCTCGATTTATTTTCGGGGCTGAGATTTCAGCGTGTTTTGAGAGGGAGATGAAGATTTACTTAAGGAGATATGGTGGATCGGCGGTGGTGAGATCAACGGTGGAGATAAGCTGGAGTGGCGGTAATGAGGAAGGTAGTGGAGATCAGCTGGATTGGTGGTGATTAGATCGACGATGGAAGTGACAGGAGAATAAGAAACAACCCGCGGAGTAATAAGTGAGAATGAATTGAGAAGAGAAGTGAATTGGGAATGGTGGCAACAATTTGCTAATAAATTGAGCCTAAAGGCCATTTCGGGTCAAAGATGAAAATATGGGCTACTAAAATATTTGGACGACTATACAATATTATTTTCTCAAGTTTATAACAATGATATGGGCTATAAAGCAAAAGAGCGAATATATCTCCCTTCTTGAAGAATTAACCTAAATAGCTATCCACCCAACTATTTAAAATAAAAATGACAGATGGTATATAATATATGTATAACCGTATATATTGTATGTATACCGGATAGAAAAAATAAATAGTAAATCATGTCGGCTATTTATGTAGAGATCCCTTTCTTTTCCATTGGGTGATTATCGGAGGCTTGGAGATTAGCTTAGACGACACATGGCATGTGCTTCTTTTCTATACTAATTACTTCTTGACAGCTCCACAAGTTTTGCTGAGGTTGAACGATGTGTCCATTGGGTGATATCGGAGGTTTGGAGATTAGCTAATGGAATGAGGATATTCAATACATAATTAAATTTTAATCTAAAATTAACTGGTAAAACATCAATTTATTTTGCAAATTTTTTGTCTTTCTATAAGTATACTTAATTTTTTTTGCTAACAACTTTACTACTTCAATGCACATATTTGTATATTGTTTTTCCTTTTACACGCCCTAACTTGTTAAAAGTAAACTATTAACCTTTAATAACACGTGGCATGCTCTTCTAGAACAAATCGTTTGGTCACAAGGTTGATCTAGGGGTGCTTATCGCACGGATTGAGCAAATATTTATGCTTAATAGTTTTACTTATCAGTTATCGATTTGTAAATATAGTAATACGTTAGCCAACCAATAAGACATCAGGTGGATTGGTAATGGATTAATGACTAGCGGGCGATTGTTGGTCAGTTTATTGGCTAAAGCAAAAATAAAATACAAAAAATTAGAGAATTTGAGATACGGAAAAAATTAGGATATGTCACCTTCAGATTGCATTCAATTACCATAGTGAATATTCATTTTGAAATTTATACCTTATTAAATATTTTTTTCTCACCGCTAAACCAAAAGAAAAGATAGCAAACAAAACATAATCCGGATAACATAGGCAACAAAAGAAACAAGGAACATATATGAAGCCATATTACAATTTCTGACACAAAAGTTTTCAAGATATCATCCTGAATTTCTACTATACAAACACATCTGGATCGGGATCGGCGAAAACTCACTCGGTCCTTCTTCTGTAAAAGTAAGGGAGTAGGAAAGTCACTTTTCTCTAAGAGTGGACAATTAGCTAGAGCAGCGGATGAGATAGGAACAGAGTCGTGAAAAAAGCTAAAAGCCTTCTTTAGATAATCAAATCAAGTTTCAAGCCGGTCAGGTCAATCATTTCAAAGAAAGAAAATAAAGTCTGAAATCAAGATGAATGTCGACCCGGTAAATAACCTAACTTTGTATAGCTGAAAGTTGCCAATCGGTTGAAAGAATTGAAAGGAATGCTGGAAAATAGGCTTCAAAACTTGAACTTCCACTTTCAATAGTCAGAAGATGCACGGATGGCAGCAGTCCTGATTGATTGTTTTGAAGTAAAGGGCTTTTTCCTATTAATGAGCATGGATATGCGGCCTTAGTATTATAAAAAGAATTAGCAGGGGTACATGCAAAGTCTTCAATGAATACTGAATTTTCAATTACGACTAACTTCTTTCCGGCAAAGCTTACCAATCCTACACTCCTTTCTTCTATGTCTGGTGGAGCTATTCCTAGACAGCCTGAGAGATGAGTGAGGACCTTATTTGAGATGCATTTTTCCTTCCAAAGCGAAATACTCAATCCTCTAGACAATTAGAGTTGACGGTCCTAGTTCTGTTACAATAAGAGTTGTTGCTGGAATAACCAATGCTAGTTACTTGACTGTTGGAGGAGAAATCACTATTAGAAATGTTCATGTAGAAGCTCCTCTTTCATCTGGAGGTATAGAATTCTTTGGATCTTATCTGCTTTAGAGGTTAATCAATAGAGAAATCTGCATTTTTTTTAATTTTCCTTCAAAAAAATTCTTTTCATGGGCATCTTCTATTCAAAAGAATCTTACTCAATTCAATGGGAGAAACTTAAATAAAAGAAGGACTTTCGATTTTTTGCACCTTGTTTTGGTCTTGCAGCTATATATATATATATGTTTTTTGCACCCCGTTTTGGTCTTGCAGCTATTTTTAAAATATATATATAAGAATCCCTTTTTTAGAAGAAAGATTATATATATGTCCAATCTCTAGTGGTGGTGGAACCAACCAAGATGTATGTCGTCCGACCCGACCTCAGACTCTTTCTTCCCGACCTATTTGACTCTCTGGCCGTAGTTATTTAGGTGGTATTTTTTTAGAAGAGAGATTATATATATGTCAAATATCTGGTGGTGGTGGAACCAACCAAGATGTATGTCGTCCGACCCGATATCAGACTCTTTATTCCTGACATATTTGGCTCTTTGGCCGTAGTTATTTAGGTGGTATTTGACTTCTGACCTTCGTTATTTAGTTTTCTCGAGCACTAAGGAAGATTGCCTCCATGATCAGTGCCTACTGCTCCTGGCGTAGTCCCTGGAATCTTTCTTCTAGTTCTCAAATTCTTTGACTGATGTCGATAGAAATTCAGTAATTTACAATGAAAACAATGTAAAAACTGGAGTCGATGAATCATGATACTGAAGGAGGGGACCTTTTCTCGAATTAAAAAATTCTTGCAACTACGAAAACTACAATACAAGCACCCCTTTTTCATTCATTCTATCTAAGAAAAAAAATTCAACATAGACCACGACCCCTTCCCCCATTTTTGCATTTCTTTATCTATATTTTGTTAGGTTAAAGAGTCTCCGCTCTCTATGTTCTTGAGAAAGTTTTCATCTTGTTGACTAGGATTGGCAGCTAAATTCAGTCTTTGAGACCCCATAACATAAGAAAGTCGTGGAATGCATCCCCTTTAGAGATAGGAGCGACTTTCTTGTGGTAGTAATTGCGAATGAGCAAGTAGGGTGCGACAACTAAAGAGGTAGCGAGACTGACCGTAATTTCAATAATAGGTTGATTTTCTTTCATTTTTGATCAAGCACTTGCTATTTCATCTTTTCTTAGATAGGCTATCTTCCGATTCAATGCCATCAAAATATACTTAACATGCCTACTTTTCCTTCGTAGTTCAAATAGCTCTAGCTAGATTCTCAAACTTTGATAAACCCGCAACAAGAATAGCCTTTATTTTATGTCATGCTGAAATGACTAAGTGATCTTAAGGAGGGATGGCGTGCTACAACTAACATAACAGCCAGCTGAAAAATGTTAGCTAGCTAGGCTAGCGCGTAATGACTTTCTCTGATAGGGGCTTGCTTCTTTAAGCTCCGCCCAACCTATACAAGGTGTTGCTTGCTTTCTCTCAGCCACTAGTGGCTTATGTAGTGGTCAACATTTCTACGTCCTCCTACTTGCCCCCTACTTAAGAATCCAAAGGTCACCTTTGGATGTTGTCATGACGCTTTGGTTACAAAGGTTACCGCAGTCTAAGTTTATGGATGGATTTAGTCAGCTACACTCCATCAAACTACTCAATCAATATTAACAAGACGTCGTGACCACTTAGGCTTAGTTTATTTTATCATAAAAGAAAGTTAGTTTCGTGTTTCATTGATTAGTACACCTCCGGTGCTGGTAAGGTTGGGATCGTGGTCGTTTGTCTCTGGTTTGCCCGCCAATAAGATCTTTGAGATTGACTAGCGAGCTGGGTTGGTTTGGCTATTCTTTTCTATTGAAAAGAAATCACTGCCTGCGCGAGTCACCTTCTTCTTTCCTATTTCCTTGCTATAGCTATCCACTCCTCTTTTCACTTTTTATCATCATCATTTCAATTTCTTTTCTGTTCTAATTCGAATTCCAAGGCATAACTTTTATCCATGCGCTTTATATTCACCCAAAGTTTGCTCCCAAAAATATAGCCATCCCTGCCCCTTCACGTCAATTCGACGAGCCCATTCTCATTAAACGATGGCGGGGGAGCAAATCTAACTAGAAAAACTCACATTGGGCTTAGAGATAATCAGGTTTTTATTGGCCATTGTTTTCTAATGGTCAATTTCAGCCTTCTAAATTGGAACTTATAGAAAGGCTGAGATACATTGGAACAATGATCCAAATAATCTTTAATGTTTTGAATTAGAAAATGCCGCCAACCAGACCGTGTCAACATAATTATTCCTTTGATCGAATCATTAGCTAAAGCAAACTTTTGTACCATATTAGGGCATATATATTCATCTTACCCCTATTTCGGCGATATTTGGTCATTCATAGCATTATTATACCTTTCCTATTCATTGTGGGTTGCTTATTTGTCAGCATCGAATTAGCTTATGATGTGTTTGGAAACCCTCAACCAAATGATTATTTTACAGAGAGCCGACAAGAAATTCCAGTAATAACTGGCCGTTTTGATCCTTTGGAACAACTCGATGAATTTAGTAGATCGTTTTAGGAGGACCTAATAAATACAAAATCGAACCTATCTAACTTTTACAGTACGATGGTTGGTTGTTCACAGCTTAAAGCCAATCCAGTTGTTTCCCTACATCTAGTGGATGAGAGTGTCCTTACATATAGTTCCAGGGTAGTTCCTGTTTAAGTTGGAGTTTCGTATGTATGTCATACTTGGGATTCACTGACATCCAATTACAAGTAGATCCTCCCTTCACCTCACTTCACTTCGTTTCGCTCATTTTCTCTTTCCTTCTACTTGCAAAAAAAGTTATGAGTACTCGATCCCCCGTCGTCGCTCTGCTGCATCTGGCCCATCCTCTAGGCCCTTTAGAAGGCAGGGAGTGTGACAAAGTACTCGCTTCCCTTTACTCTAAAGGGTTTTCTCATCAGTTGCAGCGTTTGGTGACCCGAAATTAAGAGCAGATGGATCCTATTCCCTGTATAAAAAACTCATTCCTATATATTGATTGAAAGATCATTGTTAAATACCGGACTTTGCCTTTTTTAGGAATTACTCATATCCAAAGCAGCTTTTCACAAGCACCCACCCCATACAACTAGTTGGGGGGCTGTTCGCCTTTTGAATCAAACAAAGGGTGGAGCTAGTTAGACCATTATTGAAAGATTCCATTCTAATCCTTTAAAAAAGAGAATGGAAAAAGCTCGTGACACAAGAAGGGCAGGAACCTTAATATCTGGGGAAAGAGATAGAAATGGATTACTTTCTTCTCCAAAGGCCCCACACGGTTAAGAAGCTGAAAGAGAAGCTACTAGGACTAGGCATGAGCATCCTCACTAATGATTGTTATTCGAGATCAGAATTTCCACTAGAGAAGATGGGAATTGAGTTATGATTGATGAAAGTCTGCTATACATTAAGTAGTAAAAAGAGTCTCAATAGACTGGCATCCCTGTCATTCAAAAATTCCTCAAAGCAAGCAAGCAGCAAGTCAGTTTGTACATAGCATACTATCTCAGTTATTCTCCTTTCCTTTTACGACCAGTCGAAGGGGATGGTAGGCTAGGAACACGTGTTTTAGCCGCATTTTGCACTCTAATTACTGCACTTTGAGCGTGTTTGAGCTTAAATGATAGTTATTTGCACTTATTGCGTGTTTTATGCTTTGTAGGAGATAATTTCGGTTTAACAAGATGTTCTGGAGCTAAATCTAATAATTGGAGCTTTGAAGTCTGAGTAAAAGCTAAGGAATTAAACCGGGATCGTATCTGGGACTCAGCGTTGCATACGAAAGTTGGAAGAAAGTGCAAGGGTTATAACATTTGTACTAATGCTTTGCACCATGCATATCATAATGCGACACATCAATGCAAATATCCATCAGAAATTTGAGAAGTTCAGAGACTAGTAGTTTTTGGGTCTGACAGAAAAATACACTAATGCTACACAAAGTGCGTGGCATTAGTACAAAATGTTATCAAACAAGCTAAGTTCAGAGAGTTTACAACCGAGCAAAATGCACTAATGCAACACACCCTGCGTATCACTATGCGATGCATGAAGTATAAAAAGTTTGTAGGTTCTCCCACTTCAGCTCAAAGAGGGTAGTTTCGTCCGGGTTCATTCCTACTTGATATAAACATATTGGAAACACGTTTTGAAGAGACTTTTGACCTTGGAAGATTTGGGGAGCATTGGAGGCTACAATGCATGGGATTTCATCATTTCTCTATCAATTCAATATGGGAGTTTGGATTGTAAAGTCAAATTGATTCTCTCTTATTCTTTAACTCTTTTTGTGATGACTTCCTCCATAATTATGGAGTAGTTTACCTTAGGGTTTGACGTGATTTGGTGACTTGGTTATTGTTTACAGATTTGATTACTGCTTAATTACTTGAATTTATTGGAAGAGCTTTAACTCTAGTTATGATCTTATTCATTATCTTGTTTAATCGGAAGAGGAGCATAATATTGAATATTGTTGCAACGCATGCCTTAATATTTTTTGGTGCTTCTTTAAAGTGATCGAAAGAGCTTTGTGATCTACCTCTTAAATCAAGATTAAAAAATATTCGAGAGAAGTTTCTCTTAGACCATTCTTACCAATTAATTCTTGAAGTTTCACTGCACTTCACATTAGTTTATTTAAAAGATTTAGATTTAATCGAGAGAGGAGTCTGAATTGGAAGCATAAGCTAATCACCTATTGAATTCATGAGAATCGATAGAACCCCAAGAGTGAAATATAACAGTATTATATCTAGAATCAAAACCTTGCATCTATCACGTCAAAACCCTTGTTCCTCACATTGACAAGAAACTGACCTTGCTAATCTCTAGTTTGAAGTCAATCATCAATTGCTTTAATTTAGTAGTTAATCATAGTTCATAACCATTACAAATTAAGTTTTGATCATCCTGAATAACATTAAGCTAGAATTTACTTGAGCATAGTTTAAATTCAATCCCTGCGGAGACGATAATTAAACTATACTATCTTTGGCTAGCGAGCATCAATTTCGTATTGTGTTTTGCGCTCGTCAAATTTTGGCGTTGTTGCCGGGGATTGGAAATCAATAGTGTTCAAATTAGTTTTTGGTGCTAATTCATGTATTTATTTATTTTTTAATTCTTCACGAGTTTTCTCTTCCGTGTGCATGCAAAAAAAATTGACGTCTCTGGTGTACGACTCCATCTTCTTTAAAGGAATTGATTCCATATAATCCAGAGGTGGAAGAGAGTCTACGACGGTTGAGGAAAAAGAAACAACTCACTGGAAAGTTCTTGGGGCAACCTTCAACCCCTGAACACATGACCAATAACAGTGACGACGAAGTAGATTTGGCTGCAAGAGAGGTAGCACAACATATAGAAGAAGCTGCACGAATAGCAGCTGAGGCAGCTCATAGAGCTGCTGATGAGACCGTTAATGATGATGGGGGTCGAAGATTAAATCTAAATTGACCCTTGGTTGAAGACTAGCTTGAGAATGCGATACCAGGCCTAGTAGAGCATTGGGTGATTATGCCAGACTGACTCAATCAGGGACTGTCCAGTATCAGACCTCCTCTAGTAGCAGCAAATGATTTCGAGTTGAAGAAAGGCTTGCTTCTAACTATCCAGAACAACTGTGTGTTCAGAGGGAAGATGAATGAAGATCCTAACACTCACCTGATAGATTTTGAGGAGATCATGAGCACCTTCCAGTACAACGGAGTGTCAAAAGATGTAGTATACTTTAGGGCATTCCCCTTTTTATTAAAGAATGATGCGAAGCACTGGCTTCGTAGCTTACCAACGGGGTCGATCAGGACCTGGGAAGATATGACTAAAAAGTGTATTGACAAATTCTTCTCAGCTGCTAAAACAGTGAAATTCTGAAGGGAAATTCACAACTTTTGCTAGACGGACACTGAAATAGTTTTTGAGGTTTGGGAAAGATTCAAGGAGATAGTGATGGAGTGTCATTATAATGTGATTGAATTGTGGATGCAACTCTAGGATTGTTGGGATGGACTGACACCTCCCTTATGACGAACTCTAAACACTGCAGTTGGAGGTCTTTTAATGAAGACTCTTGAGGAGATTGTGGCAATTCTTGATGAGCTCTCTGAAGATTCTAAGCAGTGGCCTACTGAGAGTAATGAATGAAGAAAATCAGCTGGGGTTCATCAAGTAGATTCCAACACATCAGTGCAAGTCCATCTAGATGCCATAGCCAAAGAGATAAGAAAGTTAACCTAAGCCAAGGTCTAGAGCCAACCATCATTTGTTTGTGATTTTTGTGGAATGAGTCATCCAACGCATGACTGTCAGGCCTCAACTGCGGATGGAGTGGTAAATGCTGTGGGAAACTTTGACAGAGGCAACTACCAGAGTGGTAATAATTTTAACTCTATCAGACAGAGGCATCCAGGTTTTTCTTGGAATTCACCCAGTGGTAGCCTGAACTCATGGAAGCGGAATAATCTGAGACCTCAGGGACAGGGAGATCGAGGATTAAAAAATCAGCAGAGGCAGCAATACCAGCCTCCACATTCTAATCTGTCACGACCCAACTTTTCCTATAGGCAGTGGTGGCACCTAACATTACCGCTAGGTAAGCAACCAGTGAACTAACCATGTGATTGTTTTTTTTTAACAATTTGGAAATAGTTGGTTTTAAGTATTAAATAAATAAGAGTGAGAAATTTTAATAAAATAAGGAGTAAAAAATTTTAAGAACACATTAGGTGAAGTAAATACTCAAAAATCATCAAGTGTCTACTAGCATAATTTTCAAAACCTGGTGTCACAAGTGTATGAGCTACTAGTAGAATATATAAAATACTAAGCTACTGTCTAAAATAAAGTAGACAGAAAGTACATACAAAAGAAAGACTTCGGGTGCTATAGAACGGGCTCGGAAGGCAGCTCACCGCTAAGCTTCGGAGAATCAGGAGTGCGCGCTGGGATGATAACCAGATGCACCTGCCTCAGATCCTGCATGGTTAGTTCAGAAGTGTAGCGTGAATATATAAACAACATGTACCCAGTAAGTATATAGTCTAACCTCGAAGAAGTAGTGACGAGGGGTCGACTCCGACACTTACTAGGGACTAATAATAAAATATCGAAATTTCTAAATAAACATAGATTATGCAAATAATAATGAAAACGCAATAACAAGCGGTAAATAAACAAATCTTCCACTAATAGTAGATCCCAGGTCAATTTCCATCATTACATAATTGTAACCTCTTAAGCAAATGAAACGAAATCCAGTATAATTAGGCTCCGAGTATTATTACGCATGATTTATGCCGAGGTCATATGGCCCGATCCAAAATATGTAAATACATACACACACACACACACACACACACACACACACACACACACACATATATATATATATATATATATATATTGTGCACTACCGAGGGTCGAAAGATACGAACCATAGATGCATCTATTAATATGCCAAGGCGAACGAATTGCTCCTATGAGAGTAGAGGAATTTACGTCGCTCGCGGAAATGCTTGCGACACGAGTGAACATAGATTTCTCAAAGTTATTATAAAATTCTTCAATTCTTTCCGAAAATAAGAAGTATAAACTGGAGACTTTAAATCTTAAAATCCTCAATCTCAGCTCTATTTAAGACAATTAATATGCATAATCAAGTAACACTGCCAACAAAGCATGATGTAAATCTAATACTACCCGGACATCACCTGGAATATAGCTACGCACAGACTCTTATCACATAGTGCGTACGTAGCTCACCACACAAGTAATTTACAACAGAATGCACCTAAGAGGATGAGTTCCCTCTTATAAGGTTAGGTAAGAGACTTACCTCGCTCTCAAGTTCACTTCAGATCCACAAATATGCTTTAAATCCTCAACTCAGTGCCAAATGACTCGAAACTAGTCAAATGTTATATAAATTAATCAATACATGTTCCCAATTACCCAACCCAAATTGGAAGATTCCTAAAATTCACCCCCGGGCCCACGTGGCCGGATTTGGAAATTTTTAAAGATAATTATTACCCATGACCTCACGAACTCAACTATATAACTTTTACCCCATTCCATAATTATTTTCGTGGTTAAATCTTATTTTTTTTATCAAAACCTAGGTTTTTCATCTAAACCCATAATTTTCACAAATTTACATGTTAAAACCTACCCATAATCTATGTATTTAACTCACATTGGATAGAAATTACTTAACTCCAAATTCCTAGGTGAAGATCTCTCTCAAGAAGCTCCAAAATCGCCCCCAAGAATTGAAATAAATGAACAAAACATGGCCTAAGTCCGTCTTTAAACGACTTTACTGCCTTCAGTGATTTCGCTTTTACAGACGGTCTCCCGCTTCTACAGGGCAGCTTCTACGGAAGCAACGCCGCATTTGTGGTCCAGGCCTGGCTAGCCTCCCCTCGCACCTGCGGTCCTTTCATCACAGAAGCTGGTCTGCTTCTGCAGACTTCTCTCTGCTTTTGCGGTCAACAGGCCATAGTCCAGGCCACTTTTGCGATACAAATCCCGAACCTGCGCCTTCGCATATGCGGTCAAATCCTCGCTCCTGCAACCACTGGGTAGCCCATGCCAAGCTGTTTCTGTGGCCAAAGGCCCGCTTCTGCAAGATCGCACTCGGTCAAAATGTCGCAGGTGTGGACGCACCAGAACTGGTGCACTAGCAGTTTTGGGACTTAGCTCCGGGCGGTCCGAAACGCATCTGAGGCTCCTGGGGCCCTACCCAACTGCACTAAAAAGTACATAGACATAATATTGACCTTCTCAAAATCTCGAAACGCATAAAACAACATCGAAACCAAGAATCGCACCCCAAAACCAAATAAATTCAAATTATGAACTTCAAGTTTCCAATTCGCTCCGAACGTGCCGAATCATACTTAAACTATTCAGAATGATACCAAATTTTACGTGCAAGTCTTAAATTACCATACGGAATTATTCCCAGACTCAGAATCCTAAACGGACCTCGATAACACCAAAACCCACCCCCAAACCAAATTTAAAGAACCTTAAAACCTTCAATGCGCCAACTTTCAACTTTCTGTGCCAAAATGCCTCCGATTCATCCAAACCTCGATCCGAACGTATTCCCAAGTCCAAAATAATCATACGAACCTATTGGAACCGTCAAATCCCAATTCTGAGGTCATTTACTAGAAATGTTGACCCAAGTCAAGCTTAGCCCTTTTTAGCTAGTCTTAAGGAACCAGTGTTCCGATTTCAACTGGAACCCTTCCAAATCCCGAACTAACCATCCCCGCAAGTTATAAAACAGTAAAAGAATATACATGAGTCTTATTTAGGGGAACGAGGATCTAGAAAGTGAATTGACCGATCGGGTCGTTACATTCTCCACCTCTTAAACAAACTTTCATCCTCGAACGAGTCAAATCATACCTAGAGTGCCGAATAAGTATGGATATCTACTCCGCATGTCCTCCTCGGCCTCCCAAGTTGCCTCCTCGACTAGTTGGACCCTCCACTTAACTTTTACTGTAGAAATCTTCTTGGACCTCAATTGGCGAACCTGCCTATCAACAATGGCAACTGGCTCCTCCTCATAACCCAGGCTCTCATCCAACTAAGCCGAGCTGTAGTCTAACACATACGACCTGTCATGATACCTCCGGAGCATAGACAAGTGGAAAACCGGATGAACTCCCGATAGACTAGGAGGCAAAGCAAGCTCATAAGAAACCTCCCCAACTTGTCTCAATACCTCAAATGGACCTATAAACCTTGGGCTCAACTTGCCCTTCTTCACGAACCTCATGATTCCCTTTATCGATGAGACTTTCAAGAGAACCTTCTCGCCCACCATAAATGATAAATCACACACCTTCTAATCTGCGTAACTCTTCTGTCTGGACTCTGTTGTGCAGAGTCGCTCCTGAATTAACTTTACCTTTTCCAAGGTATCCTTTACCAAATCTGTACCATATAACTTAGCCTCGCTGGGCTCAAACCATCCAATGGGCGAATGACATCGCCGACCATATAAGGTCTCAAATGGAGCCATCTCGATGTTGGACTAATAATTGTTGTTGTAAGCAAACTCAGCCAAAGGCATGAATCAATCCCACTTCCCTTCGAAGTCAATTACACATGCTCTGAGCATATCCTCCAAGATCTGAACCATCTGCTCTGACTGCCCGTCGGTTTGTGGATGAAAGGTTGTGCCGAGCTCTACTCGGGTCCCCAACTCACTCTGTATTGCCCTCCAGAAATGCGAAGTAAACTAAGAGCCTCTATATGATATAATAGAAACAAGCACACCATGCAGCCGAAAAATCTCCTAAATATTAATCTGGGCCAACCTCTCTGTAGAATACATGGTCACAACCGGAATGAAGTGTGCCGACTTGGTCAACCTGTCGACAATGACCCAAACTACATCAAACTTCTGCAAGGTCTACGACAACCCAACTACGAAGTCCATAGTAATGCACTCCCATTTCCACTCAGGTATAGTCATCTACTGGAGTAGGACACCTGGCCTCTGATGCTCATACTTAACCTGATGGAAATTTAGACACCTCGCAACATACTCAACTATGTCCTTCTTCATCTGCCGCCACCAATAATGCTGTCTCAGGTCATTGTACATCTTCGTAGTACCTGGATGAATAGAATATCGAGAACTATGTGCCTCCTTGAGAATCTTCTCCCGCAAGCCATCGACATTAAGAACACATAGGCACCTGAAGTCGCAGAACACCATCCTCACTAATGTAACGTCCTTGGCACCACCCTATAGTACCGTCTCTCTATGAACCAACAAGTGCGGATCATCAAACTAGGGAGCCTTGATCTGCTCGAATAGTGCAGACTGGGCAACAAAGCATGGAAGAACTTGACTAGGCTCTAAAATATCCAACCTCACAAGTCTGTTAGCCAAGGACTGAATGTCAAAAGCTAGTGGCCTCTCCTCTGCTGAAATGAATGCCAAACTACCCATACTCTCCATCTTTCTGCTCAAGGCATCCGCAACTACATTAGCCTTTTTCGGATGATAAAGGATGGTAATATCATAGTCCTTTAGTAACTCAAGCCACCTACGCTGCCTCAAATTGATGTCCCTCTGCTTGAACAAATACTGCAAGCTGCGATGATCAGTGTAAACCTCACAGTACACCCCAAAAAGATAATGCCTCCAAATCTTAAGAGCATGAACAATCGCGGCTGTTGATACCCAATTTTTTCCTATAATATATTTGAAATGCATATATACCTTTAAAACTATGCATTAGCATCAATGGGTATTTTCCCATAATTTTTTACACCCTTAAAACAATTTATTTTAATATTTTTCTTCATATAAATAATTGCAAAATTGCATCACAAATGAATTTAGAATATGTCTTGATATAATATTACTATTATAGGTCCTATTGAGTCCAAATTATTTTATAAATAGCCAAATTGGTGCCTTTTGGCTATAATTACAATAAATTTGCAATTATAGACCATGCATACATTTTTTGTATTATTTTACCAGAAATTAGTCATTTGCATTTTTAACACTAAATAACTATTTTTAAAATATTTCTATGCATGGAATTCATTTTTTATAATTAATAATTATTTTACAAATTATTTCTAATTAATTGATTAAGGTATTTAACAAATGGCCATCTTATTTCGAATTTAGCCTAATTACCTAGCCCAATTTTAACCCTCCCCCCAATTCAATTAAACCAGCCCAAAATATACCTAGCCCAAACCCAACATCTACCCAACCCATTTCTTGCTAAATCCTGGCCGTTGATCATTTTGATCAACGATCCAGATTTTCCCTTACCTAAATTAAACCTAATGACCTCCCCCAAAGCCCACATTTCCTCTCCTCTCTCACCCCGACATCTGATCCCCTCTTCTCTCAAATGCTCTCAAGTCCTAACCCTAACTCACCCTCACCACCGTTCATCTGCTGCCGTTCATGGTGGTTCCTCACCACCATCAGACCTCTAATGGCCTCTCCTATGTCGGTATTGCCATATATAAGGTCCTCGAGGGACCAGGGTCAGTCCACTTACACCTATGGCCCTTTCTCGCCGTTCCGGTTCGATTTCGAGTAAGATCTTCCTATGTCGCCTTAAATCTATGGATTCCTAAGCCTACTTCTTCATCTCTGTGTTGTTCTTATCAAAACCCTAATTTTGTCCTTTGAACTTCTCAGATATGTGCAAGATCTGAGATGGATCGAACCTATTTCACATGAGTTTTACAAGAACCTTCTGATTTTCGAATGATTTTCCATTTTTCTAAACTAGGGTTTCCTGAAAATTTCTTTCTCCAAAACGTTTGATAATTTTGAGTTTTTAATCTTCTATCTCTTATGTGTTTTAACCGATTTTGTAAAGGTTTGCTTTAACCCTAACTAGTTTATGCTAAAAACCCCAATTTTTTTACATTTTGTTTGGTTTCTGATTTACTTGTGTACTGACTTTGTCCTATGCTTTGGTTCCTACGATTTATCTTTAGCTAAATTCGATGTCTTGTGATTTTTTATCCTAATGTGCCTCTACTAAGGTTCTTTGTTAGACTTTTCTAGTAATTCTATATGTCTATATTCATTCTGGCTATTCATAGTAAACCTATATTTCTCTCCTTAAATCAGTGTTGATTTGAATTCTTGATTTATCAATTTGTTTTGTTAAAACCTATGTGTTGAGTCCTGACTATTCCTTTCTTGCCTTATTTTGCCTGCGATACTTGCTGACTCTTTACATGATTTTCTCCTTGATTAAACCCTTGACTATCTTTATTCTGAAGTTCTTTATTTTGGTATGATTTGAATGCCTTTCCTTAATAAGGCCTTTGATTCTTACTTCTTTACTTAGTCTGATTGAACTTCTTCCCTTAATTAGCTCCTGTCATTACTGTTGGCTAATTTTCCTTAATTAAAGGAGAAGACTATGCTGAATCTTTGTGTGATTGATTCTGAAATTCCCTAATTGCTGATTATTGATTACTTTACCTTATTTGCTCTAGTCTTGAACTACTATATAAACTCTCTTTATTTTAACTTCTCAGACGCGAACAATAGTTCATAAACTACCACTTTTACACTCTAAAAAGGCTCTTTCTTCTCTCTCTGCTACTTGTGATATTTGTTATTCTAGCCGGCTACAAGCCAAGGTTGGAAATTGCACAATTCCTGTCTCACATCTTTTGTTTTCTTTCTTTAACTAGGTATACTTCTGATTAATTTTATGAATCTAAACCTATGTGTTTAGTTACTACCTTAGTTCATTTGACCTGAGTCCATTCTTGCTTCTGTTTACTGCTTACCTAGCATGCCAAATACTGCCTTAATCAAATATATGATTAGCATGTTTTTCACTTTACTTGCTTGTTTGCTATCTTGTTTGACATGTCTTACATATGTAACTAGCATGTTTGACTGACTATTGTTTATCTAGCATGCCTAAACTTTGCTTTTATGTAATTAGCATGCCTAAACTTAAGGTGTATTATCTAGCATGTCTATTTAAGTCCTTGCCTGTTCTGCCTTACTCCTGCTGAGTTATCTAGTCTCCCTAGGGTAACTATAGTTGTATTGTTTATATGTTTTCAACATGTTTCTGCTGTGACCTTTGCTTCATGTTTCAATGACCTGCATTATATCTAACCTATTTAGTTTTATAGAACCCCTTAAGAACTCTATGCACCATGTTGTTTATGTGCTCCATTAAGGTGTATTCTCTATGTTCCCACCCCTCTTTCCTTGTGTGGAAGTCGTTTGCTAAAATATTTTCTAAAGATGTTTATTCTATTACTTGTGTTCTGATTGCAAATTGTTTTTCATACTTTCCTCAAACTGTTTTATCACTAAATCAGTACTAGTTTTCAGAAATTCTTTCACTCCTAAGACCTTTATTTACACTGTTTATCAAACTCTTTCAAACCATTATGCACTCTCACTTACTCTTAGATTACTAAGTCCTGCCCCTCTGGTATGTGTACTGTTTAGAGACCCTTGAGATCTCTCAGAACTCTGGCATATCAGGGCTGGCACTCCCACACTGTACATAAATCAGTCCTTATTTAAGAAAGGTCTGGGTGTGAGCACTGTCGGGGATCCTTGAGGTCTTTAGGGAATTCTGACACACCTAGACATGAAATTGGCTATGAAACTTCGGGCATTTGAGACTACTGAAGGCTTGAAAATAACTTTGGGCCAACTTTAGGCCCCCTATAGCTTAATTTCTATTCTATTTATGTAATTATTCTATCATTGGTCTGTAATAATTAATTGTAAACAAATATTGGGGTTACTAGTGAAAAGGGAGGGTAGTTGTATATTGTGGGTAAAGTTGGGTAGATAACATTCCTATAGGGTTCATTTGGTTCAAATATGTCTTATTAGATAATATGCCTATAGGGTTCAAATGTGTTTCGTTAGATAAAATTCCTATGAGATATTGCTTTGGTTCAAATAAATTCTGCTTTCTCTACTTCACCTAATTAGAAGTCATGCCTATAGGATCTGAAATCAGCTTTAATTGTAGAAATCATGTCTATAGGATCTAAAATTCTATTAGACTTAAAATCAGTTTAACTTTAACTCATGCCTGTAAGTTCTGAATTAGATTAACCAACCTATTAGTTTCTTTAATCGTCTTCAACGCCGTGTTAATTAATGTCACTAGAAAGCATGCCTATAGGATCCAAAATTGCCCGCTTTGAAATTGTTTACTGGTTTACTACATTCCTGATCAATGATTAGATACCATGCTCATAAGACATCACTATTACACGCATAGGCAAGCCTATAGGGCGATTAAAAATCCTGCAAACTGTAAAGCTATGCTTTGTTATTTGTGACTGCTCATATTCAACAGGTCTAAAATCAGTAGACAAACTGAATAGATCTTTGACACTTTGATCCTAAATCAATACTGCATATTCTTTGCTCACCTAGATATCTTGTTCTAGAGCTTCTCTTAAATACCTGAAACTGTGTTTAAGACGTGCACTTGCTTGCTCTGTTTGTGGAGGTAAAAACTTGAGCCTCTAATTGTTCCATCTTTGGTCCAGCCCTAATTATTTTTGGTTGTCGCCTAGACTTTTCTCCTTTAAGTACCTTAGGATAGTCTAGAACTACCCAAATTAGAGGTCTTAAATATCTTAGGGCCACAAGGAAGGGACATGTAGTGCACACATAGGATATCTTTTAAAGTTGCTAGAACGCTTTAGGCTATGACCAAGGGGAGGGAATTGGGTAGTAAGGATATGATGAGTGCGTGCTAATGTCACGTGTAGCCCCTCATTGAGGAGTGATTACCGGGCATTGCATGAGTATGATCTTGTAGGCTAACCAACGCAGGACCCCTCTTTCCCAATTCCTATGTGTTTTAATGAACTTCCTTTTCTTTACATATATATATATATATATATGTGCAAGTTGTTCAAACCTCTGCCTTTCTTCCATTACCTGAACCATACATGTGTGTAGAATGTGAAAACATGCCTTTATTTGCAAATATGTGTTGAAATTATTTACATGTAAAATGACTAATTCACATAGTTTAAGTTCGGCCGGGACCCACCGTTGTGGACCGGGAGGGGTGCCTAACACCTTGCCCTCAAGGTTATTTGAGCCCTTACCCTAATATCTGGTAACGCAAACTAGTTACATGAGTTAACCGCTCTAGGTGCCCTAACACACCTTAATCCGTTAGGTGGCGACTCTTCAAATACCCAATTCTCAAAAGGAAACGAGTTGTTCCCCCATGAATGTCGAAACACGGACTTCCCCGTCAAAAAGGGGAAAAAAGGAGGCGCGACAGCATGGCGACTCTGCTAGGGATATTTTTAGGTTCTTACCGTAACGAACTTATTTTGTGAATTAGTCCAAACATGCTCTATCCCACGTACCCTTTCCCCTTATTTGAATTTAACTGTCTATTTTCAAGTATTTATGATTTCTTTATTTTCTTGAAACTGACTTGTCTCTTTGTTTTCTTTTCTGTAACCATCTTTCAATTATTTAAATACTGTATTTATTATTTTTTCTTATGTGCAAATACTTGACAACATGCTATTCATTGCTGCATAAATCATGTTCAACATCATATTCCACTCGTGCATAATTAATCCTATAACAATGCTTGATGAGTGTTTACGCTCTTCCTATATATCACCCTTTAAATTCGGAAAGGCGTATTTGTGATAAAACTAGTCGATCAGCGGTGCGTTCTACAGTTTCGTGCCTTTCCCCCTCAAGTTGTCCGCTTGAGGGTCCCAGTCTAGACCTCTATAGCAGCCTCACTCTGATTAATTGTGCATGCATCATGGTCAAACCTAGTTGGGTTAATATGTCGTCCGCATAATAGCCCTTTAAGACGAGCCTTGTCCGAAAGTCCATCGGGTTTTCCATAATCCCAACGGACGTAACCACGATTATGTGCATTAATTTGGAGAAATAAGTGACAATATACTAATCATTACTGTATAAATTGACTAACCTGGAGGGGGATAAGGCCTAACTCTCTTTTATTTTGCAGAAAATGAGGCACGAGGTCCCCAGATTCGGTATGGTTGGTAGCATACCTTCACTCTTGCTAGATTGGTGGAGGGATCTTTCTTCATGTGACCAAAACCATGTGAAACGAGTCTTAGGAAACTTGCCTTCTTTGTTGGATCTTCAGCCCAACAAAATGCCGATCGAGGCTGCAACTATGTTTTGGGATAAGGAAAGGGTTGTGTTCCATTTTGGGAACATAGAAATGACTCCCCTTCTAGAAGAAATAAGACGATTTGCTGGGTTGCCTTGGGATAGCCCTAATCCATTAGCACCTAAAAATCGCACTGCTAGGGGATTTCTGAAGATGGTGGGGCTGAAGAAAAATGACAACTTGAAATGCCTGAAGGACTCCTACATACCCTTTGATTTCCTTTATGAAAGATATGGTCACATCAGCTCTTACCATATGTTTGATGATGAGTTCTCAATCACTTCTTTAGGTTGGATTCATCATAGGGTCTTTGTGTTTATTATGTGTTTCTTGGGCATGCTGGTATTCCCAATCCAAGGGGATAGAATTCACACTAGGCTAGCCATGGTGACTAAATTTCTGATGGACGGGATCGAGGGGCAGACATACACTATTGTCCCTATGATCATTGCAGACATGTACCGGGCTTTGAGGTGATGTCAGATGGGGTTCAGATTCTTCGAGGGTTGCAACTTGCTATTACAGGTCTAGTTGTTGGAACATCTCCAAAAGGGACAATAGCGTCAAGAATTTCCGCGAAGGCCTTGGAATGATCACATAGCCTTCCATCATCCCAAAAGAATGAACTATATTCTAGACATGTTTTCTCAACCAGAGGACAATGTGGGATGGGTACAACTTTTCAAAAATTTGATCGAGGATCAAGTCCAGGGGATGTTCGAGTGGTTCCCTAAGATGAGTTCATCATAAGATCCAGAGATTTTCCACACTTGGTGTTGATTGAGTTGAGGGGCATATACCCTTATGCTCCTCTCAGGGTTATGAGACAAGTAGGTAGGAGGCAAATCATACCATGGGTCGCTAAAATATGTCACTTCAGGGCCAATTTCCAAGGTGACTCCATCCCGTATAAGAATGAAGCACAACATATGTGGACCTTGAAGATCATTGTGGAAAAGGATACTATCGAGCTAGACCGATATTATGCGGGCCACTCATACCTTTACCCTTCATGGTTGGAGGACAACATAGCTGGGGTCTTTGAGCCAAGGTCTGGGCCAGGAAACCGGGTCATAGACGAGGTTGCTGAGGTAGAGGTGAAGTACAACAAGCTGCGGAAAAGTATTCGAGAGTCTGAATCTGAGAATATGGCGCAACATAAGGCTGACATGGAAATGATTAACGAGTGGAAGGAGAGAGATGCTAAATCCCATGAAAGGCTGGAGTATCTGGAGTAGTTTAATGGAATTGGAAGGGAAGATGAGAAAAAGGGTTACTGACTACCAGAACGCTGAAGGAAATGAAGGAGGGCATCTGGCAAGAGCATTCCTATTGCTGAACCTGCGCGAGCTGGGAGAGTTGATCGACAAGAGCATCCAGCCTGGAGAGGGTCCTTCTGGGACTAAGTAGATTAGATTTACTTGCTTTCCTTTCAAATGTAATAAGGCCAAGTTTCATTAGCAACATTATCTTATTTAGTTTCGTTTTGGTTTGTTTACGTTTACATTATTGAAATGAGGGAATTATTGGCACTAAATTTCTCCAAATTTATTTGTCGTTAGGCTTACCTGGGGCACAACGATGTCCCAAAATTAGGACACGAATTCACATTCCCACAATATGTGTTTAAATATTGCAAATATTTCAGAATCCTTACTGATTTGTTTAACGTTTTTTGTTTTTTGCTTTATTCTTTATTCTCATCCCCTAAGGTGGGTTCGCTCATACTGGCATAATCAGCATATCACACCAGATCTAGAGGCTCTCCACCTCCTCCTCCTCCAAGTAATACAAAATGCAAGGGAAATGCAAAAATGGACAACTTAAGTGGTATTCGAAAGGAGAATGCTGAGAACGCAGAAACTTCAGACGGTCAGAGTACTTCGGCACCAAATGATCTAGTCTTGAGGTTGGAAAAAGATAGTGGAGATACATGGAGAGCTTGAGCAGGTCCGCAACTTGGAAAACTTATCCCTCACTCTGAATGTCCCCGACATTAACACAAAGTACCCAGCACCTCCCCAAAACACACCAAAGCAACACCCACAAAACCCTCTCGCACCGCATCAATATGCAATCCCACCTCAAAATCTCAATCCCTTACCGGTACCAACTCCGCCACACCACCACCATCCACCAATCCAGTACCAACCAACCACCACTTATCACACTCCCCAGAACACACCACTACTCATTTCCGATCCTCAAAACTCAACCAATGACCACCACTACACCTAGGCACCTGACACTCACCAAAACAACCCTATATACATAGAAACCATACCTCACTCTATCCAACCAACTTCCTATACACAAGAATCCATTGAGAAGGACCTACTCATCAAGAACATGGCAGAAGAACTCAAGAAGTTGACAAGTCAGGTTCAGGGCGTCGAAGGCAACAAAGGAATAGAAGGTTTGAACTATGAAGACTTATGCACACAGCCCGATGTAGAGCCAGAGGGTTACAAACCTCCCAAGTTTGAGATGTTTGACAGTACAGGTGATCCCATGGTTCATTTGAGGACTATTATGACAAGCTTGTTGGGGTCAGAAAAGGATGAAAGGATCTGAATGAAGCTCTTTATAAGAAGTTTTGTGGGAGATGCTTTGTCCTGGTACATCAGCCAGGATCTTAAGAAATGGTCCAACTGGGTGAATATGGCATTTGATTTCTTGGACCGATTCAGGTTCAACACAGAAAATGCACTAGATGTTTTCTACATTAGAACCTTAAGAAGAAGCCCACCGAAATTTTTTGCGAGTACGCTACTAGTTAGAGGTCAGAAGTAGCTAAAGACAGGCCATCTCTGGACGAAGAACATATGAACAGATTTTTCGTCAGATCACAGGATCCGCAATACTATGAAAGGTTGATGGTTATTGAAAACCATAAATTCTCTGACATCATAAAACTTGGGGAAAGGATAGAAGAAGGTATGAAAAGCAGGATGGTGACAAACTTTGAGGCATTACAAGCCACAAACAAGGAACTACAATCAGGCGGCATATCGAAGAAAAGAGAAGTTGGGGCAGTAATGGTGGCTCAAGGCCCGAAATCTCCACTTACATATCAAGCACCTCCACCCATATACCAAGCTCCGCCACCCACATATCAACCTTTATCTCCCAAATATTCCCAACCAACCACTACCTATCATCCCTATAATTCTCAACCATCTCATTTCCAGTCACCTCCAACTCGCCAAAATTATCCAAGACCACGACCAAACTTTGACCGCAAGCCACCCAGACAGTATACCACTATTGCTGAACCCATCAGCTAGCTATATGAAAGGTTGAAAGCTGTTGGTTACGTCACCCCTATCCCCGCTGTGGCATTAGAGAATCCATCTCAATATGTCAACTTAAACAAAACTTGTGCATACCATTCCGGTATGAAAGTGCATACCATCGATGAGTACCGAACATTGAAATATAAAATCTAGACACAGATTGACAACAAGGTTATACAGGCAAAAATGGGATAGAGACAATCGGACCATAGGGGTGGCGGGATACATGTGATAGAGATGGATGAAAAATGGGATCCTGAGGAGTCAATCGGGCTTATTCGAGAAGGCGATGACTTTAAACTTGCAGTCACGCTTACTCTTATTGTAGTACAGACTCAGTCACCGATCGAAATTGAGATAACTGCATCAGTTCCATTTGAGGTAGAGGTAGCTCCGCCTGCAGCCACCCCTGTTCCATTTGAAGTGGAAGTGTCCACACCTTTCACGGTGATAGTATTAACCACACCTCCTTTCAATTCAAAAGCAATACCCTAGGATTACATTGCCGAAGCTAGGCGAAAAGGAAAGGCAAAGATGGAGGAATTCAATGTTGCACAAGGAATGACTAGGACCGGAAGGATCTACACACCTGAACACTTCGGAGGACCAAGTAAGGATGCCGCTACCAAGCAACCTGTCATTGAGACAGGACCGGATGACCTTTGGAGAAAAGTATAGGCAAGGGAGTATTCCGTTGTTGATCATTTGAACAAAATCCCAGCTCAGATATCCATATTGTTGCTATTGCAAAATTCAGAGGCACACAAGAATGCTTTAATGAAGGTCTTGAGTGAGGCTTATGTGCCCAACAATATCACCTGCGGAGAGATGGCCAATATGATAGGGCAGGTGCTGGAAAGTCACAAAATAATCTTCCACGAGGATGAGCTGCCGCCTGAAGGGTTGAAGCACAATCAAGCATTACACATCACAGTGCAATTCAAAGATAAATTCATTGTCAGGGTCTTGATTGATGGGGGTTCAAGCTTCAATATTTGTCCAACCTCTAAAAAGACTGGGAAAAGGTTTGTCTCAAAGGGCCACGATTGGGGAACTTAATCTTTGTCTATAGATGGGACCGAGTTGGTTCAACGTTGAATTTCAAGTGCTCGACATACCAGCCTTATACAATCTTCTATTAGGCCAACCATGGATACATGCAGCTGGAGCTGTGGCTTCCACACTACATCAAGCTGTGAATTTTGAATGGAACCATCAGGAGGTGATCATTCACGGAGATGGGAGTAACCCCATTTACACCAGTCAAACCATCCCGATTATTGGAAACAGAAGAAGGTTAGGAGGGGAAACCTACCATCACATCGAACGTGTCAATGCCATTGAGAAAGACAAATGGTGGAGTAGCAAAATAGAAAGCATACTGGCATGGTTTGGGTATGAACCCGACAAAAGGCTTGGGAAGAATCTCCAGGGTATTACTAAACCAATACAGTTGAAGCGTCATGGTACTACCTTCGGGCTTGGATATGGCGTGGACCTTATTACACTCTCAAGCAACCAGTTCCACATTTGGGTCAAACTTTTCACGAGGCGGATACAATATGGGGAACTGCAGAAGAAGAAGCGTTAGCTGGGCTGAGAAATCTATTTTTGGAAGATAAAGACATGGACTGCAGTACATTAATTGAGGAGGAGGATGAAGAAGGCCTCACTATTCAGACAGTGGAGAAGGGAGTTTTGCTTAGAAATTGGACCGCCACACAATCCCGGGCCCTCCGAGTCCCTGGGTAGCTTGGTAGATTTTATTCTTATAACCATTCTAGGCATTTAAGATTTTAAGTAATTTTGTCTTTAAGATTCACTTGTTTCAAAATAAATGCTCATTCATCGAGCCCTACTCGTTTGGATGTTTTAAGTCTTAATCAAATGCATTGCTTTTTATTATTCATTATTATCTTTTATATTTTTCTTTCAATAGCGTTAATGTTACTTTTCCTGATGAACCGGTGACTGTGACATGTAATGAGGCAACACAACATGAGGATAGTGAATCGGATGAAGAAGATGCGATACATGAGGAAGTTGTCAAGGAAGTTGAAAACTTTGAAAATAATCCTAAGTTCAACTTGGACGAAACCGAAGCAGTAAATTTAAGGAACGTCGAGACAATTAAGGAGACTCGCATCAGCATTCACTTGTCACCAATAGAAAAAGAGTAACACATCCGTTTTCTAAAGGAATATGAGGACATTTTCGCATGGTCATATGATGATATGACTGGTTTGAGCACGTCCATAGTGGCTCACAAGTTACCTACTAATCCCATGTGTCCACCAATAAAGTAGAAACTCAGAAAATTCGAACCAGATATGAGCCTAAAAATCAAGGAGGAAGTTACTAAGCAGATCAGATCCAAAGTTCTCAGGGTTGTTGAGTACCCAACCTAGTTAGCCAACATTGTACCAGTTCCGAAGAAAGATGGAAAAGTCAAAGTATGTGTTGACTATCAAGACTTAAATAGAACAAGTCTCAAGGACGACTTTCCATTACCAAATATACACATCCTAATCGACAACTACGCCAGGCATGAACTCCAATCCTTTGTGGATTGCTTTGCAGGTTATCACCAGATCTGGATGGATGAAGAAGACTCAGAGAAAACTGCTTTTATTACACCATGAGGGGTATACTATTACAAAATGATGCCATTCGGTCTAAAGAATGCTGTGGGTACTTACATGAGAGCCATGACAACCATCTTCCACGATATGATACATAAAGAAATAGAGGTGTATGTGGACGACGTCATTATCAAATCCAAAAGGGCCGCATACCACATAGCGAACTTGAGAAAGTTCTTTGATAGGCTAAGGAGGTACAACTTCAAACTGAACCCCGCAAAGTGTGTATTCGGTGTTCCCATAGGAAAGTTACTGGGATTTATTGTCAGTCATCAAGGAATTGAGCTGGATCCATCTAAAGTCAAGGCTATTCAGGAATTACCGCCACCTAGGAGAAAAAGGTACGTGATGAGCTTCCTAGGACGTCTCAACTATATCAGTCGCTTCATAGCACAATCCATAGTTATATGTGAACCTATCTTCAAGATGTTGAGGAAAGATGCCGAGACAAGCTGGACCGAGGATTGTCAGAAAGCTTTTTAAAAAATCAAGGAGTACCTGTCCATGCCACCAGTTCTGGTCCCGCCAGAACGAGGACGACCTTTACTACTCTATCTATCCGTGTTGGATGGAGCCTTCGGATGCGTTCTGGGATAACATGACGAGACAAGGAGAAAGGAGCAAGCAATATACTACTTTAGTAAGAAGTTCACACCTTACGAAGCATGGTACTCTCTGTTGGAACGCACTTGCTGTGCTTTGACCTGGACGGCCCAGAAGTTGATGCATTACTTCTGTGCCTATACCACATACCTCATATCCAGGATGGACCCTTTGAATTACATATTTCAGAAACCCATGCCAACTGGGAAGCTAGCCAAGTGGCAGATACTGTTGAGTGAGTTTGATATCGTCTACGTAACTCAAAAAGGTGGTCAAAGGGCAAGCATTGGCAGATCATCTTGCTGAAAATACGGTGGGAGGATAATACAAACCCTTCAAAACATATTTTCCTGAAGAACAGGTGTCATTCATAGGAGAGGACATTACCGAAGCATACGATGATTAGAGGATGTTCTTTGACGGAGCTGCAAATTTCAAAGGAGTGGGCATTGGAGCAATTTTGGTATCAGAAACAGGTCAACATTATCCGGTATCTGCTAAACTCAGATTTCCTTGCACCAACAACATGGCAGAATATGAAGCATGCATACTGGGACTCTACATGGCAATCGACATGAATATTCAAGAGCTGCTGGTAATTGATGATTCAGATTTGCTTGTGCACCAGGTACAAGTAGAATGGGCCACCAAGAATTCCAAGATATTTCCATATCTGCACCATGTGCAGGAATTGAGAAAGAGGTTCACGAAAATAGAGTTCTGACATGTGCCCAGAATTCAAAATGAGTTTGTCGATGCATTGGCCACTTTGTCATCCATGATACAACTCCTAGATAAGAATTTCATTGATCCTATCCCAGTGAGAATTCTTAATTAGCCGGTATATTGTGCCCATGTCGAGGAAGAGATGGATGGAAAGCTTTGGTTCTACGACATCAAAAAGTATTTGGCGAAAAGAGAATATCCGGAGCATGCAAACCACACTCAAAAATGCACGCTCCAATGATTGTCCAATCACTTCTTCCACGGCGGAGGAAACTTGTACAGAAGAACCCCTGATTTGGGATTGCTAAGATTTGTCGATGCAACAGAGGCTTCTAAGCTACTCGAGGAGATACAAGCTAGGACTTGCGGCCCGCATATGAATGGTTTCGTCTTGGCCAAGAAAATACTTAGGGCTGGTTACTTTTAGATGACCATGGAGACAGATTGCGTCCAGTATGTCCGCAAATGCTACCAATGTCAAGTGCACGCCGATATGATAAAAGTGCCGCCAAATGAGCTCAATACGACCAGCTCACCTTAGCCATTCGTCGCCTGAGAATGGATAGCATCGGTCCTATCGAGCACACTGCTTCAAATGGGCACATGTTTATTCTAGTGGCCATTAATTACTTCATAAAATGGGTAGAGGCTGCATCTTACAAAGCTATAACCAAGAAAGTCATCGCAGACTTCGTCAAGGATCGTATTGTTTGCCGATTTGGAGTTCTCGAGTCCATTGTTACTAATAATGCTGCCAATCTCAATATTGATCTAATGAAAGCAATGTGTGAGACTTTCAAAATCAAGCACAAGAATTCTACAGCCTATAGACCTCAAATGAATGGAGCCGTAGAAGTCGCCAACAAAAACATCAAGAAAGATACTAAGGAAGATGGCAGAAAACCACAAGAAATGACATGAGAAACTACCCTTTGCTTTGTTGGGACATCGCACTACAGTTCGCACATCAACCGTAGCAACTCCCTACAAGCTGGTTTATGGTACCGAAGCTGTCATCCCAGTCGAGGTAGAGATTCCTTCTTGAAGAATCATATAGGAAGTTGAACTCAGTGATACAGAATGGATAAGAAGTTGCTATGAACAACTGGACCTTATAGATGGAAAAAGGATGAACGTTGTATGTCACGGTTAGCTTTACTAGAACAGAATGTCTAGAGCTTTCAACAAAAGGGTTAAACCAAGGCAATTTGCACCAGAACAGCTGGTACTGAAGAAGATATTCCCACATCAAGATGAAGCCAAAGGGAAATTATCTCCCAACTGGCAAGGTCCTTACATGGTTCACAGGGTGCTAAAAGGAGGAGCACTCATACTTGCAGAAATAGATAGAAAAATCTGGCTAAAACCAATCAATTCAGACACAGCCAAGAGATACTATGCTTAGACTATTTATTTTTCCTCATCTGATGTAATTGAACTACACTTGACTTGATTCCCATTTGAGAGGGGATACGTAGGCAGCCCTGTGGGTTCGGCCATATCACAATAAAATTTCCATTTCTCCCAAGATCAGAAACTAGGGTAGAATTTTTAGGTGGACCCTCAAAATTCCGATGCAAGTCCAGCCGACGCCGTCACACGCCAGAAAGTCAGAAATTGGTTAAAAATCTAGGGCAAAATTTTAAGAAGGGTTCTCAAAATTCCATGGAAGGGTCGACAAGTCACGTTACTCGCAAACGGCCGAAGAGTCATCCACTAAACTGGGGCAAAGTTTTGAGGAGGACCCTCAAAATTCTAACATGGGAAAGTTGCAATGTCTCTGAAATGTGTTACAGTCATTAGTTCATCTAAAAAAAATATTTGACACTTCAATATGTTCCTAAAACAACTCTATTTTTTGTCAATAATCGCATATTTTTGAAAACTCTATTTTTCGTAACAGTCAGGTATTACCCAGGCAAACTCGAACAAGGCCTCCAAAACAGAACAAAGCAAGGCCAGTAGACAAAGGCACGAACCAACCTCCCCCCTCACAAAACTTACAATTTTTCTTTGAACGCGGGCACATCTGACGTAGCGACAACATTCACAAACATGTATACAAAGAGCAAATTGACTATCAAATAGGCCATCAAACACCGAATATACCTCCAGCTAAGAAATATACTATTCTTATTTGCTGCTCGCTCTTTGCGTGGGACCAAGCCCTGTCCCCATACCTGCATGAGGCTAATCCTTGCCTCTATACCAGCATGAGGCTAATCCTTGCCTCCATACCTACATGAGGCTAATCCCTGCCTCCATATTTGTATGAGGCTAATCCTTGCCTCTGCACCTGCATGAGTCTAATCCTTTCCTCCACACCTGCATGAGGTTAATCCTTTCCTCCATATCTGCATCAGGCTAATCCCTGCCTCCACATCTTCATGAGGCTAATCCCTACCTCCATATCTGCACGAGGCTAATCTCTGCCTCCATATCTGCATTAGGCTTATCCCTGCCTCCATATCTGCATGAGGCTAATCCCTACCTCCATATTTGCATGAGACTAATCCCTACCTCCATATCTACATGAGACTAATCCCTGCCGCCATATCTACTTGAGGCTAATCCCTGCCTCAATATTTGCATGAGGCTAATCCCTGCCTCTATATTTGCATAAGGCTAATTCCTGCCTCCATATCTGCATGAGGCTAACCCTACCTCTACATTTGCATGGGACTAAGCATTGTCCCTCTTCGCACAAATATAGCTTTATTCCGGTACTATCTATTTTCTTTTCGATCGGGCTAAGCTCTTCCCTTCATTTCACAAGACTAAGCCTTGTCTTGTTAACATCATATTGTTGCATCTCGTGGGCTGAAATATCGCGAACCTATCCAAAGGCGTCATAGTCTAAAAGGCATCATCCTCATAGCTGGAAGACACCATGCCATGACCTGAGGATTTCTCAAATTTGCATATCATTATTTAAAGGCGTCATGGTTTGGAGGCACCATCTGCATGGCCCGAGAACACCATTTCATGGTTTGCGAATCCCTCACCAAACAATTCATGGCCCAGGACATCATGGTCTGAGACGTCATCCTCAAACCATCTGAAGACAACTCTCATGGTCCAAAAGGAATCTGCATCATGTTTAAATTTTTGCACAAATGCACGTCTGTAGCATCTCTTTATCTGCAGGTGACTAGTAAGCAACCGCTACCCTAGCAGGAGCGGCCTCACTCCAGTTCCATCAGCTATCTCAAACTTGGACCATTCACCATAACCACACTTGCATCCATTCCGAAACCTCGTGTTCGTTCTTGAAGTGACTTCATTGGTATATTTTGCCAATGAATCCAGAACTACACATGGCCTGATTCCTGTAAAAACAGGGATATGTAGGCAGCTCAAAGACCAAAGTCCGGCCTCTGTCTTTCAAAACATCCCATCTGGTCAAAATTGGCCATCATTTCTTTACCCAGAAACTTTTTCATCCTTTCCAGGTAAAGAGGGGCAGTTGTTGATACCCGATTTTTCCCTATAATATTTTTGAAATGCATATATACCTTTAAAACTATGCATTAGCATCAATGGGTATTTTTTCATAATTTCTTACACCCTTAAAACAGTTTATTTTAATATTTTTCTTCATAAAAATAATTGCAAAATTGCATCACAAATGAATTTAGAACATGTCTTAATTTAATATTACTATTGTAGGCCCTATTGAGTAACAATTATTTCATAAATAGCCAAATTGGCACCTTTTAGCTATAATTGCAATAACTTTGCAATTATAGCCCATGCATACATTTTTTGTAGTATTTTACCAGAAATTAGTTATTTGCATTTTTTAACACTAAATAACTATTTTTAAAACATTTCTATGCATGAAATACATTTTTTATAATTAGTAATTATTTTTAATCAATTGATTACGGTATTTAACAAATGGCCCTCTTATTTCGAATTTAGCCTAATTACCTAGCCCAATTTTGTAACGACCTGGCCGGTCATTTTGAGCTCTAGCGCGTCATTCAATAGTTTGAGGCCATGATCAGCTTCACTTCAGGTATTATGACTTGTACGCACGGTCGGAATTGAATTCTGGAAAGTTCGGAGTTGATTTGGAAAGAGAATTCTCATTTCGGAAGTTTTAATTTGAAAAAATTGACTAAGGTTTGATTTTTGAGTAAACAACCTCGGAATCGGGATTCGAAGGTTTCAGCAGGTTCGTATGACGATTTCGGACTTTGGCGTATGTCCAAACAGGGGTTTGGAAGACCCGGGAACGTTTCGGCACCTATTGTGGAAGTTAGCATTTTGAAAGAAATTTCATAAGTTTGAGTTGAAGTGCATTTCAGCATTATCGATGTCCATTTGGGATTTTGAGTCTAGGAATAGCTTCGTATGGTGATTCTGGTGTTGGAAACATGATCGGAAGTGAATTCAGAGGTCCGTAGGTCATTTTGGAGTCATTTCGATAAAGATAGAAATTTGAAGGTTTTGGGAAGTTGGATTGAGAGTTGACTTTTTGATATCGGGGTCGGATTTAGATTTCGTGATGTAGAGGCTAATCCTTGCCTCCATACCTGCATGAGGCTAATCATTGCCTCCATACCTGCATGAGGCTAATCCCTGCCTCCATATTTGTATGAGGCTAATCCTTGCCTCTGCACCTGCATGAGTTTAATCCTTTCCTCCACACCTACATGAGGTTAATCCTTGTCTCCATATTTGCATGAGGCTAATCATTGCCTCCATATCTGCATGAGGCTAATCCTTGCCTCCATATTTGCATCAGGCTAATCCCTGCCTCCACATCTTCATGAAACTAATCCCTACCTCCATATCTGCACGAGGCTAATCCCTGCCTCCACATCTGCATTAGGCTAATCCCTGCCTCCATATCTGCATGAGGCTAATCCCTGCCTCCATATTTGCATGAGGCTAATACCTACCTCCACATCTACATGAGACTAATCCCTGACTCCATATCTACTTGAGGCTAATCCCTGCCTCCATATTTGCATGAGGCTAATCCCTGCCTCTATATCTGCATGAGGCTAACCCTACCTCCACATTTGCATGGGACTAAGCATTGTCCCTCTTTGCACAAATATCGCTTTATTCCGGTACTATCTATTTGCTTTTCGATCGGGCTAAGCTCTGCCCTTCATTTCACAAGACTAAGCCTTGTCTTGTTAATATCATATTGTTGCATCTCATGGGCTGAAATATCGCCAAACTATCCAAAGGCGTCATAGTCTAAAAGGCATCATCCTCATAGCTGGAAGACACCATGCCATGGCCTGATTATTTTTCAAATTTGCATATCATTATTTAAAGGCGTCATGGTTTGGAGGCACCATGTGCATGGCCCGAGAACACCATTTCATGGTTTGCGAATACCTCACCAAACAATTCATGGCCCATGACATCATGGTCTGAGACGTCATCCTTAAACCATTTGAAGACAACTCTCATGGTCCAAAAGGAATCTGCATCATGTTTAATTTTTTGCACAAATGAATGTCTGTAGCATCTCTTTATCTGCAGGTGACTAGTAAGCAACCGCTACCCTTGCAGGAGCGACCTCGCTCCAGTTCCTTCAGCTATCTCAAACTTGGACCATTCATCATAACCACACTTGCATCCATTCCGAAACCTCGTGTTCGTTCTTGAAGTGACTTCATTGGTATATTCTACCAATGAATCCAGAACTACACATGGCCTGATTCATGTAAAAACAGGGATATGTAGGCATCTCAAAGACCAGAGTCCGGCCTCTGTCTTTCAAAACATCCCATTTCGTCAAAATTGGCCATCATTTCTTTACCCAGAAACTTTTTCATCCTTCCCAGGTAAAGAGGGGCAGTTGTTGATACCCTATTTTTCCCTATAATATTTTTGAAATGCATATATACCTTTAAAACTATGCATTAGCATCAATGGGTATTTTTTCATAATTTCTTACACCCTTAAAACAGTTTATTTTAATATTTTTCTTCATAAAAATAATTGCCAAATTGCATCACAAATGAATTTAGAACATGTCTTAATTTAATATTACTATTGTAGGCCCTATTGAGTCACAATTATTTCATAAATAACCAAATTGGCACCTTTTAGCTATAATTGCAATAACTTTGCAATTATAGCCCATGCATACATTTTTTGTAGTATTTTACCAGAAATTAGTTATTTGCATTTTTAACACTAAATAACTATTTTTAAAATATTTCTATGCATGAAATTCATTTTTTATAATTAGTAATTATTTTTAATCAATTGATTACGGTATTTAACAAATGGCCCTCTTATTTCGAATTTAGCCTAATTACCTAGCCCAATTTTGTAACGACCTAACCGGTCGTTTTGAGCTATAGCGCGTCATTCAACAGTTTGAGGCCATGAGCAACTTCACTTCAGGTATTATGACTTGTACGCACGGTCGGAATTGAATTTCAGAAAGTTCGGAGTTGATTTGGAAAGAGAATTCTCATTCCGGAAGTTTTAATTTGAAAGAATTGACTAAGGTTTGATTTTTGAGTAAACAACATCGGAATCGGGATTCGAAGGTTCCAGTATGTTCGTATGATGATTTCGGACTTTGGCGTATGTCCAGACTAGGTTTTGGAAGACACGGGAACGTTTCGGCACCTATTGTGGAAGTTAGCATTTTGAAAGAAATTTCATAAGTTTGAGTTGAAGTTTATTTCAGCATTATCGATGTCCATTTGGGATTTCGAGTCTGGGAATAGCTTCGTATGGTGATTCTGGTGTTGGAAACGTGATCGGAAGTGAATTCAGAGGCCCGTAGGTCATTTTGGAGTTTTTTGGATAAAGATAAAAATTTGAAGGTTTTGGGAAGTTGGACCGAGAGTTGACTTTTTGATATAGGGGTCGGATTTCGATTCCGTGAGGTAGAGTAGGTTTGTAATGTCAAATATGACTTGTTTGCAAAATTTGAGGTCAATCGGACCTGATTTGATAGGTTTAAGCATTGAAAGTAGAAGTTTGAAATCTTAAAGTTCATTAAGCTTGAGGTTGAGTGCGATTCATGGTTTTAGCATTGTTTGACGTGGTTTGAGACTTCGAGCGGGTCCGAGTTATGTTATGGGATGGTATGGTGTGATCGAACGGGGCCCTAGGGGCCTCGGGTGAGTTTTGGATGTGCGGAAGGAGTTTGAACACATCAGATTTTTTGGTGTTTTTTGGCAGCAGTTGCAGGTCTCGCAAATGTGAGAAATAGTTCGCATTTGCGAGTGAGTCTTCGCATTTGCGAAAGAGCCTGGCCTGAGGCAGAGTTCGCATTTGCGACAATTTGATCGCATTTGCGACCTCAGCAGGGTTTGCGTTTGCGATCTCTTGGTCGCATTTGCGACCTTGGCAGGGCAGGCCCATGTTCGCAATTGCGATGGGTTTGTCGAATTTGCGACCGTCGCATTTGCGAACCAGGTGTCGCAAATGCGACATTTGAGGCCTGTGCACAACTATTAATTTCGAGACTTAGACCTTTTAGCTCATTTTGCTTCATCCTCTTAGGTGATTTTTGGAGCTTTTGGAAGAAGGTTTTCCCCTAGCTCTTTTAGGTATGTAATTTCTACACAACATGAGTTAAATACATAGATTATGGGTAGATTAACATGTGAAAATTAGGGAAAATCAAGGGTTTTAGATGAAAAACCTAGAATTTGGTAAAAACAAGATTTAACCACAAAATTTGTTAGGGAATGGAGTAAATATCATATATTCTTAATCCTTAGGTTATGGGTAAAATTTTCTTCAAAAAGTTTCGGAATCCGGGCACGTGGGCCTGGGGATGAATTTTGGGAACCTTGCATTTAGGGTGAGGAAATTTGTTTAATAATTAGAATATGAACTTTTGAGCATGTATTGACTAGTTCTTACCCTATTTTAATAGTTTTGGACCGTTCGGCTCCAACTTGGAGGTTTGAGCGCGTTCTTGAATCGGAATATAGGCTTCAGAGCGAGTTGAGTCTCCTTTCTAACCTTGTAAGAGAGAATTGTTCCCATAGGTGAGTTAATTGGTTATGTGCTCCTATTTGTGGGGGCTACGTATGCACGAGGTGATGAAAGTCCGTGCGTAGCTACTATTATGCTAATGTCTGGGTAGTCTAGGACTCAAAAGCATGCTATACTTGGAATATTTGTAACCTCGTTGATAGTTTGAATTGCTTAAATCATATCGGATTAGTAAATGAACTTCTAAAAAGATTTAAACTTCATTTTCTTACTAAACCAATACAGTTGAAGCGTCATGGTACTACCTTCAGGCTCGGATATGGCGCGGACCTTATTACCCTCTCAAGCAACTAGTTCCACATCTGGGTCAAACTTTTCACGAGGCAGATACAATATGGGGAACTGCAAAAGAAGAAGCATTAGCTGGGCTAAGAAATATATTTTTGGAAGATGAAGACATGGACTGCAGTACAATAATTGAGGAGGAGGAGGAAGAAGGCCTCACTATTCAGACAGTGGAGAAGGGAGCTGTGCTTAGAAATTGGACTGCCATACAATCCCGGGCCCACTGAGTCCCTAGGTAGCTTGGTAGATTTTATTCCTATAGCCATTCTAGGCATTTAAGATTTTAAGTAATTTTGTCGTTAAGATTCACTTGTTCCAAAATAAATGTTCGATTCATCGAGCCGTACTCGTTTGGATGTTTTAAGTCTTAATCAAATGCATTGCTTTTTATTATTCATTATTATCTTTTATATTTTTCTTTCTACAGCGTTAATGTTACTTTTCCTGATGAACCGGTGACTGTGACATGTAATGAGGCAACACAACATGAGGATAATGAATCGGATGGAGAAGATGAGATACCTGAGGAAGTTGTCAGGGAAGTTGAAAACTTTGTAAATAAGCCTAAGTTCAACCTGGACGAAACCGAAGCAGTAAATTTAAGGAACGCCGAGACCGTTAAGGAGACTCGCATCAGCATTCGCTTGTCACCAATAGAAAAAGAGTAATACATCCGTTTTCTAAAGGAATATGAGGACATTTTCACATGGTCATATGATGATATGACTGGTTTGAGCACGTCCATAGTGGCTCACAAGTTACCTACTAATCCCATGTGTCCACCAGTAAAGCAGAAACTCAGAAAATTCAAACCAGATATGAGCCTGAAAATCAAGGAGGAAGTTACTAAGCAGATCAGATCCAAAGTTCTCAGGGTTGTTGAGTACCCAACCTGGTTAGCCAACATTGTACCAGTTCCGAAGAAAGATGGGAAAGTCAAAGTATGTGTTGACTATCAAGACTTAAATAGAACAAGTCCCAAGGACGACTTTCCATTACCAAATATACACATCCTGATAGACAACTACGCCAGTCATGAACTCCAATCCTTTATGGATTGCTTCGCAGGTTATCACCAGATCTGGATGGATGAAGAAGACTTAGAGAAAACTGCTTTTATTACACCATGAGGGGTATACTGTTACAAAATGATGCCATTCGGTCTAAATAATGCTGGGGCTACTTACATGAGAGCCATGACAACCATCTTCCACGATATGATACACAAAGAAATAGAGGTGTATGTGGACGACGTCATTATCAAATCCAAGAGGGCCGCAGACCACATAGCGGACTTGAGAAAGTTCTTTGATAGGCTAAGGAGGTACAACTTCAAACTGAACCCCGCAAAGTGTGTATTCGGGGTTCCCGTAGGAAAGTTACCGGGATTCATTGTCAGTCATCGAGGGATTGAGCTGGATCCATCTAAAGTAAAGGCTATTCAGGAATTACCGCCACCTAGGAGCAAAAAGTACGTGATGAGCTTCCTAGGACGTCTCAACTATATCAGTCGCTTCATAGCACAGTCCATAGTTATATGTGAACCTATCTTCAAGATGTTGAGGAAAGATGCCGAGACAAGCTGGACCGAGGATTGTCAGAAAGCTTTTGAAAAAATCAAGGAGTACATGTCCACGCCACCACTTCTGGTCCCGCCAGAACAAGTACGACTTTTACTACTCTATTTATCCGTGTTGGATGGAGCCTTTGGATGCGTTCTGGGACAATATGACGAGACAGGGAGAAAGGAGCAAGCCATATACTACTTTAGTAAGAAGTTCACACCTTACGAAGCATGGTACTCTCTGTTGGAACGCACTTGCTGTGCTTTGACCAGGACGGCCCAGAAGTTGATTCATTACTTCTGTGCCAATACCACATACCTCATATCCAGGATGGACCCTTTGAATTACATATTTCAAAAACCCATGCCAACTGGGAAGCTAGCCAAGTGGCAGAACTGTTGAGTGAGTTCGATATCGTCTACGTAATTCAAAAAGACGGTCAAAGGGCAAGCATTGGAAGATCATCTTGCTGAAAATACGGTGGGAGGAGAATACAAACCCTTCAAAACATATTTTCCTGATGAACTGGTGTCATTCATAGGAGAGGACATTACCGAAGCATACGACAATTAGAGGATGTTCTTTGACGGAGCTGCAAATTTCAAAGGAGTGGGCATTGGAGCAATTTTGGTATCAGAAACGGGTCAACATTATCCGGTATCTGCTAAACTTAGATTTTCTTGCACCAACAACATGGCAGAATATGAAGCATGCATACTGGAACTCTACATGGCAATCGACATGAATATTCAAGAGCTGCTGGTAGTCGGTGATTTAGATTTGCTTGTGCACCAGGTACAAGTAGAATGGGCCACCAAGAATTCCAAGATATTGCCATATCTGAACCATGTGCAAGGAATTGAGAAAGAGGTTCACGAAATTAGAGTTCCGACATGTGCCCAGAATTCAAAATGAGTTTGTCGATGCATTGGCCACTTTGTCATCCATGATACAACACCTAGATAAGAATTTCATTGATCCTATCCTAGTGAGAATTCATAATCAGCCGGCATATTGTGCCCATGTCGAGGAAGAGACGGATGGAAAGCTTTGGTTCCACGACATCAAAAAGTATTTGGCGAAAAGAGAATATCCGGAGCATGCAAACCACACTAAAAAACGCACGCTCCAAAGATAGTCCAATCACTTCTTCCACGACGGAGGAAACTTGTACAGAAGAACCCCTGATTTGGGATTGCTAAGATTTGTCGACGCAACAGAGGCTTCTAAGCTACTCGAGGAGATACAAGCTAGGACTTGCGGCCCGCATATGAATGGTTTCGTCTTGGCCAAGAAAATACTTAGGGCTGGTTACTTTTGGATGACCATGGAGACAGATTGCATCCAGTATGTCTTCAAATGCTACCAATGTCAAGTGCACGTCGATATGATAAAAGTGCCACCAAATAAGCTCAATGCAACCAGCTCACCTTAGCCATTCGTCGCCTGGGGATGGATAACATCGGTCCTATCGAGCACAGTGCTTCAAATGGGCACATGTTTATTCTAGTGGCCATTGATTACTTCACAAAATGGGTAGAGGCTGCATCGTACAAAGCTATAACCAAGAAAGTCATCGCAGACTTCGTCAAGGATCGTATTGTTTGCCGATTTGGAGTTCCCGAGTCCATTGTTACTAATAATTCTGCCAATCTCAATAGTGATCTAATGAAAGCCATGTGTGAGATTTTCAAAATCAATCACAAGAATTCTACAGCCTATAAACCTCAAATGAATGGAGCCGTAGAAGCCGCCAACAAAAACATCAAGAAAGATACTAAGAAAGATGGTAGAAAACCACAAGAAATGGCATGAGAAACTACCCTTTGCTTTGTTGGGATACCACACTACAGTTCGCACATCAATCAGAGCAACTCCATACATGCTGGTTTATGGTACCGAAGCTGTCATCCCAGTCGAGGTAGAGATTCCTTCTTTAAGAATCATACAGGAAGTTGAACTCAGTGATACAGAATGGATAAGGAGTTGCTATGAACAATTGGCCCTTATAGATGGAAAAGGGATGAACGTTGTATGTCACGGTCAGCTTTACCAGAACAGAATGTCTAGAGATTTCAACAAAAGGGTTAAACCAAGGCAATTTACACCAGGACAGCTGGTACTGAAGAAGATATTCCCACATCAAGATGAAGCCAAAGGGAAATTCTCTCCCAACTGGCAAGGTCCTTACATGGTTCATAGGGTGCTAAAAGGAGGTGCACTCATACTTGCGAAAATAGATGGAGAAATCTGGCCAAAACCAATCAATTCAGACGCAGTCAAGAGATACTATGCTTAGACTATTTAATTTTCCTCATCTGATGTAATTGAACTACACTTGACCTGATTCCCATTTGAGAGGGGATACGTAGGCAGCCCTGTGGGTTCGTCCATATCACAATAAAATTTCCATTTCCCCCAAGATCACAAACTGGGGCAGAATTTTGAGGTGGACCCTCAAAATTCCGAAGCAAGTCCAGCCGATACCGTCGCACGCCAAAAAGTCAGAAATTGGTTAAAAAGCTAGGGCAAAATTTTGAGAAGGGTTCTCAAAATTCCGTGGAAGTGTCGACAAGTCGTTACTCACAAACGGCCGAAGATTCATCCACTAAACTGGGGCAAAGTTTTGAGGAGGACCCTCAAAATTCTAACATGGGAAAGTTACAATGTCTCGTAACAATCAGGTGTTACCCAGACAAACTCGAACAAGGCCTCCAGAACAGAACAAAGCAAGGCCAGTAGACAAAAGCGCGAACCAACCTCCCCCCTCACAAAACTTACATTTTTTCTTTGAACGCGGGCACATCTGACGTAGCGATAGCATTCACAAACATGTATACAAAGAGCAAATTGACTATCAAACAGGCCATCAAACACCGAATATACCTCCAGCTAAGAAATATACTATTCTTATTTGCTGCTCACTCTTTGCGTGGGACCAAGCCCTGTCCCCATACCTGCATGAGGCTAATACTTGCCTCCATACCTGCATGAGGCTAATCCTTGCCTCCATACCTACATGAGGCTAATCCCTGCCACCATATTTGTATGAGGCTAATCCTTGTCTCTGCACCTACATGAGTCTAACCCTTTCCTCCACACCTGCATGAGGCTAATCCTTGTCTCCATATTTGCATGAGGCTAATCATTGCCTCCATATCTGTATGAGGCTAATCCTTGCCTCCATATCTGCATCAGGCTAATCCCTGCCTCCACATCTTCATGAGGCTAATCCCTACCTTCATATCTGCACGAGGCTAATCCCTGCCTCTACATCTGCATTAGGCTAATCCCTGCCTCCATATCTGCATAAGGCTAATCCCTGCCTCCATATTTGCATAAGGCTAATCCGTACCTCCATATCTACATGAGACTAATCCCTGCCTCCATATCTGCTTGAGGCTAATCCCTGCCTCCATATTTGCATGAGGCTAATCCCTGCCTCTATATCTGCATGAGGCTAATACCTGCCTCCATATCTGCATGAGGCTAACCTTGCCTCCACATTTGCATGGGACTAAGCATTGTCCCTCTTTGCACAAATGTCGCTTTATTCCGGTACTATCTATTTGCTTTTCGATCGGGCTAAGCTCTACCTTTCATTTCACAAGACTAAGCCTTGTCTTGTTAACATCATATTGTTGCATCTCATGGGCTGAAATATCTCCAACCTATCCAAAGGCGTCATAGTCTAAAAGGCATCATCCTCATAGCTGGAAGACACCATGCCATGGCCTGAGGATTTCTCAAATTTGCATATCATTATTTAAAGGCGTCATGGTTCGGAGGCACCATCTGCATGGCCCGAGAACACCATTTCACGGTTTGCGAATCCCTCACCAAATAATTCATGACCCAGGACATCATGGTCTGAGACGTCTTCCTTAAACCATCTGAAGACAACTCTCATGGTCCAAAAGGAATCAGCATCAAATTTAAATTTTTATACAAATGCACGTCTGTAGCATCCATTATGTGCAGGTGACTAGTAAGCAAACGCTACCCTAGCAGGAGCGACCTCACTCCAGTTCCTTCAGCTATCTCAAACTTGGACCATTCACCATAACCACACTTGCATCCATTCCGAAACCTCGTGTTCGTTCTTGAAGTGACTTCATTGGTATATTTTGCCAATGAATCTAGAACTACACATGGCCTGATTCCTGTAAAAACAGGGATATGTAGGCAGCTCAAAGACCAGAGTCTGACCTCTGTCTTTCATAACATCCCATCTGGTAAAAATTGGCCATCATTTCTTTACCCAGAAACTTTTTCATCCTTCCTAGGGAAAGAGGGGCGGTTGTTGATACCCGATTTTTCCCTATAATATTTTTGAAATGCATATATACCTTTAAAACTATGCATTAGCATCAATGGATATTTTTTCATAATTTCTTACACCCTTAAAACGGTTTATTTTAATATTTTCTTCATAAAAATAATTGCAAAATTGAATCACAAATGAATTTAGAACATGTCTTAATTTAATATTACTATTGTAGGCCCTATTGAGTCCCAATTATTTCATAAATAGCCAAATTGGCACCTTTTAGCTATAATTGCAATAACTTTGCAATTATAGCCCAAGCATACATTTTTTGTAGTATTTTACCATAAATTAGTTATTTGCATTTTTTTACACTAAATAACTATTTTTAAAATATTTCTATGCATGAAATTCATTTTTTATAATTAGTAATTATTTTTAATCAATTGATTATGGTATTTAACAAATAGCCCTCTTATTTCGAATTTAGTCTAATTACCTAGCCCAATTTTGTAACGACCTGACCGGTCGTTTTGAGCTATAGCGCGTCATTCAATAGTTTGAGGCCATGAGCAGCTTCACTTCAGGTATTATGACTTGTACGCACGGTCGGAATTGAATTCCGGAATGTTCGGAGTTGATTTGGAAAGAGAATTCTCATTTTGGAAGTTTTAATTTGAAAGAATTGACTAAGGTTTGATTTTTGAGTAAACAACCTTGGAATAGGGATTCGAAGATTCCAGCAGGTTCGTATGATGATTTCGGACTTTGGCGTATGTCCAGACTAGGTTTTGGAAGACCCGGGAATGTTTCAGCACCTAGTGTGGAAGTTAGCATTTTGAAAGAAATTTCATAAGTTTGAGTTGAAGTGCATTTCATCATTATCGATGTCCATTTTGGATTTTGAGTCTGGGAATAGCTTCGTATGGTGATTCTGGTGTTGGAAACGTGATCGGAAGTGAATTCAGAGGTCCGTAGGTCATTTTGGAGTCATTTGGATAAAGATAGAAATTTGAAGATTTTGGGAAGTTGGACCGAGAGTTAACTTTTTTATATCGGGGTCGAATTTTGATTCCGTGAGATAGAGTAGGTTTGTTATGTCAAATATAACTTGTGTGCAAAATATGAGGTCAGTCGGACGTGATTTGATAGGTTTAAGCATTGAAAGTAGAAGTTTGAAATCTTAAAGTTCATTAAGCTTGAGATTGAGTGCAATTCATGGTTTTAGCATTGTTTGACGTGGTTTGAGGCTTCGAGCGGGTCCGAGTTATGTTATGGGTGTGAGCACGTGATTTTTGCCTTACGAAAACTACTCCAAAATAAAATCAAAAAATAAAATAAATTTCTTTTACTGTGTAATTTTTGAATTTGCGTGGTGTTAAATATTTGTGTTATGACCATAAATGTTTACTTTGTCATAAATAAAATGAAAAATAAAATAAAATACATGTTGCATGCATATAGGATTTAATTATGCATTTAAAAGATAATTTAAATAAAATCACAAAAATATGCAATAGTTCTATTTTAAATATTCCACTATGTGATTGATGTTTTGTCTATGTGTTAAATAATTGTTATAGAATAATTAATATATTTTTTGCGAAGTTAGATTTATTTTATAATTAAAAATTTAAATTAGAAAAAATGAAAAAAAAACAATAATACATATACACAAAATCGGACCGGGATTAAAATCCAGGCCCAAATCGAATTAATTTCCCCCTCACAGCCCAATCCAAACCAACCTGTCCGGTCCAACTCATGAGTAAATCCAAACGACGACGTTTGGTCACACTCCATCAAGGACCGTTGGATTAAATCAATCCAACGGCTGATATCCCCTACCCTTACCCGCAACCCGTAACCCGACCCATTGACCCGATTCAGTCCGACCCCAACGTTAAACCAAACGACGTCGTTTGGTTAAGTGAGTTGATCCTGGCCCTTCATTCTATCTAATCCAACGGACAATATCAATCCACCCCACCCCTATATAAGTCCCAAGCCCTACCCCGGCCCCAAACTAAGCACCCCCCCTCCTACACTGTTCATCATCGTCCCCCAAACCCCCACTCCTAACCCTAGCCGCCCTAGGATCCCACCGCCTGAAACCCGGCGGCATCAACGCCGCCGGTCACCAAAATAACACCCTAGAACCCCCTGAACATCCTCTACACGAATCTGACCTTAGTTTCCTTCGAATCAGGCCCCAACTCTTCGAATCTTAAATCGAAGGTTGGCCTGAAAACCTGATCTTCTCCGATGGCTTCCAAAATAACACCACAACTTCCCCTAGATACCCTCATCACGGATCTGTTAGTTGCATGGTTCGAATCATACTGGAACTACTCGAATCTTCATTTGAAGATTCGAGTACAACCTGACATTATCCCAACCTACTTCAAACTCACACCAGTTACCCCCCTGACCTCCCTCGTGCCTAGAACATCTTTGGTTTCCCTCGAATCTAACCAGAAATGAGTAAATCCCAAATCGAACTTTCAAGAACCCTAAAAATACCAGACTTTTGGATTCTGTCCAGATTGAATAAAGATTGAGGTTTAATCGACCTTAGTCGAAGTATTTTCAGTGGAAAATACTTCGACTAAGGTCTGTTTGATTTCAAACAAAATCCAAATCCAAGTCGAGTTGAGTTCAGTTGAATTTAAAGGTTCAGAGGTAATTTCTGTTTCTTATGTGCATTCTATGTGTATTCTATGTTCGTTTCATTAGTTTGTTTAATTTTTCATAATTTTCTAGTCAAATTTTTGTTATACTGTCCCCTACCCGTCAACTTGATTCTAAATGTGAATTGTTTCTGTTGATTGTGATTATGTACAATGTGTGTAATCGACTCGACTAAGTTCGTCGATTAGTTATATCATAAATCCTGCTTCTGAAAATGTTGACTGAAATAACCTGTTTTGGATGGATTATTTTGCTATAATCAGTTAATTAGTTATTGTTAATCAGTTGGTTCTTGTTTAATAAATCCATCAAATGGAAGTTATATGTGTGTTGTTTTCTGAACATTAAGTTCAGAACATTGTCAATATATTGACAATGCTCCTGTTTGTTTGATCTTAGTTCAAAAGTTGAGTTCAGTTGAATTATTAGGCTGAATTCAGTATAATGTTGTTATGATATTAGGTTTAATTTCAATTTCACAAATGTTGGTTAGATACCATTGTATTATAAAAGTGCATTCTCAGTCAAGATTCAGTCCAGAACTTGATAGGATTGATTATAGCTGTTTAATTCAGAAGGATAATCGATTCTGAACAATTTTTAAAAATCTATTTTTTATCAGATTCTGATTTCCTTGAGGATTTCAGTTTTATTTTAGAATGAAACAGTAGGGTAATGTGATAGTGTGCTTTCAATAATATAGTGGCTATAATTTAAGTAATAATGGGGAACAAGGGATAATGGGGCTGCTGAAAAAAAACAGGATAAATAGCACTTAGTTTTAAATTATTCAAAAGTAGTTTTAATGGAAAAACTTTCTGATTTTTAAAGGAGAAAAGGGTCAATCCAGCACTAAATTGTATAGGACCAGCCCTGTATAAATACAGGGAGCTGGACAGACTTTAGAGGGCAGATTTTAAGAGATTTTGGAAGAAGAAAAATCTGATTTAGGAGAAGAGGAGAAAAATCTGATTGAGAGTTTTCAGTTAGACAGAGAAGAGAGTTTAGAGAGACTTCATAACAGATTTTGAAAGAGAATTTAAGAAAAATACACCTAGAGTGAGATAAAAGAGAAAAATCCAGCAGAAAAATCAGATTCTTCTTGGAATCTGAAGAGGAAGAGGAAAAAGAAAAACAGAAACAGATATAGAAACAGAAAAGAAAATCAGAAACATACTTTTCTTTGGATCTGTCCGGGTCTATTTGTTTGATATTACTTGGATTAAATCTGAAAGTTTTTCCCAAAAATCCTGTCACTGTGCATCTGGGCTCCTCGGATCCTATTCTTGTTCAGACTTGCTGTGTTATCGGTACATTCTACTGATTTTGTTATTGCTGCTACTGCTGAAATTTACTCCTTCTACCTTCATTTTCAGGTACATGTCTTTTAAATTTTAAGTTGGAAAGAGATTCAACATGACTCATCAATGAAGCTTGAATTGAAATTCTGTTTTCCATTTGTCCAAGTTCATCAGTTTAAATTTCATTTTTTGTTTCATGTTAGTTAATTAGTAGTGAATTCAATTTTGATAGCTATGAGCTAATTGTCTTACTTTGAAAGTTCGTATAAAGCTTTGTAATAATGTTAGCCCTTCATCTCATTAGTTTAATCATATTCGAACTGTCAAGGTAGGAAACATGACATAAAGATTGGCCATTAACTAGGCCTTGTGGCGTTGTTAGAATAGAGTGAAAATATCAAAACCATATTGCTAGTTTATTCTTATACTTGATTTAGTTATGGATGGAATGATATAAGTTGTACGTTCTTATGTGGTATGATAATAGGTATTTATAGAACCATTAGTGGATGGTGAGTTGAGTTGTTATAGCTCATTATGATGTTAAAATGCTATGAATGTTTCAAGACATACAAATACGTTGCATGTAAGGCAATGTTGTCAATCAATTTGTATAATAATTCTTTTCTTATCAACTTGATGCCTATTCACCCTCATAAATAAATTAACCAAACAATTAGGCCAATTAGATCAAAAGCAAGTATATGAGAATAAAATGAGGTGTACAAGCATAAATTACAATACTTATATCAATGGTAAGTAGAAATAGAATTTGCACTAAATAAGAAATAAATAAAAATTGTTCAAAAATACTTCTTCCCTTCATAAATCATTTTGTGAGTTTCATATGTCCCTCATTCTTTGGTATATGTATATATGTTGTATTTGTGAAGAATAGTATTAATCATGTTCTTATTCTTTATTTTGAATTTGAATAGTCTTGGATGAACATAAATTATACGCGGAAATTCTAATCGACGGGCAACATTTAATAAATTGTGGATTCTTTTTCAAGAATTAAAAGGTATCTTAAATGGAGATTTCTCGTGATATAATAAACATTTTGTGGAAATTCCATAATACCATTACAGTATTTTGCGCAATTAGGGATGCGTTCGCGTACCCTGATTATATTTAAAAGCAAATTCGGATTATGCGTACGCGCAATTTCGAGCGAATATTTTAAAGTATTTCTCCGCGGATGTCAAAATAATTTCATATAACCCGAGATGTGTAGTTCATTGTCCAAATAAAAGGATGATGATGTTCCGGATTTTATTTTTAATTTTCGAATATATATTTTTTTATATATAACATGGACAATTTTATTGTGTACACGTACGCGTGGCACAATCCCTGGTACTTATAAAAAATATATAATACGAATATACGTACGCGTAATTCGTCCATATAATTGTAAACAATAAGTAAAAAGCGGTAGTAAAATCATGCAATAAAAACGTATTTAGTAAAAATCAAGATAATTAAGCCAATAATAAAAACAGTTAAGCGACCGTGCTAGAACCACGGAATTCGGAAATGCCTAACACCTTCTTCCGGATTAACAGAATTCCTTACTCAGGATTTCTGGTTCGCAGAATAATAAACAGAGTCATATTCTCCTCGATTCAGGGATTAAAATTGGTGACTTGGGACGCCTTAAAATTCCCAGGTGGCGACTCTGAAATAATTAAATAAATCCCGTTTCGACTGTCCTTCAATTGGAGAAAACTCCCCACGCGCCCCGCGAGCGCGGTAAAAAGGAGGTGCGACAGCTCTGGCGACTCTGCTGGGGACAAACAGAAAAACCAGTGTTATTGTAACCCAGAACCATTGGTTCAGGGTTTAAAGAATTCGAGCTTAAAATAGCTGTGTTAATTGGCTTTATTTACTATATGATTTTCAACTGTTTATATGCTAATATGCTAAATGTTTTTTTTACCGCTTTAATATTATTTGAATTGTGAATATATACAACTGCTACGAAACCCCCTTCTTTCTGAGTCTTCTGAATTTATGGTGTACACGTGCGCGTGACCCACCTTTCTGTTAAAGTCATACCAAATAAGACGGAGTTGGGACAAGTAACTAGGCCGGGCAGACTTTCGTGCTCCCGGTACGTTGCCCCCGCTTCGGCTCAAACTGTCCGTTTGGGTAAGCCAGGTTTAGAACAATCAACCTAAGGTTTTACACTTAGAATAACTCAGTCATGTACCGGATCCCTAGTAGGAACGAATATTTGCATCATATGCATTTGGCCTTGGAGACTCAACACAGGGGTTGGGTCTGTCTAGGACAGGTGAACCCGAAATAAAAAGACCATCATGATGCATCCTATTTGCTACTTGTGCATTCATTTACCTCGAACATGCTTGTTGACCAGCTTAAATAAAATCATGGTGAGAAGAAAGGAATAAAATGGGTTGTTTTAAAAATTTCGAAAAAAAATAGTTTTAAATTTTGAAATAAAGGTATTTAATAAATAAAAAAAAAAATTTCGAAAATAATTTTTTTTAGTATAAATTTTCAAAATGAATTTTGACTTTATCAAAATTAAATTTCAGATACAAAATGAGCACCACACAAAGCCCCTCGTCCACAAGTACAGAAGAATTTCTTTTTCAACTTCAAATGTGGTGGTATGATTTAGGCGAAGACGGTCAAAAATGGGTCGTCAAGCATTTGGGAAATCTCACGGACATTATGAAAGTTAAACCCCGTGATGATCTGATTATGGCGTTAGTAACTTTCTGGGATCCTGTTCACAATGTTTTTCGTTTCTCTGACTTCGAGCTTACTCCTACATTAGAGGAGATAGCTGGATATGCTGGTTTTGACAGAAGTTTAAGAAATCAAAGCTTGATATTCACAAAGGCTCCTTCGGTACATCGATTCTTCGGTCTTCTGAACATCAGCAGTCAAATCAGGAAAAACAACGTCATCAATGGATGTTGTTCCTTCAACTTTTTGTATTCAAGGTTCGGAAAGTCAGATGGGTTCGAAATTCATGAGAAAGGCCTTACTAATAAGCAAAACAAAGACACTTGGCAGATTCACCGTCGATTTGCTTTCATGGTGGCTTTTCTAGGAGTCATGGTCTTCCCAAATAAAGAGCGAACAATTGATATTCGCACCGCAAAAATTGTGCAAATCCTCACCACCAAAGAAAATCACACCTTTGTCCCCATCATTCTATCAGACATTTATCGGGCTTTGACTTTATGTAAATCAGGAGCAAAGGTCTTCGAAGGATGCAAAATTTTGTTGCAAATGTGGGTGATGGAGCATCTCCAACAACAGCCCAAGATCATACAGTATGGGTCAAACAATGCTAATTGCATCGAGAGCTATGAGGAAAGAACAAAAAATTATCAAGCTCCAGAAGGGATAGAAGCATGGGTATCTCATCTAAAGGCTTTAACGGCAAATCAAATTGAATGGACTCTGGGATGGCTCCCGATGAGGGAAGTAATACACATGTCAGCCTCAAATAGTTATCTACTACTATTGGGATTGAGAAGCATTCAGCCGTATGCACCACTGAGAGTCCTAAGGCAATTAGGGAGATATCAAATAGTTCCTGATGATGAAGATTTGAGTGTGCAAGTAATCGAATTACACCCAGAAGCCACTATTCCCGAGGCTCTACTTCAGCAGATGTGGAATGGGTGCCGATACTTGAAAAGTGATACTCAAGTCCCAGACGCTACAAAGGGTGAGATAAATCCTGGATATGCAAGGTGGTTTGAAAAACGGTCTCGCGTGGATGATGTACCAGAGCCTGAGCTAAGAAGGCCAACAAAAAGACCCCATGTTCAAAACTTCAATGATAAAATCCAAGAACGGTTGATCTGGGGAGAAAAGGAAAAAGGGTACAAAGCAACTATCCATGCCCTAAAAGAAAATCTAAGAAGCCTCAGTTTGGAGAAAGATTTGCAAGAACAAGAAGCCGAAGGCGAGAAAAAGAGTCTAGCTTGTGAGAATGAAAATCTTCATGCTCGATTCCAAAAAATGAAAAGAGTTTCTGAAACGCCAAAGAGGAGCTGGAAGGATCAAAAAACCATCGCCAATCTCTTTGAAAGAATGCAAGATTATGATTCCATTCTTGCGGAAAACGAAAGGGCATTGAGCAAAGCAAAAGAAAGGATCCAACAATTAAACGAAGAAGCCAGATCTAACAAGGAACGCCAAGATAGGCAATCCGAAAAAGACAAGGCACAATTCAAGAAGGAAAAAGACTATTGGATGCGATCAGAAGACCAGCTTCGTGCACAACTAGAAGAGGCAAGAAGATGCAACAGAGAACATCAACAAGCAGACCTCGACAGGGAAAGATCGCAAGCAAGATTAGAGCAGGCCAGACTCCGAGCTCTGTTAGAATCAGCTCTAGATCGTGAAAACCGTGTCAGAGATATAGCCACCACTCGTCAGCAGCAATTGCAAGACCAAGACCAACGTCTCCAAGGTTTCAGGGCACAAATCCACGACCTGGCAGTCTTCACATCTCAAAGTTATGTAAACTGCCAAGGAATGGATTATGAAAGATTTACTGAGCATGCGCCCACTTTTGCTCGTCATCTAGCAATGGAGTTGGAAAGGATGTATCGTACGCTGGGAGGCCATCCAGGTCAAGCCCCACATTGAGCAGATAATCCAATATTTGACAACAAAAGTGGAAAGTGGGGCACGTTGTGAGATGTTAAGAATTGTATCTTTTATTTTGATTTAAGTGTGTGTTTTCAAGCCATTTTCTTAAAGTTTTCAAATGTAATTCCATCTTTGTGTAATAAATAAAAGTGATTGCCTTTGGTCTGAACTACGCAAGGTCCGATTCATGTAAGGCATGATACGTAGGCAATCTCTAAGATTCGACCACCACGATAAAAGATATATATAGTAAATAAAAGTGAATGACAATTTTCAATTTCAAGAAAGCTGGGACGACACAAGCAGCCGAGCAAATGCATAATAGAAAGGGATTATTTGTCTAGGAGCATTGCATCTCAACGTGTGATTATATATGTGTTAAACTCTCAAAACTAACAAGTTTGTTCATTTTCAGAATTCAAGCAGTTAGTTTCTCTAAAGAGTATACTGGCATATTATCACTATCACACAAGATCAAAAGGACCAATACCCGAAAGTATGTCTATCCCAGATGTTGACACAGGTATGGAGATAGAGGAGATGGATGTCGGGAAAATGAAAGAAGAGATGTTTAAGCTCAAGCAGCAAATGGCTGAGATGTACCAAGCTTGGTCTACAGGACAGTTACCCCCATCTTACCCAAATAACCCTGCTCCATCAATGACTCAAACTCAGGATAATATCACCACTGAATTATCCCCAAACTTCCCCATTTACCAGCACTACCGAGGCACCACCTCTCAGACACCACAGTCTCCACCTCCGAAACCCGTTCCATATTTTCCTCCACCTATGACTCCTGTTTTCGTAGCACCTCCCCCTGCTACATTCCACAAATCTCCTAGTGAGCCTACATTCTAGGCCCAGGACAACCAATATTACCCCCCGGAGCCCACCCTCAAAGTCTCCGAAATTCATTCAACCACTCCTCGTTTTGATCTCCCAACCGAAATTGACAAGCCAGCCAAAAATGTTGAGCAAGAAGAGATGTTCAGGAAGGTCAAGAGTCTAGAACAATCGTTCAGAGACATGGGAGGATTAGGTGGGCAAGTCAGTGTAGCCTACAAAGATTTGTGCTTGTTCCCAAACGTATAATTACCAGTTGGCTTCAAGATGCCCAAATTTGACTTATACAACAGGCACGGTGACCCAGTAGCCCACTTAAGGGGTTTCTGTAGCAAGATGCGAGGAGCTGGGGGAAAAGATGAATTATTAATGGCTTACTTCAGTCAAAGTCTAAGCGGATCAGCTTTGGAGTGGTATACACGCCAGGACCATGGGAGATGGTACACCTGGGATGACCTGGCACAGGCATTCGCATACCATTTCCAATACAATCTGGAAATCATCCCAGATAGATTATCTTTGACAAAATTTGAGAAGAAACATAATGAAAGTTTCAGAGAGTATGGTTTTCGGTGGAGAGAACAGGCAGCAAGAGTGGATCCTCCTATGAAGGAGAGTGAAATGGTAGACTACTTCCTCCAAGCCTTGGAACCGACTTACTATGCCCATTTGGTTTCAGCGGTTGGGAAATCATTCAACGAAGTAGTAAAGATGGGAGGTATGGTGGAAGAAGGCCTCAAGACAAATAAAATCATGAGCTATTCAGCAATTAAGGCAACTACTCAAGCTATTCAAGGTGGGGTAGGAGGAATCGGAAGAAAGAAGAGGGAGGAAGCAGCAGTAGTTGATTCAGGAATTTGGCCGGGACCCAGAGGTTCACCGCTTTACTATAATCAGCAACGACCTCGCCAATCAGCTTACCACCATGATTCATCCCAACACTACTATCACCCTTCAGAGCCTCATTTTTCCATTAACCATGCTCAAGCATACAATCAGCCACCTGTTCACACCAATTGGCGTGCTCCTGTCACACCAAATACTTACCCACGAGCCTATCCCGGACCAGGTTTCAGGCCTAGGCCAGCATTCAGGGGAGAAAGGGAACAGAAAAAGAAAACTTACACTCCATTGGGAGAGTCTTACACTAGTCTGTTCCACAGGCTGAGACAGCTAGACATGCTGAGACCAATACAATCCAAGCTACCCAATCCTCCTCCAAAGAATTTGGATTACACCATTAGCTGTGAATATTGCTCCGGTGCACCAGGCCATGATACGGAGAAGTGCTGGCATTTGAAAAATGCAATACAAGAGCTGATTGATACTAATAAAATCGAGGTTCAAACCCCCGAAGCCCCAAATATCAATAGAAATCCAATGCCAGCCCATCAAGAGGCTAATATGATAGAAATCATACAAACTGATGGGGAGACAAAGAAGCCGTCACAAACTGTCATGATGATCAAGTCTCATGAAACCAAGCCAGATAAGCAGTTAATAGAGGAGAAACCGGTGTCTAAGCAGAACAAAAATGGTGATGAACCATCTATGATAGTCGATGAGGGATCATCGAGCAAAGTTGCCGCAAAACAAGAAAGGCCGAAAGTGATAGTACCAGGGGTTGCTAACAAACCCATTGTATTCGTGGAAGGAGCCCGTACAGATCGGGTTATTATTGCACCTGTAATCCAGCTGCCGGTCATCAACAACAAAGCCATCCCATGGAACTACGAACGAGTGACTGTAATGTACAAGGGAAAAGAAATCAAGGAAGAAGTGTGTGAGGTGCAAGGCTTGACTCGTTCGGGAAGATGTTTTACTCCCGAAGAGCTGAGAAAAACTAAAAACAATCCAATGCCAACAAAGAGAGCTGTGACGGAAGAAGAGGCGGAGGAGTTTTTAAGAAAAATGAAACTCCATGATTATTCTGTTGTGGATCAATTAAAGAAGACCCCCGCTCAAATTTCATTGTTGTCATTACTGATCCATTCAGAGGAACACCGTCTGGCGTTGATGAAAATCCTGAATGAAGCTCATGTTCCTGAAAAGATCTCTGTAAATCATTTGGGAAAAATAGCCAACAGAATCTTTGAGACAAACAGAATTACATTTGCTGATGATGAATTACCTGTGGAAGGTACCGAGCACAACAGAGCTCTTTACCTCACCGTGAAATGTGAAAACTCCGTAGTAACCCGGGTATTGGTTGACAATGGGTCAAGTGCAAACATATGCCCTCTCTCCACTTTAAACAAATTAAAAATTAAAGAGGAGAGGATCCAGAAAAATAGTATCTGCGTACGGGGGTTTGACGGTGGAAGCAGAGATTCATTTGGCGACATAGTGTTGGAGTTAACTATAGGGCCAGTTGAATTCACAATGGAATTCCAAGTGTTGGACATAACTGTTTCTTACAACTTGTTGTTGGGTCGACCATGGATCCATGCTGCTAAAGCAGTCCCGTCAACACTACATCAGGCTGTCAAGTTTGAATGGGATCATCAAGAAGTAGTCGTGTATGGAGAAGAAAGTTTAAATGCTCACAGCAGTACCATTGTACCGGTCGAGGGAACAGAAAATGACCAGGGACCATGGGTATACCAAGTGACCGACACAGTGTCGATAGAGAAAATTCCAGAGGGGAAATATCTTCCAAATCCAAAGATATCCTCTGCATCAGTCATGGTAGCTTATGAAATGTTAAAAAATGGCTTTATACCCGGCAAAGGTCTGGGTTTATCTTTGCAAGGAATTATACAACCAGTATCTCTCCCCGAGAACTGGGGAACATTCGGTTTGGGGTTCATACCCACTGCCAATGACGTAATAAGGGCTAGGAAGCTGAAACACCAAGCATGGGTTCTTCAAAAACCAGTCTCACATCTGTCAAAGTCTTTTGTCAAGACCGGTGCTAAAAATCGCCCGATAACAACAATTCCTAAATCCCGGGTCAATCCTGAGAAGAAATTAATTGAAAGGTTCGAGAAATTATTTAGTGATGTGAACATGTTGGAAAGCGGAGAAGGGTGTAGCAACGCAGAAGTTCAATTCGTTGGGCCAGAAACAAAGCTCAATAATTGGAAAGCCACTCCTCTCCCAATTCGAAAGGAGTCTTGGTAGTTTTATTTTGATTTTCTTTCAGTTTGTTTGGGTTACTTCAGGGTTGTAATCCCAAAGCTTATCTTACAGTTTGTTTGAAGTGTGCAAACCTTGTTATCTTTCATCATCCAATAAAAAGCAGTTTCCTTTTTATTATCATTCCTAATAGCTTTCTTTTCTTTTTCTTCTTTCCTGTACAGTTCCTTTTACGCTGGCTCTAGTGATATGGCATGCATGAGGAATCCTCAGCCCAGTCTTAAAAATCAATCTGGTTCCGAAATATTAATTCAAGAAATATATTGTGATTATGAATCAGAATATGATGAAGATGAGGTTTTTGAAGAGATTAGTAAAGAGTTAATTCACTTTGAGGAAAAAATCAAACCTAACTTGAGTGATACCGAGGACATCAATATAGGGGACACGAGTAATATCCGAGAAACTAAAATAAGTGTCCATCTGGAACCAAAGATCCGAGAGGAGTTAATTAAAGCACTCATAGAATTCAAAGATGTTTTTGCATGGTCGTATGACGACATGCCGGGCCTGAGCACTGATTTAGTGGTTCACAAATTGCCCACCGATCCAACGGTGCCTCCTGTCAAGCAGAGGCTGAGAAAATTCAAGCCTGACATGAGTGTGAGAATTAAGGAAGAAATCACCAAACAATTGGAAGCAAAGGTCATTCGAGTCACTCGATATCCTGTTTGGTTGGCTAATATCGTTCCTGTACCAAAGAAAGACGGCAAAATTAGAGTATGCGTCGACTATCGCAATCTCAACAAAGCAAGTCCAAAGGATAATTTCCCATTACCCAATATCCATATTTTGATCGACAATTGTGCCAAGCATGATATAGGGTCTTTCGTGGATTGTTATGCCGGGTATCATCAAATTCTAATGGATGAAGAAGATGCAGAAAAGACGGCATTCATCACACCATGGGGAACTTATTGCTACCGGGTAATGCCATTCGGTTTAAAGAACGCCGGAGCAACCTATATGAGAGCAATGACCACAGTGTTTCATGATATGATACACAAGGAGATTGAGGTATACGTGGACGATGTGATCATAAAATCAAAGCATCAGGCCGACCACGTTGGGGATTTGAGGAAGTTCTTCTTAAGACTTCGCAGGTACAACCTCAAGCTTAACCCTGCCAAGTGCGCATTTGGAGTTCCGTCTGGAAAATTGTTGGGATTCATAGTCAGTCGACGAGGCATCGAGCTAGACCCATCAAAGATCAAAACCATCCAAGAACTGCCACCTCCAAGAAACAAAACTAAAGTAATGAGTTTGTTGGGAAGGTTAAATTACATCAGCAGGTTTATTGCTCAGCTCACAACAACCTGTGAGCCCATTTTCAAATTGTTAAAAAAGGATGTTGCGATCAAATGGACCGATGAGTGTCAAGAAGCGTTCGATAAAATAAAAGGGTACTTGTCGAACCCACCCGTGTTGGTCCCGCCAGAGCCAGGAAGACCTTTGATTCTTTACTTAACGGTTTTGGAAAATTCATTTGGTTGCGTATTGGGGCAACATGACCTCACTGGCAGAAAAGAACAGGCCATCTACTACCTTAGCAAGAAGTTCACAGCTTATGAGGTTAAGTATACTCATCTGGAAAAGACATGTTGCGCCCTAACATGGGTAGCTCAAAAATTGAAACACTATTTGTCATCCTACACTACTTACCTCATTTCTCGGTTGGATCCATTGAAATACATTTTTCAAAAGCCCATGCCAACGGGAAGACTGGCAAAGTGGCAGATATTACTCACAGAATTCGACATCATCTATGTGACTCGAACTGCAATGAAGGCTCAAGCACTGGCCGATCATTTAGCCGAAAACCCGGTCGATGAGGAATATGAGCCGTTGAAAACTTATTTTCCTGATGAAGAAACAATGCATATCGACGAGGTGAAGCAAATTGAAAAGCCTGGCTGGAAACTTTTCTTTGATGGAGCCGCCAACATGAAAGGAGTCGGAATAGGAGCTGTAATCATTTCTGAAACAGGGCATCACTATCCTGTTACGGCTCAATTACGATTTTATTGCACCAATAATATGGCTGAATATGAAGCTTGCATTTTGGGGTTAAGGCTAGCCGCCGATATGAGTATCCGAGAAATCTTAGTCATGGGAGATTCGGATCTTTTGGTACATCAAATTCAAGGAGAATGGGAAACCCGAGACTTGAAGCTCATACCATACCGACAATGTCTACATGATCTTTGTCAGCGGTTTCAATCAGTGGAATTCCAACATATTCCAAGAATCCATAATGAGGTTGCTGATGCATTGGCTACCCTGGCATCAATGTTGCACCATCCGGACAAAGCTTATGTAGATCCAATACATATTCAAGTCCACAATCAGCACGCTTATTGCAATATGGTTGAAGAAGAATTTGATGGAGAACCATGGTTCCACGACATCAAGGAGTATATCAGGATGGGGATATATCCTGCACAAGCCACAGGAGATCAAAAGAGGACCATTAGGCGATTGGCAAATGGATTCTTCTTAAGCGGAGGAGTTTTGTATAAAAGAACACCAGATCTTGGATTATTAAGATGCATAGATGCCAGACAAGCTGCAGCTGTCATGTCTGAAGTACATTCAGGAGTTTGCGGACCCCACATGAGTGGATATGTATTGGCAAAGAAAATCCTCCGAGCTGGTTACTATTGGCTTACCATGGAGCGAGATTGTATCAGTTTTGTGCGCAAGTGTCATCAATGCCAAATACACGGAGATTTGATTCATTCTCCACCATCCGAGTTGCACACAATGTCGGCACCATGGCCCTTCGTTGCCTGGGGCATGGATGTGATTGGACCAATTGAGCCGGCAGCATCCAATGGACACAGGTTCATTCTGGTAGCTATTGATTATTTTACCAAATGGGTTGAGGCCAAGACATTCAAATCAGTGACCAAGAAAGCTGTGGTCGATTTTGTCCACTCAAATATCATATGTCGATTCGGAATCCCGAAGGTGATCATCACAGATAACGGTGCTAATCTTAACAGCAACTTAATGAAGGAAGTATGTCAACAGTTTAAGATTACACATCGTAACTCTACCCCATATCGGCCCAAGGCGAATGGAGCAGTAGAAGCAGCCAACAAAAACATAAAGAAGATACTTCGGAAAATGGTAGAAGGTTCAAAACAATGGCATGAAAAATTACCATTTGCATTATTGGGATACCGCACTACTGTTCGCACTTCAGTAGGAGCAACTCCTTATTTGTTGGTATATGGCACTGAAGCAGTAATTCCTGCAGAAGTTGAGATTCCTTCCCTTCGGATCATCGCCGAAGCAAAGATTGATGATGATGAATGGGTCAAAACCCGTCTAGAACAGTTAAACTTGATTGATGAAAAACGATTGACCGCAGTATGCCATGGTCAATTATATCAAAGAAGAATAGAAAGAGCATACAACAAAAAGGTGCGTCCCCGGAAGTTTGAAGTAGGTCAGCATGTGCTGAAACGTATTTTTCCACATCAGGTTGAAGCAAAAGGCAAATTTGCCCCGAATTGGCAAGGACCATTCATTGTGACCAGAGTATTATCGAATGGTGCACTATGCTTAACAGACATTGAGGGCAAATGCATAGACATGGCGATCAATTCTGACGCGGTAAAGAGATATTATGCATAAAATTCTTGAATGTTTGTATTTAGCATTATTTCGAAGATTGGAATGACAAAGGCAATTTATTCTGCTATCCAAACACTATACCCTTTGTTTTCCCCCTTTGAGCCATACTTGTTTCTTTCTTACCCTCTCTTGGAATCAATGAAAATCAAATATGAAAAAAAAAAATCAAACCACTATTATTGTAGTGAACTACGTTTGACCTGATTCCTCAAAGAAGGATACGTAGGCGCCTCACGGCTCGGTCATAGGGTGCACAATATACATAATGTGCACAAAAGGTTATGTCAAGCAACCCCAATCACAAACTGGGGCAGAGAAACTGTATTGCAAATAAGAGAAAGATTCCAAGAGTTGTAATTTTTAACCCATACCAAAGCTATTTAACTTTTAATACCTTTTCCATTTCTAACCCCATACCAAAAAGACCTTTCGATCAATCTTAGAAAAATGCTGAGTCAAGCAAATGAAGATGGCTCATAACACTCGGGTACAAACAAGAAAAGAAAGTAAAAATGAGAGAGTCTTATAGGTGAAAACCCACACGGGCACCATAAGGCGACGGAAGTTGAGAGAAAAGTAAAATGAGAGAGTCTTATTGGTGAAAACCTTCGTGGGCACCATAAGGCGAAAAGGAAGTGAGAAGTGAACAAATGAGGAAAGTTTATCGGTGAAAACTCTTTAAGACGTTACAAGTCCAACAGGTCTGTGAAATGAAAAATGAAGTTGGGTTATGGAAATTTTGGCAAAAACAAAAATGAGACAATTGAAAGGAGATTGATTAAAAGACTGGGTTGATTAATCCGAAATGCATACCCTGATCATTGGTGCCAGTAACTCCAATCAGATAAGTTTTTATTCTTTCTCCAACAGTCATCCAAAATTGGATTTTTCTTTTCATTCTATAATTGTCGAAATCAACGTGTTTCGTCACTAATAATCTTACTTTTCTAAAAGCTTTGAGATAAGTTTTATTCCAAACAAATAAGAAGGAATGTCAAGGTATACTACCGAGATTCAAGGTTACAAAATACAGCCACGAAAGGTGGGAGATAAAAGATATGGGTGTAAGAAAGGTGAAATTAAAAAATGGATCAGCAAAGTCAGAAGGGACATATGATTACAGTTAAAAGGGTTTGAAGGAAAACATACAGAGGGGAATCCTATAGTCAAGGATCAATTACAAGGACAAAACAGTCTTTTCAACCATTCCAAGGCAACAAAGAGAAACGAAGAGAAGCATCACCATCGGCAAGAATACCCCAGTCAACCACCCTGCTTTAAACTAACGAAGTTTTCTTTGATTTAAAACAGGGGCAAATACAATATTTGTGTCAGGAAATACCTGGATGAAGAAAAGAAGAAGTCAGGCGTCCACCTGGAGAATGAGGATGAAGAATTAAAGAAATCAGGCGTCCACCTGGAGAATGAGGATGAAGAATTAAAAGAAGTCAGGCGTCCATCTGGAGAATGAGGATGAGAATTAAAGAAGTCAGGCGTCCACCTGGAGAATGAGGATGAGAAAAAGAAAAAGTCAGGCGTCCACCTGGAGAATGAGGACAAAGAAAAGAAGAAGTCAGGCGTCCACCTGGATAATGAGGATGAGAAAAGAAGAAGTCAGGCGTCCACCTGGAGAATGAGGATGAGAAAAAGAAGAAGTCAGGCGTCCACCTGGAGAATGAGGATGAGAATTGAAGAAGTCAGGCGTCCACCTGGATAATGAGGATGAGAAAAGAAGAAGTCAGGCGTCCACCTGGAGAATGAGGATGAGAAAAAGAAGAAGTCAGGCGTCCACCTGGAGAATGAGGATGAGAATTGAAGAAGTCAGGCGTCCACCTGGATAATGAGGATGAGAAAAGAAGAAGTCAGGCGTCCACCTGGAGAATGAGGATGAGAAAAAGAAGAAGTCAGGCGTCCACCTGGAGAATGAGGATGAGAAAAAGAAGAAGTCAGGCGTCCACCTGGAGAATGAGGATGAGAATTAAAGAAGTCAGGCGTCCACCTGGAGAATGAGGATGAAGAAAAGAAGAAGTCAGGCGTCCACCTGGAGAATGAGGATGAAGAATTAAAGAAGTTAGGCGTCCACCTGGAGAATGAGGATGAGAATTAAAAGAAGTCAGGCGTCCACCTGGAGAATGAGGATGAGAATTGAAGAACTCAGGCGTCCACCTGGAGAATGAGGACAAAGAATTGAAGAAGTCAGGCGTCCACCTGGATAATGAGGATGAAGAATTAAAGAAGTCAGGCGTCCACCTGGAGAATGAGGATGAGAATTGAAGAAGTCAGGCGTCCACCTGGAGAATGAGGACAAAGAAAAGAAGAAGTCAGGCGTCCACCTGGAGAATGAGGATGAAGAATTAAAGAAGTCAGGCGTCCACCTGGAGAATGAGGATAAGAATTAAAGAAGTCAGGCGTCCACCTGGAGAATGAGGATGAAGAATTGAAGAAGTCAGGCGTCCACCTGGAGAATGAGGATGAGAATTGAAGAAGTCAGGCGTCCACCTGGATAATGAGGATGAGAAAAGAAGAAGTCAGGCATCCACCTGGAGAATGAGGATGAGAAAAAGAAGAAGTCAGGCGTCCACCTGGAGAATGAGGATGAGAATTGAAGAAGTCAGGCGTCCACCTGGATAATGAGGATGAGAAAAGAAGAAGTCAGGCGTCCACCTGGAGAATGAGGATGAGAAAAAGAAGAAGTCAGGCGTCCACCTGGAGAATGAGGATGAGAATTGAAGAAGTCAGGCGTCCACCTGGATAATGAGGATGAGAAAAGAAGAAGTCAGGCGTCCACCTGGAGAATGAGGATGAGAAAAAGAAGAAGTCAGGCGTCCACCTGGAGAATGAGGATGAGAAAAAGAAGAAGTCAGGCGTCCACCTGGAGAATGAGGATGAGAATTAAAGAAGTCAGGCGTCCACCTGGAGAATGAGGATGAAGAAAAGAAGAAGTCAGGCGTCCACCTGGAGAATGAGGATGAAGAATTAAAGAAGTTAGGCGTCCACCTGGAGAATGAGGATGAGAATTAAAAGAAGTCAGGCGTCCACCTGGAGAATGAGGATGAGAATTGAAGAACTCAGGCGTCCACCTGGAGAATGAGGACAAAGAATTGAAGAAGTCAGGCGTCCACCTGGATAATGAGGATGAGAATTAAAGAAGTCAGGCGTCCACCTGGAGAATGAGGATGAGAATTGAAGAAGTCAGGCGTCCACCTGGAGAATGAGGACAAAGAAAAGAAGAAGTCAGGCGTCCACCTGGAGAATGAGGATGAAGAATTAAAGAAGTCAGGCGTCCACCTGGAGAATGAGGATAAGAATTAAAGAAGTCAGGCGTCCACCTGGAGAATGAGGATGAAGAATTGAAGAAGTCAGGCGTCCACCTGGAGAATGAGGATGAGAATTGAAGAAGTCAGGCGTCCACCTGGATAATGAGGATGAGAAAAGAAGAAGTCAGGCGTCCACCTGGAGAATGAGGATGAGAAAAAGAAGTCAGGCGTCCACCTGGAGAATGAGGATGAAGAATTAAAGAAGTCAGGCGTCCACCTGGAGAATGAGGATGAAGAAAAAAGAAGTCAGGCGTCCACCTGGAGAATGAGGATGAAGAAAGAAAAGAAGCAGTCAAGGCACCCACCTGAAGAACGAGGGAATGAAATTGAAGTGTTGAAATCAAAAGCCCGCTCATATGAAAAAGGAGCACACTTAGAATCAATAAAGCAGAGGAGTCCAACAGAATCCCCAGCAAGAAACAACAAGAGTCCCAAAAGAAAATACGGGACACAATGAAAAGGAATACGGAATAAGCCAAATGCCCAAGAGTCACCAAAATATCAAGACAACAAGAAACGCAAGGGCATGATCTAGATAAGATTTTTATAATTCCTGTACCATAATCTAGTTTAATTTTTGTATTTCCTTTAAAGTAAGGTGTAATAAGGAGGTCAGCAAGCAGTAAAAACAGCACAAAGCAGCAGTAACATCACAGTCCCATGGTAGTCCCAGCTACCCAAAATTCCCGAACTACATTGACCTGATTCCTTTATAGCCAAGGATATGTAGGAAACCTTTGAAGCAGAGGTTCGGTCAAATCTTTCTAAAAATGCTTCCCACGGAGTATTCGAACGGGCAAAAATCGCTCGTATCCGCTCACTTTATCTTTGCACGAAAACTCTTCGAGTTTCCGCACAAAGAGGGGCAGCTGTGAGCACGTGATTTTTGCCTTACGAAAACTACTCCAAAATAAAATCAAAAAATAAAATAAATTTCTTTTACTGTGTAATTTTTGAATTTGCGTGGTGTTAAATATTTGTGTTATGACCATAAATGTTTACTTTGTCATAAATAAAATGAAAAATAAAATAAAATACATGTTGCATGCATATAGGATTTAATTATGCATTTAAAAGATAATTTAAATAAAATCACAAAAATATGCAATAGTTCTATTTTAAATATTCCACTATGTGATTGATGTTTTGTCTATGTGTTAAATAATTGTTATAGAATAATTAATATATTTTTTGCGAAGTTAGATTTATTTTATAATTAAAAATTTAAATTAGAAAAAATGAAAAAAAAAACAATAATACATATACACAAAATCGGACCTGGATTAAAATCCAGGCCCAAATCGAATTAATTTCCCCCTCACAGCCCAATCCAAACCAACCTGTCCGGTCCAACTCATGAGTAAATCCAAACGACGACGTTTGGTCACACTTCATCAAGGACCGTTGGATTAAATCAATCCAACGGCTGATATCCCCTACCCTTACCCGCAACCCGTTACCCGACCCATTGACCTGATTCAGTGCGACCCCAACGTTAAACCAAACGACGTCGTTTGGTTAAGTAAGTTGATCCTGGCCCTTCATTCTATCTAATCCAACGGACAATATCAATCCACCCCACCCCTATATAAGTCCCAAGCCCTACCCCGGCCCCAAACTAAGCACCCCCCCTCCTACACTGTTCATCATCATCCCCCAAACCCCCACTCCTAACCCTAGCCGCCCTTGGATCCCACCGCCTGAACCCGGCGGCATCAACGCCGCCGGTCACCAAAATAACACCCTAGAACCCCCTGAACATCCTCTACACGAATCTGACATTAGTTTCCTTCGAATCAGGCCCCAACTCTTCGAATCTTAAATCGAAGGTTGGCCTGAAAACCTGATCTTCTCCGATGGCTTCCAAAATAACACCACAACTTCCCCTAGATACCCTCATCACGGATCTGTTAGTTGCATGGTTCGAATCATACTGGAACTACTCGAATCTTCATTTGAAGATTCGAGTACAACCTGACATTATCCCAACCTACTTCAAACTCACACCAGTTACCCCCCAGACCTCCCTCGTTCCTAGAACATCTTTGGTTTCCCTCGAATCTAACCAGAAATGAGTAAATCCCAAATCGAACTTTCAAGAACCCTAAAAATACCAGACTTTTGGATTCTGTCCAGATTGAATAAAGATTGAGGTTTAATCGACCTTAGTCGAAGTATTTTCAGTGGAAAATACTTCGACTAAGGTCTGTTTGATTTCAAACAAAATCCAAATCCAAGTCGAGTTGAGTTCAGTTGAATTTAAAGGTTCAGAGGTAATTTCTGTTTCTTATGTGCATTCTATGTGTATTCTATGTTCGTTTCATTAGTTTGTTTAATTTTTCATAATTTTCTAGTCAAATTTTTGTTATACTGTCCCCTACCCGTCAACTTGATTCTAAATGTGAATTGTTTCTGTTGATTGTGATTATGTACAATGTGTGTAATCGACTCGACTAAGTTCGTCGATTAGTTATATCATAAATCCTGCTTCTGAAAATGTTGACTGAAATAACCTGTTTTGGATGGATTATTTTGCTATAATCAGTTAATTAGTTATTGTTAATCAGTTGGTTCTTGTTTAATAAATCCATCAAATGGACGTTATATGTGTGTTGTTTTCTGAACATTAAGTTCAGAACATTGTCAATATATTGACAATGCTCCTGTTTGTTTGATCTTAGTTCAAAAGCTGAGTTCAGTTGAATTATTAGGCTGAATTCAGTATAATGTTGTTATGATATTAGGTTTAATTTCAATTTCACAAATGTTGGTTAGATACCATTGTGTTAGAAAAGTGCATTCTCAGTCAAGATTCAGTCCAGAACTTGATAGGATTGATTATAGCTATTTAATTCAGAAGGATAATCGATTCTGAACAATTTTTAAAAATATGTTTTTTTATCAGATTCTGATTTCCTTGAGGATTTCAGTTTTATTTTAGAATGAAACAGTAGGGTAATGTGATAGTGTGCTTTCAATAATATAGTGGCTATAATTTAAGTAATAATGGGGAACAAAGGATAATGGGGCTGCTGAAAAAAAACAGGATAAATAGCACATAGTTTTAAATTATTCAAAAGTAGTTTTAATGGAAAAACTTTCTGATTTTTAAAGGAGAAAAGGGTCCATCCAGCACTAAATTGTATAGGACCAGCCCTGTATAAATACAGGGAGCTGGACAGACTTTAGAGGGCAGATTTTAAGAGATTTTGGAAGAAGAAAAATCTGATTTAGGAGAAGAGGAGAAAAATCTGATTGAGAGTTTTCAGTTAGACAGAGAAGAGAGTTTAGAGAGACTTCATAACAGATTTTGAAAGAGAATTTAAGAAAAATACACCTAGAGTGAGATAAAAGAGAAAAACCCAGCAAAAAAAATCAGATTCTTCTTGGAATCTGAAGAGGAAGAGGAAAAAGAAAAACAGAAACAGATATAGAAACAGAAAAGAAAATCAGAAACATACTTTTCTTTGGATCTGTCCGGGTCTATTTGTTTGATATTACTTGGATTAAATCTGAAAGTTTTCCCAAAAATCCTGTTACTGTGCATCTGGGCTCCTCGGATCCTATTCTTGTTCAGACTTGCTGTGTTATCGGTACATTCTACTGATTTTGTTATTGCTGCTACTGCTGAAATTTACTCCTTCTACCTTCATTTTCAGGTACATGTCTTTTAAATTTTAAGTTGGAAAGAGATTCAACATGACTCATCAATGAAGCTTGAATTGAAATTCTGTTTTCCATTTGTCCAAGTTCATCAGTTTAAATTTCATTTTTTGTTTCATGTTAGTTAATTAGTAGTGAATTCAATTTGATAGCTATGAGCTAATTGTCTTACTTTGAAAGTTCGTATAAAGCTTTGTAATAATGTTAGCCCTTCATCTCATTAGTTTAATCATATTTGAACTGTCAAGGTAGGAAACATGACATAAAGATTGGCCATTAACTAGGCCTTGTGGCGTTGTTAGAATAGAGTGAAAATATCAAAACCATATTGCTAGTTTATTCTTATACTTGATTTAGTTATGGATGGAATGATATAAGTTGTACGTTCTTATGTGGTATGATAATAGGTATTTATAGAACCATTAGTGGATGGTGAGTTGAGTTGTTATAGCTCATTATGATGTTAAAATGCTATGAATGTTTCAAGACATACAAATACGTTGCATGTAAGGCAATGTTGTCAATCAATTTGTATAATAATTCTTTTCTTATCAACTTGATGCCTATTCACCCTCATAAATAAATTAACCAAACAATTAGGCCAATTAGATCAAAAGCAAGTATATGAGAATAAAATGAGGTGTACAAGCATAAATTACAATACTTATATCAATGGTAAGTAGAAATAGAATTTGCACTAAATAAGAAATAAATAAAAATTGTTCAAAAATACTTCTTCCCTTCATAAATCATTTTGTGAGTTTCATATGTCCCTCATTCTTTGGTATATGTATATATGTTGTATTTGTGAAGAATAGTATTAATCATGTTCTTATTCTTTATTTTGAATTTGAATAGTCTTGGATGAACATAAATTATACGCGGAAATTCTAATCGACGGGCAACATTTAATAAATTGTGGATTCTTTTTCAAGAATTAAAAGGTATCTTAAATGGAGATTTCTCGTGATATAATAAACATTTTGTGGAAATTCCATAATACCATTACAGTATTTTGCGCAATTAGGGATGCGTTCGCGTACCCTGATTATATTTAAAAGCAAATTCGGATTATGCGTACGCGCAATTTTGAGCGAATATTTTAAAGTATTTCTCCGCGGATGTCAAAATTATTTCATATAACCCGAGATGTGTAGTTCATTGTCCAAATAAAAGGATGATGATGTTCCGGATTTTATTTTTAATTTTCGAATATATATATTTTTATATATAACATGGACAATTTTATTGTGTACACGTACGCGTGGCACAATCCCTGGTACTTATAAAAAATATATAATACGAATATACGTACGCGTAATTCGTCCATATAATTGTAAACAATAAGTAAAAAGCGGTAGTAAAATCATGCAATAAAAACGTATTTAGTAAAAATCAAGATAATTAAGCCAATAATAAAAACAGTTAAGCGACCGTGCTAGAACCACGGAATTCGGAAATGCCTAACACCTTCTTCCGGATTAACAGAATTCCTTACTCAGGATTTCTGGTTCGCAGAATAATAAACAGAGTCATATTCTCCTCGATTCAGGGATTAAAATTGGTGACTTGGGACGCCTTAAAATTCCCAGGTGGCGACTCTGAAATAATTAAATAAATCCCGTTTCGACTGTCATTTAATTGGAGAAAACTCCCCACGCGCCCCGCGGGCGCGGTAAAAAGGAGGTGCGACAATGGGATGGTATGGTGTGATCGAACGGGGCCCCAGGGGCCTCGGGTGAGTTTTGGATGTGCGGAAGGAGTTTGAACACACCAGATTTTCTGGTGTTTTTTGGCAGCAGTTGCAGGTCTCGCAAATGTGAGAAATAGTTCGCATTTGCGAGTGAGTTTTCGCATTTGCGAAGGAGCCTGGCCTGAGGCAGAGTTCGCATTTGCGACAATTTGATCGCATTTGCAACCTCAGCAGGGTTTGCGTTTGAGAGCTCTTGGTCGCATTTGCGACCTTGGCAGAGCAGGCCCATGTTCGCAATTGCGATGGGTTTGTCGAATTTTCGACCGTCGCATTTGCGAACCAGGTGTCGCAAATGCAACATTTGAGGCCTGTGCACAACTATTAATTTCGAGACATAGACCTTTTAGCTCATTTTCCTTCATACTCTTAGGTGATTTTTGGAGCTTTTGGAAGAAGGTTTTTACCTAGCACTTTTAGGTAAGTAATTTCGACACAACATGAGTTAAATACATAGATTATGGGTAGATTAACATGTGAAAATTAGGGAAAATAAAGGGTTTTAGATGAAAAACCTAGAATTTGGTAAAATCAAGATTTAACCACAAAATTTGTTAGGGAATGGAGTAAAGATCATATATTCTTGATCCTTAGGTTATGGGTAACAATTTTCTTCAAAAATTTTCGGAATCCGGGCACGTGGGCCCGGGGATGAATTTTGGGAACCTTGCATTTAGGGTGGGGAAATTTGTTTAATAATTAGAATATGAACCTTTGAGCATGTATTGACTAGTTCTTACCCTATTTGAATAGTTTTGGACCGTTCGGTTCCAAATTGGAGGTTTGAGCGCGTTCTTGAATCAGAATATAGGCTTCGGAGCGAGTTGAGTCTTCTTTCTAACCTTGTAAGAGGGACTTGTCCCCATAGGTGAGTTAATTGGTGATGTGCTCCTATTTGTGGGGGCTACGTATGCACGAGGTGACGAAAGTCCGTGGGTAGCTACTATTATGCTAATGTCTGGGTAGTCTAGGACTCAAAAGCATGCTATACTTGGAATATTTGTAACCTCGTTGACAGTTTGAATTGATTAAATCATATCGGATTAGTAAATGAACTTCTAAAAAAATTTAAACTTCATTTTATTAAATTATTAATAGAGAATTGGATTTCTTTGGATAATTGTTCCATGTTAACTCCTAGGTTGACTGTCTCTGTGTGTGTTTAATTTAGAACGGGCCAAACGCCTCGGTAGATTAAATAGATGCATCTATAGTTCACGCCATTCGACCTTCTGGCAGTGCACAGTTTAAATATTTTTGGATCAGGCTGTACGTCCTCGACATGATTTGTGCATGCTTGTATTGCTTGCCTGGAGATTTAATGATATTGATATTTGCCCTCCCCGACTTGAGATAATTGTTAATTAATAGATTATAAATCCGGAGACTTTTAATATAAAAAAGGGAACTTTTACTTGTTCGTGACTTATTTGAAATTTCTGTCGTTCTTAATAAATCCATGACTACTCGCATTAAATATATATATATATATATATATATATATATATATATATATATATATATATATATATATATATATATATATATATATATATATATATATATATATATATATATATATATATGGACCACTAGTAAATGTCAAAGTTGACCTGTCGTCTCTACTTCTTCGAGATTAGATGGGATACCCATTGGGTACACATTGTTTTCGTACTCATACTACACTTGCTATGCATTTTTGTTGCATAGGTTTATGTGTGGCTAGTGGCATAGCGGCATGGTTGATACGGGACTCGGGTGAGTTGAATTTATCAAGTCGACCATAGCCAACAGAGTCTCTTTCAGAGTAGTGTACTGTATTTTCATTTCTGTCTACTTGTATTCCGGACAGTTACTGTATTTTATTTCATTCCTAGTAAATGCTCATGCACTTGTGACACCGGGTTCTAGGATGATTATGGGGTATCTTGTATTATTTTCTTAACATTTATATTTGACTTAAAGTGATTATCCTTTACTAGTAAAATGGAAGGAAAATCATAGTTTTCAAAATTATTAAAATGAGAATTTAATTAAGTAGCTTAGTTGGCTTGCCTGACAGCGGTGTTTAGCGCCATCACGACCCTTAGTGGATTTTGGGTCATCACAACATGGTATCAGAGCACTAGGTTCACTTAGGTCTCACGTGTCATGAGCAAGTCTAGTAGAGTTTTGCGGATCGGTACAGAGACGTCTGTACTTATCTTCGAGAGGCTACAGGGCTGTTAGGAGTACTTCCCTTCTTGATTCCTCATCGTGCGGTTTGATTCCTTTGAGGCTTATGCCTTTGTTTCTTTCCTACTCAATCTTATGCGATGTGAAGCGCTTGTTATAAATCGAGAATTAAAGAATTGTAATGGTACTACAGATGTGTTGCGGGATGTTTCTCCCGATATAGTTGGTTGGGCTATTGTCGTCACCTTGCGGAAGGATTTTTCTATCATTTCGGCTCGGTAGTTGTGCTTCTAAGAGCTTGGAGGCTATGCACAGGTAGCTATGATGCTCACGATTGGTTATCGCACAATATTGACTTGATAGTAGGATACTTGCCTATGTGTTGGGACAGTGAATGATTTGAAAGGAAGCCTACTCGGTGCATGATTCAGACATCTGATATTTCATGTCCGGCGGAGGAAAAGCAATTGGCCTAGGGATGTCCAGATTTGGAGTGTTGGAGTGACAAGACTTGGTGATTTCAAGTGTGATGGGATTTTCATCTGCGACGTGGTGTCGTCGTCCGTGATTGAATATTTTAAGTTCGTCGGTGTTATGGTTTTCTTCAATCTGCCTTTGGGGCAGGGTATTATGGAATAATATTGGAGAAATGACTGTCAAAGATCGCGGGGTACGGTGGTTCAGGATTGAATCGGTATTTGTAATTTTGATGGCTCGAGAAAGATGATCTTCGGAAAGATTTAAAGTTAGTAGCTATTGTAGGTTCAAGTGCTATGAAGATATTTTATTTAAGGTAACAACTGAGCAGCAAAGGATGAGGAAAGACATGTGGGGAGTGTCAGGCGGTGGCTAAAATTTCTAGAAGGCAGGTATAAGAGGCAAAGGTCGAGTAGTCGATTAAAGGGGTGAGTTCTGCCAAAGTGGGAGAGTGGCGGAGTTGCATATGGGCTTGGTGGTAGGATGACTACGCACTTTAAGGAGAGTTTGGAATGGTTTGGGAATTTTAGTGATGGGTGATTGGGGTCTATGGATTTAAGCTGAAGTATGGGCTATTATGCGGCAGAAGATTTGGTACAATGGAAAGGAGCTGCTTGAAATGAAGAAGGATACGACATAACTTTGAATTGGAAGGATGTTACCGCACCTTTAATTGATGTCCACGACGGGTGAATGGACCTGTGCAGCTAGAGAGTGAGCTCGGAATCGGGATGGGTTATTAATATCGTAGTGATTGTACCCCCTACAGCAGCATTGGAAGATGTTGGCACGTAAATTCCCCAGGTGGGTTATCTCCAGTAGCAGACCGGCGGTCGCATGGTTGGCGAATCTTCTGCAAAGAATTCTATGGGTTATACAGCAAAGAGATCGGTCGTGCGGATGTGGTTGATGATTCAGAGTACAAAAGGGGTTTTACAGAAAGATTCCGAGAATTTTGGCGGTTGATTGCACAAGATTATGTCAATAAGAAATAAAGAATCCTGGTGAATGGCAGAGTTGTGTGATAGTGGCTTCAAGCTAAGTGGGAGAGTCTCACCGCCTATCTTTAGGTTGCATGGTTAACTACTTGTGAGGTTTCTAGATGTTAGCATATTGATGGGTTATTTCAGCTGCGGGAAAAGAACATAAGTGGTAATTTGAGCAAAGGAATTGTTAAAGGTATGCTATGGTTGGCCTTATTGGCTCATGTTCATACTTGGGGAAAGATTCAGGATTTATGCCTTGTATAGATGCAGGTTCCAAGGGATGTGATTCTGCCGGGTGCTTCGTCGTGAAGGTATTCATGTGCTAGAAGATTCATGGAGTTGATTACATTTGGGGCCAAGTCAGAGCGGGTGGCTCTCAACAACGATCCTAGTGGATTCAAAGGGGTAAAGTGTGGTGCCTAATAATTTCAAGCCTATAGGTACGGTTAAGAATCAAGCTTTGTAGCAGCTTATGATAAGAGGCCCAGAATGTTCTATGATGTTTTGACTTGCAGTATAGCATTTGGGAGATATGAAATGGTTTGTAGGTTCTGAGATAGCATGGTCTCATGATTCAAAGTCACTCGGGATGAGTGCGGATGGAGCGTGTTATGTGTTGGATGGATTTATTATTATTTCTAAGGCAATCAAGATAAATTGGAAGAAGATAGATTGGTTAGCCATAGTTGAATTGGCAGATTGGTGGTAGTGATCAGTTTCTTCAGTGTGATCAAGTTATGCAAGTGATTTGTGACGGTACGTGGTAAGCTTGTCGGCCACCGTGACTGATGTTATTCAGAAGTATTCTACTGTTATGTCCTGTTATGTGTAGGCGGATCCCGAAAGGGCTATGGTGGGTTAGACCGCTACTTAGAGATTTGCATATTCTACGGTTATGAGAATTCACCTGTGTGTTGCTATGGTTCTACTGAAGTGAGTTAAGTGAAAAGTTTTTATATGATGAAGTGTTAAACTGTTAGTGGTTTCGGAGTTATGATGAAAAATTGTGTTCTATCGTATATTGGCATGTTGGGTGCAGTGAGTGGTATGGAATTTGAAGTGAGGATCAAGGTTGCAGTTTGGCGTTGACAAGGATGTCACGAGCTCGGATGAGTAGGAAAGGAGTTTCGATGTTTAAAATAAGTTGGTATTGTCTTCAGCGTCACCTTAGATCATTGTTCTGTGAAAAAGGCTTTGCATCCTGGTTAGGATTCTTGATCGCTTTTCAGTGTTAGCGCGACTGATGGTTTGGACGTACAAACCTATTATCTGTTGTGGAAGGTTGTGGGAGCGTGCCCCACGGGAAGGTTGTATAAGTGTGGCATGTAGCCACTTGATTGATTGAAGAGTTAAACCAAGCATGAAGATTGTAGTGATGTCGTTAAATTGAGAATTGATGCCTGGAGGGCACTCGGTTATTGGGTTGTGGATTGTAGAAGACTACTCCGATTATGATGGTTGTTCTTGTGTATTATGAGAAAAGGGGTGTGATTATGGACCTTTGAAAGGTTATTAGCCTAGTCAGTGCGATTAGAATCAGCTTGAGACCTGTGGATAGATTTAAATGTGAATATGGGCTCTATATCAGGCTAGATATGTTCATTTCAGCAATGCGCTCCTTATGGAAGAGTAGTCATGGTATTATCTCATCGACAGCTATTTCATGTAATGATATATTACGTCGTGTGAGTTGTGAGACGGCTTGGTGAATTTTTTATGTGTTGAGGTTCCGCGTAGAGATGATGTTATATGAGCAGAATGGCTCTTGAGATTCAGATCGTATATCGCACCTCAGTTGTGCTTGAGTTTGTAGCTTATAATGCTATATGTCTCCCCAGGGATGGTAGTATGAACTTAGCGTGCTTGTGACCGATATTCGGTATTTTGTTGTAATGAGCAATCTAGCTCGGTGTGTAACTCCTTATGTGAATTTTATGTGTGGATCAGTGGCACGCCGCCATGGGTATGTTATTTGGATCGGGTTGCACGCTGCAATAGTGTGATGTTGAGTATAGTTTTCTATATGCTATTTTTGTATGCCTGTTTCCTATTTTCTAAGGAAAGTCCATATTATTGTGTGAGTTGAGTAGTTCCTTCCAGAGTTTGTTTCCCTTTGTATCACGTTCGAATTGATAGCCTATTGGCGCATTGTGGCATCATATGAGGCTTTTAATCATGTTCGGGGTGGCTTATTGCCTGAGTAGTTCGTACTAGGTGAGACGAGGTTATTGGATCTAGGAACAGTGCAGTCGGATTATATGGCGTATATTAAAGAGCAAAGACCATTATTTGGTTCAGAATGAGGTGATGGCTCTTGTCAGGAGTATAGTTCCAATGAATTGTTAATTCGACAGTTGGCTATGAATTTCTACACATCTCTTCCATCTTGGCGATATTGTAAAAGTTAGAGCAAGACCTATGTAGGTCATGAGGTGCAATGGGAGCATCAGATTCGTGGAATTTCGACTAATTTGATCAGAGAATGTTATTGTGGTCCTGTGAGTAAAGTGGTGCAAGGTGTGAATTCAGCTAAGGCATGCAGTCATGTTTTGGTGCAGCGGGTAGTTATTGATACGGTGAGCGTCTGTTGGAACAAGCCTGGCAGGGAATTCCGGATATAGGAATTGGGCTCTAAGGCTTATTTGATTAAGCGAAAAAGGATATCTTCAGATTGATCGAACGAGGGTGCCCAGCTGAGTTGTGGTAGCAAGGGTAGGTGCTCGGGGTATTAAACAGTGATTTCGGACAACCCCAACACAGTTCTTAGCACGTTCGAGGACGAACGTATGTTTAAGTGGGAGAGAATGTAACGACCCAACCGGTCGTTTTGAGCTCTAGCACATCGTTCAGCAGTTTGAGGCCATGAGCAGCTTCACATCAGGTATTATGACTTGTACGTACGGTCGAAATTGAATTCCAAAAAATTCGAAGTTGATTTGGAAAGAGAATTCTCATTTCGGAAGCTTTAAGTTGAAAGAATTGACTAAGGTTGGATTTTTGAGTAAACGACCTTAGAATCGGGATTTGAAGGTTCCAGCAGGTTCGTATGATGATTTTGGACTTGGGGGTATGTCTGGACTGGGTTTTGGAAGACCCGGGAACGTTTCGGCGCCTATTATGGAATTTAGCATTTTGGAAGATATTTCATAAGTTTGGGTTGAAGTGCATTTCAGTGTTATCGATGTCCGTTTGGTATTCCGAGTCTGGGAATAGCTCCGAATGGTGATTCTGGTATTGGGAGCATGATTGGAAGTGAATTCAGAGGCTCGTAGGTCATTTTGAAGTCATTTGGCAAAAGATAGAAATTTGAAGGTTTTGGGAAGTTGGACCGAGAGTTGACTTTTTGATATCGGGGTCGGATTTCGTTTCCGTGAGTTAGAGTAGGTTTGTAATGTCAAATATGACTTGTGTGCAAAATTTGTGGTCAATCAGACGTAATTTGATAGGTTTAAGCACTAAAAGTAGAAGTTTGAAATCTTAAAGTTCATTAAGCTTGATTTGGAGTGCGATTCATGGTTTTAACGTTCTTTTGATGTGGTTTGAGGATTCGAGCGATCCGAGTTATGTTATGGGACGGTATGGTCTGATCGGACGGGGCCCCGGGGGCCTCGGGTGAGTTTCAAATGTGCGGAAGGAGTTGGAACACACCAAATTTTCTGGTGTTTTTGGCAGCAGTTGCAGGTCTCGCAAATGCGAGAAATAGTTCGCATTTGCGAGCAGGTCTTCGCATTTGCGAAGGAGCCTTTCATGAGGCAGAGTTCGCATTTGCGACAATTTGATCGCATTTGCGACCTTAGCAGGGTTCGCATTTGCGAGCTCTTGGTCGCATTTGTGACCTTGGTAGGGGAGGCCCATGTTCGCAATTGCGATGGGTTTGTCGCATTTGCAAACTAGGTGTCGCAAATGCGACATCTGAGGCTTGTGCACAACTATTAATTTCGAGACTTAGACCCTTTAGCTCATTTTCCTTCATCCTCTTAGGCGATTTTTAGAGCTTTTGGAAGAAGGTTTTCACCTAGCACTTTGAGGTAAGTAATTTCTACACAACATGAGTTAAATACATAGATTATGGGTAGATTAACATATGAAAAATAGGGAAAATCAAGGGTTTTAGATGAAAATCAATGTTAAGAAAATAATACAAGATACCCTATAATCATCCCAGAACCCAGTGTCACAAGTGCATGAGCATTTACTAGGAATGAAATAAAATACAATAACTATCCAGAATACAAGTGGACAGAAATGAAAATACAATACACTACTCTGAAGGAGACTCTACTGGCTACGGTCGTCTTGATAAATTCAACTCACCTAAGTCTCTGTATCAACCATGCCGCTGTGCCACTAGCCACACATAAACCTATGCAACAAAAATGCACAACAAGTGTAGTATGAGTACGAAAATAACGTATACCCAATGAGTATCCCGTCTAATCTCGAAGAAGTAGAGACGAGAGGTCGACTTTGACATTTACTATGGTCCAATAGTAATATATATATATATATAATGCGAGTAGTCATTGATTTATTAAGAACGATAGAAATTTCAAATAAGTCACGAACAGGTAAAAGTTCCCTTTTTTATATTAAAAGTCTCTGAATTTAAAATATATTGATTAACAATTATCTCAAGTCGGGGAGAGCAAATATCAATATCAATAAATCTCCAGGCAAGCAATACAACATGCGCAAATCATGCCGAGGACGTACGGCCCGATCCAACAATATTTAAACTGTACACTACCAGAGGGTCGACTGGCGCGAACCATAGATGCATCTATTTAATCCACCGAGGCGTTCAGAAATTAAACACACAGACAGTCAACCAAGGAGTCATCATGGAACAATTATCCAAAGAAAGCCAATTCTCTTTTAAAAATTTAAGAAAATGAAGTTTAAATCTTTTTAGAAGTTCATTTACTAATCCGATATGATTTAAGAAATTCAAACTGTCAACGAGGTTACAAATATTCCAAGTACAGCATGCTTTTGGATCCTAGACTACCCGGACATTAGCATAATAGTAGCTATGCACGGACTCTCGTCACCTCGTGCGTACGTATCCCCCACAAATAGGAGCACATAAGCAATTAACTCACCTATGGGGATAATTCCCTCTTACAAGGTTAGAAAGGAGACTCAACTCGCTCCGAAGCCTATATTCTGTTTCAAGAACGTGCTCAAACCTCCAATTTTGAGCCGAACGATCCAAAACTATTCAAATAGGGTAAGAACTAGTCAATACATGCTCAAAAGTTCATATTCTAATTATTAAACAAATTTCCCAACCCTAAATGCAAGGTTCCTAAAATTCATCCCCGGGCCCACTTGCCCGGATTCCGGAAATTTTGAAGAAAATTGTTACCCATAACCTAAGGATCAAGAATATATGATCTTTACTCCATTCCCTAACAAATTTCGTGGTTAAATCTTGTTTTTACCAAATTCTAGGTTTTTCATCTAAAACCCTTGATTTTCCCTAATTTTCACATGTTAATCTACCCATAATCTATGTATTTAACTCATGTTGTGTAGAAATTACTTACCTCAAAGTGGTAGGTGAAAACCTTCTTCCAAAAGCTCTAAAAATCGCCTAAGAGGATGAAGGAAAATGAGCTAAAGGCTCTAAAAAGGCATGTTTTCACATTCTAAACACATGTATGGTTCAGGTAATGGAAGCAAGGGAGAGGTTTGAACAACTTGCATATATATATATATATATGTATGTAAAGAAAATATATATATATAAATATGTAAAGAAAAGGAAGTTCATTAAAACACATAGGAATTGGGACAGAGGGGTACTAGGTTGGTTAGCCTACAAAATCATACCCATGCAATGACCGGTAATCACTCCTCAATGAGGGGCTACATGTGATATTAGCGCGCAATCATCATATCGTTATTATCCAATTCCCTCCCCTTGGTCATAACCTAAAGCGTTCTAGCAACTTTAAAAGATATCCTATGCGTGCACTACCCGTCCCTTCCTTGTGGCCCTTAGGTATTTAGGACCTCTAATTTGGGTAGTTCTAGACTATCCTAAGGTACTTAAAGGAGAAAAGTCTAGGCGACAACCAAAAACAATTAGGACTGGACCAATGATGGAACAATTAGAGGCTCAAGTTTTTACCTCCACAAATAGAGCAAGCAAGTGCACGTCTTAAACACAGTTTTAGGTATTTAAGAGAAGCTCTAGAACAGGATATCTTGGTGAGTAGAGAATATGCAGTATTGAGTTAGGATTAAAGTGTCAAAGACCTATTCAATTTGCCTACTGATTTTAGACTTGTGGAATATGAGCAGTCACAAATAACAAAGCATGGCTTTACAGTTTGCAGGATTTTTAATCGCCCTATAAGCTTGCTTATGCGTGTAATAGTGATGTCCTATGAGCATGGTATCAAATCATTGATCAGGAATGTAGTAAACCAGTAAACAATTTCAAAGCAGGAAATTTTGGATCCTATTGGCATGCTTTCTAGTAACATTAATTAACACGGCGTTGAAGACGATTAAAGAAACGAATAGGTTGGTTAATCTGATTCAGAACTTACAGGCGTGAGTTAAAGTTAAACTGATTTTAAGTCTAACTGATTTTTAGATCCTATAGACATGATTTCTACAATTAAGGCTGATTTCAGAACTATAGGCATGACTTCTAATTAGGTGAGCTAGAGCAAGCTGAATTTATTTGAACCAAAGCAAAATCCTATAGGCATGTTATCTAATAAAACACATTTGAACCCTATAGGCACATTATCTATCAAAACACATTTTGGGCCCTATAGGCATGTTATCTAATAAGACACATTTGAACCAAATGAACCCTATGCATGTTATCTACCCAACTTTACCCACAATATACAACTACCCTCCCTTTTCACTAGTCACCCCAATATCTGTTTACGATTAATTATTACAGACCAATGATTGAATAATTACATAAATAGAACAGAAATTAAGATATAAGGGGTTTGAAGTAGGCCCAAAGTGATTTCCTAGCCTTCAGTAGTCTCAAATGCCCAAAGTTTCATAGCGAATTTCATGTCTAGGTGTGTCAGAGTTCCCTAAGGACCTCAAGGATTCCGGGCAGTGCTCACACCTAGACCTTTCTCAAATAAGGACTGATTTATGTGCAGTATGGGAGTGCCAGCCCTGATATGCTAGAGTTCAGAGAGATATCAAGGGTCTTTAAGCAGTACACATACTAGAGGGGCAGGACTTAGTAATCTAAGAGTAAGTGAGAGTGCATAATCGTTTGAAAGAGTTTGATAAACATCATAAAGAAAGGTCTTAGGAGCGAAAGAATTTCAGAAAACTAGTACTGATTTAGTCAGAAAACAGTTTGAGGAAAGTATGAAAAACAATTTGCAATCAGAACACAAGTCATAGAATAAACAGATTTAGAAAATATTTTAGCAAACGACTTCCACACAAGGAAAAAGGGGTGGGAACATAGAGAATACACCTTAATGGAGCACATAAACAACAGGGTGCATAGAGTTCTTAAGGGGTTCTATAAAACTAAATAGGTTAGATGTAATGCAGGTCATTGAAACATGAAGCAAAGGTCACAGCAGAAACATGTTGAAAACATATAAACAACACAACTATAATTACCCTAGGGAGACTAGATAACTCAGTAAGATTAAGGCAGAACATGCAAGGACTTAAATGGCATGTTAGGCAAGTATTAACAAGTGTAGGCATGCTAATTACACAAAAGCAAAGTTTAGGCATGCTAGATAAACAGTAGTCAGTCAAACAGGCTAGTTACATATGTAAGACATATCAAACAAGATAGAAAACAAGCAAGTAAATTGAAAAACATGTTAATCACATATTTGAATAAGGCAGTATTTGGCATGCTAGGTAAGCATTAAACAGAAGCAAGAATGGACTCAGGTCAGATGAAATAAGGTAGTAAATAAACACATAGGTTTAGATTCTTAAAATTAATCAGAAGCATACCTAGTTAAAGAAAGAAAACACAAGATGTGAGACAGGTATTGTGCAATTTCCAGCTTTGGCTTGTAGCTGGCTATAATAACAAAGATCACTAGTAGCAGAGAGAGCAGAAAGAGCCTTTTTAGAGTGTAAAAGTGGTAGTTTATGAACTATTGTTCGTGTCTGAGAAGTTAAAATAAAGAGAGTTTATATAGTAGTTCAAGACTAGAGCAAATAAGGTAAAGTAATTAATAATCAGCAATTGGGGAATTTCAAAATCAATCACACAAAGATTCAGCATAGTCTTCTCCTTTAATTAAGGCAAATTAGCCAACGATAATAACATGAGCTAATTAAGGGAAGAAGTTCAATCAGACTGAGTAAAGAAGTAAGAATCAAAGGCCTTATTAAGGAAAGGCGTTCAAATCAGACCAAAATAAAGAACTTCAGAATAAAAATAGTCAAGGGTTTAATTAAGGAGAAAACCATGTAAAGAGTCAGTAAGTATCGCAGGCAAAATAAGGCAAGAAAGGAATAGTCAGGACTCAACACATAGGTCTTAACGAAACAAAATGATAAATCAAGAATTCAAATCAACACTGATTTAAGGTGAGAAATATAGGTTTACCATGAATAGCCAAAATGAATATAGACATATAGAATCAGTAGAAAAATCTAACCAAGAACCTTAGTAGAGGTACATTAGGATAAAAAATCACAAGCATCGAATATATCTAAAGAAAAATCTCAGGAACCAAAGCATAGGACAAAGTCAGTACACAAGTAAATCAGAAACCAAACAAAATGTCAAAAAAATTGGGGTTTTTAGCATAAACTAGTTAGGGTTAAAGCAACCTTTACGAAATCAGTTAAAACACATAAGAGATAGAAGATTAAACACTTAAAATTATCAAACGTTTTGGAGAAAGAAATTTTCGGGAAACCCTAGTTTAGAAAAATGGAAAATCATTTGAAAATGAGAAGGTTCTTGTAAAACTCATGTGAAATAGGTTCGATCCATCTCAGATCTGAGAAGTTCAAAGGACAAAATTAGGGTTTCGATAAGAACAACACAGAGATGAAGAAGTAGGCTTAGGAATCCATAGATTTAAGGCGACATAGGAAGATCTTACTCGAAATTGAACCAGAACAGCCTGAAACAGGCAAGAAAAGGCCATAGGTGTAAGTAGATTGACCCTGGTCCCTCGAAGACCTTAGAGATGGCAATACCAACATAGGAGAGGCCATTAGAAGTCTGATGGTGGTGAGGAACCACCATGAACGGTAGCAGATGAACGACGGTGAGGGTTAGTTAGGGTTAAGACTTGAGAGCATTTGAGAGAAAAGGGGATCAGATGTCGGCGTGAGAGAGCAGAGGTAATAAGGGGTTTGGGGGAGGTCATTAGGTTTAATTTAGGTAAGGGGGAATCTGGACCGTTGATCAAAATGATCAACGGCCAGGATTTAGCAAGAAATGGGTCGGGTAGATGATGGGTTTGGGCTGGGTATATTTTGGGATGGTTTAATTGAATTGGGGGGGGGAGGGGGGGTTAAATTTGTCACGACCCAAAATCCACTAAGGGTCGTGATGGTGCCGGACACCGCTGTCAGGCAAGCCAACCAAGCTACTTAATCAAATTCTCGTTTTAATAATTTTGAAAACTATGATTTTCCTTCAATTTTACCAGTAAAAGATAATCGCTTCAAGTCAAATATAAATGTTAAGAAAATAATACAAGATACCCCATAATCATCCCAGAACCCGGTGTCACAAGTGCATGAGCATTTACTAGGAATGAAATAAAATACAGTAACTGTCCAGAATACAAGTGGACATAAATGAAAATACAATACACTACTCTGAAGGAGACTCTACTGGCTACGGTCGTCTTGATAAATGCAACTCACCTGAGTCTCTGTATCAACCATGCCGCTGTGCCACTAGCCACACATAAACCTGTGCAACAAAAATGCACAACAAGTGGAGTATGAGTACGAAAATAACGGATACCCAATGAGTATCCCGTCTAATCTCGAAGAAGTAGAGACGAGAGGTCGACTTCGACATTTACTATGGTCCAATAGTAATATATATATATATATATATATTTAATGCGAGTAGTCATGGATTTATTAAGAACGATAGAAATTTCAAATAAGTCACAAACAGGTAAAAGTTCCCTTTTTTATATTAAAAGTCTCCGGATTTATAATATATTGATTAACAATTATCTCAAGTCGGGGAGAGCAAATATCAATATCAATAAATCTCCAGGCAAGCAACACAACATGCGCAAATCATGCCGAAGACGTACGGCCCGATCCAACAATATTTAAACTGTGCACTACCAGAGGGTCGACTGACGCGAACCATATATGCATCTATTCAATCTACCGAGGCGTTCAGAAATTAAACACACAGACAGTCAACCAAGGAGTCAACATGGAACAATTACCCAAAGAAAGCCAATTCTCTTTTAAAAATTTAAGAAAATGAATTTAAATCTTTTTAGAAGTTAATTTACTAATCCGATATGATTTAAGCAATTCAAACTGTCAACGAGGTTCCAAATATTCCAAGTACAGCATGCTTTTGGATCCTAGACTACCCCGACATTAGCATAATAGTAGCTACGCACGGACTCTCATCACCTCGTGCGTACGTAGCCCCCACAAATAGGAGCACATAAGCAATTAACTCACCTATGGGGACAATTCCCTCTTACAAGGTTAGAAAGGAGACTCAACTCGCTCCGAAGCCTATATTCTATTTCAAGAATGTGCTCAAACCTCCAATTTGGAGTCGAACGATCCAAAACTATTCAAATAGGGTAAGAACTAGTCAATACATGCTCAAAAGTTAATATTATAATTATTAAACAAATTTCCCAACCGTAAATGCAAGGTTCCTAAAATTCATCCCCGGGCCCACTTGCCCGAATTCCGGAAATTTTGAAGAAAATTGTTACCCGTAACCTAAGGATCAAGAATATATGATCTTTACTCCATTACCTAACAAATTTTGTGGTTAAATCTTGTTTTTACCAAATTCTAGGTTTTTCATCTAAAACCCTTGATTTTTCTTAATTTTCACATGTTAATCTACCCATAATCTATGTATTTAATTCATGTTGTGTAGAAATTACTTACCTCAAAGTGCTAGGTGAAAACCTTCTTCCAAAAGCTCTAAAAATCGCCTAAGAGGATGAAGGAAAATGAGCTAAAGGGTCTAAGAAGGCATGTTTTCGCATTCTAAACACATGTATGGTTCAGGTAATGGAAGCAAGGGAGAGGTTTGAACAACTTGCATATATATATATATATATATATATATATATATATATATGTAAAGAAAAGGAAGTTCATTAAAACACATAGGAATTGGGACAGGGGGGTACTAGGTTGGTTAGCGTACAGAATCATACCCATGCAATGACCGTTAATCACTCCTCAATGAGGGGCTACATGTGATATTAGTGCGCAATCATCATATCCTTATTATCGAATTCCCTCCCCTTGGTCATAGTCTAAAGCGTTCTAGCAAGTACCCCTCTGTCCCAATTCCTATGTGTTTTAATGAACTTCCTTTTCTTTACATACATATATATATATATATATGCAAGTTGTTCAAACCTCTCCCTTGCTTCCATTACCTGAACCATACATGTGTTTAGAATGTGAAAACATGCCTTTATTTGAAAATATGTGTTGAAATTCTTTATATGTAAAATGACTAATTCACATAGTTTAAGTTCGGTTGGGACCCACCGTTGTGGACCGCGAGGGGTGCCTAACATCTTCCCCTCAAGGTTATTTCGATCCCTTACCCTAATCTCTGGTAACACAAACTAGCATGAGTTAACCGCTCTAGGTGCCCTAACATACCTTAATTCGTTAGGTGGCGACTCTTCAAATACCCAATTCCCAGAAGGAAACGAGTTGTTCCCCCATGGATGTCGAAACCCAGACTTCTCCGTCAAAAAGGGGAAAAAAGGGGGCGCGACAGCATGGCGACTCTGCTGGGAATATTTTTAGGCTCTTACCATCACGAACTTATTTTGTGAATTAGTCCAAGCATGCTCTATCCCACGTACCCTTTCCCCTTATTTGAATTTAACTGTCTATTTTCAAGCATTTATGATTTCTTTATTTTCTGAAATTGACTTGTCTCTTTGTTTTCTTTTTTGTAACCGTCTTTCAATTATTTAAAACTGTATTTATTATTTTTTCTTACGTGCAAATACTTGGCAACATGCTATTCATTGTTGCATAAATCATGCTCAACATCATATTCCACTCATGCGTAATTAATCCTATAGCAACGCTTAATGAGTGTTTGCACTCTTCCTATATATCACCATTTAAATTCGGAAAGGCGTATTTGCGATAAAACTAGTCGATCAGCGGTGCGTTCAATGGTCCTGTGCCTTTCCTCTCAAGTTGTCCGCTTGAGGGTCCCAATCTAGACCTCTATAGCAGCCTTACTCTGATTAATTGTGCATGCATCATGGTCAAACCTAGCTGGGTTAATATGGCATCCGCATAATAGCCCTTTAAGACGAGCCTTGTCTGAATGTCCATCGGGTTTCCATAATCCCAACGGACGTAACCACGATTATGTGCATTAATTTGGAGAAATAAATGCCAATATGCTAATCATTACTGTATAAATAGACAAACCTGGAGGGGAAAAGGCCTAACTCTCTTTTATTTTGCAAAAAATGAGGCACGAGGTCCCCAGATTCGGTATGGTTGGTAGCATACCTTCACTCTTGCTAGATTGGTGGAGGGATCTTTATTCATGTGACCAAAACCATGTGAAATAAGTCTTAGGAAACTTTCCTTCTTTGTTGGATCTTCAGCCCAACAAAATGTTGATCGAGGCTGCAACTATGTTTTGGGATAAGGAAAGGGCTGTGTTCCGTTTTGGGAACATAGAAATGACTCCCCTTCTAGATCAAATAGGAGGATCTGCTGGGTTGCCTTGGAATAGCCCTAATCTATTAGCACCTGAAAATCGCACTGCTAGGGGATTTTTGAAGATGGTGGGGCTGAAGAAAAATGACAACTTGAAATGCCTGAAGGACTTGTACATACCCTTTGATTTCCTTTATGAAAGATATGGTCACATCAGCTCTTACCATATGTTTGATGATGAGTTCTCAATCACTTTTTTAGGTTTGATTCATCGTAGGGTCTTCGTGTTTATTATGTGTTTCTTGGGCATGTTGGTATTCCCAATCCAAGGGGATAGAATTCACACTAGGCTAGCCATGTTGACTAAAACTCTAATGGACGGGATCGAGGGGCAGACATACACTATTGTCCCTATGATCATTGCAGACATGCACCGTGCTTTGGGCGATGTCAGAAGGGGTTCAGGTTCTTCGAGGGTTGCAACTTGCTGTTACAGGTCTGGTTGTTGGAACATCTCCAAAAGGGACAATACATTTAAGAATTTTTGCGAAGGTCTTGGAATGATCACATAGCCTTCCATTATCCCAAAAAAATGAAATATATTCCAGATATGTTTGCTCAACCAGAGGACGCTGTGGGATGGTTACAGCTTTTTGAAAATTTGACCGAGGATCAAGTCTAGTAGATGTTCGAGTGGTTCTCTACCATGAGTTCATCATAAGATCCAGAGATTTTCCACACTTGGTATTGATTGGGTTGAGGGGAATATACCCTTACGCTCCTCTCAGGGTTATGAGACAAGCAGGTAGGAGGCAGATCATACCATGGACCACTAAAATGTGTCACTTCAGGGCCAATTTCCAAGGTGACGCCATCCCGTATAAGAATGAAGCACAACATATATGGACCTTGAAGATCATTGTGGAAAAGTATACTATCGAGCCAGACCAATATTATGTGGGCCACTCATACCTTTACCCTTCATGGTTGGAGGACAGCATAGCTGGGGTCTTTGAGCCAATGTCTGGGCCAGAAAACTGGGTCATAGACGAGGTTGCTGAGGCAGAGGTGAAGTACAACAAGCTGCGGAAAAGTATTTGAGAGTCTGAAGCTAAGCATATTGTGCAACATAAGGCTGACATGGAGATGATTAACGAGTGGAAGGAGAGAGCTGCTAAATCGAGTGAAAGGATGGAGTATCTGCAGTACAGTTTAATGGAGTTGGAAGGGAAGATGAGAAAAAGGGTCACTGACTACCAGAACGCTGAAGGAAACGAAGGAGGGCATCTGGCAAGAGCATTCCTGTTGCTGAACCTGTGCGAGCTGGGAGAGTTGATCGACAAGAGCGTCCAGACTGGAGAGGGTCCTTCTGGGACCAAGTAGATTATATTTACTTGCTTTCCTTTCAAATGTAATAAGGCCAAGTACCATTAGCAATATTATTTATTTAGTTTCGTTTTGGTTTGTTTACTTTTACATTATTGAAATGAGGCAATTATTGGCACTAAATTTCTCCAAATTTATTTGTCGTTAGGCTTACCTCGGGCACAACGAGGTCCCAAAATTAGGACACGAATTCACATTCCCGCAATATGTGTTTAAATATTGCAAATATTTCAGAATTCTTACTGACTTGTTTACCTTTTTTGTTTTTTTCTTTATTCTTTATTCTCAACCCCTAAGGTGGGTTCGCTCATACTGGCATAATCAGCATATCACACCAGATCTAGAGGCCCTCCACCTCCTCCTCCTCCAAGTAATACAAAATGCAAGGGAAATGCAAAAATGGATGACTTAAGTGGTATTCGAAAGGAGAATGCTGAGAACGCAGAAACTTCAGACGGTCGGAGTACTTCGGCACCAAATGATCTAGTCTTGAGGTTGGAAAAAAAGATATTGGAGATACAGGGAGAGCTTGAGCAGGTCCGCAACTTGGCAAACTTATCCCTCACTCTGAATGTCCCCGACATCAATACAAAGAACCCAGCACCTCCCCAAAACACACCAAACCAACACCCACAAAACCCTCCTGCACCGCATCAATATGCAACCACACCTCAAAATCTCAATCCCTTACAGGTACCAACTCCGCCACAACAACACCATCCATCAGTCCAGTACCCACCAACCGCCACTTATCACGCTCCCCAGAACACACCACAACTCATTCCCGATCCTCAAAACTTAACAAATGACCACCACTACAACCAGGCACCTGGCACTCACCAAAACAATCCTATATACGTAAAAACCATTACTCACTATATCCAACCAACTTCCTATACACAAGAATCCGCTAAGAAGGACCTGCTCATCAAGAACATGGCTGAAGAACTCAAGAAGTTGACAAGTCGGGTTCAGGGTGTCAAAGGCGGCAAAGGAATAGAAGGTTTGAACTATGAAGACTTATGTACACAGACCGATGTAGAACTACCAGAGGATTACAAACCTCCCAAATTTGAGATGTTTGATGGTACAGGTGATCCCAGGGTTCATTTGAGGACTATTGTGACAAGCTTGTTGGGGTCGGAAAAGATGAAAGGATCCGGATGAAGCTCTTTATGAGAAGTCTTACAGGAGATGCTTTGTCTTAGTACATCAGCCAGGATCCTAAGAAATGGTCCAACTAGATGAATATGGCGTATGATTTCATGGACCGATTTAGGTTCAACACAGAAAATACACCAGATGTTTTCTACATTCAGAACCTTAAGAAGAAGCCCATCAAAACTTTCCGCGAGTACGCTACTCGTTGGAGGTCAGAAGCAGCCAAAGTCAGGCCATCCTGCTCGAAGAATAGATGAACAAATTTTTCGTCAGATCACAGGATCCGCAATACTATGAAAGGTTGATGGTTATTGAAAACCATAAATTCTCTAACATCATCAAACTTGGGGAAAGGATAGAAGAAGGTAACAAAAGCGGGATGGTGACAAACTTTGAGGCATTACAAGCCACAAACAAGGCACTACAATTATGCGGCATATCGAAGAAAAGAGAAGTTGGGGCAGTAATGGTGGCTCAAGGCCCGAAATCTCCACTTACATATCAAACACCTCCACCCACATATCAAACACCTCCACCCACATACCAAGCACCTCCACCCACATATCAACCTTCATCTCCTAGATATTCCCAACAAGCCACTGCCTATCATACCTATAATTCCCAACCATCTCATTTTCAGTCGCCTCAAACTCGCCAAAATTATCCAAGACCACGACCAAACTTTGACCGCAAGCTACCCAGACAGTATACCGCTATTGATGAACCCATTGACCAGCTATATGAAAGGTTGAAAGCTGTTGGTTACGTCACCCCTATCCCCGCTGTGGCATTAGAGAATCCATCTCAATGGGTCAACCTAAACAAAACTTGTGCATACCATTCCGATATGAAAGGGCACACCATCGAAGAGTGCCGAACATTGAAAGATAAAATCCAGACACTGATTGACAACAAGGTTATACAGGAGAAAGAATCTACACCCAATGTCCGCAATAATCCTCTCCTGGACCGTAGGGATGGCGGGATACATGTGATAGAGATGGATGAAAAATGGGATCCTGAGGGGTCAATCGGGTTTATTTGAGAAGGCGATTACTTTAAACTTGCAGTCACGCTTACTCCTATTGTAGTACTGACTCAATCACCGATCGAATTTAAAATAACTACATCAATTTCATTTGAGGTAGAGGTAGCTCCGCCTGCGGCCACCCCTATTCCATTTGAAGTGGAATTGGCCACACCTTTCATGGTGATAGTATCAACCACACCTTCTTTCAATTCAAAAGCTATTTGGGATTACGTTGCCGAAGCAAGGCGAAAAAGAAAGACAAAGATGGAGAAATCTGATGCTGCACAAGGATTGACTAGGACCGGAAGGATCTACACACTTGAACACTTGGGAGGACCAAGTAAGGATATCGCTACCAAGCAACTTGTCATTGAGACAGGACCGAATGACCTTTGGAGGAAAGTCAAGGGAGTATTCCATCGTTGATCATTTGAACAAAACCCCAGCTTCGATATCCATACTGTCGTTGTTGGAAAATTTAGAGGCACACAAGAATGCTTTAATGAAGGTGTTCAGTAAAGCTTATGTGCCCAACAATATTACCTGCGGAGAGATGGCCAATATGATAGGGCAGGTGCTGGAAAGTCACAAAATAATCTTCCACGAGGATGAGTTGCCGCTTGAAGGGTTGAATCACAACCGAGCATTACACATCACAGTGCAATTTGAAGATAAATTCATTACCAAGGTCATGATTGATGGGGGTTCAAGCCTCAATATTTGTCCGTTAGATACTCTGAAAAGACTAGGCAAAGGTTTCCATGAAATACGGGCATGGAGCATGAACGTGAAAGCCTTCGATGGGTCTCAAAGGGCCACAATTAGGGAAATTAATCTTTGTCCATAGATGGGACCGACTTGGTTCGACGTTGAATTTCAAGTGCTCGACATACCGGCCTCATACAATCTTCTGTTAGCCTGACCATGGATACATGTAGCTGGAGCTATGGCTTCCACACTACATCAAGCCGTGAAATTCGAATGGAACTATCAAGAGGTGATCATTCACGGAGATGGGAGTAACCCCATTTACACCAGTCAACCCATCCCGATTATTGGAAGCAGAAGAAGGTTAGGATAGGAAACCTACCATCACATCGAACGTGTCAATGCCGTTGAGAAAGATAAATAGTGGAGTAGCATAATAGAAAGCATACTGGCATGGTTTGGGTATGAACCCGGCAAAGGGCTTGGGAAGAATCTTCAGGGTATTACTAAGCAGATACAGCTGAAGCGTCATGGTACTACCTTCGGGCTCAGATATCGGTATACGTGGCAAGAGTATAATGATTGGTCACCTCCATGTCGTGGACCTTATTACCCTCTCGAACAACCAGTTCCACATCTTGGTCAAACTTTTCACCAGGAGGATACAATATGGGGAACTGCAGAAGAAGAAGCGTTATCTGGGCTGAGAAATCTATTTTTGGAAGATGAAGACATGAACTGTAGTGCAATAATTTAGGAAGAGGAGGAAGAAGGCCTCACTATTCAGATAGTGGAGAAGGGAGCTATGCTCAGAAACTGGACCGCCACACAATCCCGGGCTCGCTGAGTCCTTGGGTAGCTTGGGAGATTTTATTCCTATAGCCATTCTAGGCATTTAAGATTTTCAGTAATTTTGTCTTTAAGATTCACTTGTTTAAAAACAAATGTTCGATTCATCGAGCCGTACTCGTTTAGATGTTTTAAGTCTTAATCAAATGCATTGCTTTTTATTATTCATTATTATCTTTCATATTTTTCTTTCTACAGCGTCAATGTTACTTTTCCTAATGAACCGGTGACTGTGACATGTAATGAGGCAACGCAACATAAGGATAGTGATTCGGATGAAGAAGATGAGATACCTGAGGAAGTTGTCAGGGAAGTTGAAAACTTTAAAAATAAGACTAAGTTCAACCTGGACGAAACCGAAGCAGTAAATTTAGGGAACGTCGAGACCGTTAAAGAGACTCGCATCAGCATTCACTTGTCACCAACAGAAAAAGAGGAATACATCTGCTTTCTAAAGGAATATGAGGACATTTTCGCATGGTCATATAATGACATGACCGGTTTGAGCATGTCCATAGTGGCTCACAAGTTGCTTACTAATCCCATGTGTCCGCCGGTAAAGCAGAAACTCAGAAAATTCAAACCAGATATGAGCTTGAAAATCAAGGAGGAAGTTACTAAGCAGATCAAAGCCAAAGTTCTCAGGGTTGTTGAGTACCCAAACTGGTTAGCCAATATTGTACCAGTTCCGAAGAAAGATGGGAAAGTCATAGTATATGCTGACTATCGAGAGTTAAATAGAGCAAGTCCCAAGGACGACTTTCCATTGCCAAATATGCACATCCTGATCAACAACTGCGCCAAGCATAAACTCCAATCCTTTGTGGATTGCTTCGCAGGTTTTCACCAGATCTGGATGGATGAAGAAGACGTAGAGAAAACTGCTTTTATTACACCATGGGGGGTATACTGTTACAAAATGATGCCATTTAGTCTAAAGAATGCTGGGGCTACTTACATGAGAGCCATGAGAACCATCTTCCATGATATGATACACAAAGAAATAGAGGTGTATGTGGACGACGTCATTATCAAATCTAAGAAGGTCGCGGACCACATAGCGAACTTGAGAAAGTTCTTTGATAGGCTAAGGAGGTACAACTTGAAACTAAACCCTGCAAAGTGTGCATTCAGGGTTTCCGTAGGAAAGTTACTATGATTTATTGTCAGTCATCAAGGGATCGAGCTAGATCCATCTAAAGTCAAGGCTATTTAGGAATTACCGCCACCTAGGAGCAAAAAGGACGTGATGAGCTTCCTAGGACGTTTCAACTATATCAGTCACTTCATAGCACAGTCCACAGTTATATGTGAACCTATCTTCAAGATGCTGAGGAAAGATGTCGAGACAAGCTGGACCGAGGATTTTCAGAAAGCTTTTGACAAAATCAAAGAGTACCTATCCACGCCACCAGTTCTGGTCCCGCCAGAACGAGGATGACCTTTACTACTCTATCTATCCGTGTTGGATGGAGCCTTCGGATGCGTTCTGGGACAACATGATGAGACAGGGAGAAAGGACCAAGTCATATACTACTTGAGTAAGAAGTTCACACCTTACAAAGCACGGTACTTTCTGCTGGAATGCACTTGCTATGCAAAACCTGGACGGCCTAGAAGTTGAGGCATTACTTTTGTGCCTATACCACATACCTCATATCTAGGATATACCCTTTGAAGTACATATTTTAGAAACTCATGCCAACTGGGAAGCTAGCCAAGTGGCAGATACTGTTGAGTGAGTTCGATATCGTCTACGTAACTCAGAAAGGCAGTCAAAGGGCAAGCATTGGCAGATCATCTTGCTAAAAATATGGTGGGAGTAGAATACAAACCCTTGAAAACATATTTTCCTGATGAACAGGTGTCATTCATAAAAGAGGACATTACCGAAGCATACGACGGTTGGAGGATGTTCTTTGATGGAGCTGCAAATTTGAAAGGAGTGGGCATTGGAGCAGTTTTGGTATTAGAAATGGGTCAGTATTATCTGGTATTTGCTAAACTCATATTTCCCTACACCAACAACATGGCAGAATATGAAGCCTCCATACTGGGACTCAACATGGCAATCGACATGAATATTCAGGTGCTGCTGGTAATCGGTGATTCTGATTTGCTTTTGCACCAGGTACAAGGAGAATGGGCCACCAAGAATTCCAAGATATTTCCATATCTGGACCATATGCAGGAATTGAGAAAGAGGTTCACAAAAATAGAGTTTCGACATGTGCCTAGAATTCAGAATGAGTTTGTCGATGCATTGGCCACTTTGTCATCCATGATACAACACCCAGATAAGAATTTCATTGATCCTATTCCAGTGAGAATTCTTAATCAGCCGGCATATTGTGCCCATGTAGAGGAAGAGACGTATGGAAAGATTTGGTTCCACGACATCAAAAAGTATTTGGCGAAAGGAGAGTATCCGGAGCATGCAAACCACACTCAGAAACGCACGCTCCAAAGATTGTCCAATCACTTCTTCCACGGCAAAGGAAACTTGTACAGAAGAACCCCTGATTTGGGATTGCTAAGATTTGTCGATGCAACAGAGGCTTCTAAGCTACTCGAGGAGATACATGCTGGGACCTGCGGCCCGCATATGAATGGTTTCGTCTTGGCCAAGAAAATACTTAGGGCCAGTTACTTTTGGATGACCATGGAGACAGATTGCGTCCAGTATGTCCACAAATGACCAATGTCAAGTGCACGCCGATATGATAAAGTGCCGCCAAATGAGCTCAATGCAACCAGCTCACCTTGGCCATTCGCCGCCTAGGGAATGGATGTCATCGGTTGTATCGAGCCCACTACTTCAAACGGGTACAGGTTTATTCTAGTGGCTATTGATTACTTCACAAAATGGGTAGAGGCTGCATCTTACAAAGCTGTAACCAAGAAAGTCGTCGCAGACTTCATCAAGGATCGTATTGTTTGCTAATTTGGAGTTCTCGAGTCCATTGTTATTAATAATGCTGCCAATCTCAACAGTGATCTGATGAATGCCATGTGTGAGACTTTCAAAATCAAGCACAAGAATTCCACAGCCTATAAACCTCAAATGAATGGAGTTGTAGAAGCCGCCAACAAAAACATCAAGAAGATACTAAGGAAGATGGTAGAAAACCACAAGGAATGGCATGAGAAACTACCCTTTGCCTTGTTGGGATACCGCATTACAGTTCGTACATAAACCGGAGCAACTCCCTACATGCTAGTTTATGGTACCGAAGCTGTCATCCTAGCTGAGGTAGAGATTCCTTCTTTAAGAATTATACATGAAGTTGAACTCAGCGATGCAGAATGGATAAGGAGCCGCTATGAACAATTGGCCCTTATAGATGGAAAAAGGATGAACGCAGTATGTCACGGTTAGCTTTACCAGAACAGAATGTCTAGAGCTTTCAACAAAAGGGTTAAACCAAGGCAATTTGCACCAGGAAAACTGGTACTAAAGAAGATCTTCCCACATCAAGATGAAGCCAAAGGGAAATTCTCTCCCAACCGGCAAGGTCCTTACTTGGTTAATAGGGTGCTAACAGGTGGAGCACTCATACTTGCAGAAATGGAAGGAGAAATCTGGCCAAAACCAATCAATTCAAACCCAGTCAAGAGATACTATGCTTAGACTATTTGCATTTCCTCATCTAATGTAATTGAACTATACTTGACCTGATTCCCGTTTGAGAGAGAATACGTAGGCAGCCCTGTGGATTCGGTCATATCATTATAAAATTTCCATTTCCCCCAAGATCAGAAACTGGGACAGAATTTTGAGGAGGACCCTCAAAATTCCGGAGCAAGTCCAGCTGACATCGTCGCACGCCAGAAAGTCAGAAATTGGTTTAAAAACTGGGACAGAATTTTGAGAAGGCTTATCAAAATTCCGAGGAAGGGTCGACAAGTCTCGTTACTCGCAAACGGCCGAAGAGTCATCCACTAAACTGGGGCAGAATTTTGAGGAGGACCCTAAAAATTCTAACATGGGAAAGCTGCAATGTCTCTGAAATGTGTTACAGTCATTAGTTCATCTAAAAAAATTACTTTACACTTCAATATGTTCCTAAAACAACTCTATTTTTTGTCAATAATTGCATATTTTTGAAGACTCTATTTTTCATAACAGTTAGGTGTTACCCGGGCAAACTCGAACAAGGCCTCTAGAATAGAACAAAGCAAGGCTAGCAGACAAAGGCGCGAACCAACGTCCCCCCTCACAAAACATACAATTTTTCTTTGAACGCAGGCACGTATGACGTAGCGATAGCATTCACAAACATGTATACACAGAGCAAATTGACTATCAAACAGGCCATCAGACACCGAATATACCTCCAGCTAAGAAATATACTATTCTTATTTGCTACTCACTCTTTGCATGGGACCAAGCTCTGTCCCCATACCTGCATGAGGCTAATCCTTGTGTCCATACCTGCATGAGGCTAATCCTTGCCTCCATACCTGCATGAGGCTAATCCCTGTCTTCATATTTCCATGAGGCTAATCCTTGCCTCCGCACCTACATGAGGCTAATCCTTGCCTCCGCACTTGCATGAGTCTAATCTTTGCCTCCACACCTACATGAGGCTAATCCTTGCCTCCATATTTGCATGAGGCTAATCCTTGCCTCCATATCTACATGAGTCTAATCCTTGCCTTCATATATGCATCAGGCTAATCCCTGCCTCCACATCTGCATCAGGCTAATCCTTGCCTCCATATCTGCACGAGGCTAATCCCTGCCTCCACATCTGCATGAGGCTAATCCATGCTTCCATATTTGCATGAGGCTAATCCCTGCCTCCATATTTGCATGAGGCTAATACCTGCCTCCACATCTACATGAGGCTAATCCCTGCCTCCATATCTGCTTGAGTCTAATCCCGGCCTCCTTATTTGCATGAGGCTAATCCCTGCCCCCATATCTGCACGAGGCTAATCCCTGCCTCCATATCTACATGAGGCTAACCCTGCCTCCACATGACTAAGCATTGTCCCTCTTTGCAAAAATATCGCTTTATTCCGGTACTATCTATTTGCTTTTCGATCGGGCTAAAAGCTCTGCCCTTCATTTCACAAGACTAAGCCTTATCTTATTAACATCATATTGTTGCATCTCATGGGCTGAAATATCGCCAACCTATCCAAAGGCGTCTGTTTTCTGTGAAAATGGTAACAACAATTAAATTTGTAAATGGGATTCTAAAATACGTGATCTATTTCTGAGCTAGTTGTTTGAACAGTTGATGCTAATAATGTGGATTTTAATGATGAGATGCAAGCTAAAACAAGGTAGTAATCGAACCAGAGGGCCTGCTGCCCGAGTGTAGGTCTGGTCGATGGGGGACCTCGGGGTCAACGTCAGGGTCAAATTCAAGCTATCGGGGATGGTCGGGGATGGGATAATAGTTGAAGATATAATTAAACAAGGCTCTTTATGGACAATACTGAGTTACACCATGAAGAACAAGTAAGGAAATGATGGATATCAAGGCATCCTCGGGCTAGTGAGTACGAACAAGTTAGAAAGAAAAGAGAGAGAGAGAGAGAGAGAGAGAGAGAGAGATTATTGCACTTGTGGAGAAATGGAGCAACATCCATCCGTTACAAGGTAGTGTGAGTCCCCTTTATATAGGAGGGGAACTCGGTTACAAGTACGTAAAGATTAATTACAAAGTATGGAGATGGGATGGCTTGACGTAATGCCTCAGCATAGGCTCTGAATAGGCCGGCCTTGTCAGACTTAGCCGTGTGCCTTGGGAGCTTCCCCTTCTATCTTGGCTTCGATCTCCGTTTTCTCTGAGTCGGGCCTCGACGAACCCCGAGGTTGGGAACTCGGTCGTGGCTTCCCGTCCTTGGGGTCTTGAGGCGTTCTTCTGAAATGACTCAATAGCAAGAAATCAAGTCCTCTGATTTTGCCGCGTACAGATAGTCTCCGCGTTTATCATAACGAAGTGATGGGAAATGATTATGACACTTGACTCCTCGAGCTTCTTTCAGTGATGCCATACCGATGATGTGACTCCTGGCTTGAGTTTTGTTGTAACCGGGCACCCACGGGCTTGTGTATTTCGACCTTATTTAATGCACTCCCGATTCTTGCTTTCCAAGGTGAAGGTACCGTTGTCGGTTTGGTTTTCCATGGATGCATTAACTGCGCCCGTCGGTCAATCTTCCAAAGCCGCGACGACCATGTCATAACCCCCTATAAATGAGGGTGTTTTGGCGTTGTTATTCCTATCCCATTACCTTCATTGGCTTGCTTGCCTATTCCTTCTTATCAACTTCTCCAGCGGGGATCCCTCGGGGTAGAGCGCTGCCTTGAGATTGAAGATAATACGGACAATTCTTCGAGTCTTGGATTCTCGTCGAAGGATGCTTTCGGGATCAGGTATCACCCTGTCGATCTGCATCGAGGCTGTAGGTTTCTTGGGGCTCACTCTGGGTAGACGAATCGTCACTGCTTCTCGCATATATATGAGGTGGCTTCGGCTTCTTCGCAAGACCTCACTATTTTTAGATAGCTGCTCTTCCGCTTTGGCATAGGGTTCTTCATTTCTTTAGGCGCAAAAAGTGTTGGTGCATACCCTTGTTATGATCTGTTAGTTTTACCATAGTCATGGCAACCACTTCGGGGCCGGCCCGGCAGGGAGTGGGAAGTGTTGCTTCCGGCGCTCATGGATCGCGGGAGTTCGCTCTGAAGATGGTGTCTTTGATAAAAGGGGAACATCTGGAGATGGTGAGAAAATACTGTGGATGGAGTGAGGGGATAGCTGCAGGTACTTCCCCGGATGAGAGTATTACTGTTACAACCCATATCCACATGTGTTAGTTCATGCCATATATTAGTTAACATAAATCCAAGAAGGAATTATCTTTGAGATGATAAGAAGTCAATCCTATTGGTCTTAAGTGATACAAGAGTGTATAAGGGTGATTAACCAGTATTAGAAGTTAAACGAATCAAGGATGTTGTAACTCGAATTTTCAGGTAATCTAGCGGTGCTTAATACACTCAAGAGGTCATTTATGAAGGTATTTTAATCATATAATATCCGTATCATAAGTCTTGAAGTCAAACGAGTTATGAAACAAAAGTCGACAAAAGTTGTCGCAACTTAGGTTCATAATTTTACTTAAACATTAGGTCAAATGTTTCTAATCTTTTCTCATAATTTACAAGGAATTACGGGGTTATCTACTAACAAAATTAAAGATCTATGAGTCTAGTTTCCAATGCATTAAACCGTTCATCAATACGATCTCGGAGTAGAGAGATATTCGCGTTTTTGCGAGACTGCGCCAAGCACCTCTCTATGGGGCCCACTAAGTCGGTTTAAGATATTTGGACCTATATAGGATGCCTCCAACCCGTTTTAAGTCATTTCGTTTCACTAGTTTCAGACCTTAGAACCCTAGGAACATCCTCTCAAGGTTCTCTCAAGATTCAAGACCCAAAAAGGGCAAACAACACAAATCAAGTGTCGGGAATTCCGTGGCGCTAGTAAGTCTCTTGTTCTTCTTGTTGTTGCTCATTTTTGTGTCGTTTCAGCTCATGTGGGAGGTTGTTTTAAAGGGTTTATGTTCTGTAAATACTCCCGCATGTTCTTAATATCAATCCTAGGTGATTTCAAGCCTTCTAAAGTGATGCTAGTGCCGAAAAACACTAATTGATCGCTAGTTTCGCTCTTTTGTTGTTGTGGCAGTATTGGACGGATATTTCATGGAAATTTAAGGTCAAATTGGAGTTTTTCTTTCTGTATAAAGGTAAGGAACCTCTTACTCTATATTTATTTAAGATTATCCAAGTTGCGGCTAAGCCATTGAAGCTAGAACTTGTGAGATATATATCGAAAGGTTTGGTAGTAATGTTATTGTTTTGTGGACTATTTTGCGTTGTTGTTGGGCTGCGTATTTTACTACTATCTTGTGGAGTTTTGGATGAGTAAGGGTGTGGAGAAACACCATATATATGTAGGGTTATGGGCTGATAGTTATTCGTAACATTTCCAGGTTGTTTGACACGACTACGGTGGTCGTCGTATGTATGGAGTGATTAGGCTGTGTGTGGACTATTTTGGGAGGCTCAATACGTTTATTATTGATGTTGTTTGGGCTGTTTGGTGACTGTTTTGAATGGTGTGAGGTCATATATATAGGGGAGGTGCTGTCCGTTTCATCGTAAAATAGGTTGTGGTTGATACATAATAGTTATGACGCTTAAATGATAACGATAGTATCGTTTCTCTTATTGTAGACTAAGGAGTTTTGACAATTGCATAGCTTGAGATTGGGGCAGTATATACAAGGTATGTGAGGCTATCCCTTTCCTTCTTTTGCACGACTCCGATTGTACATAATGTAATGAACGAGCTTCCAAGATACTCTACTCTTAGAAGCTAGCAGTACTTACATTGTTTTCCCTCTTATGGAACGATTGATGTTAATGTTACTTCTCTTATTCTTATGTTATCAATGTTGTTCGTACTTCCTAAATCTTATAAGGTTCATAGTGAAGAGTTAGTCCTAATAACGTGTATAGAGGATACCGACCTTACGTCACTCCGAAAGGTTTAGAATGTGATTCCATGAGTCGAGCATGCATTATATATATGTATCTATTTTACTCTACCGAGCCACGCTATAGTTGGCCGGGTACGGCACCTATTGTGCAACCACTGATCAGTTGGGTTTTACCGAGCTCCACGTGGCCGGGTACGATTCTACCGAGCCTATTATGGCCGGGTACGATATGATGATAATGATGCCCACAGAGGCGAATGCTTTAAAGGTTTATGTATTTATACATATGTATCATGCATTTCATGTAAGTAGCCCTCAGAGGTACTAAGATGTTACAGGTTGTATATTCTCTATCCTTGCTTACATTACTGATCGTATTTATGGTTCCTTGCCTTACATACTCAGTACTTTATTCGTACTGACGTCCTTTTATTTGTGGACGCTGCATGTCGTGCTGCAGGTCCTGATAGACAGGCAGGTGCAGCTCCCCCACCACAGTAGACTGTCCAGTTCAGCGGTGATTGGCGAGATCCCTTCTCCGGACTTGCCTTGGTCTTGGTATGCAATTTTTGTTATAGACATTATGGGTATGTCGGGGCCCTGTTCCGGCTATGTTGCAACACTTATGTTCTTTTAGAGGCTCATAGACAGGTGTCGGCTCATGTATAGTTTGGTATGCCTTGTCGGCTAGTTTTTGTTGTATAGTCTTTCATAGTAGCGTGGTAGCTCATACCTTATACGTAGTTTCTTGATTGTCTGGTCATCCCCTGCTATGTATGTTCATGCCGTCATATTTTATTGCTGGTTTTCCATGATCTAGGTCTACCATTTATATTGATCTCGTCAGCCTTAAAAGATAATAATGAAGGTTAGATGAAATGTACGTTGGTGCTCGGCAAATGTGGTCGGGTGCTAGTCATGGCCCTTCAGTTTGGGTCGTGACAATTACGGACTCTACTGATGGATTCTTGAGTGTATACCTATATCCTTTCGTGTTTGATCCTTTGATAGGGTTGTGCTTGATTTTTGCTTGAAGTATCGGGTTACTTTGGTGCAGATACATCCGTCAATTTGGCGGGTGGTGCTGATGATAAGGTTCTTTGCGGAGAAAGGTGGGCTTGAATTCGCACTTATCCATCTTGTTAGGCTATATTGGCCCTTTCATCACCAGGGCCTGCTAACCCTGAGGTTCCGTTCATCCACGCCTTTTGTAGTTGGCGACGAAGAGGATGAGGATCGAGAGTGGGCCTGTTGGTTTATCCAGGTCCAGACGGTCGACATTATCCCCGTGGAGCTTTTGCCATTTCTCGAATGGTGGAATTATGCACGTGAGTGGAGCGTCTGGTGCTTATTTAGATTTTTCTTATAGCAAAAATCAGTCGAGTAATAATGTTGTCTCCCTTGTTGCAGCAATTGCATGGATGCCGGGTGAAGTCCTTGACCTGCCCGGCTGGGTCCGGAGGCTGGTGACCCATTCGTCCTGTGACGAACGTCGGTGGCGAGCTGTATTCTGTGCCATATGGGGAGCGAAATACCGAGGTATGCATGCATGATGCCTTTGCCTTTGCCTTCGTATATTCTAGGTAACATTTCCCTCCTTTCTTTTGTATCGGCTTTGCCGTTTGCAGGTATTGGGCGGTTCTTCAGGATGACGCAGTGCTTTCCCAAAGGGGTGAAAAAGGCATTGGCCTACGAGCCGAGGGACGACGACGATAAATAGGATTGGCACCTACAGTGTGATGGAACTTTTAGTGGTGCTGAATGGGCCCGTGTTTCTAAGGAGAGGGCATTGTCCGAGTCTGCTGCTCCCGAAGTATCTGATTCCCGGGCGGCGGTTCCTCCGAGTTAATATGCTTTGCCCGAGGTCGGTTATTCTGGGGCCGAAGAGGCAAGATCAATAGGAGTGTATTCTAACTTCGAGGAAGTCCATCGGCTTCACTTCGTGGTGAGTTTAGGCGCAGTTTTCCTGTATTTCGCATCCTCCTCCACCTATTGAGCTTTCCTTGTGTAGGCCTGCGATAGGCTTATGTCTGAGCTGCTCCGTCAAGGGGCCAAGCTTCAGAAATTTCTGGACGAGGGCGACTCCCTTAGGCTCCTTAGCGAGAAGAAAGAGGTTAAGTTACAGCATTGGCGATATGAGGCGTACCTGAGCTCGAATTACGAGAGCTATTATATGGAGCAGGTAACTTTTTGCAGCTCGCGCTTTGCTCTCTTTGGCCCTTAAGGTTAACCCCCTTTTTGTTGTATTAGCTGTAGAAAAAGACGGAGGCTTTGGAGTACCTCAAGGGCTACATCGACCGCGTCAGAGCTGCTTGTGGTGAGCTAAGGGCTCAGGTGCAAGCTCAAGCTTTAGAGGAGACAAGTGCCTCGGCCAAGGTCCCTACCTTCAAAGCCCAACTCCGCTTGTCTCATGACAATGACAAATTTCAAAGGGACATGATCGGGAAACTTGAATCTGATCTCTCAAAGATCAGGGCTGAGATAATTGATGCCCGGGCCGAAGCGGCACTAAGCCGAACAAAGGCTGATCAGGAGATGGCAATTCGTATGAAAGACGCTGCGGATGCTCAAGATGACCTAAAGCGAGCCCTTGACTTGGAGAAGAGGGTCGAAGAATACGTTCGTTGCAGATCCTGAAGAGAGGTACTCGAGGAGATCAGTGCGAGGGGCTTCGTTCTCTCGGAAGAATTAGCTCGAGCAAGGGCAGACGAGCGTGACGCGCGGTCATTTCTTGCTGACGACGCAAAGAGCGAACCTGGCAAGCTGTATCCCTTTGGAGCGAAGTGTAGGTTTCGTCATTTTCCCGCTTTGTATTTGTTATATGTAGAGCATGTTTGTAGATGGAGAGTGCGCCTTTTTGCGTATGTAAGATAAGAGGAAATTTGAAGCTTTTTTTCTTCTGCATCTCTTTTTGTTATTTCTTTTGACTAGGCGGGCTAGTTTCGGTGCTTAGCGGTATCCCCGTAGGTCCGAAACTTATCAAGTAGGCCCGGAGGTTCTTAAGTGCGATCCTTGATGTGAGCAGGCGTTGGGGCTTCCGTGTTTTACCCAGCTATTTAGGCTTAGTCTCTGAGTCAGGCCCTGACTCAAACTTTCTTGCCCTTAAATTATCTATGCCCATGTGGGCAGGTAGTAACTGTTCCCATTTCTTGCCCTTGGGCATTTGCCATTTTGACTGTTTTGGGTTCAGTCTCCGAGTCGCATTGCTATTCGAGCTTCAATTGACCCTCAAGTTTTATCCTGCCTGCATGGGCGGACGGTGATGGCCTTTTGTGCTTTGGGTCAAAGTGACCTTACATGTGGGTGGCTCGAAGGCTCACTCGGCTGGCGCTAGTGGCATTTATGTCGTGTCCTTAAGCATGTTTTCAGTTTAACTATTTTGGGTCCAGTCTCTGAGTCGCATTGCGATTCGAGCTTTAATTGACCCTTAAGAATTTTCAGACCAGCGATAGTGCCTCTTACGCTATTTTGGTCGTTGAGACCTTTCAACATGTGGCCTAGAGGCTTGCATAGTTAACTATTTTGGATCCGGTCTCCGAATCGGGTTACGATTCGAGCTCATTTTAATCCTCAAGTTGTCAATTTTTTAGCTGGCGACAATGGCTCTTACTTTGTTTGGTCTTAGAGACCTTTTAATATGTGGCCTAGAGGCTTGCTTAGCTGGCGACAATGGCTCTTATGTTATTTTTGCCCATGGGCTTTTTGTAGGCTTTGTTTTACGCTCGTTAAGGTCTTTTGAAAGATTTTTGCCTGACCCGTTATCGGTTTTGGAAGAACCTCGATTTCAAGTCGTTAGCGACGATGTTTGAGCACCTCGGAAGGTTCATAGCTCGTAGGCTGAGTAGGTCAAAGCCTTGTGATTTGGAGCTGACATGGTCGAAGCTCGTTTTTGCCTGTTGAGGGAAGCCTGTTTTAACCGGTTCTTTCTGAAGTATATTCGGAGTAGTGGCCTGCGATTTTTGTTTAGCGACAGTCGGGCGTCCCCGAGTCGCGTTAGTTTGGTTGTATCGGCCGTTTTGACTGTAGTCATATATGTTTGGCCGTAGCCAGTTTTTATCCCGAGTGATAGTTTAGGCGTACACCGAGGGTATGCCCTTTCGGGATTCTTAGAAATGCGATGTATAGCCTAAACTTCAGGATTTTCATGCCTGTTGAGGTCTTACAGTTTGCCATGCCTGTTGAGGTCTTACAGTTTGTCATGCCTGTTGAGGTCTTATAGGTTTTGCAATGTAGAATAGATCTGGTTACGCCGAGTCTGCCGCTAGGGGTCTTACAATTTCGGGTTTTCCATCGCATGGCGATTGGCAATGAATGACAGTCTCCGAGTCATCGAATTTGTTCAAGCGTGAAGACCGTTTTTCGTGCGTTTAGAGTTGCCTTGTAGGGAGGGGCTTTATGAGCCTGGAGTTCCGACCCTAGGGTCGTGCGAGTGCAAAATTATTGACATTAAGTCTCCGAGTATTTCAGGATGCATTTGGTGGAGTGGTCCCTGCCGGGAGTATACTCGAGATTCCCTTATTTGGAGAATAAGATGCTGAAAAGATGTCCTTTTATTGCTTGGTGTAATCATACATTGTTTCATTGCCGTGAGCTTGGCCCCCACGGGCGCGGTTTCTTGGACCATTCGATCCGTTACATAATTCTCGATTGGGTCATAGTCTGTCATTTCCCGGTCCTCCCGAGGGGACGGTGCCCTTAGAAGAAGATCATCGTTTGTCGTTGGATTGTATAAGAAGTCCTGCGACCTTATTGGATCCTCCTCCGGGGGGTACGTTGCTCCGCTAATAATCTTGCTGACAAGGCCCTCTTCGGGGCAAAAGCCCGATTGAGGGGAAAGAGCACGGTGGACCCTTTTTCAAGGCCTATGGATCTCCGTGTAGAGTTAGAACTTTTGAATATCCTGGCCAATTGTCTGCATACAGGTTAGTGAAAAAATAACAAGGGAGTAAAGCAATTCTTCCTCACCGCGGGATGTGTAGGCGACATTTTGAGATTTGTTATGTTCCTACCCTTTCAAGGGGTGAGTCCCGATATAGCCCCCACTGTGTCTTATCAGGATTGGCCGAAGATGTGGTTTGCTTACCCTTTGATCCTTCTGAGGGTGGGGGCATTGATGCTGGCGATGCGCCAGATGGTGAAGAATTTCCTCTTGTCGCGTATTGCTTTCTATCGACTTATTTTAGTCCTGCCCTTTGTGAGGGGTTTCATTCTTTTGGCGAAACGGGGCGGATGTTGTCCCCAGGTGGTGTGCCAGTGATAGCATCCTAGGAAGCTCAACTCTATTCAAGGACATGGATGAAGCTTTTGAATCTCAAAGATGGCCTTTAATAAGAGTTCAAGCTAAAGAATTACAAAACAAGATCATTAGACTTCAAGTGCAAATGAAGAAGTTATTAATTGGGAGGAAGAGCTCAAGGATAAAGGATGTGAATTGGCTAGGTGATAGCATCAAGGACAAGGATAGAGTTTTGGAAGCTCCAAGGCCATATACAAGATCTCAAGCTAAAGAGTTGCAAACTAAGGTTGCTAGACTTCAATGGCAAATAAAGAAGCTTTCAATTGTAGAGGAAGAGCTCAAGACCAAAGGAAATAAATTGTCCAAATTTTACAATTATATGGTGGTCCAAATTGAAGTCCAAGAGGAGGAAGATTGGGTCACCAAATTAGCCCTTGAAGTCCATCAAAAAGGGCTCAAAATAAGTTTAAAAGAGGTCCAAAAGGGGGTGTTTCAAAAGGAGCCCAATTGGAGTCCAAACCAATGGCCCAAACTAGTTGTTTTAAGGCCCAAATCTGCCCCAAAGGGTCTTGGCCGCCCTCACCTAATTTTAATGACTTTTCTTACTCTTTAGCAACCACCCTACCTAATTGTAATGACTTTGTATGCCTTAGCAACCACCCTACCTAATTTTAAGGACTTTTATGACTTAGTACTCCTATAAATAGGGAGTTCTTCTCATTCATAAGATACAACATTTATTGATTAAGTATATCATACTTTGAGAGTTCTTTTGAACCTTTGTTACTTGTGCTTTGAGATTTATCTTTCAACCTTTACTAGTTCTTAGTTCAAGGTAGTAAGATTACTTCTCTTTTATGATATCTTTGATTCCTTTGTGGTATTCTTAGAAGGCGATTAATACTAGTTATTAATTGTTGTCTCAAGTTACTCGTAAAGTGGTCAAGATCCGAATCTATTGTTTTGATTTGCTTTTTAAGTAAAGGCGTTTGATTTCTTCCATAAATCAAGACGTTGTTACTTTGATCTTGTCAAGGCTATAGAACTTACGTTCTTGGAAGTTCTTGGAATTCTTTCCTTGAATTCGTCCCATATCCTTTATTTTCGTCTCTTTAATTCTAGTTGTTCAATTCCTTGTTGTTATTGCTTCCGCATTTACTTCTCAAATTCTTACTCTAATTTGGATTCCCGACCTAGTTGTTATCAGCCAGTGGTCGTCTGAATAAGACGCTCGTGCTTGCGCTTCCTTTGATGGTACAGAGCTTGATGTCCCAGCCCGAGCTCAGACGGGTCGTATCAATATTTGTGACGATTATCGTTCGGGATTCACCAGGGATTCAGGATACGGCAGTGCTTTGGTCCGTTAGTCTGGACCGCCCCACTGACCTTGGTCCGACATCGTTGTTGCACGTGACCGAACCACCTGAATTCATGAACATATGTTTTATTCAAAATAGATCAAATGAGGGAGAGGGTTACCAATGCGTCAGTGTGATGCCGAGGCAGAGTCTCGGTGCCCTTTTCCCTGGATATAAGGGTGTTATCCGGAATATTTCCCTGGACCCATTTTTCCCTGACAGAACATTTTCACTTCCCACTGTATGAGTCCTTGGGAGGGTGTCGCCGCTCCTTCACTGTCGTGGTAATATGTCGTGGCTCGTTTGCTTCATCCTTCCCGGTTTCCTTCCTCCCTTAGGGCTGGACTCGAGCCTGACTGCTCGATGGTACTCGGCGGTGATTTTTACTAAGCAGCACGGTTGTCGCCCTTCTGAGCTGGTGGTTATTTTTTATCCTGTGGCCGTGCGCGCCCTATGGTTCCCGCGTCGGGTTGTGGTTCTTTTGAAGGGTTCTTGATTGAATAGGTCTGAGTCATTCGGCGTCCCTGGTTTTGCTTATGGTGATCATGATGTTTGGCATGGCAATGTCGAAATCATACTTCGCTGGGCGGGGTTCCTGTACCGATTGTGCCTCGTCAGATCCGGTTCCACTGAAGGTTCCTCGAGGATGTTTCCCTCGAACTATTTCCTTACCATTGCGAGGTAGGTTGAATCTTGTGGCGTTCCTCCCATTCGCAGTGCATGGATGGTACCTCCATCTATTGGGCGTTAGTTTCTTTGCTGGGAGCCTACTTGGGCATACCGGGCCCATAGAGGCTCCCGAACGGTTGTAATGAAAGTCCCGTAGGCTTGCTAGATCCTTCTTGGGAAGTGCGTCGTCGTTGTCTCGTTAAAAATCCTACCGGTAGAAAACCCGTTTCGGGATAAAAAATCTGATCAAAGGAAAAGAGTGCAACGGACGTTCTGAAGCCTCGGAATCTTCAAGTCGGGGTATCGTCCTGATTATCTTGGTTATTGTCCTGCACAAGGGTAACCATGAAGTAGAATATGGGAAGGGGGATGGGCGCTTATACCTCGATGGCGATGGGGTTTCTCGAGTTCTGGCACTTATTTGGCGGTTGCTAATTGGTCCTTTATTTGAATGCATTCGGGGCGATCGTCAGAAGATATGTGGACGACGTGTTGAGGCTCGTTTGTTTTGTTTCCCTTTACCATTTCTCCTTCTTGCGATTGATTTTTAGACCGGCTACTGAGAAGTTCCCGAAGGTGCCCGTTGTCGAGCAATCGGGCCACTTCCTCTCGGAGTTGCCTGCAATCTTCGGTTTGGTGCCCGCGCGAGTTGTGAAACTCGCAAATCAAATTGTAGTTTCTGTGGGAAGGATCTGAATGTAACGGTCTAGGCCATCTAGCGTCTCCGATCTTGCTAATGGCGAACACAATGTCTGGCATATCGATGCTAAAGTTGTATTTCCGATAAGTGGGGCGCGTTTATTGGCGCTATGCTTTGATCAAACCTGGTTCTGTTGACAAACCCTTGAGGGTCCTGTCCTCGATCTATCCTCCGACCGTTGCGAGGTAGGTTGTGCCTTGGGGCGTTCCTTCTATCTTCGAGGTACGGCTGGTTATCCTCGGCTCTAATCTTTGACTGGTACGGTTGTGAATGTCCGACCAGGTCACGGCTGGATATTCGATCAGGTTCTGCTTCAGCTGCTTCGAGGCCACCGAACTTCGTTCGTTCAGGCCTTGGGTGAAGACCTGTGCTGCCCAGTCGTCGGAGACTGGTGGCAGCTCCATCCATTCCATCTGGAAGCGAGACACGAATTCTCGCAGCATTTCGTTTTCCTTTTGCTTAATCTTGAACACGTCGGACTGCCTTATTGCTACCTTGATGGCGCCAGCGTGCGCTCTTAAGAAGGAGTCCGCTAACATGGAGAATGAATCTATGGAGTTGGGAGCCAAGTTGTGATACCACATCATGGCCCCCTTCGAAAGCGTTTCTCCGAATTTCTTCAGCAATACGGACTGATCTCGTCATTCTTTATATCGTTACCTTTTACTGCGCAGGTATAGGCAGTAACATGTTCATTGGGGTCGGTAGTACCGTTGTACTTAGGGAATTCCGGCATTCTAAATTTTTTAGGAATGGTCTTTGGGGCCGCTTCCTCGGGGAATGGCCTCTGTATGAACTTCTTCGAATCCAAACCTTTTAGGACCGGGAGTGCTCCCGAGATCTGATCCACCCTAGAGTTGTAGGTATCGACCTTTTTATCGTTGGCTGCAATCATTTTCTCACCTGATTTGATCCTTTTAGTGAGGTCCTCGAGCATCTTCACTATGGCGGGGTCAGCCACTTACCCGTTGTTGCTTGATCTTTCGGGTACTTGTTGGGCAGGGGGAGCTGTCTTTGGTGCCGCTGTGCTGGGGGTTCTCGGATGGCTTTGCAACTGAGCAATGGCCAGTTGTTGTGCTTGCAACATTTCAAAAATAACATGAATACTAACTTCCTGTTCTTCCCGGGCCGGGATTTTTTGAGCTTCTTGTTGGTTGTTGTGTCGTATGCTCCTATTGGTGTGAGAAGTTTCGTCGACTTGTTGTGCGTCCTCTGAGTCCGCATCTACTAGAATCGGTCCGGGCGAGTTATCGGGATTCTGTAAAGGTGCTCCAGCGGCCGGGATAACTATGCCATTTTCCCCGTGATTTTCGAGGTTGTCGTTCTCGACTCCGTTTACTGAGCCAGACATTTTGACTTGAAATCAAAGGATCTTGGACAAGAAAAAGTATGAAAGATAATGTGCGTTTGTGCAATGATACTAACCAGAAAATAATTACTATTATTTTTAGCCCCACGGTGGGCGCCAAACTGTTTACCGTGAAAATGGTAACAACAATTAAATTTGTAAATGGGATTCTATGAATACGTGATCTATTCCCGAGCTAGTTGTTAGAGCAGTTGATGCTAATAATGTGGAGTATATTGGTGAGATGCAAGCTAAAACAAGGTAGTAATCGAACCGGAAGGCCTGCTGCCCGGGTGTAGGTCTGGTCGATGGGGGACCTCGGGGTCAATGTCAGGGTCAAATTTGAGCTATCGAGGATAGTCGGGGATGGGATAACGGTTGAAGATATAATTAAACAAGGCTCTTTATGGCCAATACTAAGTTATACGATGAAGAACAAGTAAGGAAACGATGGATATCAAGGTATCCTCGGGCCAGTGAGAATGAACAAGTTAGATAGAAGAGAGAGAGAGAGAGAGAGAGAGAGATATTATTACACTTGTGGAGAAATGGAGCAACATCCGTCCGTTACAAGGTAGTGTGAGTCCCCTTTATATAGGAGGGGAACTCGGTTAAAAGTACGTAGAGATTAATTACAAAGTATGGAGATGGGATGGCTTGACGTGACGCCTCAGCATAAGTTCTAGATAGGCCAGCCCTGTCAGAACTAGCCGTGTGACTTGGGAGCTTCCCCTTCTATCCTGGCTTCGATCTCCGTTTTCTCTGAGTCGGGCCTCGACGAACCCCGAGGTCGGGAACTCGGTCATGGTCTCCCGTCCTCGGGGTCTCGAGGCATTCTTTCGAAATGACTCGACAGCGAGAAATCAAGTCCTCTGATTTTTCTTCGTACAGCGTCATAGTCTAAAAGGCATCATCCTCATAGCTGGATGGCCTGAGGATTTCTCAAATTTGCATATTATTATTCAAATGCGTCATGGTTCGGAGGCACCATTTGCATGGCCCGAGAACACCATTTCATGGTCTGCGAATCCCTCACCAAACAATTCATGGCCCAGGACATCATGGCCTGAGGACGTCAGCCTTAAATCGTCCGAAGACAACTCTCATGGTCCAAAGGGAATCTGCATCATGTTTAAATTTTTGCACAAATGCACGTCTGTAGCATCTCTTTATCTGCAGGTGACCAGTAAGCAACCACTACCCCAGCAGGAGCGACCTCGCTCTAGTTCCTTCAGCTATCTCAAACCTGGACCATTCACCATAACCACATTTGCATCCATTCCGAAATCTCGTGTCCGTTCTTGTAGTGACTTTATCTATATATTCCGCCAATGAATCCAGAACTACACATGGACTGATTCCTGTAAAACCAGGGATATGTAGGCAGCTCAAAGACCAGAGTCCGGCCTCTGTCTTTCAAAACATCCCATCTGGTCAAAATTGGCCATCATTTCTTTACCCGGAAATTCTTTCTTCCTTCCCAGGTAAAGAGGATCAGATGTTGATATCCAATTTTTCCCTATAATATTTTTGAAATGCATATATACCTTTAAAACTATGCATTAGCATCAATGGGTATTTTCCCATAATTTTTTACACCCTTAAAACAATTTATTTTAATATTTTTCTTCATATAAATAATTGCAAAATTGCATCACAAATGAATTTAGAATATGTCTTGATTTAATATTACTATTATAGGCCCTATTGAGTCACAATTATTTCATAAATAGCCAAATTGGTACCTTTTTGCTATAATTGCAATAACTTTGCAATTATAGCCCATGCATACATTTGTTTGTATTATTTTACCAGAAATTAGTCATTTGCATTTTTTAATACTAAATAACTATTTTTAAAACATTTCTATGCATGAAATTCATTTTTTATAATTAGTAATTATTTTACAAATTATGTTTAATCAACTGATTAGGGTATTTAACAAATGGCCCTCTTATTTCGAATTTAGCCTAATTACCTAGCCCAATTTTAACCCCCCCCCCCCAATTCAATTAAACCAGCCCAAAAAATACCCAGCATAAACCCAACATCTACCTGACCCATTTCTTGCTAAATCCTGGTCGTTGATCATTTGGATCAACGGTGCAGATTCCCCCTTACCTAAATTAAACCTAATGACCTCCCCCAAACCCCTCATTTCCTCTGCTCTCTCACACCGACATCTGATCCCCTCTTCTCTCAAATGCTCTCAAGTCCTAACCCTAACTCACCCTCACTGTCGTTCATCTGCTGTCGTTCATGGTGGTTCCTCACAATTATCATACCTCTAATGGCCTCTCCTATGTTGGTATTGTCATCTCTAAGGTCCTCGAGGGACCAGGGTCAGTTCACTTACACCTATGGCCCATTCTCGCCTTTTTCAGGCTGTTCCAATTCGATTTCAAGTAAGATCTTCCTATGTCGCCTTAAATCTATGGATTCCTAAGCCTACTTCTTCATCTCTGTGTTGTTCTTATCGAAACCCTAATTTTGTCCTTTGAACTTCTCATATCTGAGATGGATTGAACCTATTTCACATGAGTTTTACAAGAACCTTCTGATTTTCGAATGATTTTCCATTTTTCTAAACTAGGGTTTCCCGAAATTTTTTTTCTCCAAAACGTTTGATAATTTTGAGTGTTTAATCATCTATCTCTTATGTGTTTTAACCGATTTCATAAAGGTTTGCTTTAACCCTAACTAGTTTATGCTAAAAACCCCAAATTTTTTGACATTTTTTTGGTTTCTGATTTACTTGTATACTGACTTTGTCCTATACTTTGGTTCCTGCGATTTTTCTTTAGCTATATTCGATGTCTTGTGATTTTTTATCCTAATGTGCCTCTACTAAGGTTCTTGATTAGACTTTTCTACTGATTCTATATGTCTATATTCATTCTGGCTATTCATGGTAAACCTATAATTCTCTCCTTAAATCAGTATTGATTTGAATTCTTGATTTATCAATTTGTTTCGTTAAGACCTATGTGTTGAGTCCTGACAATTCCTTTCTTACCTTATTTTGCATGCGATACTTGCTGACTCTTTACATAATTTTTTTCCTTAATTAAACCCTTGACTTTTTTTATTTTGAAGTTCTTTATTTTGGTCTGATTTGAACGCCTTTCCTTAATAAGGCCTTTGATTCTTACTTCTTTACTTAGTCTGATTGAACTTCTTGCTTTAATTAGCTCATGTCATTACCATTGGCTAATTTGCCTTAATTAAAGGAGAAGACTATGCTGAATCTTTGTGTGATTGATTTTGAAATTCCCTAATTGCTGATTATTGATTACTTTACCTTATTTGCTCTAGTCTTGAACTACTATATAAACTCTCATTATTTTAACTTCTCAGACACGAACAATAGCTCATAAACTACCACGTGTACGCTCTATAAAGGCTCTTTATGCTCTCTCTGCTACTAGTGATCTTTGTTATTATACCCAGCTACAAGCCAAGGTTGGAAATTGCACAATACATGTCTCACATCTTGTGTTTTCTTTCTTTAACTAGGTATGCTTTTGATTAATTTTAAGAATCTAAACCTATGTGTTTATTTACTACCTTAGTTCATCTGACCTGAGTCCATTCTTGCTTCTGTTTACTGTTTACCTAGCACGCCAAATACTGCCTTATTCAAATATGTGATTAGCATATTTTTCACTTTATTTGCTTGTTTGACATGTCTTACATATGTAACTAGCCTGTTTGACTGACTACTATTTATCTAGCATGCCTGAACTTTGCTTTTGTGTAATTATCATGCCTACACTTGTTAATACTTGCCTAGAATGTCCATTAAGTCCTTGCATGTTCTGCCTTACTCCTGCTGAGTTATCTAGTCTCTCTAGGGTAACATAGTTGTGTTGTTTATATGTTTTCAACATGTTTCTGCTGTGACCTTTGCTTCATGTTTCAATGACCTGCATTATATCTAACCTATTTAGTTCTGTAGAACCCCTTAAGAACTCTATGCACCATGTTGTTTATGTGCTCCATTAAGGTGTATTCTCTGTGTTCCTACCCTTCTTTCCTTGTGTGGAAGCTGTTTGCCAAAGTATTTTCTAAGTTGTTTGTTCTATGACTTGTGTTCTAATTGCAAATTATTTTTTATACTTTTCTCAAACTGTTTTATCACTAAATCAGTACTGGTTTTCAGAAATTCTTTCACTCCTAAGACCTTTCTTTACACTGTTTATCAAACTCTTTCAAACCATTATGCACTCTCATTTACTCTTAGATTACTAAGTCCTACCCCTCTGGTATGTGTACTGCTTAGAGACCCTTGAGATCTCTCTAAGCTCTGGCATATCAGGGCTGGCACTCCCACACTACATATAAATCAGTCCTTATATGAGAAAGGTCTGGGTGTGAGCATTGCCCGGGATCTTTGAAGTCCTTAGGGAACTCTGACACATCTAGACATGAAATTGGCTATGAAACTTTGGGCATTTGAGACTACTGAAGGCTTGGAAATCACTTTAGGCCTACTTCAGGCCCCTTATAGCTTAATTTCTGTTCTATTTATGTAATTATTCAATCATTGGTCTGTAATAATTAATTGTAAACATATATTAGGGTGACTAGTGAAAAGGGAGGGTAGTTGTATATTGTGGGTAAAGTTGGGTAGATAACATGCCTATAGGGTTCATTTGGTTCAAATGTGTCTTATTAGATAACATGCCTATAGGGTCCAAAATGTGTTTTGATAGATAATATGCCTATAGGGTTCAAATGTGTTTCGTTAGATAACATGCCTATAGGATTTTGCTTTGGTTCAAATAAATTCTGCTTGTTCTAGTTCACCTAATTAGAAGTCATGCCTATAGGATCTGAAATCAGCTTTAATTGTAGAAATCATGTCTATAGGATCTAAAAATTAGTTAGACTTAAAATCAGTTTAACGTTGACTTACGCCTGTAAGTTTTGAATCAGATTAACCAACCTATTCGTTTCTTTAATCGTCTTCAATGTCGTGTTAACTAATGTCACTAGAAAGCATGCCTATAGGATCCAAAATTGCCCGCTTTGAAATTGTTTACTGATTTACTACACTCCTGATCAATGATTAGATACCATGCTCATAGGACATCACTATTACATGCATAGGAAAGCCTATAGGGCGATTAAAAATCATGCAAACTGTAAAGCTATGCTTTGTTACTTATGACTACTCATATTCAACAGGTCTAAAATCAGTAGGCAAACTGAATAGGTCTTTGACACTTTGATCCTAACTCAATACTGCATATTCTCTGCTCACCTAGATATCCTGTTCTAGAGCTTCTCTTAAATACCTGAAACTGTATTTAAGATGTGCACTTGCTTACTTTGTTTGTGGAGGTAAAAACTTGAGCCTCTAATTGTTCCATCTTTGGTCCAGTCCTTAATTGTTTTTGGTTGTCGCCTAGACTTTTCTCTTTTAAGTACCTTAGGATAGTCTAGAACTACCTAAATTAGAGGTCCTAAATACCTCAAGGCCACAAGGAAGGGACAGGTAGTGCACGCATATGATATCTTTTAAAGTTGCTAGAACGCTTTAGGCTATGACCAAGGGGGGGGGGGAATTGGGTAGTAAGGATATGATGATTGTGCGCTAATGTCACGTGTAGCCCCTCATTGAGGAGTGATTACCGGGCATTGCATGGGTATGATTGGTCGCAGCAGACTCAACCTAAGGATGAGTGGGCGCTAATACTTTTACCCAATAGCGATATCGGGGTCGATTTTCCACAGGGAACTTCAAATTGGAGTCGAGTATTTGTATGGTCTAGGATAGTGTTTTAGCTCATAATTGATCTTCTAACATTTTTGGTTTTCTTTTGTTTAAGAGCTACAATTTATCAACTACAGTTGTAAAACTAGGTTATGCTAAAATTATGATTCTAAATTGTATGCAAGATAGATAAAAGCACTAGGGATGCAGCATTTACCTAGGTGGTCCACTAACGGGTAGAAATTCCTAATGCAAGAATGACGAATATGGGGCTTATGCTATAACCGTTGCACCTTTTACACCCACTCTCACACCTCTCGGTAGAGAGAGTGATTTTGTCCAATTGACTCTCTCGAGACCAATTGGGTAGGCTAATTTGCCCAAGCAACTTATGGTTCAAGTTGGGTAATTACTCTCTCGAGGTTTAACCCGTTAATTGGGACTACCATTCTCATGGGTCCATCCCGATTCCTTGTTGGAGTTAATCTTGAGGTCATAGACTCTCTTTCTCAAGAAGAGTCAAGACCCACTAAGCTAGACTTAGTGTTTGCAACCACCAAATCTTAGTGAAAACTTAAGATTAATCCAAATAGCAAACACCCAACATCATTCATGCACTAAACAATCACACCCATCAATTTCCCACACTAGGGTTGAGCCACAACCCTAGCTAATGGGTTTAGCTAGACATAGTAGTAACAAAAATCAAAGAAATAATAGATGAAATTGACATAATAGTTAACTACAATGTTAATCTACTTGATTCCACTTTAAAACTAGAAGAAATGGCCCAAAATAGGTTGATAATAGGGTAACACGAGTTCTGCTGCTCTCTGCTCTCGAACCGCCTTCCAAAAAAACTGCTGCTAAAAAGTAAAATGTTCTATTTATACTACACAGGAAAAACCGGACAAAAATACCCCTGAGGGTCTGGCGCGGACCGCGCACAAATGACGCACGGCCGCGTAGTGCTCTGGGTCTTCATTACTTGCATCTGGTACTGCGGGGCGCGGACCGCACAAAAGTGACGTGCGGCCGCATGAACTTCATCCACGCGGACCGCACTGATTAGGTGCACGGTCGCATAGGATTTTGTCTCGAGTGATTGCTTCTCTGATTCTCTTAGGCGCGGACCGCACAAAAAGGGACGCGGACCGCGTTGGAACTGGGCGCGGACCGCGCGAGAAGAGGCGCGGACCGTGCAGCTTATCTTAAAAATATCATGGCCTCTGAACTTTTCCTGCGCGGCCGCATGGCAAAACAGTGCGGTCCGCGCATGTTGAACTTGGATATGCCCAGCTTCTGAACTCTCCTGCGCGGCCGCGTGATAGAACAGTGCGGATCGCGCAGGGCCTTTTGATCCCCCCTTTCAGTTGTCTCTTGACACTTGGCAGATTTCACTCCTTTTTTAGCCGATCTTTAGTATTTGTCATCTTGTCGCTCAAACCTGCAATCAAGTGTCATTTGTAAGCATTTTGGGACTATTATATGGCAATAAATGCACAAAGCTCAGGTAAGAATAGGTATAAAAAACATGCAGAAATCGCAGTTATCAACTCTCCCAAACTTAAACCTTTGTTTGTCCTCAAGCAAATAAAATGAGACCTACCCCTCAATGGAAAACAACCAAGTAATTCCTTTTTATCCTAAAGTAACCTCAGCAGGCATCAATTGGGACTAGCAATTGCCCTCAATGCAAATGCATCCTCAACATATTTAAACTTGCAAACTTGTGGATCAAGTGCGACACAAGAGCATCAAGAGTTGACACATTTCATCACGGAACCTTTCTCAATTTCTTTGGTCATCATGGAACCCAAACTCACACATCCTTGACTTTCCCTGAGTGAATCTCACCTATAAGGGTATTTGCACACAAATCGAGATGAATGGATTTCTCTCTCGTCTCTCACAAAGAAGAAGCCCTGAGTCCGGCTCTAAGTACCATATGCTTGCCCCTTATGTAAGTATCCACTAATGTAGGCTTCCCTCAACTCAAGATCATATAGGGCTTTTGAGGAGTCATTGTGAAGGCTTTTGGTAAAGGTAGGACGTGTTTTTGTTCAAATGGGTTTAATCTTCCCTTAAGCCCTTCTTTTGATTTATTTTGGCACACTTTCTTGACTCAATTGAGTAGTTCACTTCTTTCAAGGGGTTAGAGGGACACATTGTCACTCTTTCTTTTGCAATTCAAATCCTTTCTCCTTTTTATCACTTTTCTACACCTTTTTCACTTCTTTTTGTCGTCCTTGGATTCCCTTTTTGGTTTTTATTCATTTTTGTCTTTCTTTTTGTCTTTTTTTCTTTTTCATTGCCTTCCTTTTCTTTTGCTTTTGCATTTTTTTTAGCACATTGATGCCCTTCCTGTCTCTCCCCTCCAAACTTAGACATTTGCCATTTACTCAAGGGAAGATTTGGGTGCCAAGAGGGGATTTCGTTAGGAACGGGTATAGGTTTTTAGCTTGGTTCATGAACGAAAAAGATTTAAGGCTCAAAAGGGTTGAACTAGGGATTATTTCATTGGTAGGTCATGAAAAGTGTTCAAATTTTGCATTTTGGATCAAGGAGAGCCTATACTCACGTCTCAAGTCAAGTTCTACCTATGATTTTGCCTCAACAAACATTCAGGGCAAGTTCTAGACCATCGGCTCGGTACTTGGGCTCGCGATTCGAATTCTCACCACACACACTCAAGGGTTGCCTAAGACGGAGTCGAGGGCCCACAACAACCTTAGATATGATTCAAGTGCCCCATGGCCCAAAATGACCACGTGATGATTATTTGGTAAACACAAGAGTCTCAAGGCCACAACTTTCACCATCCTAAACACAACATAATGTCTTCGACCATAGGATCAAAGGCAAATGTGTTAGGCCCAAGTGAGGCTTTGCTTGAGGTATCCTTAACTACAAAAACTTGAAAATCAAAAAAGAAAAGAAAAATCAAAAACGGACTCAAACCCTTAAGAAGGTTGTCACACCATCTATCATTGGGAAGAGCCACCCGGTTCGCACAATATCTACCCTTGGAAAGAATCGTGGCATTAAGAAAACCAAGGGCTTATTGCAAATGCCAAAACAAAACACAAAGGCTACGAGCCTTACTTTGCAACTAAAACGAAAAATAGAAAATCATGATGAAAACCTAATGAATATGTACAAACGGGGAGTAGAATATACAACCAGGGGGAAATGAATATATACATAAACTCTGAAGATCATCTGGAATGAACAGTTATACACAAACCATCTATCCACTACTAATGTATAGAAATTAAAAGAAGTTAAAATAATATATAAAGTCATCCTGACAGTTAATCCAAATAGTAGGGCCACACCCCCATGAATAAGAGCTAGCATTATCCCCAATGTTAACTACCAAATAAGACATCAAAAATCAAAAATAAGCAAAGGATATAGAGCGGCCCCTTAAGCCTCATCAAACTGGTCCCCAGCCTGCTGCTGCTGTGCTGTTGGGACAGGTGTCTGCTCATGATCCTGCTCATCAACTGGTGGAACTGAAGAGGGCTCAACATCTGTTGTACTAGATGGGGGAGCCACCTCGATCACTATTCCCTCTGTATTAGGGAGCTTCCTCTTCTTCCTTGGCCTATGGATTTAGCTTTACAATTCCTTTTCCCCTTCCCTCACGGGAGGAACCACCTCTCCCGGATTGTATTTGTTTCCCCGTCGCTTCTTAGCCACATGTTTTGAACCATTGTCTGCAAGGAAGACATGTCTAGCATTGTTAGTAAAAGCACATGATATGAAATGGACAGTTCAATTGAATGAAAGAATTGCAGACACAGTTTCACAGACAGAGGAACGCGGACCGCACCAAAAGGCACGCGGTCCGCACAGTTTACTGATTCACACAATGGTTTCTCTAAATGAACCGACGCGGTCCGCACTGTTTTGTGTTGCGGCCGCGTAGCTTCAGCGCGGACCGCACAGAAATGGTCGCGGACCGCACAGGTGAACTACCATAATGGTGACTTCTCTGAACTTTTCACACGCGGTCCGCACTGTTTTGGACCGCGGCCGCGCTGGACTCACGTGGACCCCATAGAAATGTCACGCGAACCGCATGGAGGCGATTCATCATAGCACACAAAAAAAACCACGCGGACCGCGCAAAAATGTTGTGCGGCCGCATAGGACAGATTTAACTGAGGCGGAAAAAAATTTCTCTTTAAGTCCCATTTTGATCGGAATTTGACCCCTCAGTGTCCCTACTCAATTAATTACATGGATTTATGCCCCTAAGTCTCACTAAACAATAGAAATCCAAACTAACAGTAAGAAGTTATACTAGTAGAGAGTAATGAGAAGAAACAAAAAATTAGGCTATGCATGAAATGAACAAGATTTGTTACCAGGGATTAGTGAAAAATCGACTAAATGAGCAGGGAGTGCGGATGAACAGTGAAAATTTAGAGCTCCAGATGAAAATTTGCGAAAAGGTTCAAATGAGGCCCAAGGCTTCTATTTATAGAAAAACCCTGGGGCTTTCAGCTTACCTACCAGCGCGGCCGCACAAAAATGGCCGCGGTCCGCGCTGGTTTTCTTTTAGTCACATTTTGACTACTCAGCCCACGCGGACCGCACTGCTTTGATGCGCGGCCGCGTGGGAGTTTATCAGAGACTTGGTAATTCCAGCTTCTCACACGAGGACCGCACAGAAAGGGACGCGGTCTGCGTTGAATTTTTTCTGAGGATGAACTCACTGCTGCTCAAGCCCACGCGGACCGCGCTGCTTTGATGCGCGGCCGCGTGGGGCAATTTCCATGGACTGATCATTTTTTTTTTACTTCTTCCATGCACTGGTTCAACATAATCCCTGCAACACTTCACAAATTATCAGCTCAAAAATCCTACTCTACAACAGAAAAACAAAGAAAAGGAAAAAGACATGGGTTGCCTCCCACGAAGCGCCTGATTTAACGTCGCGGAACGACGCATGTTACCATCACGGTCATTTCAAATGAATGCGCGCCACCACGTGGCTGTCATTAATCTTTCCCAAATAATGCTTGACGCGATGCCCATTGACTCGGAAGACTTCACCATTTTTATTTTTGAGATCAATGGCACCAAAGGGAGTTATCCCAACCACTTCAAAAGGGCCGCTCCACTTGGACTTCAACTTGCCCGGAAATAACCTCAACCGGGAATTGAAAAGAAGAACCATATCACCCACTTTGAATTCCTTCCCTCTGGCATACTTGTCATGAAGGTACTTCATCTTGTCCTTATACAAGGACGAGCTGGAGTAAGCATGAAACCTAAACTCATCAAGTTTATTCAATTGCTCCACCCGAAGATTTGCAGCTACATATCATTCTAAGTTCAACTTTTTCAGCGCCCATATAGCTTTATATTCCAATTCTACCGGAAGATGACAAGCCTTCCCAAACACCAACCGATACGGCGACATACCAATCGGCGTCTTGAAAGCTGTACGATAAGCCCAAAGAGCATCATCCAATTTCTTCGACCAGTCAGTCCTATTTGCATTGACAGTTTTGGATAAAATACTCTTAATCTCACGGTTGGACACCTCAACTTGGCCACTCGCTTGAGGATGATAAGGAAGTGGTTACCTTGTGATTTACCCCATACTTGGCTAGCAGAGAGTCAAAAGCCCGGTTGCAAAAATGAGAACCCCCGTCACTAATTATGGCACGTGGAGTGCCAAACCTCGTGAAGATACTCTTTTTCAAAAATGCCACCACACTTCGAGCTTCATTATTTGGCAAAGCTATGGCCTCAACCCATTTCGACACATAGTCAACCGCTACCAAGATGTAAGTGTTACCACAGGAACTTACAAATGGTCCCATAAAGTCTATCCCCCAAACATCAAAGATGTCAACCTCTAGAATTGTGTTAAGGGGCATCTCATCTTTCTTCGAAATCCCTCCAGCACGTTGGCATTCATCACATCTTTTCACAAAGTCACCGGCATCCTTGAACAACGAAGTCCAATAGAAACCACAGCTCAACACTTTAGACGCCGTCATTGCCTCGCCATGATGGCCACCATAGGGCGAAGAGTGACAAGCCTCCACAATACTCGGTTGCTCTTCTTCAGGAACACACCGGCGAATTACACCATGGGTGCAGATTTTAAAAAGATATGGCTCATCCCAATAGTAATCCAAGCAATCCCGCTTGAGCTTCTTCCTTTGGTTAGAAGAGAGCTCATACGGAACCACACTGGTAACAAGGTAATTGGAAATGTCGGCAAACCATGGCATGTCTAGCATTGAAACCGAGAGGAGTTGTTCATCCGGAAAAGCATCATTTATCTCAAGGTCGTCCAAAGGCCTCCCTTCCTCCTCCAATCGAGACAAGTGGTCCGCCACTTGGTTTTCACTACCTTTTCTATCAATGATCTCCAAATCAAATTCTTGAAGAATAAGCACCCATCTTATTAACCTCACTTTAGAATCTTTCTTCGTCATCAAATACCTAAGGGTGGCGTGATCAGTGTGAATAATCACTTTGGCCCCCATAAGGTATGGGCGAAACTTCTCCATGGCAAAAACAATGGCAAGCAATTCCTTTTCGGTGACCGTATAGTTCCTTTGAGCTTCATTCATTGTCTTACTTGCGTAGTACACCGGATGGAACATCTTGTTGATTCTTTGGCCCAAGACCGCCCCCACCGCAACATCACTAGCGTCGCACATGAGCTCAAAGGGCAAGCTCCAATTTGGTGCGGTAATAATGGGGGTAGTCGTCAACTTTTGCTTTAGAAGCTCGAAAGCCTCCATACATTTCTCATCAAACACATATTTGGCATCTTTCTCAAGCAATTTACACAACGGGTTAACTACCTTAGAGAAGTCTTTGATGAATCTTCGGTAGAAACCCGCGTGTCCAAGAAAACTCCTCACCCCTTTGACAGAAGTAGGGGGAGGGAGCTTCGAGATAACCTCAATTTTCACTTTATCAACATCAATCCCTATTTTTGAAATTTTGTGACCCAACACAATGCCTTCTTCTACCATAAAATGGCATTTCTCCCAATTGAGAACCAAGTTTGTATCTTCGCATTGGGCCAATACACGATCCAAGTTTTGCAAGCAATCACCGAAAGAGTCCCCGACCACACTAAAATCATCCATGAAGACCTCCAAAATGTCTTCCACCATATCGGTGAAGATTGCCATCATACATCGTTGGAAAGTCGCCGGTGCATTACATAACCCAAATGGCATTCGAGAGAAGGCGAATGTGCCATAAGGACATGTGAAAGTTGTCTTTTCTTGGTCTTCCGGGGCAATGAGAATTTGGTTATAGCCTGAATACCCATCCAGAAAACAATAGAAAGCCCGGCCTGCAAGACGATCAAGCATTTGGTCCAAGAACGGCAATGGGAAATGATCCTTTCTAGTCACCTTGTTCAACTTCCTGTAGTCCATGAATACCCTCCAACCCGTCACAGTGCGAGTCGGAATAAGTTCATTATTGTCATTAGTCACCACAGTCATTCCTCCCTTCTTTGGCACACATTGTACTGGAGAAGTCCACGAACTATCAGAAATTGGATACACCACACCGGCGTCAAGCCACTTGATGACTTCCTTTTTAACCACCTCTTGCATGGCTTCATTGAGTCTCCTTTGATGTTCAAGAGACGGCCTAGCATCATCCTCCAATATTATCTTGTGCATGCAAAACGCGGGGAATACCCTGAATATCCGCCAAGGTCCATCCAATTGCCCGCTTGCGCTTTCGAAGAACCGCCAAAGTGGCTTCAACCTGCACGTTAGTCAAGCAAGAAGAAAGTATAACCGGCAAAGTAAAATTAGGACCAAGAAATTCATACCTGAGGTGAGGAGGAAGTGGTTTCAACTCCAACACCGGTGGCTCCTCAATAGATGGCTTGGTGGGAGGAGTTTTGTGATTTTCAAGATCAAGAGATAACTTCCTCGGTTCATAAGAATATGAGCCCATAATGCATTCACACACTCCACCCTTCTAGCATCATCATCAACATCCATGTTCAATAGCACGGCCGCAAGTGGGTCCTCAACATTAGCCATAGCTCTTGTGTCATCCACTATCACTGCCGTGACAATGTCAACAAACGAGCACACCTCGTTGCTATTTGGTTGCCTCATTGATTTGCATACGTGGAACACCACCTTTTCATCACCAACATGGAAGGTCAATTCTCCCGATTCCACATCAACCAAGGCCTTTCCCGTAGCTAGGAAGGTCCTCCCAAGAATGATAGGCACCTCAAAATCCACTTCACAATCCAAGATCACGAAATCGGCTAGCAATATGAACTTATCAACACGAACAAGGACATCATCAATAATTACCAAAGGCCACTTCATTGATCGGTCTGTCATTTGAAGCCTCATAGAGGTTGGACGAGGTTGTCCGATTCCCAAGGTCTTGAAGACCGAACATGGCATTAAATTGATACTTGCCCCCAAGTCGCAAAGGGCTTTTGCAAAGTCGGCACTTCCAATGGTACATGGGATAGTGAATGCACCGGGATCCTCAAGTTTTGGAGCCATAGAATGCACAATTGCGCTCACTTGATGGGTCATCTTGATTGTCTCACACTCCATTGATCTCTTTTTTGTAACCAAATCTTTCATGAACTTTGCGTATCCCGGCATTTGCTCGAGTGCCTCCACCAAAGGCACATTGATAGTCAAACTCTTCATCATTTCAATAAATTTCTTAAATTGGTTGTCACCCTTTTGCTTGGCCAACCGTTGAGGGTAGGGCGGAGGAGGTCTAGGCAAGGGTGCCTTGGCTTTTGGCACCTCCGGTTCGGGCATATCAATGACGTGTTCCCTAGACGGGTTCACGGCCTCTTGAGTCTCCTCCTCACCCTCATCAATTGCAATTCTCCCATCATCATTTGCACTTGGTTCGACAACATCCTCAACTACCAATGGGATCTCATCATTTTGCAACTCATCTTCATCTACCGGAACTCGGTTATCTCTTGAGGCATGCACATCACCGCCTCTTCCAATTCGTGTTGTCACTGCCATCACATGATTGTTGTGCCCTCCCTTGGGGTTTACTACCGTGTCACTTGGTAGAGCACCCTTTGGGCGAGTATTTAAAGATTGAGAGATTTGGCCTAATTGCACTTCCAAGTTCCTGATAGATGTGTTATGCGAAGCTAATTGGGCCTCGGAATCTTGACTTTTTTTCATCATTTGTTAGAACATGCTCTTTATTCGACTCATGTCATTGCCCGACGAACTCGACCCTTGAGATTGGAACAGAGGCGGGTTATTGGGTTGTTGATACATTGGGGACCTTTGATAGCCTTGCCCCCTATTACCTTGACCACCATTGTTGTTGTTCCAATTGTTGTTCCCGCTCCAATTTCCTTGATTCCCAGAATTATTGTTCCCCCAATTGCCTCCTTGATTGTTGTTGTAATTCCAATTGCCGCCTTGTTGATTGCCCCAATTACCTTGGGGTCTCCATTGTTGATTCCCTTGGTTGCCTCTATTCCCTTGGTAGTTGTTGACATATTGGACTTCCTCACTTTGGTCATCAAAACCTTCATTCGAATACCCACCACCATCATTGTTGTTGTCATATTGTTCACAATTACCTTGAGGTTGTTGTCCTCTTTGCCTCCTTTTCAACATAGAAACACCTTCCATTGCATTGACTTGGCGCGGGTTTTGGACTTGTTGCAATTGCGCCTTTGCTAATTGATTCATAGTTGTTGTAAGTTCGGCTATCGCTTGGCCATGATCGTGCAATTCCTTGTGCAAATGGATGACCGTGGGGTCACCTTGTGGCACGTTTGCTCGGCTTTGCCATGCCGAAGAGGTGTCGGCCATTTCATTAAGTACATCACATGCCTCTTGGTAAGAAAGTTTCATAAAATTCCCTCCGGCCAATGGTTCACAATGCATTGATTTGTGGTGTTGATGCCCCGATAAAAAGTTTGTTGAATCATACCCTCAGTCATGTCGTTATTAGGGCACTCTTTCACCATTGTTCTATATCTTTCCCATATTTCATGCAAAGGTTCTGTTGGCTCCTGCTTGAAAGCTAGAATTTCATCCCGAAGAGCCGCCATATGACTTGGAGAGAAGAACTTGGCAATAAATTTGTCCGCCAATTCATCCCATGTTGTGATAGAATGATTGGGGAGCCTTTCTAACCAATCCAATGCTTTACCCCGAAGAGAGAACGGGAAAAGCCTCAATCTCAACGCGTCCTCGGACACGTTTGTCTGCTTGCTACCCCAACAAGTATCCACGAACCCCTTCAAGTGCTTGTAGGCATTTTGATCGGAGGCACCCGTGAAATAACCTCGTTGCTCGAGCAAGGTCAGCATAACATTTGTGATTTGAAAGTTCCCTGCCTGGATTCGGGGAGGAACAATAGCACTGGCGTATCCTTGATTTAGTAGAACTCCGGGAGCCACTCTCGGCGGTTGTGGAGGAGGGTCTGGAATGTTGTTGTTCTCATTTGCATTTATATTGACATTCCGACCTCTCCGTGGAAGTTGAGGTAAGACCTCATCTTGTTCTATATCTTCTACCTCCTCCCCCGCTATCACATTGCCGAGAGGGTCATTTGCATTAAGAGCCATGGTACGTGATTGATCAACACGCAAAATTAGTAAATAAGAAGGAAAGAGAAGCAAAACACAATACTAGCTACACAGATAGTCAACACCGTAAAGTTCCCCGGCAACGGCGCCAAAAAGTGATCGCAGCAGACTCAACCTAAGGATGAGTGGGCGATAATACTTTTACCCAATAGCGATATCGGGGTCGATTTTCCACAGGGAACTTCAAATTGGAGTCAAGTATTTGTATGGTCTAGGATAGTGTTTTAGCTCATAATTGATCTTCTAACATTTTTGGTTTTCTTTTGTTTAAGAGCTACAATTTATCAACTACGGTTGTAAAACTAGGTTATGCTAAAATTATGATTCTAAATTGTATGCAAGATAGATAAAAGCACTAGGGATGCAGCATTTACCTAGGTGGTCCACTAACGGGTAGAAATTCCTAATGCAAGAATGACGAATATGGGGCTTATGCTATAACCGTTGCACCTTTTACACCCACTCTCACACCTCTCGGTAGAGAGAGTGATTTTGCCCAATTGACTCTCTCGAGACCAATTGGGTAGGCTAATTTGCCCAAGCAACTTATGGTTCAAGTTGGGTAATTACTCTCTCGAGGTTTAACCCGTTAATTGGGACTACCATTCTCATGGGTCCATCCCGATTCCTTGTTGGAGTTAATCTTGAGGTCATAGACTCTCTTTCTCAAGAAGAGTCAAGACCCACTAAGCTAGACTTAGTGTTTGCAACCACCAAATCTTAGTGAAAACTTAAGATTAATCCAAATAGCAAACACCCAACATCATTCATGCACTAAACAATCACACCCATCAATTTCCCACACTAGGGTTGAGCCACAACCCTAGCTAATGGGTTTAGCTAGACATAGTAGTAACAAAAATCAAAGAAATAATAGATGAAATTGACATAATAGTTAACTACAATGTTAATCTACTTGATTCCACTTTAAAACTAGAAGAAATGGCCCAAAATAGGCTGATAATAGGGTAACACGAGTTCAGCTGCTCTCTGCTCTCGAACCGCCTTCCAAAAAACTCCTGCTAAAAAGTAAAATGTTCTATTTATACTACACAGGAAAAACCGGACAAAAATACCCCTGAGGGTCTGGCGCGAACCGCGCACAAATGACGCGCGGCCGCGTAGGGCTCTGGGTCTTCATTACTTGCATCTGGTACTGGGGGGCGCGGACCGCACAAAAGTGACGTGCGGCCGCATGAACTTCATCCACGCGGACCGCACTGATTAGGTGCACAGTCGCATGGGCTTTTGTCTCGAGTGATTGCTTCTCTGATTCTCTTAGGTGCGGACCGCACAAAAAGGGACGCGGACCGCGTTGGAACTAGGCGCGGACCGCGCGAGAAGAGGCGCGGACCGCGCAGCTTATCTTAAAAATATCATGGCCTCTGAACTTTTCCTGCGCGGCCGCGTGGAAAAATAGTGCGGTCCGCGCAGGTTGAACTTGGATATGCCCAGCTTCTGAACTCTCCTGCGCGGCCGCGTGACAGAACAGTGCGGACGGCGCAGGGCCTTTTGATCCCCCCTTTCAGTTGTCTCTTGACTCTTGGCAAATTTCACTCCTTTTTTAGCCGATCTTTAGTATTTGTCATCTTGTCGCTCAAACCTGCAATCAAGTGTCATTTGTAAGTATTTTGGGACTATTATATGGCAATAAATTCACAAAGCTCAGGTAAGAATGGGTATAAAAAACATGCAGAAATCGCAGTTATCAACGATCCTGTAGGCAACCAACCTATGACCCCTTTTTCCCAATTCTTATGTGTTTTAATGAACTTCCTTTTCTTATATATATATATATATATATATATATATATATATATATGCAAGTTGTTCAAACCTCTCCCTTGCTTTCATTACCCGAACCATACATGTGTTTAGAATGTGAAAACATGCCTTTATTTGCAAATGTGTTGAAATTATTTACTTGTAAAATGACTAATTCACATAGTTTAAGTTCGACCGGGACCCACCATTGTAGACCGCAAGGGGTGACTAACACCTTCCCCTCAAGGTTATTTTGATCCCTTACCCTAATCTCTGGTAACACAAACTAGTTACATGAGTTAATCGCTCTAGGTACCCTAACGCACCTTAATCCATTAGGTGGCGACTCTTCAAATACCCAATTCCCAAAAGGAAACGAGTTGTTCCCCCATGAATGTCAAAACCCGGACTTCCCCGTTAAAAAGGGGGAAAAGGGGACGCGACAGCGGCCAACTCCAAATCATGTACAGGGTAATTCTTCTCATGGGGCTTCAACTGACGTGAAGCATATGCAATAACTCGCCCCTCCTGCATCAATTCACAACCCAAACCAATGCATGAAGCGTCGTAATACACAGTATACATCCCCAAATCGGAAGGCAGCACTAACACTGGTGCTAAAGTCAATACGGTCTTAAGCTTCTGAAAGTTCGCCTCACAATAATCGTAATGGAGTACCCTTCTAGTTCAATCTAGTCAAGGTGCTACAATAGATGAGAAGCCCTCCACAAATCAGCGATAATAACCTGCTAACCCCAAGAAGCTCCTGATCTCAGTCGCTGTGGTAGGTCGAGGACAACTCTGAACTGCCTCGACCTTTTTGGGATCGACCTTAATACCTCGCTTGATACAATATTCCCCAAGAATGCCAGCGAATCTAACCAAAACTCACACTTGGAGAACTTAGCATATAGCTTTTGTTCTCGCAGGGTCTGAAGCACCACTCTCAAATGCTGCTCGTGCTCTTCCATTCTACGTGAGTAGATCAAAATGTCATCAATGAAGACAATGACAAACAAATCAATATATGGCCTGAACACCCTATTCATTAAATCCATAAATGCTGGTGGGGCGTTAGTCAAATCGAAGGACATCACTAGGAACTCATAATGGACATATCTAATCCAGAAAACCATCTTCAGAACATTCGAATCCCGAATCTTCAACTGATGATAAACCCGACCTTAAGTCGATCTTAGCGAACACCTTGGTACCCTGCAACTGGTCAAACAAATCATCAATATGCGGCAACGGGTACTTGTTCTAATGATAATTTTGTACAACTGGCAGTAATCAATGCACATCTGTATAGTCCCATCTTTCTTCTTCACAAATAACACTGGTACACCCTGATGACGTCCAAATCCACTACTAAAAAGTAAATGAACACGGTCGCATGCAATATAATATACCCAACTATGAGTCAAGGTCGAATCCCACAGAGAACAATATATAGGCGATTAGGAATGTAAGAGAATTATCACTTGTTATGCAATGCCAAACACTTAGAAATGGTTTTAGAAACTATTTATACGTAAATGCGGAAATGTAAACTAACCTAGAAAGCAAGTAAAATGATCAATGGCTACAAGGATGAATGCATCGGGAATTACACTCAAGTAACGATCCAATGTATTTCATGATTTTTCAAATATGAGTGAGTTTATGTTAATTAGCCTCGGTTAATATTTCTATATTAGCTTCTTCCGAAGACTAACAAGACTTCCTAATTGAATTATTCCTAAAACAATTAAGAGATTAAGCACAACCGATTATGGCTACAAGTAGTTCAATCCTATCCCTAGGTAGAATCTATAAAATGAGGGTTAAAGCCTCAAGTTCTTGTTAATTAATCTTTCCCAACCCCAAATGATCTTTCCCAAAATTAATTCGGAGTTAATGGGTGAGTCCTAGGGTTAACTAATCCCTTTAGAAACATTAAATAACAAGAATAATTAAAGAAATAATAACACACTTCATAAAAAGATAAAAATTATTCAATACATAAGCACAACAAGATATTTAATCCACACTTTAATTATGAATATTCCCATAAATAAGATTCAGGTATTGGATAAAATGCTACACACTTAGATACTCAATATAAAGCAAGGAAATGAATAAATGAACATAATGGGTAAGAAATTCTCAACCAAAGGCTTCAAATCTTCAAGACCAAAGTGTGTGTGCAAACCCTAGATTCCAAAACTTGTTCTCTCTAGTCCTAAGATTGAAAATAAGCCAAAAGATATTTTACAACTGAGCTGGTTTGGGTATTAAAGGGTTTAGGGCTAAAAAATGTGAAATTACAGAAGTGCCTAGAACTAAAGCATGATTTTCGCATTTTCGAACAAAAGTTCGCAATTGCGAACTATGACCATACTGTTGACTTTCGCATTTGCGAAGGTTTACTGCCCTGGTTGACTTTGCATTTGCGAAGCCTTCTTCGCATTTGCGAAGACTACCTGTGTCACGACCCCCGGTTTGCCCTCCGTGAACCATCGTGACGGCACCTAGTCTCTACGACTAGGTAACTCTAAAACGCGGAAGATAAACCAATTTGCGGAAGAATACAATTTAAAACAGAAACAATGTAATAAAACAGCGTTTTATAAGTGCCGCTCGGTATACAAAAATATAACTCTCAAATCCAATATATATATATATATATATATATATATATATATATCCCAAAACCAGGAAACCCATGAATCACAAGCTAAGAGATATATAAGAAGCTCTAACTCCAGAAATGTCTATCAAATGGGATGTACTGAAGGGCTATACTATTACAGAAAGATAGAAAGGGACTCCTCGGTCTGCGGACATGGCAGATATATACAGAAGCGCCTCGCCTCAAGGATGATAAGACTGAGTGAAAGTACCTGGATCTGCACATGAAAAACATGCGCAGAAAGGGCATGAGTACACCACAGCGGTACTCAGTAACTGTCAAGCCTAACCTCGGTCGGGTAGTGACAAGGAAGGTCAGGGCCCTACTGAGATTAAATAAAATACATAGTATAATAGTGTAGAACCTGACAGTATAATTAAGTGCAACAGTAAGAAATAACATAGAATAGAAAGAGCAACAACAACTAAAACAGAGGCAAAATAATCACCGAGGGAACACAGCTCAACACAGAGATAGCAACCGGGGATCTACCAGGATACCGTCCTGTAGCCCCCAAATGTAAATTTCCAGTGTATCTCCTGGGTGTCGTCCCATAGTCCAACTCATAATGCACCGGGGATCTACCGGAATCCCGTTCCGTAGTCCCCAAATGTAAATACTAGTACTAGGGGAATCTACCGGGTGCAGTCCCGTAGTTCCATATAACTGTGCAGGGGGATCTACCGGAATCCCACATCCGTAGTCCCAAATAAACAGACAAGGGGGATCTACCGGAATCTTACATCCGTAGTCCCAAATAAACAAGCAAGGGGGATCTACTGGAATCCCGCATCCGTAGTCCCAAATGTAAATACACAGCAGCAGTATGGAAATATATTCAGTAAATGTTAGTTTCATATTAAGGCAAACAGGTAATTCTAGTCTAGCATGCTGCACAGAATTGAGGTAAAGCAATTTGAACAAATAAAGTAATTAAATCACTTAGGCATGCTTTCCCTAGCTAACAACAGGCATAAAGTGCAAGTAATAAAAACAGGAAAGGAAACATACTAGTAATTACTTAATGAAAACCAGATTTTCAACAATTAGCACAAGTACGCGCTCGTCACCTCACGTACAAGGCATTTCAATTAACAGTAATACCAAATCCTAAGGGGAAGGTCCCCCACACAAGGTTAGGCAAGCCACTTACCTCGAACCAGCTCAATTCAACCCGAAACCACGCTCTTGCCACGAGTACTCAACTCCAAATGGCCCAAATCTATTCAATTCAATTTCATAATGTAAATAACACTTCAAGTAATCGATTCAACAATTAAATTCTAAGATAACACGCATAATTAGGTAAAATGACCAAAACGCCCCTCGGGACCACGTCTCGGAATCGGGTAAAATTTACATTTTCAGAATCCTCACACCTCACAAGTCTAACCATACCAAAATTATCCAAATCCAATGTCAAATCCGCAATCAAAACTCGAATTGTTTATCTAAGAACTTTCCCCCAATTTTCATACAAATTCCAAACTTAAATGATGAATTCATGTTTAGATTAATAGGTTACAAGCAAAAAGGAGTTAGGAATCGTTACCCAATCGATATCTCTGAAAACCCCTCAAAACCTCGCTCAAATCCGAGCTCCCAAGCTTAAGTTTTGATAAAAATGGCCAAACTCTCGACTTTGAAATTTTATATTCTTCCCAGACGCGTTCTTCTTCGCGAATGCGAGACTACTAATGCGAACGCGATGCACAAAATCCTAATGGCCAAATTTCCTCTTTCACAAATGCGAGGTCCACTCGCGAACGAATAGCTTACACTGGCAGACACTACGCGAACACGAGGACCATGTCGCGAACGCGAAGACCAACGGGTCCATACCTTCGCGAACGCGAAGCACAATTCAGCTATTTCAACCAAATTCTCTATGCAAATGCGAGACCCTCTCGCGAACGCGATGAATGTTTTCTCTGCAACACAACAGCAGAAAATCTGCAATCTTTCCAAGTCCAAAAATGGTCCGTTGAGCATCTGAAACACACCCGAGGCCCCTAAGACCTCAACCAAACCTACCAACATATCCATAACTTCATTCAAACTTGCTCCAACTTTCGGAATGCTCAAAACAACATCAAAACACCTGTTTTTCATCGGATTCAAGCCTAACAACTCCTAAAACTCTAAAAACACGCTTTCGATAAAAAAGTCTATCAGACGTCGTCCGAATGACCTGAAATTTTGCACACACGTCACATTCAACACTGCGGAGCTACTCCAACTTCTGGAATTCCATTCCAGCCCTCAGATCAAAATCTCACTATCCAACCGGAAACTTCAAAAATTCAACTTTTGGCATTTCAAGCCTAAAATAGCTACGGACCTCCAAAACACAATCTGAACTCGTCCCTAAGCCCGAAATCACCCAACGGCGCTAACGGAACCATCGGAACTCCATTCTGAGACCGTCTTCACACTGTTCCGACTACGGTCAACTTTCCAACACTTAAGCTCTCATTTAGGGACTAAGTGTCCCAAAACTCTCCGAAACTCTAAACCGAAAATCCCGGCAAATCAAAATAGCAGAAATAAACTCGAGGAAAGCAGTTAATAGGGGCTCTGGGCGTTAATTCTTAAGACAATCGGCCGGGTCATCACATCCTCCTACACTTAAACATTCATTCGTCCTCGAACGAGCATAGAGACATACCTGAAGTAGCGAAAAGATGAGGGTAACGGCTGCGCATATACTGCTCGGTCTCCCAGGTCGCCTCCTCGACCGGTTGACCTAGCCACTGAACCTTTACCGAAGAAATGTTCTTGACCTCAGCTTCCTCACCTGCCTATCCAATATTGTCACTGGCTCTTCAACATAAGATAGATCCTTGCCCAACTGGATTGAACTGAAATCCAACACGTGCAACGGATCACTGTGATACCTCCAGAGCATTGAAACATGAAATATCATATGAACTCCTGCCAAGCTGGGAGGTAAGGCAAGCTCATAAGCAACCTCCCCAACATGCCTCAATATCTCAAAAGGGCAAATAAACCTCGGACTCAACTTCCCTTTCTTCCCAAATCTCATAACACCCTTCATAGGCGAAACCTGAAGCAGAACCCGCTCTCCAACCATATAGGAAACATCACGAACCTTCAGGTCCGTGTAACTCTTCTTTCTGGACTGGGAGGTACGGACTCTATCCTGAATTACCTTAACCTTCTCCAAAGCATCCTAAACTAAGTCTGTGCCCAATAGTCTAGCCTCGCCTGGCTCAAACCAACCCACCGGGGATCTACACCACCTACCATATCTCATACGGTGCCATCTGAATGCTGGACTAATAACTATTATTGTAGGCAAACTTCGCCAATGGCAAGAACTGATCCCAAGACCCTCCAAACTCAATCACATACGCACGGAGCATATCCTCAAGAATCTGAATAGTGCGCTCGGACTGTCCGTTCGTCTGAGGGTGAAATGATGTACTCAACTCCACCCGAGTACCCAACTCATGCTGAACGGCCCTCCAGAATCGTGATGTGAACTGAGTACCTCTATCTTAAATGATGGACACTGGAATACCATGCAGATGAACTGTCACGCCCCGAATTTGGGGGGCGAGACCAGCACCCAGTGCCTCACCTATCCTTGTGTACCAACTTGCAAATAAGGGACTCTGAACATATGATGTCATACTTTTGGCCATGGGCCACATTGCAAGACGACAGTGAATGCTGACTAAATATCAATATAAAGCTTGGTTGACAAGGTCGTCATATTTATTACAGCTGACAAACCAACCAAACATATATACAAGGCCTGAAAGCCCAACATACTGCACTAACTGACAAAATATGTCTACAAGCCTCCACTAATGGATAGACTGTAATCGGAACGGCTCTCCGACCTACTCATGATATATATACGTATATATACAAGATATACATAAAGATTTAGACCCGGAAACTCCGAAAGGCATGGAGCTTACCGATCAAGCTAAACTCGGGCAACACTTATTGAAGAAGCCTACTCTTCTGTCTGACCAATCTGCACGCATGAAATATAGTGCCCCTAGAAAAGGAACGTCAGTACGAAATAATGTACTGGGTATATAAGGCAATATACTGAAAGCTGAAACTGAACTGATAATATAATAACTGCAAGTAGCTGGAAGTCAAAGATAATCTGAAGATATGCTTACCTGCTGATACTGACTCAATTCTCTCAATATAGTAAGTAAAATAGTTGTCCGACCCTATAAGGCTCGGTATACATATATATTTGCTCTGTCGTAGTAGGCTCGCTCATAAGCGCTCGGCCATACTAGGATCTGTATCTCGACCAACTGGGCTCGCTCATATACGCTCGGCCACAGTAGGATCATCATATAACTTACCATCTGATCATAGGTTGCCCAATAGGGGCCTGCCCATAGCTCGATGGTAATGAAAATACTTTTAATACTATATATATAAACTCTCTGCTCTCTTGACTGGAAGAAGGAAATACTCAACTGAATATGAAGTTCCGATAAGGAAAATATTATAACTTACAATGCTTGAAAGATATACGCAATTTGCGAAACTAGCAAAATATACGTAAATTCTGGGATATGAATGTAATGACGAGATCATGCCAAATGAAAGAAGAGCTTAGCCTTAACATACCTGGGGTAGGAAAAGAAATTCGTATGATATTCTTGGAAGAGATTGCATAGTACTCCTTTAAAACTGCAAAAATTTTACGTTGTTACGATCCTAAAAATTCTTATTGGATTTTCTTCTGTAGGAACTTCTCGCAAGATGAATACTGCTACGTTTTATTTCTGATTGTAGCGTTTGAATTGAACCTACTGAAAGGTTTAAAATGGATTTGCTTGAAAGGTTTTGAAATGAAAGGTTTACTTGAAAGGTTTGAAATGAAAGGTTTGCTGAAAGTTTGAAATGGTACTAACGCTTTTCACCTTCATTATACATTTGCCAAGTCTTTGATATTGAAAGGCATTTAGATCCTTAGTCTACAAGCCACGTAATCAAGTAAGATCCTTAGTCACCCATTTTAAATGGAGGGGATGCCACGTGGGGAGATTGATATTATCCAAATATATCCCCAATTAATTAGGTAATGTCCCGTTACCCGGTAATTAATAAATTACCCAAAAAATTAAGAATTATTCCCACTTACTTGAAATATTACTCACTTTTCACATACCTTATACACCTTACTATCATAGCCATGTAGTACCTTGTATGGCACTAGTCCATAAATATCGGGTATTATCGCTCGACCCGTATTTTATTCCAAATTGACTACTTTCAACGAAACTCATTTTCTTTAATCTGTGTACCCTCTTATTCTTCATAACACTTATTTATTGCTTGCTATAAATAGCGTAGGTATGAGTGACACCATTAGCAAGGTGGCACACTTAGGGGAATTGTTTTGCCAAATAACCCTTATCAAGTGGGGCACACACTGCTTTAATAATAAGCCTCTCTAATTCATTTAAGAGAGCTATTATTCAGATTTGCTTGGGTATCGTTATTAGCTATAAAAGGACTTCTCAAAAATCACAAAATGAAGGTGGTGACGGATGAAGCTCTATCAAATTGTTTTATCCGGAATTATATTGCGTTATAGCAACGAGATTTTGAGATTCTAAGGGGAGTACGGTGCAATATTTTCCAAGAACATCATACGGATTTTTTTCCTACCCCAGGTATGTTAAGGGTAAGTTCTTTCTTCATTTTGCATGATCTCGTCATTATACAAGTTTGATAACGAGGCACAAAGAATAATCCATATCCCGGAATTTATGTATATTTTGCTAGTCTCGCAAGTTACAATATTCACTTTATCGGGACTTCATATTCATTTGAGTATTTCCTTCTTCCAGTCAAGAGAGCAGAGAGTTTATATATACAATATTAAAGTATTTTCATTACCATCGAACTATAATCGATGGGCAGGCCCCTATTAGGCAACCTCGGATCAGATGGTAAGTTATATACCTAGCCTACTATGGCCGAGCGCCTATAAGCGAGCCTACTACGGCCGAGATATAAAGCCTAGTATGGCCGAGTGCCTATGAGCGAGCCTACTACGGCAGAGCAGTTATATATATACCGAGCCTTATAGGGCTGGACATCTATTTTACTTACTTTATTGAGAGAGTTGAGTCAGTATCAGCAGGTAAGCATATCTTCAGGTTATCTTTGACTTCCAGTTACTTTCAGTTATTACATTATCAATTTAGTTTCAGCTTTCAGTATATTGCCTTACATACTCGGTACATTATTTCGTACTGACCTCCTTTTTCTGGGGGCGCTGCATTTCATGCGTGCAGGTTCAGACAGACAGACGGGTAGACCTCCTCATTAAGTGTTGACCGAGTTCAACTTGATCGGTAATCTCCATACTTTTCGGAGTTGCCGGGTCTAGAACCTTATGTACATCTTGTATATATATGTATATATGTTATGAGTAGGTCGGAAAGTTGTTCCGATCATAGTACATCCATCAGTAGAGGCTTGTAGACATATCCTGTCAGTTAGTGCAGTATGTTGGGCTTGCAAGCCTTGTAGGTATATTTGGTTGGGTTGTCAGCTGTAGTAGTTATGACGGCCTTGTCAGCCCAGCTTCATACTGATATTTAGTCAGTATTCGCAGTTGTCTTGCAATGTGGCCCATGGCCAAAGTATGACATCATATGTTCAGAGTTCCTTAGTCACAAGTTGGTACGCAAGGATAGGTGAGGCATCAGGTGCCGGTCTCACCCCCAGATTTGTGGCATGACATCAGAATTAAGTGGTTCTAGTAACTATGGAATGGTAAAGGAAGAATGCGATAAAAATGAGAAAGGAATGAGATTGTACTTATTCAAATCGTACAGATATGCTACGATTCCAGAATATTATGCAAGCACGATGTCAAGGAAAGGAAGTAAGGGTTCCTGCCTGGGATGTTATTGATAAGTAAGGAGCCAGTGCGAGAGGTAAGTTAAGACAAAGGAAATAATCCAAGAAAGATTATGCGGAATATTGATATGAGAATGGGCCAACGAGTAGTTAGTAGTTGGTTCAAGAAGAGATTAGTTATGGCCAGACAAGGGGATACAGACAAATCAACAAATCGTGCAAGATAAACACAATGACCCCCAACATGAGGAATTCAATCTTGCAGATATGACTTGATGTGACGGCCTAGTCGGTCGTCTTAAGAATTAACGCCCCGATCCCCTATTAATTGCTTTTCCGTGTTTATTTCTGCTATTTTGATTTGCTGGGATATTCGGTTTTGAGTTTCGGGGAGTTTTGGGACACTTAGTCCCAGAATGAGAGCTTAAGTGTTGGAAAGTTGACCGTAGTGGGAACAATGTGAAGACGACCTCGAAATGGAAATCCAACGGTTCCATTAGCTCCGTTGGGTGATTTCGAGCTTAGGGGAATGATCAGATTGTGTTTTGGAGGTCCGTAGCTAATTTAGGCTTGAAAAGGCGAGAGTCAAAATTTTAAAGTTTCCGGTCCGATAGTGAGATTTTGATCTAAGGGTCGGAATGGAATTCCAAAAATTGGAGTAGCTCCATAGTGTTGAATGTAACGTGCTTGCAAAATTTCAGGTCGTTCGGACGAGATTTGATTGAAAGCATAAGTTAAGAGTTCTTGGAGTTCTTAGGCTTGAATCATATGTGAAATTGGTGATTTGATGTGTTGTGAGCGTTCCGAAGTTTTGAACAAGTTTGAACAATGTCATGGGATGTGTTGGTACAATTGGTTTGAAGTCCCGGGGACTCGGGTAAGTTCCGGGTAGGTTCCGAGTGTTTTAGGCTGAAATTCATAGCTGTTGCAGGACTAGATGAGTTGCAGGCCTCGAAACCCACCAGTGCTTCCGCACAAAGTCCAGTGCGTCCGCGGTGGGAGCTGTGCGGCCGCACAAAATGTAGTGTGGTCCGCGGTGAGGAAACTTTCACTGGTCCTACTTAGGAAGCTCATATCTTTTGATCTACATGGAAGTTTGGGATGATTTAAAAACAAAAGTTGTAGCCCTTCGTGTCTAGTTTCCAGAATAGTAAAGAAATCACAATTTGGACATCTGTAGAGAAAGTTATGGCCAAAATACCAAAGTCTGTCACTGCAGTCCAAACCTTTGCGGACAGCACTCGTTTTTGTGCGGATAACACTCGTTTTTGTGCGGTCCGCAGTGGTGGAAATTCGGGGGGGGGGGAGAGGTGTTGCCCTATAAATATGAGGTTTTGAATTTTATTTCATATTTTGACCTAGAGAGCTCAGATTTTGGCGATTTTTCGAAGGTTTTTCAATAAGAAATTCATCGGGGGTAAGTGATTCTAACTCAGATTTGGTTAGAGTACATGAATTCATCATTTAATTAGTGAATTGGGATGGAATTTGGGAAGAAAACTTGTGAAATCTTTCAAAAATGTAAAATGATGATTTGAAGGACCAAATGGTATCAGAATTGGATAATTTTGGTATGGTTAGATTCGTAAGGGTATGAGGATTCTGAAAATGTAAATTTTACCTGATTCCGAGATGTGGGCCCAAGGGATGTTTTGGTCATTTTACATAATTTTGCGTATTAGCTTAGAATTTAATTGTAGAATCGTTATTGGAGTGTTATTTACATTATGCAATTGAATTGAATAAATTTAGGTCATTTGGAGTCGAGTACTCGTGGAAAAGACGTGGTGTTGGGTTGATTTTGAGTCAGTTCGAGGTAAGTGGCTTGTCTAACCTTGTGTGTGGGACCTTCCCCTTAGGATTGGTATATTTGGTAATTGAAATGCCTTGTACGTAAGGTGACGAGTGCGTAGTTGTGCTAATTGTTGGAAATCCACTTTTCTTAAGTAATTACTAGCATGTTTCCTTTCCTGTTTCTATTTCTTGCACTATTAAGTTGTTGTTAGCTTAGGAAAGCATGTCTAGGTGACTTATTTGCTTCATTTGGTTTAATATGAATTTTTTTATTTCTGTTTATCTTCCTGCTTCTGCTGTGTATTTATTTTGGGACTACGGATGTGGGATTCCGGTAGCTCCCCCTTTTCTGTTTGCTTTGGGACTACGGGTTAGATTCCCAGTAGAGCCCCCTGCACATTTACTTTGGGACTATGGGTTAGATTCCTGGTAGATCCCCCTGCACAGTTATATGGAACTACGGGAATGCACACGGTAGATTCCCCTAGTACTGGGTATTTACATTTGGGACTACGGATCGGGATTCCGGTAGATCCCTGTGCATTGATAGTTGGACTACAGGACGGGATCCCGGGAGATCCTTCGGACATATATATATGATGGACTACGGGGCGGTATCCCTGGAGATCCACTGGACAGTTGTAATTGGGACTACAAAACGGTATCCTAGAAGGTGCCCCGGTTGTTATCTCTGTGTTGAGCTGTATTTCTTTCCGTGGTTTGTTGTTTCTGTTCTAGTTGTTGTTGTTCTGTCAATTCAATGTTATTTCTTACTGTTGCACTTATTATACTGTTTTATTCCACACTGCTAACCCTTATATTGTATTTGACCTCAGTAGGGCCCTGACCTTCCTCGTCACTACCCAACCGAGGTTAGGCTTGGCACTTACTGAGTACCGCTGTGGTGTACTCATGCCTCTTCTGCGCATGTTTTTCATGTGCAAATCCAGGTACTTCTACTCAGGTCTGCCATCCTTGAGGGAGGCGACTACTTAGAGACTTCGAGGTACATCTGCCGCGTCCGCAGACCGAGAAGTCCCTTTCTATTTCTGCCTTTTAGTATTTAGCCCTTCTGTACTTTCTGTTCTTATTAGACAAATTCCGGAGTTAGAGCTATGTAGTATTTCTTTTTCTTAGCTTGTGATTCGTGGGTTTCCGGGTCTTGGATTTGGATATTGGTTTGGAGATTTATATATGGTGTATGCCGAGCGGCACGTTTAAACACTATTACTACTATATTTCTATTTTAAATTGTTTACTTTCCTGCAATTTTTGGTTTTTCTTCCGCAAATTAAGCTTACCTAGTCATAGAGACTAGGTACCGTCACGACGGTTCACGGAGGGCGAACCGGGGTCGTGACAAGTTAGTATCAGAGCTCTAGGTTCATAGAAGTCATGGATCACAAGACGGTTTATTAGAGTCTCGCTGATCGGTACGGAGACGTCTGTACTTATCTACGAGAGGCTATGTAACCGTTAGGAAAATTCCATTTCATTTGATTTCCCTGTCGTGCGAGATTTTTGACATCACGAATTCTGAACTTCTATCTTCTATTCTCTCACCGATGGTGAGGACACACGCTACCTGAAATGATCCGGCACTCGCGCCCCTGCGAGAGTCGCTAGAAGTTGGGGCCGGAGTAGAGGCCGACGACGCGCACGCGATGCAGCTAGAGCACCTGCCGAGCTGCCGCCGAGGTACTACCAGCAGTTCTAAACGGAGTCCAGGCACCTGATACGCCTACTGCTACTACTATTCCAGTACTTCAGGAGGCTCTGGGACAATTCATGAGCATGTACACCACTTTGGCTCAAGCAGGGTCGCTTCCCCCTTGCAGCAGCTACATCTCAGGCCGGGGGAGGAGTACAGACTTCCGCCGCCCGCACTCCAGAGCAGAGAGATATCATTGTTCAGGTTCCAGGTGTCATGGCGACACAACCCGTGGTCCCAATTCAGTGGGTGGTAAGGACCTCTCGCTAAGTAGAGGACAGGTGGGCCCATGAGAGAAGGGGGCAGACGAGGTCAGGAGAGAGAGTATAGGGAAGTAAGGAGACCTCGTAGACTGGAGAGACCCACTGTTCCTTATTTTGGAGGAAGAGTACGGCATGGTAGAGGTTTTATGGGTCAGCCAGCTCAGTTTGCATCTCAAATTTCACACAGTGTTTTAGGTATTCAGGGGTCTTGGAGTACCCGTACCGCACAGTTCCCACTACCACATTCTCCCAGAACTTGTTTTGAGTATGGTGACACACGTCATATGGTGAGGGATTGCCCCAGACTTGGTAGAGGTGCACCTCCACAAACTTCTCAACCGCAGCGTGCCCCGTAGAGTTCTCAAGCTATTGTTACAGCTCCAGTTGCTACCCCACCTGCTCAGCTAACTAGAGGTGGAGGTCGGGGAGGTAGAGGTCGCCCTAGAGGGGGAGGCCATGTATGATACTATGCCCTTCCTGCCCGTACCGAGGCTGTTGCCTCCGATTCTGTCATCACAGGTATTATATTGGTTTGTCACAGAGATGCATCGGTTCTATTCAATCCAGGCTCTACTTACTCTTATGTGTCTTCTTATTTTGCTCCGCATTTAGGTGTACCTCGGGATCTTTGAGTTCCCATGTTTATGTTTCTACTCTTGTAGGAGATTCTCTCGTTGTGGACCGTATTTATCAGTCGTGTTTGGTTGCTCTTAGTGGTTTTGAGACCAGCGCCGATTTATTGTTAATCAGTATGGTTGACTTCGATATTATATTGGGCATGGACTGGTTGTCGCCCCATCATGCTATTCTTGATTGTCACGCAAAAACCGTGATGCTAGCTATGCTAGGTGTACCGTGTGTTGAGTGAAGGGGTACTTTAGATTACACTCCCAGTGCAGTTATTTCTTTTCTTAAAGCTCAGCGTATGGTTGAGAAGGGGTGTGATGTGAAATAGCTTATATGAGAGATGTCAGTATTGATACCTCTTCAGTTGATTCAGTCCCAGTAGTACGGGATTTTCCCGATGTGTTTCCAGCTGGTCTTCCAGGCATGTCGCCTAATAGAGATATTGATTTTGGCATTGATCTGTTGCCGGGCACTCAGCCCATTTCTATTCCTCCGTATCGTATGGCTCCTCCTGAGTTAAAGGATCAGTTACAGGAATTGCTTGATAAGGGTTTTATTCGGTCCAGTGTATCACCTTAGGGTGCTCCTGTCTTATTTGTGAAGAAAAAGGATGGTTCTATGCGTATGTGTATTGATTATCGCCAGTTGAACAAGGTTACAGTGAAGAACTGTTATCCTTTGCCTCGTATTGATGATCTGTTTGACCAGCTTCAGGGTGCACAGGTGTTTTCTAAGATTGACTTGCGCTCAGGTTACCATCGGTTGAAGATTCGGGAGCCAGATATCCCGAAGACTGCTTTCAGGACTCGGTATGGTCATTATGAGATATCCCGAAAATTCGTCATTGTCTTTATATGTAAATTATATGTATATGGGATATGGGAAAAGGTTACGGCGTTATATACGCACCACCACCTATCAGCTAGTATACATTGATGATTTTGCCCACAGTGGCCGAAATGATATAATGGGATGCCCTCAGAGGCTTGAAGATGTTATGAACACATGTACCTATGCACGACATGACATACATACGCATATGCATGACACTATAAGTATTTCATGATTTACAGAGTTATCCAGACTTACATGTTGAGTCTTTTACTCATGTTTCTCTCATGTCTATTGTTTACTGATTTTTATTCCTTACAAACTCGGTACATTATTTGTACTGACGTCCCTTTGCATGGGAACGCTGCGTTTCATGCCCGCAGGTTCCGATAGACAGGTTGAGAGTCCTCCAAGTAGGCTATTAGCTCAGCGGAAGGTGTTGGTGCGCTCCATTTGCTCCGGAGTTGCTTATTTGGTCAGTATAATTAGGACATGTATTGATTGGTATGGCGGGGCCTTGACCCGACCTTTGTGATACTTATGTACTCTTAGAGGCTTGTAGACAGATGTCATGTATACAGATACTTGTATGGCCTTGTCGGCCAATGTTTTGAGTTTACAAATGATCATGTTAGTCTTATAGGCACGTATGTCACGTATGTAAGTTTTTATATCAGGCTAGGTTGTTCTATGTCGAGTATTTCCCTATGTTTTATTCTATTTATCACACGACAACCTCTCTGGATCATTCACCTATGATAGTATGATACAAAAGATACGTTACATAGGTACTCGGTTGAGTAAGGTATTAGGTGCCCATTGCGGCCCATCAGTTTGAGTCGTGACAGTAGAGGCCGAGGGAGGGCTCCAGTTCGAGGTAGAGAACCAGGTGCTGAACACGTGAGACGGCTAGTTTTACCTCTTTGGGCAATTTCGTACAAGATTTACCTCACAACTTCAGATTTTCATCTTTTAATTTAGTATTATGGCTTTTAGCTTCTTTTTGTCTTTGATTTCTGTTGTTATTATGAGTAGCTAAACCCATAGCTAGGGTTGTGATCCAACCCTAGTGTGGGTATTTAATGTGTGTTTAATTTTAGGGCTTGAATGTGTATGGGTTAGTGATTTTTAGCCTAGTTATTGCTTGAACTATTGAATTAGTGATTGCAAACATTGATTTATCCTTTATGACTTAGTCTCTACTTGAGAAAGAGGGACTAAGTCTAGGAAAACTAGGCTAACAAGGAATTGGGGTGAACTCAAGAAATTGAGAGCCCCAATTTAAAGGTTAAACTTAGAGATAGTAATAGCCGACTTGAGCTAAAATCACTTGAATTGCATGAATACCCATTTGGATTTGAGAAAGCCAAATTGGACAAAATCACTCAAACTACCGAGAGGTATAGAGTAATGATGTTATAGGATTGCGTACAAGACTCCAATAGGTATGTCTCCGTACCGGTTGGTCTTTGGGAAAGCATGCCATCTTCCGGTTGAGTTAGAGCACAAGGTCATATGGGCACTGAAGAAATTAAACCTTGAATGGGATAGAGCTGCAAATCTTCGGGTAGAGCAACTAAATGAACTTGATGAGTTCCGCTTTCATGCTTATTCCAGCTCATCCCTGTATAAGGACAAAATGAAATTTATTTAATTTCAGAGTCGCCACTTAGAATAATTTATGGTTTCCCAAGTCATCGGCTTATTTTAAATCCCAGATCGAGGAAATTGACTCTATTTTTTGGTCCGCAAACACAAAAGACCGGGTAAGGAATTTCGTTAACTTGGGAGAAGGTGTTAGGCACTCCCGAATTCCGTAATTTTAGCACGGTCGCTCAACTATTAATAATTGGCTTAATTATCTGATTTATTACATGTTTAGAACCAATTGTGCATTTTATTCCTTTTACCGCCTTTAATTAATTATTTAACCACTTTTAGGATTTATGAAATTTATTTGAACGAGTCGCGATAGCACACTCTCGTCTATTTTTGTACACATTGCGGATCGCGTCACATGAAATGCACCCGCGAATTACAAGATGTTTATTTTTATCATTGCTTGAAGTTATGGTCGGGTCACATGAAATGTACACCAGAATTTGAATTTATGTATCATGACCATGCCGCGACAACTGTACCGTAGTTATGATGATTTATTATTAATTGCACCTAAAACAAGCTACGATGCTTATGAATTGTTTATTTGCTTGATCACTTCAGCTCTTCCAATGTACTTCCCTTTGACGAAATCTTATGGCAAAGTCACACACTTTTCACCCAAAACATTCTGCGATTCTTTCTTATAAGCACTGTATCCAAGAAGTTGCACCTTTTAATCATGAGATTAAGATGTTAAATGCCATTACAGAAAGCTACCCCTTTCAAATTGAACTATTATCATACTTAAAATTTATTTTTTTCAACTATCTATCAAAGAATCTAAATCAACAGCACCAAAAATGATTACTTAAAGAGACACAATCTTTTAGTTTCCCTTTATCAAAATTCATCTCTACAACTTAATTCACACAAGGGACGAAAGGAACAGAGTATACGAAAACATATATGAGTCATTTAAGACATAAACATCTTTAAAATATCACTGTGTCATTCCTAAACACTGTTACTACACAAAAACTTTGCAAAATTCATTTGAGCTAATTAAAATAATTTGAGAGGTGAATATGTATGGTAAAAAGCAAAGAGAAACAATCCTACTGCCAAATAAGTTACCTACTCTAGCATTAGAACATCTAATCCCAGAAACAAAGAAGTCACGACAAATAAGAAAAGAAAGAGCCTTAGCAGAATGGTTCTTCTTCAAAATCTATCTTCATGTGAAGAATGTAGAAGGCTAAGTTCACTGTCCCAAGCCTCATAGAGAGGACAGAAACACCCATGTATCATATAACTTCATTTCATCAAAATTTACTACACAAAATTTGAAAATAAAGATAAGAGTAAGAATATAACCTTAAAAGAATGAATTTGAACCTTGGTTGTTTGACAGCTTTAAGACCCAAAAACGAAGAGGACTGCGACGGAGCTTCGAACCTCGACTGAAACTCTTGTGTTTTGGTGTTCGGAGCTGCTGTTTCGGGTTATTTTTGGCAGCATTTTTTGCTATTTTGCAGCTGATTTTCGCGGCTCCTCTTGGCTGTTTTCGCAGCTGGTTTACTGCAATTTTGGGGTGAGATTTGAGCTGAAATTTGTGATGGTTTGTTGCTGATTTCGTAGTTGTTTCGAGGGGCAAACTAGCAGTGCTTTTGCTTTTTTCGGGTGTTGTTGTGGCTGCATTTCTGAGACTGTTTTTCAGCTACATTTGGGGTCAAGGCAAAATTATTTTCATGGAGTTTTCTAGCTTGGTTTTACTGGGTTTTCAAATAGACAACTACGATGAAAAATGGACGAAGAATGTGGAGCTAGAGTGGCGTTAACGGAAGGGCTGCTGCATTTTCTTGGTTCTTAGAGGAAGGATACGCAGCTTTTTCTCTAAGGCTCTAGGGTTCCTCCCTTTCTCTAAATCAGATGTAATGATTTTACAGGGTTTTAATTAATTGGGCTGGGTAAATTCTTTCTAGGCATTCCTACATGACTCTCTCATTTTTTATTTTCTCTGCGCTTACCATCGCCTTACGGTGCACATGAGGGTTTTCACCAACAAGACTCTCATTTCATTTCCCTTATTTTGGTCGCATCAGATCCTGTGACTGTATCTTCCAATTCTTGAACAATCTCATTGATTGATCAGAAGGACTTTGAAAAAAAGGGTTTGGGGTAAAAGAAATTTGGATTGAATTACAACTTTGGAACCTTTCAGGCAAAACCATCGCCGAACAATTATAACTTCTGCCCCAGTTTCAACTTTTGGGGGAATTTGAATTTTTGTTTTGGTATGACTGAACCCCAGAGAGAAGCAGCCTACGTATCCTTTCGGAATCAAGTCGACCGTAGTTTAGGGAACTTTGTTTTGATTTTCTTTTGTTCTCTTTCTTTTTTCTTTCCTTTTTCCTCTCGTTTTTCGTTTTTTTTTCTATTTCTTTTTCTTTTTGTCTTTTTTTTTCTTTTTTTTTTGTATCTTTCTTTTTCTTCTCTTTTGTTTCATTTTTTTCATTCATTCATTTTCAATAATAACTTTCAGGTTCCAATGAGGGTAATCAAAGAATGGGAGCCAGCTCAAAAGGGTTAAGTGTTTGGATAGTGCGAAAGAAAGTCTTCTTCATCCCAACCGCAGAACATTAATGCTATATAGAGGATCCAACATAGTACCTTTTGACTGCTTTGCATTGACAATTATTTCTGGGACATTTCCTTCGATGTGTCCCAAGTACAACGCACTCTTTTGACAGTACTCTTGTTGCAATATATGGACCTTTCCAATCTGGAACCAACTTTCTTTAGCTATTCCGAGTCTTTGCTTTATTTCCTTAAACTTATCTTCATTGCATTCCGATTCTTGACTCATTATTTCGAAGTCTAACAACGTTTTAGGATCTGGGCATGAAGTCCGCAAGCATGTCATGTTATTGAAATCTGCATTTAACAGAACTAAAAAGAGAATAAGAAAGGTGAAATTAAGAAAAGAGACATTCCTGGACAATGAAATATTGATTTCATTTGATTTTTAGTTTTTTTTTTGAATTTCAAAAGATAGAAGGGTTTACATCAGAAAGTAAGACAATAACATAGAACATACGGATCACACGCTGAGATAATCCGGACGCCGAAAGGATAGCAAGATTGGCTACCGAGATTTCCATCTAATAGGGAACTTTCAGGCTTGCCGACCGTTTTTGGCCTTTCTTCTGTCTCGGCAACGGCTGCAATGGCCTTCAGTGCCGGATCGAATTCCTCAGTGTAAGTAGACAACGAATTGTTCGTCACATCAGGAGCCTCTTCATCCCGAAGAACGATTCTTTCAGCTTCGATCAAATCTTCAATTACCCTTTTGAGGGTCCAACAGTCATCTGTATTGTGTCCCACTGCTCCAGAGTGGTATTAAAATCTAGCATCAGCTTGGTGCTAGGGGGACTCGAGGTTTGGCCGATTTGGGGCCACTGGCTGCAGCAGACCTTGCCTGACTAGCTTTTGGAATAGGCCCGAGTATGATTCACCAATAGGGGTGAACTGATTCCTTCTGAAAGGCTCTCTTAGGCAAGGATTGTACTTGGTAAGGATGGACATTTCAAGGGGGTGGAGCTCGGTTTTATGTATAATGTTGTGGTCGCGTGCAAGGTTGCACGTTCATCACCGCATACCAACAAAACAAACTACCTGAACAGAACTTGGCTAATTTGCTCACACCACAACCTTGTTAGTTTTGAAGCATTTAATATATAGGAAATTGCATGTTGGGATGCAATGCACCTAATAGTTAAAAGCTTCTATCATGTATTTTTTTTAGTTTTTTTATAACACTCAGACCATGAAAGCGTTTAGAATAAGAATATATATATATATATATATATATATATATATATATATATTGCATTTCTTTTTTTTCGAAAGAAAGGCTTTTAAAGAAGAAAGAAAATATTTTTGGATTTTTGAATTTTTGGTTTTGATATATTTTTTTGAAATTCTTAAAAGAAAGACTTCTAAAGAAGAAATAAAATATTTTTTAACTTTTTTTTGGATTTTGATTTTTGTTTTTCGAAACGCGAAGGAAGACTTCTAAAGAAAATATTTTTAAATTTTTTGTTTTGATTTTTGATATTTTTTCTGAATGAAAGACTTCTAAAAGAAGGACTTTTTTGGATGTTGCCTCTTAATTTTCGAAAAAGGGACTTTTGAAGAAAAATATTTTGGATTTCTTATTTTTTTTTTTTTTTTAAATTTACAAAAGTACTTCTAAAGAAAGCGAAAATATTTTTGGACTTCAATTTTTTCAATTTTTTTGACATTTACGAAAGAAAGACTTTTAAACAAGGAAAATAATTTTTTTAAATTCTTTTTTTTTTTTGAAATTTTGGGAAAATACTTCAAAATAAAGGAAACTCGTATTTTGGATTTTGATTTTTTATTGATTTTTCTTTTTATTTCTTTTTTCATATGAAAGACTTCAGAAAGAAGGAAACTATTTTTTGAGTTTAATTTTTTTGTTTTGAAATTTCTAAGGAAATGCTTCTAAGAAAGAAATTAAAAGAATTTTTTTTTGGATTTTTTTAAAAATTGGGGCCGGAACCGATGAGGTTTGCCAACGTATTTCACATCCGATGAAAATCAGACCCGCGTAGTTCGGTCAGTTTTGACGGAACAGGGAAACATGACACTTGAATATTTTGGGCTCATTCTGAAATGACTTTTCTTTTTTTATCTTTTTTTCGGCAGAGTTTCGGAATTTCAAATACATATATCTCATTCTTGTTCTTTTTTCCCCCTATTTTATAAGCCAACATGCAAGCCAAAACAAATAGATGCGCAAGTAGCATGTAAGATGCATCAGGATGGTCTTTTAATTTGGGTACACCTGTCCTAGACGGACCCAACCCCTGTATTGAGTCTCCAAAGTCAAATGCACGCAAACAAACGTTTCTACTAGGGATCCGACATGAGGCTATGTTATTCTAGGTTTAAAACCTGGGTGTATTGTTCTAAACCTAGCTTACCCGAGCAGACAACTCGAGCCGAGAAGGGAAGCGTACCGGGAATACAAAAGCTTCACCGGCTTTGCAACTTATCCGAACCTCGTTCTAAAATTAGGATATGACTCTAACAGAAAAGAAGCCACGTGAAGCGCACACTCTCCGGAAGATTTAAAAGACTCAGAAAGAAGAGGGTTTCGTAACAGTTTATATACAGTTCAGGCAATATCAAAGCGACATTTATCACATTAGGTTCAAACATGTAAAAATCAGATAATAAATAAAAATCAAGTATAACAATTATTCTAAGCTCGAATTTTTAAACCCTGAATCAGAGATTCTGGTTCAATATCCAGCAGAGTCGCTAGAGCTGTCACACCTCCTATTAAAGTGACATTAATCGAAATGGGATTATTTATTTAATTTCAAAGTCGCCACTTGGAATAATTTATGGTATCCCAACTCACCGGCTTATTTTAAATTCCAAATCGAGGAAATTAACTCTATTTTTTGGTCCGCGAACACAGAAGACCGGGTAAAGAATTCCATTAACCCGGGAGAAGGTGTTAGGCACTCCCGAGTTTCGTGGTTTTAGCACGGTCGCCCAACTATTAATAATTGGCCTAATTATCTGATTTATTACATGTTTAGAATCTATTGTGCATTTTATTCCTTTTACCGCTTTTAATTAATTATTTAACAACTTTTAGGATTTATAAAATTTATTTGAACGAGTCGCGATAGCATGCGCTCGTCTGGTTTTGTACACATTGCGAATCGCGTCACATGAAATGCACCCGCGGTTTACAACATGTTTATTTTTATCATTGTTCGAAGTTATGGCCGGGTAATATGAAATACACACCCGAATTGAATTTATGTATCATGACTATGCCACGAGAACCGTACCCATAATCACGATAATTTATTATTAATCGCTCCTAAAACAAATGCTTATGAATTGTTTATTTGTTTGATCACTTCAGCTCTTCCAATGTACTTTCGTTTGACGAAAACTTATGGCAAAGTCACACTTTTCGCCCAAAACATTCTGCAATTCTTTCTTACAAGCATTGTATCCGAGAAGTTGCACCTTTTGGCCATGATTAAGATGCTAAATGCCATTACAGAAAGCTACCCCCCTTCAAATTGAACTATTATCATACTTAAAATTTAATTTTTTCAGCTATCTATCAAAGAATCCAAATCAACGGCACCCAAAATGATTACTTAAAGTGACACAATCTTTTATTTTCCCTTTATCGAAATTTATCTCTACAACTTAATTTACACAAGGGACGAAAGGAACAAAGTATACTAAAACATATATTAGTCATTTAAGACATAAGCATCTTTAAAATATCACTGTGTCATTCCTAAACACTGTTACTACATAAAAACTTTGCAAAATTCATTTGAGCTAATTAAAATAATTTGAGAGGTGAATATGTATGAAGTTAAAAAGCAAAGAGAAACAATCCTTCTGCCAAATAAGTTACCTACTCTAGCATTAGAACATCTAATCCCAGAAACAAAGAAGTCACGATAAATAAGAATAAAAAGAGACTTAGCAGAATAGTTCTTTTTCAAAATCTATGTTCATGTAAAGAATGTAGAAGGCTATGTTCACTATCCCAAGCCTCATAGAGAGGACAGAAACACCCATCTACCATATACACCCATCTACACAAAATTTGAAAAGAAAGACGTTTTATCTAACCTTAAAAGAATGAATTTGAACCTTGGTTGTTTGACAGCTTTAAGACCCAAAAATGAACAGGACCACGACGGAGCTTCGAACCTCAACTGAAACTCTTGTGTTTTAGTGATTGGAGCTGCTGTTTCGGGTTATTTTTGGCAGCATTTTTTGCTAATTTTCAGCTGATTTTCGTTGCTCCTCTTGGCTGTTTTCGCAGCTAGTTTGCTACAATTTTGGGGTGAGATTTGAGCTGAAATTTTTGATGGTTTATTGCTGATTTCATAGCTGTTTCGAGGGGCGAACTAGCAGCGTTTTTGTTTGTTTTTGAGTGTTGTTGTGACTACGTTTTTGAGACTGTATTTCAGCTACATTTGGGGTCAAGGCAAAAGTATTTTCATGGAGTTTTCTAGCTTGGTTTTATTGGGTTTTCAAATAGACAACTACGATGGAAAATGGACGAATAAGGTGGTTGAAGGTGGAGCTTGAGTGGCGTTAATGGAGTGAAGGAGTGAAGGGCTGCTGCATTTTCTTGATTCTTAGAGGAAGAATACACAACTTTTTCTCTAAGGCTCTAAGGTTCCTCCCTTGCTCTAAATCAGATGTAATAGTTTTATAGGGTTTTAATTAATTGGGCTGGGTAAATTCTTACTAAGCATTTTAAAGTATTTGGGCCTTTAACTTGTGCTGGGCTTTCTTTTAAAAGACAATATGTAAATAAATAACATACTACCCTAAATAAAATATTTATAGTCTAAGAAACATATAAAGACTTTTTTGTGCGATTTTTTAATTTTATCAATAAACCTACTTAAAAAGGTAAAATAAAGGCTAAAATATTAAGATGAAACTTAAAATTATTTACATACTAAAAGTGTTGAAAAATTTCTAAGTATGGTAAAAAATTAGGTGCTCACAGTAAACAAAACCAATTATTTGTGAAAGTGCAATTAAGAGCAAAATCCGCATCTCTACTCGGATATAAACCTAACTCCAAACTAATTAGGCAAAATACATAAGTTACCCATTGACCTTGCACCCAAATCCCTGTTACACACCTCGTTTCCACGGGCAACCTTTTACACAACCAACCTTTTAAAAGTGTGTCAATGACACACCACTTCTGTGTTTGACCACTTTTTCTAAACACGTGTGTGTCACGCATGAATAAGGTTGTGGCACGTGTCACTAACTTAAAACTAGAAAAATAAAAAGAATCCATCCAAGTTTTATTTAAAAAGTAAAGAAAAAGAAAAGGATCCCCACCCAACTCGTCGGAGAATGCACTCCGGCCACCAATGTCTTGTATCAGAATTTCACATTTTTCTACAAATGCACCAGGTTTCAATTCCACAAATTCATTAGGTTCCAAATTATGGCTACAAGAGAATCTTTTTTTTTAGAAAAATTAAATTAGTTCTCTGCTCCTCCATCTCTCCTGCACATCAGCGGAGGTGACTACCACCACCATAGCTGGCACCACTCATCACATCACCTTCACATCCATTGAACCGGCAACTTAAAATTATAATTCGAATTTTTTTGACACGGGTTCGAATTTTGACAAACCCAGTAGCTTATTCAAAAATTTAAGCCCAATAACTGTTAAAATCAATTTTAGAACAACAACAAAAATTTAATTCAGTAAACAAGATCAACAATTCGGTCCAAACAATTTTCAATATTGTTGCGAGATTTCTCCGCCCAGACGCCGATTCGAAAACTCAAGAAACCCCAACAATGGAAGTTCAAAACTTTCTCCTCCGAAATGACGATTCAAATATTCGACACTACCACAAATCGTCAAAATTTCGGAATGGAAAAGGAAAAGATAGAGAAGATGACTAAATTACCTTATTTGATTGAATATTATGGTGTAAATGTGTATGATGGGCTTTACCTTCTTTATGGTGAAGCTGCCGGCGAATTAGACCAGATGGTCTTTTCCTTCTCTTCTTATTTTTTTCTTTAATTTTTTTGTTTGTTTTTTAAAATAATTTTCATTTTGATTTAATTTTTGACAGATTGCACTTAAATAAGATTTTGGACAAAAGATTTACCTTTCTCACGCTCTTATTTTTTGTGTTAAACACGCACATGCTAGCTAAGCAAAATAGTGTGTCATTAACACACTTTTAAAAGGTTGGGTGTCTAAAAGGTTGCCCGTGATAGAGAGGTATGCAACAGAGATTTGGGTGCAAGGTCAATGGGTAAACTATGTATTTTGCCAACTAATTAACACTCTGTGGATTCGATCCCGACCTTTGTTGGGTAAAACTGCATCGACCATCCTTGCTACTCTATAGTAGTGCAAGTTTGGGTTGGGGGAGGAGGTAGATGATGATAATGTGGATGAGATTCAACCCGAACCACAAGCACAAAGGAGAGGCCGACCGCCTCATGATAATATTCCAAACCCTCCCCTACCTCCAGCAAGGGCAGCACACCGGGTGTTGCCCAATGAAGGATACCCAAGTGCAATAGTCCCGCCCCGGATTAGGCCGAGCAACTTCCAAATAACCAATGTTATGCTTACAGTCTTGGAACAGAGGGGTTTCTTCACCACCGCGATGGAATTTCGGCGACCGCATTCAGGTAAGTTGTGGGGTCCATCTTCTAAGTATAAATAGGAGGTTCTTCATACCCTTACACTTTTCAACCCCTTTGCATTCCAACACTCTAGAGCACTGTTCAATCAGTCCGGTTTACATTGACAGTTTTTGATAATATGCTCTTTATCTCCCTGTTGGAGACCTCCACTTGTCCACTAGCCTAGAGATGATAAGGGGTTGACACCTTATGATTGACACCATACTTGAAAAGTAAAGTATCAAAGGCCTTGTTACAAAAATAAGAACCCCCATCACTGATGATCGCCCTTGGAGTGCCAAACCTTGTAAAGATATTTTCTTTAAGAATGCCACCATACACCGTGCCTCATTGTTGGGCAAAGCCACAGCTTCAACCCACTTGAAAACATAATCAACAACAACTAGAATGTAAGTGTTACTACATGAACTCACAAATGACCCTATGAAGTCAATACCCCACACGTCAAAAATATCAATCTCAAGTATAGTGGTGAGAGGCATTTCATCCTTCTTAGAAATTCCATCAACTCTCTAACACTCATCACATCTCTTAACAAGCTCACTAGCATCTTTATGAATGCTATGGAAGGGGTAAATATGATGGTCAACAAGTGGATACAAAGAGGTCAACAAAGTTAAGGAAATCCGGATCAATTTAAGCAAGGTAGTAGTGGTTACACTCAAAATGATATGTATGATGATCAAAGTGAAGAGGTTTAGTATGTGAACAACTACCAAGGACAACAGAACAATGCTCTGAATCAACAACAACAGTGGAGATCCCAAGGAAATTGGAAAAATTAAAATCAACAAGGAAATTGGAACAGTAGCAACAACAACAATCAAAGCAACTGGGGGAACAATAATCAAAATTGGGGCAACCAAGGCAACTGGGGTGGCAATACCAATAACAATTGGGGAGGCCAAAAATTGATCAGTTCCAAACCTGCACAACTATAGAGTAGCAAGGATGGTCAATGCAGTTTTACCCAAAAAAGGTCGGGATCGAATCCACAGGGAGTTAATTAGTTTGGAGTTAGGTTTATATCCGAACAGAGATGCGGGTTTTGCTTTTAATTGCACTTCCACAAATGGTTGGTTTTGTTTACTACTTCTACTTCTAGTGTGTAGCATGCAGTAATTGAAACTAAGTACTATGTTTTTGTTGGTTGTTTTCAAGGATTAAAAAGGACTAGGATAGTGACTTCCGCCTAGGTGGATATCTAACGGATAACAAGAATCTAGGGCAATCATGTGATTAATTGGGGTCGTGATATAGCTATCACACTTGGGTACTCACTCTATACCTCTCGGTAGTTTAAGTGATTTGCCCAATTTGGCTTTCTCAAGTCCAAATGGGTATTCATGCAATTCAAGTGATTTTAGCTCAAGTCGGGTATCACTATCTCTAGGTTTAACCTTTTAATTGGGGCTATTAATTTTTTGAGTTCACCCCAATTCCTTGTTAGCCTAGTTTTCCTAGACTTAGTCCCTCTTTCTCAAGTAGAGACTAAGTCATAAAGATCGAGTCCGCGCTTGAGCTTCCGCGGTCGCTTAATAATAACCGTGGTCCGCGTTTCTCCATATTTGAATCTGGACTAGGTCCTGTTTCGCGGATAGCATAAACTCCACCGCGTCCGCGTAGTTTGGACGCGGACCGCGTTCTTCAGTCAAACTTAACTTGCAGGGCCTCTGAACCTCGAAATACGATCTCAGCGAAAATACAATCTCGGCCGCGCTAGACATTCTGCAGCTGCACTTTTCTATCGCGGTCAGCGGTCAATATTGTGCCCAAAAATAGCCTCTCTGAGTCTCACTTTCGCGGGATGCGTATTTATAGCCGCCTCAGCAGTGGTCCTTATACGGTTGCTCTTTTCTGTTGTTGTAAGTGGTCCAGTCCCAGCCTTGAATTTGTGCAAGTTTGACTCCTTCATGAGTTGATTATGGCTTCTTTGCCTCATTTTGACCAAACCCTGCAAACAAGCACATTAAGTCCGTTTTTGGGAATACCTTTACGTATTTTCGACCTAATACCTAAGCAAAAGAGAGCAAATAATAGGCTAAAATCCCTAGTTATAACCAAGGCATCCTAGAGTTGCTCTAGTTACACCATAAGTGGATCCAGTAGAGGATACTATTATTGGAGAGCAGGGTGAGGTGCCTGCAGTAGAGCCAGCCCTAGAGGATTTCATGTCCGCACCAGAATTCCAAGAGATCATGGGTCGTATGTTACGGTTCATGGATTCTATGACACGGGTTGATTCCATTCCAGCAGACCCAGCCACATCTCAGGCGGGAGGGGGAGTACAGATAGGCTCCTAGGCATGCAACTACCATATATCAGACCTCGGGCATACTACCTGTGAGCGAAGCCCAGCCAGTGGCAGCAGCTATACTTGAGCCCAAACCAGCTGCGGCCGGTGAGCTACAGAAGCTATTAGATAGATGTCCAAGCTACACCCTCCTGTCTTTGGAGGTGAGCGACATGAGGACCCTCAGGACTTTATTGATTTGTGCAGGGACAGACTGCACAACATAAGGATATTAGAGTCCTACGGAGGGCAGGGCCCATCATATCTACTTGACAGACTAGTGGGTTCTCCTCCCATTACTTGGGATCAGTTCACACGCCTCTTCTTGGACAAGTATATTCTAGCCTCTCAGAGGGAAGAGTTGTGGTTTCAGTTCAAGCAGCTCCAATAGGGTCAGATGTTAGTGACCGATTACGAGACGAGGTTCTCTGAGTTGTCTCGCCATGAACTCATGATACTTCCTACCAATAAAGAGAGAGTGCAGAGATTTATTGTAGGTTTGCACTCTAGTATGCAGGCCACCATGGCCCTAGAGGTTAAGATAGGGACTTCTTACGAGCTAGTTGTGGAGATAGCTCGGAGGATTGAGGGTGTTTGTTAGTAGAGCCGAGTGCAAATGCCGCGAGACAAGTGGTTCCATTATTTCGGAGGGTTCAGTAGTGCCCCATATGGGGCAGAGGTAAGTTTGGGAGATGGCATCCTAGTAAGCCCACATATCCAGCACCACTGCCTCCTCGAGGTGCTCCAATGTAGCCCTATTTCAGCACCATATAGAGAGTTACTACCGGCCGCCATCTATTCAGGGTTCCTCCAGTAGGTATTCAGGCCATCAGGGTCAGACTTCGGGTAAGTAGTCCTCCATTCCGAGGGGTTGTTACGAGTGTAGGGATCCTGGCCACATGAAGAGATTTTGTCCTAAACTTTGGGGCAAGGTAGTACAATAGGGTTCTCAGCCTATGATTACAACACCAGCTGCCGTATCAGCCGCACGGCGGCCTAAAGGCAGATGGCAGGTGGGTAGGGGCCATCCTAGAGGTGGAGGCCAAGCAGGTGGAGGCCAATCAGGTGGCGCTCTAGCTAGATTCTATGCTTTTCCGGCCAGACCAGATGCAGTGGCCTTAGATGCCATGATCACATGTATTATTTTTGTTTGTTGTAGGGATGATTCAGGATTATTTGATCCAGGGTCTACATATTCATATGTGTCATCTCTATTTGCTCATTTCTTGGATGTTCCTCACGAGTCCTTGGGTACTCCCATTTATGTGTCGACTCCAGTAGGCGATTTTGTTGTTGTGGATCGGATCTATCGATCCTGCATTGATACATTCTATGGTTATGAGACTAGAGCGGACCTTCAGTTGCTTTATATGATCGGTTTTGAGGTCATCCTAGGCATGGACTGGTTATCTCCATATCACGTCGTCCTTGATTGCCATGTCAAGACTATTACCTGGCGATGCTAGAGTTTCCTAGATTGGAGTGGAAGGGTTTGTCTGTTAGTGCATCTAGTCAGGTTATCTCTTTTTCGAAGGCTCGACACATAGTGGAGAAGGGTTGTTTCTACCTTATGTTTGGGATACTACTACAAAGACTCCGGTGATTGATTTAGTGCCTGTAGTCCGGGAGTTTTCCGATGTGTTTCCTTCTGACCTTCCAGGCATGCCACCAAATCGTGATATCAATTTTTATATTGATTTGGCTCCAGATACTCAGCCTATCTCTATCCTACCGTAACACATTGCTCCGAAAGAGTTGAAGGAGTTGGAGGAAATACTTGAGAAGTTGCTAGCAAAAGGGTTCGTCAGACCTAGTGTATCGCCTTGGGGTGTGATAAGTGATAACTTAAGATTTTAAAGTTTTTATGTCCCTACTTGCCTATGCTTTGAGTATAAATTGATACAAAAACAGTCCCAAAATGCTCACAAGTTGTGCTTGATTGCAGGGTTGATTGACAAAGTGACGAGATGTCAAAAATCGGCTCAAAAAGAGTGAAACCTGCTCAAGTATCAAAGACCAAGAGAAGTGAAGAAAAAGGGGGCCTAGTGCGGACCGCGTAACAATGACCGTGGTCGCACTAGGAGGTTCAGAGACTGGACATTTTTCGAGCCTAAGGTCACGCGGCCGCAGTAGGATTCACGCGGCCCGCGGAGAAGGTTCGTGGCCGCAATCCTTCTCTGTGTGGTCCGCGTTCATAGGGTTCAGCAAAGGGGAATTTGTCCTCATGCGGTCCGCGGTCACGTATGCGCGGACCGCGCCAGTTGCCTTCACGGCCGCGGTACACTCCCACGCGGCCCGCATCCCCCAGTTCAAGTCATCAAACAACTGAAACCCAAGAGCTAGTGCGGCCGCGGTCCGTTTTGTGCGGCCCGCACTGATCCCACAGGGGTATTTTTGTCCAGTTTTTCCAGCCTAGTATAAATAGAACATTTTATATTTTTAGACAGGGAGGTCAGATCTGAGAACAGGAGAATAGCTATGCTTGGTGTTGTAGCCATTTTTGGCATATTTGCTCCCCATTAACAATAGATTATTGTAGTTTCTTCTTAGTAATTAATTAATATGTGTAGTTCTTCATCTATTTCTTCAGTTTCTTCTTTAATTATGTGTAGTAAACCCATTAGCTAGGGTTGTGGCTCAACCCTAGTGTGGGTAATTGATGGGTGTTGCCATCTAGGGTTAGATTGACTATGGGTATTTGTTATTTGGGTTGATTTTATGATTTAATTTAGAATTGGTGGTTGCAAACACTGATTCAAGCTTTGGGGGTTTAACTCTTCTTGAGAAAGAGAGTTTATGACCTCAAAATTGACCCAACAAGGAATTGGAATGGACTCATGAGAAATGATAGTCCCAATTAACGGGTTAAATCTCGAGAGAGTAATCACCCTACTTGAACCCTAGTTGTTTGGTCTAATTTGCCAACCCAATTGGTCTCGAGACAGTCAATTGGGTAAAATCATTCTCTCTACCGAGAGGTGTGAGAGTGGGTAAAATTTGTGCAACAGTTATAACATAACCCCCAAACAAGTCAATCGAACCTAAGTAACATCTACATGTCAATTAGCCACCAAGGTAATGCCACAACCCTAGTGCTCTTCCTTCTCATTAATTACAACTTAGCAATATTCTCCTAGCATAATCTAGCTTTAATCCGTAGTTTTATAATATTAGTTATAAATACAAAAACTCAAAAGATGATTGAAGTGACATTAGAAGCACAACCACAACTCTAGGCTAGACAGAAAATACAACTCCACTACTAGCTCCTTGTGGAAATTCGATCCCGGACCTCTATTCGGGTAAAAGCTATTGCGATCCGCTCTTCCTACCATAGTGTAGTGTCGAGTCGGCAGCGATCAATAAGTTGGTATTTTACCAACTTATCTAGTCTTTTAGCCTACATTTTTGCTATGTTTGAGTGATAAAATCATGAGTTTAATGCCATTTACTTCTATATTACAGGTTCTATGTGATTTAGAAGTGATCTTGAAGAAACCAAGTGAAACGAGTCAAAAAGAAGCTAAAAGAAAGAAAATCAGGGAAGGGGCCTCAGTTGTCACAATTGCGACAAATTTATGGGAATGCGAACAAAGCAGTAATGGGAATTGCGAGTTGAACTTCGCAATTGCGAAGGAAGACAAATTAGGCTGTGATGACCCGGCCAGTCATCTTAAGAATTAACGCCCTGATCCCCTATTAACTGTTTTCCCCGAGTTTATTTCTGCTATTTTGATTTTTCTGGATGTTTGGTTTTGAGTTTTGGAGAGTTTTGGGACACTTAGTCTTTAAATGAGAGCTTAAGTGTTGGAATATTGACCGTAGTCAGAACAATGTGAAGACCGCCTCGAAATGGAGTTCCAATGGTTCCGTTAGCTTCGTTGGGTGATTTCGAGCTAAGTGGCGTGTTCATATTGTGTTTTGGAGGTCCGTAGCTACTTTAGGCTTGAAATTCTGAAAGTTGAATTTTTGAAGTTTCCGGTTCGATAATGAGATTTTGATCCGGGGTTCAGAATGGAATTCTGGAAGTTGGAGTAGCTTCGTAGTGTTGAATGTGATGTGTGTGCAAAATTTCAGGTCATTCAGAAGAGGTCGGATAGACTTTTTGATCAAAAGCATGTTTTTAGAGTTTTTGGAGTTCTTAGGCTTGAATCCGATGAAAAATTGTTTTGATGTTGTTTTATGCGTTCCGAAGGTTGGAGCAAGTTTGAATGAAGTTATGGGATATGTTGGTAGGTTTGGTTGAGGTCCTAGGGGCCTCGGGTGTGTTTCAGATGCTCAACGGACCATTTTTGGACTTGGAAAGATTGTAGATTTTCTGTTGTTGTGTTGCAGAGAAAACATTCATCGCGTTCGTGAGAGGGTCTCGCGTTCGCGTAGAGCATCTGGGTGAAACAACTGAATCGTGTTTCGCATTTGCGATGATGTCCTGTGTTCGCGAAGGTATGGACCTGTTGGTCTTCGCGTTCGCGACATGGTCCTCACGTTCGCGTAGGGTCTGCCAGTGTAAGCTACGCGTTCGCGAAAGAGGAAATTTGGCCAGTAGGATTTTGTGCATCGCGTTCGCGATAGTAGTCTCGCGTTCGCGAAGAAGAACGCGTCTGGGCAGAATATAAAATTTCAAAGTCTAGGGTTTGGCCATTTTTATCAAAACTTAAGCTTGGGAGCTCGGATTTGAGCGAGGTTTTGAGGGGTTTTTAGAGATATCGATTGGGTAACGATTCCTAACTCATTTTTGCTTGTAATCCATTAATCTAAACATGAATTCGTCATTTAATTTCGGAATTTGTATGAAAATTGGGGGAAAGTTCTTAGACTAAAAATTTGAGTTTTGATTGGGGATTTGACATTGGATTTGGATAATTTTAGTATGGTTAGACTTGTGAGGTGTGAGAATTCTGGAAATGTAAATTTTACCCGATTCCGAGATGTGGGCCCGAGGGGCATTCTGGTCATATTTGGCTAATTACGCATATTATCTTAGAATTTAATTGTTGAATTGGTTACTTGAAGTGTTATTTACATTATGAAATTGAATTGAATAGATTTGGGCCATTTGGAGTTGAGTACTCGTGGCAAGAGCGTGGTTTCGGGTTGAATTGAGCTGGTTCGAGGTAAGTGGCTTGCCTAACCTTGTGTGGGGAACCTTCCCCTTAGGATTTGGTATTACTGTTATTTGAAATGCCTTGTACATGAGGTGACGAGCGTGTACTTGTGCTAATTGTTGAAAATCTGGTTTTTATTAAGTAATTACTAGTATATTTCCTTTCCTGTTTTTATTACTTGCACTTTATGCCTGTTGTTAGTTAGGGAAAGTATGCCTAAGTGATTTAATTGCTTTATTTGTTCAAACTGTTTTACCTGAATTCTGTGCAACATGCTAGACTAGAATTACCTGTTTGCCTTAATATGAAACTGACATTTGCTGAATATATTTCCATGTTGCTGTTGTGTATTTACATTTGGGACTACAGATGTGGGATTCCGGTAGATCCCCCTTGCCTGTTTATTTGGGACTACGGATATGGAATTCCGGTATATCCTTCTGCATAGTTATATGGAACTACGGGACTGCACCCGGTGGATTCCCCCAATACTGGGTATTTACATTTGGGGACTACAGAACAGGATTTCGGTAGATCCCCGGTGCATTATGAGTTGGACTACGGGATGACACCCGGGAGATCCACTGGACATTTACATTTGGGGGTTACAGGATGGTATCCTGGTAGATCCCCGGTTGCTATCTTTGTGTTGAGCTGTGTTCCCTCGGTGATTATTTTGCCTCTGTTTTATTGTTGTTGCTCTTTCTATTATATGTTATTTCTTACTGTTGCACTTAATTATATTGTTTGGTTCTACACTATTATGCTTTGTATTTTATTTAACCTCAGTAGGGCCCTGATCGGTAAGCTCCATGCCTTTCGGAGTTTCTAGGTCTAGAGCCTTATGTATATCTTGTATATATACGTATATATGTCAAGAGTAGGTCAAAGAGCCGTTCCGATCATAGTATATCCATTAGTGGAGGCTTGTAGACATATCTTGTCAGTTAGTGCAGTATGTTTGGCTTTCAGGCCTTGTATATATATTTGGTTGGTTTGTCAGCTATAATAAATATGGGGACCTTGTCGGCCAAGCTTTATATTGATATTTAGTCAGCATTCAATGTCGTCTTGCAATGTGTCCCATGGACAAAAGTATGACATCACATGTTCAGAGTCCCTTATTTGCAAGTTGGTACGCAAGGATAGGTGAGGCACTGGGTGCCGGTCTCGCCCCCCAAGTTCGGGGCGTGACAAAAGTGGTATCAAAGCAGTTCTATCCTAGGGAGTCTACAAGCCGTGTCTAGTAGAGTCTTGTTTATGGGTGTGTCGTGCACCACACTTATAAGCATGAGGCTACAGGGCATTTAGGATTGTCACTCTTTCTTCTTACTCTAGATCGTGTGGTAGAGCTCACTTATAAGAATTCAATTTCCGAACTTGTATTCGTAATAAGACGGTACTCATATCCAGAAAGAAGGTTGCAAAGAGAGATTGTTGTGGAAGTGTTGAATTAGAGGAACTTGACTTTGTATCATGCTTAGGATAAGTAAATATGAGTTCTTTAGCAGATCATGGGTGTACTGAAAGGTGTAAGCTTCCTAATAAGAAGCTTTAAGGCAAGAATGCCTATCCATCTTTATGGTGAAGGACAATGATAGATTAAGAAGATAAGTACAAGTTTCAGCAAGTAAAAGGAGAAAGGTAAAAAAGGGTACGAGGTACCTAGTTAATGAAGGTTAACAGCGTTATAATTGAGGCAGAGGAACATAAGCTTTTTGAGTTATATTCAATAGTAACAGAGGTATATACAATTGGTCGCACCCCTTCTAGATATGCCCTATGGGGGTACCAAAAGTAGTATAAGAAGATATGATGGATGAATTGTTTGCGTCAGTTGACATTTCCGAAGGATATTGCAAATATGCTAATAGATCTCCTTATGAGACACCAGATGGTGCACTCTAAAATAGTGCAGCCAGATATGAGTACTACAAAGACATGCACTATAAGCCTTGAAGGGATAACTATTACCTTAGTGTGGCTCGCATCCCTAGTAAAGCGAGAACAATTAAGCAATTTGAAGAGCCGATGAATGAAGCAAGGAGAGCTAAAAGCGAAAGAATATCGTGTTGAAGTTTTCACAAGAAAAGGGATATGCAGAAATATTAGCGGGAGATGAGAAGAGAATTAATGAAACATTATGAGTAAGATATGATACACGGATGATAACGGTAGGTCAAAAAAATGATGACAGTATTACAGAATTTACAGTCAAGTGAAGGGAAAAACAAAAGATGACAGACCTTGAGACAATGAAAGAATATAGGCCATAAAGTCATATTCTCACTTTGAGAAATAAGTTCACAACTCTGACGCAATTACCAAAAGGAAAAGTTAGACCCCAGAGTAACAAGAAATCAATAAGGGCTAGTGAATAAGATAAACTAAATATGAATTAGGGACTGAGAGATTTGGTAATAGTTAGCATCATGAGAATTTTAGATCACATTCCGGCAATAATATGACGGACAACAGAAAGAAGGTTCATGAGAAATTCAGAGAATGGTCATTCAGGAAGAAGCTTCCCTAAAGCAAGGAATGTTAACAAAGTTAAGCTTAAGGGACCATATGTACCAGTTACATTAAGTGTCACCCTCGCGAGTAAGGGGATTTTTCATCCTTGATACAGAAGGATTGCCGCAAGGCGAGTAAGTATCATTGATGTAAGAGGATGCCAAAGATAAAAAGGTAAAATATCTATAGGCAGGTCGTCATAGCTCCAACTCTTAGCACACCCCTAAGGGGGGGAATATGGAATGGTGTGGTATTAAATCAGAATTAAGTGGATCTAGTAACTATGGAATGGTAAAGGAAGAATGCGATAAATAAAAGAGGAATGAGACATCACTTATCCAAATCTTATAGATACGCTACGATTCAAGAACATTATGCAAGCGCGACGTCAAGGAAAAGAAGTAAGGGTTCCTGCTCGATATGTTATTAACAATTAAGGAGCTAGTGCAAGACGTAAGTTAAGACCAAGGAAATAACCCAAGAAAGATTCCACGGAATATTGACATGAGAATGGGATAACGAGTAGTTAGTAGTTAATTCAGGAAGAGCCTAGTTATGGCTAGTCAAGAGGATACAGACAAGACAACAGGTCGTGCAAGATAAAGATAGTAAAACCCAATATAGTGAATTTAACCCCGTAGTTATGACATTGTAATTACTTGGGAAATATTCAAATAGGAGTTGGGGTAGTTAAAGGTACCATATGAGTATTACAGAAATAAAAGGTATTTCCACTGGGACGACAGTCAAAACTTCAGTTCAGAAGTAGTCGTACGAGCAGATGAGTGTGGAGGTAAGTAACTAAGGATAATTGCAAGTGAGCACGAACATCAAGAATTCTATCAAGGAATACGATATAATAGGCTCGCATCTTTACAAAAGTCGAAGGATCCTCCCTAAGTACTACAGTGAAGGACTAGCTGAGGAAATGAGGAAGAAGGCTTCAACCTAAGCACAGTGACCTAAAGAGGAAATGGTCTTGTAACAACAGTTTCACAACAACATTGTACGTCCTCCATAAGAAAGAGGAATCTACCGTGGCTAGTGAACGTGAAGTAAAAATCAAAAGAAACATCCGAAGATCATATGAGTTGTACAAAAATTTCGGCATGCGTGGGAGCCACGCAACAAGGGGAAGAAATATCAGGAAATATAATAGCTTACATTAAAAGAAAACTGAGAAGGAACGAAAGGAATTATTTGATCAATAATCCAGAGTTAGTACGTTATGGATACACTCAAGATTTTGGAGCATTACTCAGGCAGTATATTTGTTGACAATCATACAGCCATAGAAGACTCTGGTATAAGTTAAAAGAAAGAATTGAGCCTAGGGCATAGACAAAGGATTGAATTGTTAGAAGATTGTATCATGGATATTCTATAATGGCCATGAAAGGCTAAGGTAATAATTGATACCATGAGCCACGGATTGGAAGATAGCTTAAGCCTACATAAAGGAAGAGAAATAACACAACAATCATAATCTATAATGGCTTTACAAGGAAGCCAGTTAGAAGAAGTACCAACCTCATAAGAAGTCAGTACGAAGCTCCCACTGGATTGTGTATGTACTAGAGGTGTGAGTATTATAATAGAGCTTCAAGTTATGAACGTGAATTACACCTAGGTGGAAGGGAGGTCAGGAAAGGGATAGAAGATACGATGAAAGATTTTAAGGTAAGTAAGGTAAAGGTAAACAACGTACGAGATACTCAAAGGCAGAAGATTGTGAATAGTCCATACTTCGGATAGAAGGCTATCAGCACGGGGATCCAGTAACCGGGAATGATAATGGCATTGTCAGCGACATATCTTCCAACCTATGGTTTCTAAGTTCTGAGAGATCTAGTTAAGAGAATAGAGAAGAGTTAGAGATATTGTGATATATCGCTTGACATTCCAGAATAATATAAGGAAATATATGGTGTAAGCAAGTTGAAGGAAAGTTACGAGTATTATAAATGGATATTTATAGGTTGCAAGCTAAAGTATAGTAGAGCGACAAAGTTTTGAGAAAACATGAGTAAGAATGAGGAAAGGCAAGTGAAAAAGTGACGAGAATGGATAAGTCCTCAAGATTAAGTCCATGAAAATAAGAGAGCTAATGGTTTCTCTAAATTATAGAAAGTTTAGTATAGCCTGAATGAGCTCAAAGGAGTCTAAGACTCGTGGCAATTAGAAGAGATGAAATGTTGCCCTGGTAATAGAATGAAGGTATAATTTGGGCAATCGATTGAGTAATGATCTGACGAAGAAAAGAAAGGAATCTCATGAATTGGATAGGATTAAAATACCCACACAAGGTGAATCACATTGAGATGTTATGAGATACGGTTATGAAAGCATGGTATTCCCCAGGGGGATCAATTTAATCATTTCAGATGTTCCCCGATGAAACGTGAATCCTAGCAGAGTGTTACATAAAAGGTTATGTTATTAGGGGTAGATTATAGATCAATATTGAGGTGAATCAACAATGGATGGATAAAAGTTATAAAGTATGAGATGATAAGTAGGTCGTCATTCTTAAGATGAACAGTAATGTGGAAGCATTAAAGGACATAAATTTATACGTATTGGATAAGTAATGAAAGTAACCTGGAATTTGGTAGCAGACCTCAGTAAGGAGAAATCGAGGTAAGAGTTACGGTATAATATGACCTATCTTGATGTTGTAAAGTCATACGGATGGATAAATGGATTTATGAAAAAAAAGGTATAGCAATATTCGTAAGTTCAACAAAGTACCGAGTGAAACACTTCAGTACACCTATAGATGCTCAGAGGGGCATCCTATTAAGCCTTATATATATTTACAAAGTAACGCCTAGAGATTGGCTAAAAGACGGAGGAGAAATGAGAGAAGAGTCGCATATGCACACTTACAAGGTCAGTATCATAGAGGCTTCATGATGAAAGGTAGCAACAGTTTCGAGATTGGAAGGATTCCGACTACAAGTTGGGGTGTGAGAAGGAGGCCTAAGGGAGGAATGCCCTGGTCTTTGGACTTATTCACAGAACAGTTGCCTAGATGGCAAGAGGACTACTAAAGTATTCACAAGAGCTATGGGATATGATAACGATAAGCGCATCAGTCAACATTCGAGGACGAATGTTCCAAAGGGGGGAATGATGTTACACCCCATATTTTCGTACATGAAAATATGCCATAAATGAATAATTTATGAGAGCCCGGAAGTGAGATGTCACGTCCCGCAGTATTATATTATGGTGATGTCACGTTTCGCAATATTAAGTTACAACGATGTTGCACCATGAAGTATTGTATGTTAAAATTTCGTTTTCAGTTAACCGATGTAAGACTCGAGGATGAGATCATCTTTAAGATTATTCTTGCTGCCACATTTTGGCTCACTTATCTTATCCAAATACTTTGATTAATCAATTATTAATTGACTAGTTAATTCCACTACTATCCCACAATTCACATAATTAAGGATTATCTCAAATTACTTAAAATACTATTCCCTTTTAACACACCTTATACACGTTACTACATGGTCATAGGGCACCTTGTATGGTACTAGTCCATAAATATCGGGTATTTTAGCTCGGGCCATATTTTATCCCAACATGTCAAACTTTGACTAAAAATTTTTTTTTTTTATTTGCTTACCCCCTCACCTTCACGAATTTACTCATCACTTGTTTAAAATAGCATAATGCTTATAATGCAACATCTCATTCCCAAACTTACGTTGATTAGCTTACGACGAAACTTTAACATACGAAAATGCAGGATGTAACATCTGACTTAATGCAACATCACTCCATATTCCCCCCCCCCTCCTTTAGGGAGTACTAAGATTTAGAGCTACGACGATCTACCCATAGATGCTTTCCCTCTTCATTTTTGGCATCTTTTCACATCATCGATGACCCTTACTTGCCTTACGGTAATCCTTCTATACCAAGGATAACAAAATCCCTTACTCACGAGGGAGACACCTAGTGTAACTGGCACACACAGTCCCTTAAGCTTCACTTTGCTCACATTGCTTGTTTTAGGGAAGTGTCTTCCTGAATGACCATTCTCTGAATTTCTCATGAATATTCTTCTGTTATCGCTGGAACGCAATTTTTGAAATTCTCATGATGCCGACTTTTATCAAATCACTCAGTCCCTAATTCATGTTTAATTTATCTTGTTTACCATTCCATACTAATTTCTATTACTCTGGGGTCTAACTTTTCCTTTTGGTAATCGCGTTAGGGTCGCGAACTTATTTCTTGAAATGAGGATAAGACTGTATGGCCCATAATCTTTTTTTTGTCTTAAGGCCTGTCACCTCTCATCTCTTCCTTCACTTGACTATAAATTCTGTAATACTCTACCGTTGTCATCCATGTATCACATCTTACTCATAATGCTTCATTATCTCTCTTCTTATTTTCGTGCTAATATTTCTGTCTATTGCTTTATTCTGAAAACTTTAACAAGATATTCTTTTGCTTTTAGCTCCTCTTGCTCCATCTACTGGCTCTTCGGGTTGCCTAACATTCTTTCTCTACTAGGGATGCGAGCCCCACTAAGGTAATATTTATTCCTTCAAGGCTTCCAGTGCCTTTCTTTGTAGTACTCATATCTAGTTGTACTATTTTAGAGTGCACTATCTGGGTGTCTCACAAGGAGTTCTATTAGCACATTTGCAACATCCTTCGGAAATGTCAACTAACGCAAACAATTCATCCACCGTTTTGGGTCACTCTAACCCAGTCGGATCCTGATATCCGTCCTTCTCTTATACTCCTTCTGCCCCCATAGGGCATAAATGAGATGGGTGTGGTCAATTCTATATACCTCTGTTATTGTTAAAGGTAACTCAAAAGGCTTATATTTTTCTGCCTGAATTGTAAATATCGATAATCTTCATTAATTGGGCGCTTTGTACCCTTCTTCACTTTGCTTCTTTTACTTGTTGAAACTTCTGAATCTCTCACAACCTTTTACCATAGAGGTGGATAGATATTCTTGCTTTAAGGCTCCTTATCAAGAGGCTTCTACGTCTTAGTGCACGCATGATCTACTGAAGACCTTACATTTACTCATCATAAGAATCATGAAAAATGGAGTTCCTCTAACTCAACTCTTCCATCGCCACATTCAATCTATTACCAATTGTAGGTATCGTCCTATTACGAATAAAATAGAAGTCAGGAGTTTGAATTATTATAAGTAAGCTCTACCACACAATCTAGAGTGAGAAGAAAAAGTGACAGTCCTAAATGCCCTGTAGCCTCCTGCTTATAAGTGTGGTGCACTACACACCCATAAACAAGACTTTACTAGACACGACTTGTAGACTCCCTCGGATAGAACTGCTCTGATACCACTTTTGTCATGATCCAAACCGATGGGCCACAACGGGCACCCGGTACCTTACTAAACCGAGTACCTACGTAACTTATTTTTTGTATTATACTATCATAGGTAGATGAGCCAGAGAGGTTGTCGTGTGATAAGTAGAATAAAACATGGGGAAATACTCGACATAGAATGACCCAACCTGATATAAAAACTTACATACGTGACATATGGGCCTATAAGGCCAACATGATCATTTGTAAACTCAAAACATAGGCTGACAAGGTCATAGAAGTATCTGTATACATGACATCTATTTACAACTCTAAGAATACATAAGTATCACAAAGGTTGGGACTGGGCCCCGCCATACCAATCAATACATGTCCTAATTATACTGACCAAATAAGCAACTCCGGAGCAAATGGAGTGCACCAACACCTTCTACTAAGCTGATAGCCTATTTGGAGGACTCTCAACCTGTCTATCGGAACCTGCAGGCATGAAACGCAGTGTCCCCATGCAAAGGGACGTTAGTACAAATAATGTACCGAGTATGTAAGGAATGAAAATCAGTAAACAATAGACATGAGAGAAATATGAGTAAAAGACTCAACATGTAAGTCTGGATAACTCTGTAAATCATGAAATACTTATCGTGTCATACATATGCGTACGAATGTCATGTCGTGCATAGGTACATATGTTCATAACATCATCAAGCCTCTAAGGGTATCCCATCATATCATCTCGGTCACTGTGGGCAAAATCATCAACGTATACCAGCTGATTAAGTGGTGGTGCGTATATAACGCCATAACCTTTTCCCATATCCCATATACATATAATATACATATATACGCGTATATAACACCATCTGGTCATGGGTCATGTACATTTATAAATGAATGCGGAGAAATACATCAATAAAATCTCTCGGAACATCATAAGACTATTATGCCTCTGATTAATATCATGAAATTAAATTTATCAACTTATGTATTTTCTGAGACCCATAAACAAACAATAGAATAATAAGACATGGGAATTCAAGAACATAGGCACCTCTAATACTTCTATGAATAGAGTCATTTATGGAAGTTGTGCATTTGCTCGTTTCGTTTGTGTCGTATGGATCATGCCAAAAATAAAGAAGGGATAGCCTTAACATACCTGAGCCGATTCTTTTGACAATCCTTCTAACACACGCCAATCGCGACGAAACACGTAACAGAGAGATCGAAATAGGGAACAATCCGTATGATATTCTTGAGGAAGATTGCACCGTACTGCCTTCGAATCACAAATCCCGCGTTGCTATAATATTAAGCAATCTCGTTTGAATGAAAGGTTTGCAACTCATGTTGCTAATGTAATTTTTATCTTTGCTGAAGCCTTTTAACATAACTTAGATGTTAAGTGTCTTCATTTGTAAATTAGAGAAGGAATTTTAAGTCTTGATGTTGAGGGCCCCACTTGTAAGACTTGGTGTTACATAATCCTCTTAAATGTGCCACCTTTAAACCTAATATAATAGTCACTTTATTGATACAACTTGCTACTATGTTGGGGGCTCTTTGAATTTATCCAAGATTATCATTAATTCCTTAATTAATTTCTTAATCCCCCATTGACCAATAATTACCCAATTATCTACATAATTAGGAATTATCTCAAATTACTTAAATACTACTCATTTTTAACAAACTTTGTACACCTAATATTAAGGTCATGTGGTACCTTGTATGACGCTAGTCCATAAATATCGGGTATTGTAGCTCGGACCATATTTTTATCCCAAAATATCAAACTTCGACAAAACTTCTTCAATTATCTTACCCTCTCACCTTCAAGAATTTACTCATCACTTGTTTGAAATAGCATAATGCTTATAATCTCAAAATAATCTCATTCCTGAACTTATGTCGATTAACTTACGATGAAACTTTAACATATGAAAATGCGGGTTATAACATCTCATTTCCGAGCTTTCATCAATTTACTTATGGCATACTTTTACGTACGAAAACATGGGGTGTAACATTTTCCTCAGCCTTTAGCAATAGGGGGAGCAGCTCCTCCAATGTCTGGAACATCCGCTGTGTGCATTCTCACCAACTGTGAGAGAATGAGAGAAAGATACTTAGTACAACATCAACTACACGATCGGAGATGAAGAAAGAGTAGTTTCCTAACACAAGCCTCTCGAAGATAAGTACGGACGTCTCCGCACCGATCTGCAAGACTCTATTAGGCCTGCTCATAACTTGTGAAACCTATGTGAACCTAGTGCTCTGATATCATGTTGTCACGATCTAATTTTTCCTATAGGTCGTGATGGTGCCCAACGTTACCGCTAGGCAAGCCAACAGTGAACTAACCATGTGATTGTTTCTTTTAACAATTTAGAAATAATTGAATTTTAAATATTAAGTAAATAAGAAGTGAGAAATTTAATAAAATAAGGAGGAAACAATTTTAAGAACATATGAGGTGAAGTAAATACTCAAAAATCATCAAGTGTCTACTAGCATAATTTCCAAGACCTGGTGTCACAAATGTATGAGCTAGTAGTAGAATATACAAAACACTAAGCTATTATTTGAAATAAAGTAGACAGAAAGTAAATACAAAAGAAAGACTTTGGGTGCTGCAGAACGGGCTCGGGAGGCAGCTCACTGCTAAGTCTCAGAGTATTAGGAGTGTGCATCGGGATAATAACCAGATGCACCTGCCTCAGATCCTACACGATTACTGCAGAAGTGTAGCGTGTGTACATAAACAACATGTACCCAGTAAGTATCTAGTCTAACCTCGAAGAAGTAGTGACGAGGGGTCAACTCCGACACTTACAATAGGCTAATAATAAAATACCCAAATTTCTAAATAAACGTGGATTATGTAAATAATAATGAAAACTCAATAACAAGCAGTAAATAAACAAATCTACCACTGATAGTAAATCCCAGGTCAATTTCCATATTACATAATTGTAACCTCTCAAGGCAATGAAACGATATCCAGTATAATTAAGCTTCGAGTATTATTATGCACGATTTATGCCGAGGTCGTAAATCGGGTCCAATCCTGCACTACTATTGAGTAACGAGGATGGTCGATGCAGTTTTACCCAACAAAGGTCGGGATCGAATCCACATGGAGTTAATTAGTTTGGAGTTAGGTTTATATCTGAGTGAGATGTGGGTTTTGCCCTTAATTGCACTTCCACAAATGGTTGGTTTGTTTTCTACTTCTACTTCTATTCTATAGCATGCAATAGTTAAACTAAGTATAATGTTTTTGTTGGTTGTTTTCAAAGATTTAAAGGGACTAGGGTAGTGACTTCCACCTAGGTGGATATCTAACGGGTATCGAGAATTTAGGGCAAGCTTGTTATGATTAGGGTCGAGATATAACCATCACACATAAGTGCTCACTCTATACCTCTCGGTAGTTTGAGTGACTTTGCCCAATTTGGCTTTCTCAAGTCCAAATGGGTGTTCATGCATAACAAATGATATTGGCTCAAGTCGTGTATAGCTATCTCTAGGTTTAGCCCTTTAATTTGGGTTATCAATCTCTTAAATTCACCCCAATTCTTTGTTAGCCTAATTTTCCTAGACTTAGTCCCTCTTTCTCAAGAAGAGTCTAAGTTATAAAGGCACGAATCAGTGTTTGCAACCACCAATTCTACAATTAAAGCATGAATTAGGCCAAATATCACTAACCCATAAACAATTAAGCCCTAAAATTCAAGACCCATTAAATAGACAACCCTAGCTATGGGTTTAGCTACTCATAATAATAGCAGAAATCAAAGATGAAAATGAAATATAAGCCATAAGATTCAAATACAAGATGAAAATCTAAAGATTGAAGGTAAATCTACTATAAAATTACTCAGAAAGGTAAAAACCACCAGTTCACGTGTTCAGCAAGACATAACTTAACCTAAAAATGTGAAAAAGATCTATTTATACTAGGCTGAAATTCCCGAACAAAAGTGCCCCTACGGAGAATTCGCGGAGGCGTAATTTTGACTGCCTCCACGCTTGAGCTTCCGCGGCCGCGTAATAATGACTGCGATCTGCGTTTCTCCATATTTGAATCTGGACTAGGACCTGCTTCGCGAACAACGTAAAATCCACCGCGTCCGCGTCCGCGTTAGCTTAATTCACGACCGCATAATTTGGACGTGAACTGCATTTTTCAGTCAAGCTTAACTTGCAAGGCCTCTGAACTTTGAAGCACGCTCTCAGCGAAAATACTCGCGCCAGAGATTCTGCGGCCGCGCTTTTCCACGCGGTCAGCGGTAAATATTGTGCCCAAAATAGCCTCTCTAAATCTCACTTTCGCGACCGCATTTTTGTGGCCGCCTCAGCGGTGGTCCTTACGCGGCCGCTCTTTTCTGCCGCTATTAGCGCTTCAGTCCCAGCCTTGGATTTGTGCAAGTTTGACTCCTTCATGAGTGTATTATGGCTTATTTGCCTCATTTTGACCAAACCCTGCAAGCAAGCACATTAAGTCAGTTTTCGGGAATACTTTTACTCATTTTCAACCTAAAACCTAAGCAAAGGAGAGCACATAATAGGTTAAAATCCATAGTTATCAACTCCCCCAAACTTAAGCTTTTGCTTGTCCTCAAGCAAACAAAGTAATTCCCACCTCCACAAGAAAAAGAAAGGAAAATTTCAGCTGTCCTAAGGTGACTTTATCAAGCATCAATTGGGACTAACAATTACCCTCAACACAAATGCATTACACTAACACACAACCTTTTGAGTACCAGAGTTCTAATGCAATACTAGAGCATCAAGAGTTGACTGAATTTACCAAGGAAGCTCACTCTATTACGTAGGTCGTTGTGGAACCCAAACTCTTTCTCCTCTACTCTCCATAAGCAAATATCACTTAAAAATTGAAGCACTCAAAACAAGGATTGCGAAGAAGCACACTCATCTCTATCAAGGGAATGTCACAAGTCCGGCTTTAAGTACCATAAATTTGACCCTTATGTGAATCAACAGTAATATAAGCTCACTCAACTCGAAATCCTATAGGGCTTTTGCGGGAATGTAATGAAGGCTTTTGGATCAAGGTAGGATATATCGATCTATGAAGGTTTCATCTTTCCTAAAGCACTTCATTTCTCATTTCGGCTCACACTTTCTTAACTTTTTGAGTCATTTTCTTCTTCCTTAGGGGAACTAGAGTGACACACTGTCACTCTTTCTTGTTCATGACAATCATTTTTCTCCTTTTTTTTAATCATTCCAAGCCTTTAATCATTGCTTTCATTGAATCCATTCATTTTTCTATACTATTCACTTTCTTTTTGACTTTTTGGCTTTTCTTTTCTTTTGCCTTCCCTTTTGTTCATTTTGTACCTTTTATCACTTTCACATTCCTTGTCTCATCCCCCCAAACTTATGCTTTTGACAATTGTGAATGCTAAGCAAAGATCGGGTGCCAAAAGAGAGTCATTATAGAACAGATAAAGGCTTGTAACATGGTTATTAAAAGAACAAGGGCTTCGGCTCAACGGGGTTGACTAGGGATATAATATTTGGTGGGCTATGGATGCTTTCAAGTTTCAAGTTGGATCAAGGAGAACCTATAATCATTTCTCAAGTTGAGCTACACTTAGAATTTTGCCTAGACAAACATTCAGGTCAAGTTCTAGATGTATTGGCACGAGACTTGGACTTGCAAATCAATACCTCACCTCACAAGCTGTTGGATTGCTAAAGAGAATAGAGTCGAGGGCCCACAACAACCCTAGCTAAGATTGAGCAACACAAATGGCTCCAAGAAGCCACTCGATGATTGTTTAGTCAACATAAGAGTCTAAAGGTCATAACTAGAACTATTCTTTGCCAATCAACTTGTTTCCAATCATGTGTTAGGCCCAAGTGAAGCTTTCCTGAGATACTATTATTCATTACTACTATTTACACAAAAACATAAAGAAAACGGACTCAAACCCTTAAGAAGGTTGTCATGCCATCCATTATCGGGAAGAGCCACCCGGTTCACACAACATCCACCTTTGGAAAGTACTGTGGCATTAAGAAAACCAAAGGCTTATTATCCACATAAAATGTAAAAAGAAGCTAACAACTTAACAAGAAACTACTAAAGGAAATAAAAAGCTAAGCTATTAAGGAAAAAAAACATAAGAAGTTATAAAGTAAACTACGGAAAGTAAAATGAATATGTACAATAATGGAAAGAAACGAATATATACATGGAATGGTAAAGTTATATACATACCAAAAGTGAAAACATAACGATAAGTAAAAAAAATAAAGAAAAATAGCATCATAATTATTACATGCTAGTCATCAAATCAAAATAGGACCCCCCCCCTCCCAAATAAAAGCTAGCATTGTCCTCAATGCTAAAAGCAAAAATAAAATTAGGGAGGAGTTAGAGAGTAAAGAAAACTCCCTATGAGGTTTGCATCGGGTCCTGCACATCAGTGGGGTCCTCGAACTACATAGGATCAGCAGCTCCCATCGGGTCCTCTAACTGGATCTCCAAATCTGACTGGGGGACCACGGGGTTGCTGAGCATCTGGATCATCTTTGTAGCAGCATGTGTAGTGGCATCAGACTCCTCAGACTGGTCAGCTACTGTTGCCTCATGCTCTGCTGCCTGTGCTGTTGCGTCGTGCTCCTCCAAGAGTAAGTCCAGTGGGATGTCTCCAGCAGAAGTGAATCTCTCCACATCCTTCTTCAGCTGCATCACTAACTCCTTTGAGGCTCGAGTATTCTTCATCTTTTTGACTTGTTAGCCCAGATCTTGTATAGATTTTCCCTGAGTCGCCAAAGTGTCCATGATTTTCTTTTGGTTGTCCATGAACTTCTTCTGGTTGTCCAGAAGCTCCTTCAACGACTCCTCCACTAATGAAGGCACCTGAGGTTGTGCCTGAGCTGCTACTGCACTGGATAAGACATATAGCTTTGATGTAGCTACCTGCATCCAGTTGTTGATACTGGACACTAGCCTGAGAAAGCCGCAGTGCAGTCTGGGGGTAGGTGGAAGAAGATGGCACAGACAATGGAATGGATAGCCCGAATGAAAGTGGAGGTACGGCAGCTGAGGATCCCACTGCTGTGGAAGGCTCTGACCCGGTGGCCACTACCCTTAGCTCTTTAGACTAGCCAGTGGGAATAGCAGCTTTACCCTTTGCTTTAGTTTGTCTGGTCCTTTTGTGCTATACCAGGAGAAGGGCTGCTTTGGTTTTGTCTTAGTGTCATAATTCTTCTTCTCAACTCCTTGGTCCTCAAAATACATGGTAAGGAAATTGGGGTATGGGTAGGATCTCCCGTCCTTGCCAATTGCCTTTGTGATGTTATAGTGCATGAGGTTCCCCACATTGATGGGATACCCCACTATGATTGAGGCTATCAAAACACACCGGGTGAGAGGGAGGACACTGTCATGCTGACACGGGTTCAGCCGGCTGCATACATAGGTGGACCACCCTTTGGCTTCAAAGTTGAAGGTGTTTCTGGCTATTGGAAACCCAGTTGTGATCCATGTCGGTGTCGTCCAGGGAGCTAATATCTTCGCCACCTATGGACGGGCTGCTTCACCAAGTGCCAGCTTTTCCAAATATTGCATAGCTTCCACATTCTCGAAACTAGCATACTCATTCAATGTCTTGCCATCGAATCGAATCCTCAAATTCCAGACCTTTGTCACCATGGTGCCTTTTTTTATGTGGGCCACGTTTGCATAGAATTCCTTAACAAGATATTCATTGGCATCTGGAACCTTGCTGGTGAACCATTTCCACCCTACTGTCTCCTCAAAGTTCCTTTTTACATTTGGATTGTGGGGAAGGAAGTCTCGCTCTATGAAGTGCCTCTCAAGGGTAAATGACCTTTGGGGCCACCATTCTCGGAATTTCTGGTAGGCTAACTCACTCACAAATCTGTGCTGCCACACCTCCGATTTTCTTGATTTTTCCAAACCCCCAAAAATAGTATCACCACCTCTCCCATCATCCGGAACCTCGTCATCATCAACATCAATAAGGGTAGGGGAAGCTGGTGAGGCCGGAGTTGTAGTAGGTGGGGAAGATGATCCTGAAGCCTCACTACCTTCCTCTAAGTCATCAGACGACTCAGAAGAGGAGGTAGATTTATCTCGTAACTGGTATTTCCCCTCAAACTGTGTAGGGATATGAGTGGGCATAGAATCTCCTTCCGAAGCTTCCCGGGAAGGGACATACTCACTAGTGTCTAAGTGATCAGCTGCTCTATCCGCAGCTCTGATGCTAGCTTTCATCTTGCCAATAGATTTTTGGACCGCTATGGGCATTTTGGTCTTTCCTTTACCCCTGCCTTGGGAGGGTTCTGCCCTCCCTTTAGATGTATCTCCTCGACCTCTAGATCGGACCATTGGCTGTAGCAAATAAGCAAAGAAGGATAGCCAGAACAAAGCTTCAAAACATATTAAAACAGTGCAGTCGAAATGCAGAAACTACTTCTCAGAACAGGCACGGTGAACCGTAGAAAAATGGTCGCGGCCGCGAAGAAGCAACCGCAGACACGAAAAAGCAACCGCGAACCGCGAAGGAGCTGGGATCAGATACAAACTCTCTGAACTTTGCTCACTGCGGACCGCGAAAATGTAAAAGCGATCGCGAAAGATCAACCACGGACCGCAAAAAAGCAACCGCGGATCGCGAACTTATATACACACAGTTTCTACAAACTAGGGAATGCGAACCACGAAAAAGTGGATTGCGGACAGCGAAATTCAACCAGCACGGGCACTAAGTAACGTTTGTAACCTAGGGTTTTCACTAAGTGCAAGCATTTGTGCAATTACAGGCATAGCTAATAACCCTATCCCCCATTAGGCATGTACAACAATTACCCACATGAATCTAAGCAACAATTAAGCGTAATTTCGATTTTGGCATGTATTAACCCTAATTAAAAAGAAAAAATTAAAACTAAGAGAGAAGAAAAGCAAAAATATAAAAGCAATGCAATGACTTGAGCATACCAGTTGTGAAATTGAAAGGAAATTGGACTCCTGATTAGTAACAATTGAGATTGAAAACCAAAGAAATGAGGATGAACAGTGCTCTAGAGTGTTTGGAAGTTTAGTTTGCGAAAAGGGTAAAAGGCCTAGGGACCTTCTATTTATACTCAGCATATGGACCCCACGACTTACCTGAACGCGGCCACGAAATTCTACCGCAGTCTGCGTTCTTTTACCTGATGAAAATTATTTTAGAAACATGTCCGTTGAGAGCAGAAAAAAGAGCGTGGTCGCGGGAGGTCATCGCGGACCGCAAAATTTCGACGACGGACGCGAATACAACTTCAGAGAGTTGATATTCTGGAATTTTCAAGTCCGCGTCTGCTATCATATTGTGCACCCGCAAAATGTTGTCGCGGACCGCAAAATTATGAGTGTGGTCCGCGTAATTCTCAACACTTAGGCCAATTTTCAGCCAAAGTCCTGTACTGCACAAACAAGTCCTACACAAACTTTATAACCAGTTAGTCCAAAGCAAAGCCTAAACTAAGAAGAAAATCAAAAAGAAAGAAAAACACATAGGTTGCCTCCCAAGAAGCATCTGATTTAACGTCGCGGCATGATGCATGTTACCATCATTCACTTGAAATGGATCAATGCCACCACGTGGCTATCATCAAACTTGCCAAGATAGTGCTTCACTCGGTGCCCATTAACTCTAAAAATTTCACCATTTTTGTTTTTCAAATCAAGAGTACCAAACGGAGTTACATGCACCACTTCAAAAGGGCCACTCTATTTTGACTTGAGCTTTCCAGAAAACAGTCGTAACCGAGAGTTGAATAGAAGAACCAAGTCACCCACCTTGAATTCCTTGTTCCGAGCATATTTGTCATGTAAATACTTCATCTTGTCCTTATATATGGACAAGATGGAATAGGCATGAAAGCGGAACTCATCAAGTTCATTTAGTTGCTCTACCCGAAGATTTGCAGCTACATCCCATTAAAGGTTTAACTTCTTCAGCGCCCACATGGCCTTGTGTTCTAACTCAACTGGAAGATGGCATGATTTTCTAAATACCAGCTGGTACGGAAACAAACCAATTGGAGTCTTGTACGCAGTCCTGTAAGCCTACAAAGCATCATCAAGTTTTCTTGACCAATCAGTTTGTTTTGCATTGACAGTTTTTGATAATATGCTCTTTATCTCCCTGTTGGAGACCTCAACTTGTCCACTAGTCTGAGGATGATAAGGGGTTGACACCTTATGATTGACACCATGCTTGGAAAGTAAAGTATCAAAGGCCTTGTTACAAAAATGAGAACCCCCATCACTGATGATCGCCCTTGGAGTGCCGAACCTTGTGAAGATATTTTTCTTTAAGAACGCCACCACACTCCGTGCCTCATTGTTGGGCAAAGCCACAGCTTCAACCCACTTGGAAACATAATCAACAGCAACCAGAATGTAAGTGTTACTACATGAACTCACAAATGGCCCCATGAAGTCGATGCCCCACACGTCAAAAATGTCAATCTCAAGAATAGTGGTGAGAGGCATTTCATCCTTCTTGGAAATTTCCCCACTCTCTGACACTCATCACATCTCTTAACAAGCTCACCGACATCTTTATATAGGGTAGGCCAATAAAATCCACAACTGAGAACATTTGAAGCAGTTCTCGCCCTACCATGATGACCATCCTAGGGCAAGGAATGGCAAGCATCAAGAATACTCATTTTCTCCTCTTCCGGAACACATCTCCGGATCACACCATCATTACAAATCTTGAAAAGATAAGGCTCATCCTAGTAATAATCCAAGTTGTCCCGTTTAAGCTTCTTCCTTTGGTTAGAAGAGAGCTCACTCGGGATAATGTTGGTCACAAGAAAGTTAGCCACATTGGCAAACCAAGGCATACTATTCAAAGACACGGAGAGGAGTTGTTCATCCGGAAATGAATCATTAATTTTGAGGCCATTATGTGGCCTCCCCTCCTCTTCCAAGTGGGACAAGTTGTCCGCCACTTGATTTTCACACCCTTTTCGATCAATAATTTCAAGGTCAAACTCTTGAAGAAGTAGAACCCATCTCATTGACCTAGCCTTAGAATCCTTTTTTATGATCAAGTAACGGAGTACCGCGTGATCGATGTGCATAATCACTTTAGTACCCATGAGATATGGCCTGAACTTTTCCATGGCGAAGATAATGGCTAATAACTCTTTCTCGGTCACCATATAATTTACTTGGGCGTCATTTATTGTTTTGCTTGCATAATAGACCGGATGAAATATCGTGTTGATCCTTTTCCCCAAAACCGTTCCTATCGCAACGTCACTAGCATCGCACATGAGCTCAAAGGGTAAGCTCCAATTGGGTGCGGTAATGATGGGAGTGGTAGTCAATCTCTACTTGAGAAGCTCAAAATCTTTCATGCAATCATCATTGAATACAAACTTTGCATCTTTTTCCCACAACTTGCACAAGGGGTTCACCACCTTTGAGAAATCCTTGATGAACCGACGGTAGAACCCCACATGCCCAAGAAAGCTCCTAACTCCATTGACGGAAATGGGAGGAGGGAGTTTTGAAATCACTTCAATCTTCACTTTGTCCACTTCAATACCATTCTTTGAGATCTTATGGCCGAGGACAATGCCCTCCTCGACCATAAAGTGGCATTTTTCCCAATTAAGCATTAGATTGGTCTGTTCACATCAGGCCAACATTTGTCAAGATTACCCAAGAATTCTTCAAAGGAGTCACCCACAACACTAAAATCATCCATGAACACTTCGAGAAAGTCCTCCACCATATCCGTAAATATTGCCATCATACACCGCTAAAAGGTAGCTGGTGCATTACACAAACCAAACGGCATCTGTGAGAATGCAAAGGTGTCATACGGACATGTGAAGGTGGTATTCTCTTGGTCTTTCGATGCAATCAAAATCTGGTTGTAACCTGAGTACCTATCCAAAAAGCAATAGTAGGCACGCCCGACAAGTCTATCCAATATTTGATCAAGAAAGGGCAATGGAAAATGGTCTTTGCAGGTCACTTTGTTTCGTTTCCGGTAATCCATGCATACCCTCCATCCGGTGACAGTCCTAGTCGAGATGAACTCATTTTTCTCATTTGTAATCACAGTCATACCCCCTTCTTCGGCACACATTGTACCGGTGAAATCCATGAACTATCCGACATGGGGTACACAACCCCTGCATCTAGCCACTTGATAATCTCCTTCTTGACAACCTCTTGCATGGACTCATTCAACCTCCTTTAATGTTCCACGGAGGGTTTGGCATCATCCTCTAGTATAATTTTATGCATGCAAAAGGCGAGGCTTATACACCGAATGTCAGCCAAAGTCCATCCAATTGCCTTCTTCCTTTTTTGGAGCACCGCAAGGATGGCATATACTTGCACATTAGTTAAGCACGCACAAAGAATAATAGGTAAAGTTGAACAAGGGCCCAAGAATTCATACCAGAGGTGTGAAGGCAAAGGCTTCAACTCCAATGTGGGAGGCTCCTCGATTGAGGACTTTGTTGGTGGAGTCTTCCGGTTCTCAAGGTCCAAGGAAAGTTTTCGGGGCTCATATGTATATGAACTCATTCCTCATAAAGCATTGACACATTCAACTAAGCCTCCATCCTCAGTGACATCATGGTTCAACAACACAGCTTCCAAAGGGTCCTCCACATTAATCATAGCACTGGTGTCTTCAATAATCACCTCGGTCACAAGATCCACAAATGAACATACTTCGTTGCTATTGGGCTGTCTCATTGACTTGTAGACATGGAACACAACTTTTTTATCACCCACCCGGAAGGTGAGCTCTCCTGCTTCCACATCAACTAAAACCTTCCCTGTAGTGAGGAAAGGTCTCCCCAATATGATTGGCACCTCATAGTCAACCTTGCAGTCAAGTATCACAAAATCCGCGAGAAGTATGAACTTGTCGACCCGGACTAGCACATTATCAATGATCCTCAATGGTCTCTTTATTGTCCTGTCTGCCATTTGTAACCTCATGAAAGTGGGCCTTTGTTGCCCAATCCTCATTGTCTTGAACACAGAATATGGCATCAAGTTAATGCTTGCCCCCAAGTCGCACAAAGCTTTGGCAAAATCGGCACTATCAATAGTGCACGGGATTGTAAAAGCACCGGGGTCTTCTAGCTTTGGGGCCATGGAATATACAATGGCACTCACTTGATGCGTCATCTTGACAGTTTCACAATTCATGGATCTCTTCTTTGTTACCAAGTCTTTCATAAACTTGGCATATCCTGGCATTTGTTCTAGAGCTTCCACTAAAGGCACATTGATGGACAAACTTTTCATCATATCAATAAATTTCTTGAATTGGTTCTCATTATTTTGTTTGGCAAGCCTTTGAGGATATGGTGGATGGGGTCCTTGGCAAAGGAGTCTTGGCTTTGGGCACTACTGTTTTCGGTATGTCTATCACGTGTTCCCTAGACGGGTTCACATCAGTTTATATCTCCTCCACGTTGTCATCAATGTCAATTTTTACTTCTTCATTCATATTTTAATCACTCACTTGCACATCATTTCTTTGCTCATCATCCTTTTGTACCAACACATCATCACTCACAACCTTTCTTGCATTAGAGGTACTAGCAACTCCACCTCTGCCACTCCTTGTAGTCACCGCCAGAGAATGGCCCGTGTTGTTCCCTCTCTTCGGGTTCACCACCGTATCACTAGGTAGTGTCCCTTTAGGGCGAGTATTCAAAGCTTGAGAAATTTGGTCAAGTTGGACCTCCATGTTGCGGATAGAAGTATTGTGGGACGCCAATCGGGTATCGGAGTCGGCAATTTTTCTTCAGCATTTGCTCAAACATTGATTCATTCCGTCCCATATCATTGTTGGACGAGTAAGGACCTTGTGATGGATATGGAGGCGGGTTGTTTGGTTGTTGAAACATCGGAGGCCTTTGAAATCCCGGCCCTCGATTCCTTTGATTATTATTCCAACCCCCTTGGTTGTTAATACCTCCCAAATTGCTATTGTTATTGTCGTCCCAGTTGCCTTGGTTACCTTGGTTGCCCCAATTTTGATTGTTGTTCCCCCAGTTGTTTTGATGGTTATTGCTACCACTATTCCAATTTCCTTGTTAATTTTGATTTTCCCAATTTCCTTGGGATCTCCACTGTTGGTAGTTGTTCCCATACTGAACCTCTTCACTTTGATCATCATACACAAAGTGCGGAGCCTTCCACTGTGGACCGAGACTACTCAAAGGTAGAACACCATGGAAATTTGCTGACTTTATCATCACACTTCATTTCGCTACGCTCAATAAGAACCCAGAATAGGGTAAATAGGTTTGTGTTCTGCTTCCAAAGTCAGTCATCTTTGCCCAAGTGTGAACTGCAGACGACTTCATTCTGTTGTGCTCAGCGAAAGAACTGCCTAAGCATACTTTTTCGGATCCAAGCTTCTTTGCTCTTTCTAAGCCTTCTTCTTGCATGGAAGAGCGCAACTTTTGCAAAACTGGGATTTTAGTAGTAGGCGGCATCCCCTCTTAGTTTTGAGTAGGCAGAACCATTCTATTTTGGTTCTTCTCCACGGGTGATCCAAGAATTTTCCTATTATTTTTTCAACTGAGATTTTGATATAGAAGGATCTCTTTGTTTCTTCACCACGGATTCTCGCTTCATTTTCTTGAAAAGATATTATATCACCGTGGGAGAGTTTAAAATGAGTAATGTTAACCATTCCACTATTCACACCATCATTCGTAAGGCTTGCTTTACATTGGACCCGATGTTGAGCCTCTCATAGCCTAGTACCGATGAACTAGGCAAGTGACCTTGCAAGGCAATTAACCTTTATACAAAATCAATGTCCACCTCGCCGCTGCTTTTGGGTGATTGGAGAATAGCAGTAAGGAATACTAAATGAAAGTATGCAGCGAGGCAAAGCCGATTGAGAATATAATAGTTAGCCCATCAGAGCTTGGGAGTCATCCTATTTAATACAGATTCTTCCTCTAGTCGAATAGAGTATTAGTCCACTCTATTATATTCCCCATTATTTCACTTTCTCGCTATTCGAAATATTATAAGAGAAGAAAGCTGGCAGATTGGCTTTTGGATGCTTTGAGGTTCTTATTTGAAGTCATTTGTTTATCACAGAACAAGTCCCATCAGTCACTGTCATAATTGACCCTCTATTCTAGCTCTCATCCACTGGCTGCAAGGAAACAACTAGATTAGCTTTTTTAACTCTCTTTAAAAGAGACTGCTTTCAAATTCACTTGCCCTAGAACCTGATTTTTATTGATATTGATCTAGAATCAGCTATTCCTAGTTTTTTTTTATTATTCCTAGCCAGAGAAATTAAACAAATCTCGAGATCCAGAAACCTATTTATACGCCTAGCCTTAAGCAAAAGAAATATAGGTAGCCCTACCATAAAAACTATTACCTCGACTTGGATTGGGAATCTGGTTAGCATCCATATTTAAGAATAAAAGAACAAAGACTTGACTGGACGGTATTCACGAGCAGATGACAAGCATGAGTGAAGAAGGGTCTTATGTTATCATTTTTTGTGATAAAGAAGATGTTCTTGTTCTTTCATTCCCCAAACCCACTTTAGCTTTCAAGATTGGGTTGGTGTTCTGGTAGGCGTCCTCTCCTTCAGGTTCTACTGCACTCTTCGGTCAAGTAAAACAAGCTCATAGAAAAAAGGAGCGCAAACGAACCTGAGCTGCTATACCAAATCCCCCGCTGGCCATCGGGGACCTAGTGGTAAGGTCATGATCCGCAGGGGAATAGATTACTCATTCTTCCACTGGGGACAGGTGCACGAACAACAACTCCAAACGTCACACATTCGCCGCCTACAATTTTTAAATTGACTTGAAATTCTAGATATGCTCGATATACTTGAAACAAGGACTAGATTGTATAATGATGATACTAAAAAAGAATATGTGCCTAAAATGTATGATCCTTTGTTAAATGGACCATACTGAGGAACAATCAAAAAAAGTTTTCACCTTCAATCGTAAACAAAACTTCGCTAGAAAATTTGCAAGAGAGTTAGAATAAATAGGATTCATACTATCTTTCTTCTGAATATTGATTACCAAAAATTTGAACAAAAATTGGATACTGTTATGAATAATTTGTACATTGGATACTACTTTAGATGTCCATGTTGTGAATAACTTAAAGATTAAATTTTCTACTTTATGTCCATCATCTTTACTTTTTATGCCTATAAAAGGTCATGTAATTGCAATGGAAAAATACACCAAAGTGAAAGAAGAAAACACTTCTCCCTTCTTTCTATCTCTTCTTATTTACATTTTACTGCATTACTTTTATTTTATAACACGTTATCAGCACGAAGCTCTAATTTTATTCTTAACTCCCGCTAAGTTGAGCCATTTTATTAAGGTATGTATCATTATAATCATCTTATTTATGGCAGTACATATCATATGCTCACTGTTTGCAGATTACTTGTGCGCTTGGGCATCTTAAATAGTTTAAGTACATTGCAGTGATTAAATAACTATTTCCTTCCGTGCTCAACTCTTAGAGGACCTCAAAGTCATCAAACTAGCTATGCACTAATGTCATGGACTCCCTGGATCAAAACATATCTTTAAGGCATTTTGAAGAACTGTGAGAAATGAATTGACAAGCAATAATTTTTTAATTACTTTATATTTATTGGAACATATAAATAATGTTAGTCACGTTCAATTCTATTAACACATATATATCAATAATATAAAGTGAAATGAAACAAGTATGTAATTTCTACTTTATGGCAAGAATAAAATGAAATAGTAGATTGTTAACATGATATAGCTCTATTTTCATTTCTTTTACCTTAATCGTTTTGTTTTCATTAATTGTTTATTATTATAATTATTTCTCTAACTTATTCATCTTTTATGATAGTTTTCACTATGTCAAATTTATCAAAACTTGAATTTGTGGCACTTGACATCACCGAAAGGAACTATTTATCATGGGTTCTTGATGCTGAAATTCACATTGACGCTAAAGGTCTTGGAAATACTATTATACAAGGAAATGAAGCATCAAATCAGGATAAAGCGAAGGCCATGATTTTCCTTCGTCATCATCTACATGAAGGGTTAAAAATTGAATATTTAACTGTAAAAGATCCACTTGAATTATGGATTAATTTGAAGGATCGATATGACCACCTAAAATTTACGGTATTACCGAAAGCTCGGTATGAGTGGATACATTTAAGGTTGCAAGACTTTAAAACCGTAAGTGAGTATAATTCTGCTATCTTTAAAGTAAGTTCTCTATTAAACTTATGTGGAGACACTATCACAGATGACGACTTATTGAAAAAAACATTTTCTACTTTTCACGCTTCAAATGTGGTGCTACAACAACAATACCGTGAAAAAAGTTTTAAGAAATATTCTGAGTTAATCACATACCTACTTGTGGCTGAGCAGAATAATACTCTATTAATGAAAAATCATGAAGCTCGTCCTATCGGGTCAGCTCCATTTCCGGAAGTGAATGTTGTAGCAACATATGATAAGTTTGAAGGAAAACAAAATAATTACTGTGGTCGTGGACATGGTCGTAAACGTGGACGTGGTAGGGGGCGAAACAATTATCGTCATTATGGTGGAAATAAATTGGAGAACAATAAGGGTTCTCAAATTAATCATTCAAAAGGTAAAGCTAGTATGTGTCACCGATGTGGTATGAGAGGTCATTGGGCACGCATTTGTCGTACGCCAGAACATTTTGTCAAACTTTATCAAGCCTCCCTCAAGAAAAAAGAAAATAATGTGGAGGCACACTTGACCTTTCAAAATAATGATGATGAAGCAGGTCCCTCAAATAAATATGATTCTAAGGCACATCTTGCATATAAAGATGATGATTTTGAAGGCCTAACAAATATTACTCATTTAGAAGTTGGAGACTTCTTTGAGGATATTGACTGAAGAACTAATCATCTTACTGGGGAATGAAGCTATAAAAGTTGTTATTTTTATGTTTGCAACTAGTTTATTTTTCTTGAGTGTATTTTCCTAATGCATCATGTGTTGCTAGTTTCTACATTCCTAATGTATTTCTTAATGTTTTTTTCGCTTGTCTTTCATATTTCTTATGATGTATTATTTGTTTTTTTATGAAGAATATGAAAATTCCCCAGTTTTCAGTTGGACTCAAGATTAATAAAGATGATATATGTCTTCTGGATAGTGCTACAACACACACTATTTTAAAAGATAAGAGATATTTCTCTTATTTGGTAATGAAAGAAGCGAATGTTAATACAATATCCGGTAGTACAAGATTAATTGAAGGTTCTGGAAGAGCCAATTTATTACTACCAGGAGGAACAAATTTGGCTATTGATGAAGCACTATATTGTAGTAAATCTCAAAGAAACTTATTAAGTTTCAAAGATATTCGCCAAAATGGCTATCATATTGAGACTACAAATGATGAAAAGATTGAATATCTTTATATTACTACAATAATGTCCGGTAAGAATTATGTGCTTGAAATGTTATCTGCTCTTTCCTCCGGCTTATACTACACAAGTATTAGCAGGATTGAAACACATGTCATAGTAAACGAGAAGTTTACTAATCAAGATAATTTTATTATTTGGCATGACCGGTTGGGCCATCCTGGTTCTAATATGATGCGTACATGCAATGAAGAATCTGAAGATTCTTCAATTTAAGGAATTCTCTTGTGCTGCATGTTCTCAAGGAAAATTAATTATTAGACCATTAACTATTAAAGTTAGGATGGAATCCCTTGCATTTCTGGAACGTATACAGGGTGATATATGTGGGCCCATTCACCCTTCATGTGGACCATTCAAATATTATATGATTTTGGTAGATGCATCTACAAGATGGTCACATGTGTGCTTACTATCAACTCGCAATATGGCATTTGCGAGATTGTTGGCTCAAATAATAAAGCTAAGAGCACAATTTCTAGATTATGCAATTAAGATAATTCGTCTTGATAATGTTGGTGAGTTTACATCCCAAGCCTTTAATGATTATTGTATTTCAACTGGGATAACAATTGAGCATCCGGTTGCTCATGTTCATCCACAAAATGGTCTAGCAGAATCATTGATCAAACGCCTCCAATTAATTGCTAGACCAATGCTTATGAGAACAAAACTTCCCATTTCAGTATGGGGTCATGCTATTTTGCACGCAGCAGCACTTGTGCGGATAAGGCCCACAAGTTATCATAAAGTCTCCCCATTGCAATTGGCTTTTGGTCAGGAGCCAAATATTTCCCATCTTAGGATCTTTGGTTGTGCGATATATGTTCCAATTGCTCCACCACAACGCACAAAGATGGGTCCTCAAAGAAGGTTGGGGATATATGTTGGATATGAATCTCCTTCTATTATAAAATATCTAGAGCCGATGACTGGAGATTTATTTACGGCAAGATTTTCTGATTGCCATTTTGATGAATCAGTATATCCAACATTAGGGGAGAAAATAAGCAGCTGAAAAAGAAGATAGATTGGAATGCATTATCACTGTCTCATTTAGATCCTCGAACAAATCAATGTGAACAAGAGGTTCAAAAGATTATTCATTTACAAAATATTGCAAATCAATTGCCAGATGCATTCACTGACCTACCAAGGGTGACTAAGTCACATATTCTAACTGCTAATGCTCCAATTCGAGTTGATATCCCGGCAGGATAATTAATTAAAGCAAATGAGTCTAAGCCATGCTTGAAACGTGGTAGACCAATCGGTTCTAAAGATAAAAATCCTCGAAGAAGAAAAGGAGCAAGTGATCAAAGTGAACATAACATAGAGGTAGTGGCTCAAGAAGAGCCCCAAGACGTAACAAATGATAAGACTTTAGGAGAGGTCCATGTACCTAAAAATAATGAAAATGAAGAGATATCAATAAGTTACGTCTCAACCGGGAAAAGATGGAACCGAAATAATATTGTTATCGATAACATTTTTGCTTATAATGTTGCTGTTGAAATAATGCAACAAGATGAGGATCTTGAACCAAAATCTGTCAATGAATGTAGACAGAGAAATGATTGGCCAAAATGGAAAGACGCTATCCAGGCAGAGTTAACTTCACTTGGAAAACGTGAAGTCTTCGGACCCATAGTTCGAACACCTGAAGGCATAAAGCCAGTAGGGTATAAATGGGTTTTTGTGCGAAAACGAAATGATAAAAATGAAGTCGTTAGATATAAAGCACGACTTGTGGCACAAGGGTTTTCCCAAAGGCCTGGAATTGATTATATGGAGACATATTCTCCTGTAGTGGATGCTATCACCTTCAGGTATCTCATAAATATGGCAGTGCAAGAAAAACTTGATATGCATCTAATGGATGTTGTTACAGCCTATTTGTATGGATCATTAGACAACGAAATTTTTATGAAAGTACCTGAGGGATTTAAAGTGCCAGAAGCATATAAAAGTTTTCGAGAAACTTGTTCAATAAAGCTTCAGAAATCTTTATACGGATTGAAACAATCAGGTCGTATGTGGTACAATCGCCTGAGTGAATACCTGTTGAAAGAAGGGTAAAAGAATGATCCAATTTGTCCTTGTGTCTTTATAAAAAAGTCTAGATCTGAATTTGTTATAATCGCCATGTATGTTGATGATTTAAATATCATTGGAACTCCTCGGGAGCTTCCAAAAACAGTAGACTGTTTGAAGAAAGAATTTGAAATGAAAGATCTTGGAAAGACAAAATTTTGTCTTGGTCTACAAATTGAGTATATGAAAGATGGAATATTTGTCCATCAATCAACATACACCGAAAAGATTTTAAAGCGATTCTATATGGATAAAGCACATCCATTGAGTACCCCGATGGTTGTGAGATCACTTGATATAAAGAAAGATCCATTCCGACCTCATGAAAATGATGAAGAGCTTCTTGGTGCCGAAGTACCATATCTTAGTGCAATTGGGGCATTAATGTATCTTGCCAATAATTCCCGACCAGATATAGCTTTCTCAGTAAGCTTATTGGCAAGATTTAGTACTTCGCCAACACAAAGACACTGGAATGGTATTAAACATATATTCAGATACCTCCAAGGGACCATTGATATGGGTTTATTTTATTCAAATGAATCCAAGCCATCATTGATTGGTTATGCAGATGCAGGATATTTGTCTGATCCACACAAAGGTCGATCTCAGACAGGCTATTTATTTACAAGTGGAGGTACAGCCATATCATGGCATTCGACAAAACAAACTATGGTTGCTACTTCTTCAAATCATGCAGAGATAATAGCCATTCACGAAGCAAGTCGAGAATGCATTTGGTTAAGATCTATAACTCAACACATTCAGCAAACATGTGGTTTTTCTTCGAAAGAGAATATTCCAACAATATTGTATGAAGACAATGTTGCATGCATAGCTCAATTGAAAGGAGGATATATCAAAGGAGATAGAACAAAACACATTTCACCGAAATTCTTTTTCACTCATGATCTTCAGAAGAATGGTGAAATAGATGTACAACAAGTTCGTTCAAGTGATAATTTGGCTGATCTGTTCACTAAGGCGTTACCAACCTCAATATTTGAAAAGCTGATATATAAGATTGGAATGCGTCGTCTTCGAGACATTAAGTGATTTTTCATCAGGGGGAGTAACTACACGCTGCACTCTTTTCCTTAACCAAGGTTTTGTCCCACTGGGTATTCCTGGTAAGGTTTTTAATGAGGCAGCAAGCAATGCATATTATAAATAAATATGTACATCCCAATATTTTTTTGTAAGTTTTTAATGAGGCACATTATCTTACATGGACATCCAAGGGGGAGTGTTATGAATAGTTTGTACATTAGATACTACATTGGATGTTACATTGGATGCCCATGTTGTGAATAACTTAAAGATTAAATTTCCTACTTTATGTCCATCATCTTTACTTTTTATGCCTATAAAAGGCCATGTAATTGCAATGGAAAAATACACCAAAGTGAAAGAAGAAAACACTTTTCCCTTCTTTCTATCTCTTCTTATTTACATTTTACTACATTACTTTTATTTTATAACAGATACGATTGATAAAAATCCATTATCAATAGAAATTGATGAGTTCTTAACTTTAATCAATGAATTTGGAATGAATCAAAATCGAGTTTAAATTTAAAAGACCTTTCTTTATTTCAGACCAAGAACAGGGAAGAATGAATTAAGAAAAAAGAACTAAATTTGTAAATTTTGTATTCAATGCAATTTATATTAATGGGCAACATCTGGGAAAAAATCGATTCAAATAAAAGAAATCGGTATAAAAATACCTCGCTAGTCACCTAAGTGTCAATTCCTCCATTCACAGAATGCCCTTATCAATCAAACTTTCTCTCTCTTATCGGAACTACTTTCTACAGCTCCATCTTCAACAGTTGCTCAATCTTTCATTTCGAAAATCAAACTTGGATGTCACGGGACTCTCAAAACTTCGTTCGGTGCATTCTTTTTCATCTTTAGCAGTTCCATATTAATCGATTTCATTCCGATCGATCAGTCAAGATGGTTAGCTTGGGCGCTAATGGTATTTTTTATCTAGATTACCTAGACAAATGATAATTTGTCCGTGCACTTTTCGGAAATGACAGAAATATAGTCCAGTACTGCAAAGGCGATAATATCTTACGATATGCGCTTGGCATATGTACACCATAGTAGCTAAGGTAACCCCATTCCAGCTCGTATTATATTTGAAGTTGAGGATTTCGCTTCTGATGTAGCCAGTGAGAAGCTAAGTTTGTTTTTAGTTTTAGCAAGCCTGTGACTGCCTGAACAAACTAGTCCACGCGTAGTCAACATCTCGATACTGACAGTTCAGTTCAGTAGGTGGGATAGTAGAGAGAGAAAGGAAAAGAAGACAATCATATCCTCCCTCCAGCAAATAAGGTGGAGTGGGTAAGGCAGAGAAGATCGGAAAACACAAGCTCAAACTTCAGCATTTCCATTACATGCGAAAGTAAAGGAAGTATTTCCAGTGAATAAGAACTAGAATTTTCATTGGTTCGAGAGCTAAGAGAGATTGGAAAGGTTTAAATAAGAGTGTGTCTAGCGTCTTTCGCTCTCTCTTATTAGAAGAAGGAAGGACCGCGACCTCACTCAGCTCGAAGAAGGGTTGTGGAAACTCGCTTTCTCACAGGAATAACTTTTAAGTTCCAGCACTTTTAGCTTATTTTTCCACAGAGATCAATTTATATGATAACTAGGGAACTTGACCGCGCTTCGCGCGATCATTTAAATATGCTATAATTATGTAATCATATTCCCACGTTGGATATTAGATATGGTGAAAATGAAAAACGAAGTCCATCAATTTGAGCGTCTAATAAATGGAAGGTAAATAACATTTATTTGTAACAATGTAAACTTAAATTTTGTAAATGCAATAACATAATATTCGAATATACATATAGTCATTCTTTGCATGATTTATCTGGTAATACTCCTTTATATAATTCATTTCTAAGTTGTGTTTGCTCATACTTCAAATATTTTATCCGCATTTGTGTGATTCTTGTATACATCTCATCCATGGAGGGTTCAGGTTGTTTTTCTACCTCTGTAACAAAAGACGAATTGTAGTTTTAATATAGCTAAGAATAGTAAAGTAATAAAATTATTTAATTTAGCAAAAATAATTTACCTTGACAATTATTCAAGGAAGTTTGATGTCGTTGATTAATCTGTTTATCCATTGTAGAAATCCTGTATAATGTAAGACAAATTTTAGTGTGCAGATATAAGCATATCATGAATTATATTATTAATGTATATTTAATATAGATCTCTATAATTATGTATTATTTTATATGCTTAAATCTTTATGCTACTTTAGAGACAAAAGTATTTGTGCAAAGGAATGTGATTTGTGTAGAACAATAGAAGAATAATGTATAGTTTAGGAATAAACCTGATGTTTAAAAACTGCTCCTCTTCGTGGTTGTGTTATGTTTTGTGTTATTTTGAATCATCCTCCCATCTTCCTTGTATGGTGTATTTCTTGAATTTATATGGGTAAATTGAATGTTTGTTTGAATCGCTGGAGATCTTGAAAAAAAGATGTGTATCAACAATTTGAATGAGAATAGGAGGATGATTAGGAATTTATTTTATGTTTTTAATAGGAAAAAGTCGTTAGTGATTTGGTGTAATAATGAGAGATTAGGAAGGTAAAGAGGAAAATGAGAGAATAGGTGTATAAAAAGATAAATAATAAATAAGAAAGAACATACATTAAAGCGAAATCTTTTTCGGAATCTCACCAATGTAAAATTCATAAAAACAGGACAATATTCATCAATCAGTCGATTATTTTTAAAACTCTTTTAATGTTATAATTACTGTTTTGTATTATAGATGGCCGTAAAGTATTAAGACCAACATAAGAAAAGTTAAATTTTGTAACTAAAAGTACCTCAGCGAAAACTCAACCAGCTGACCACATATGAATTGCATTTGTGTATTATGTAGCCCTAAAGATCAATTCATGCGCCCTGTAATAGCGAGATCAAATGTAGGTATATTGGGCTCCACAGACACCTATGGTAATTGAAAAAAATTCTGAGTAGATGCAAACACATATAAAAAATATAGTTCTCAAAAAACAACATGTACCAACATCTTTGAACTTCTAAAAGCACAAATCTTTAATTGTTTAAATAGAGGTTTAAAAAAATTGTGTCGAACTTGCTTTTGATGCAATAAGAGATTCCTACCTGTAGACCAATTCAATAATTATCGAGATGGATAATTCCGTTTCACAAGGCTTAATATGGTATACGAATGCTTATTATACAAAACATATATAACTGAATCTTATATTCGTACTCTATTAACACAGGGTTAAATAATCCTCTTTCTTTTATGTTTTTGTCATTTTTTTTATTGAACTGGGAGATCGGTAAAGGAGTAGGGCCTATAAAAATAGTAAAAAATGAACTCATACCTATTATGTGGTGTTGATAAAAGAAAAAGACGTAAATATTTTGAGATGAAAAGACACGAAGAGAATCTGTGTATAAAAGTATAAGAATCATGAAGGCACCTTTTCGTCAATAAATATCATATCCAAGTCAATCAACTCTCCGTTTTTCTTGGGATTAAAAGAATTCCACATTCTGCAAATTCTAACCCTTATTAACCAATTATCCCTATGAAGAGCTAACTCTGAAAGAAAAGAGTATGACATTCTAAGAAAATAATGAAAAGCAAGAGAAAGCAAGCTAGTTACAGTATGAACAACATTCATCACCATCTATATATAATCCATCAAAAAAGAGTATCAATAGGCAGAAGATTAATCATCAATTTAATAATAAGAAATTAATACACAATAAATATCATTGTAATTAGGAATTATGAGGATGAATGGAGAATTATTAGGAGAAGATAGTGGAAAAAATCAAACGGCTACAACATGCCATAAACTGAAGAAGGGATTTTACCTTGGCATGAAGCTGTGAAACGTGGGGTGTGTTAAGAGGAAACAAAAAAAAACGGTAAATTGAAATTTTATCGTGAAGGGTAAAACAAAACGGTTAGTGGGCTTAATGTTTGGGATGTTTAGTAGCATTTTAATAGCAGTTATTATTTGGAGTAGTGGGCTAATAAAATACTATTAGAAATAAATGGAGAAAATGAGTGAAATAACAAAAAAATTCAAAACAATCCAGGAAAAAGAAAAATATGAAAGCTGGCCATTCAGGAATGCCACATCAGCTGGCCATTTCCCAACTTTATATATATATATAGATTCTTGAAACTGGAGATTTTTTTTTTGTCTCTTCTCTCATAAATCTTTTACCGTGTGCCACCCTTATTGTGCGTAAATTCCTATGGATAAGGTTATAGGGCTTCAAATAGTACTTTATATACATAAAGATAAAAGTGTAAATATGAAAAAAAATAAAATTGACGGATTAACGGTTTATCCAATAAGGAAATTAAGTAATCCGCCTCCAAACCGTTAAGTCATTAATTATAAAATCTCAATCTGTTTACTAACCATTATCCTGATAACCCAATACCAATAAGCCAATTTTGTGGTTCGATTAACGGTTATTGTTCGATTTTGAACGACCCTACGTTGATTGATCCGTTTGCTCTTGTGGATTTGGTGTTACACTCTTGGCACCTTCTTTAGATATTTTTGTTTTTCAATTTATGGCATCATTTGTTTTCGGCACCAATTTCAGGGAACTAATAGAGAAGGAACTGAAAATGGGATACTAATAGCCATCACCATTTCTGTTGGTGGGTCTTTTGGTAATTGCATTGTTAACCTAATTTCTCTTAGTATTACTTTAGGCGACTGCTACTGTTCTTCATTACTCTGACGTGTTCATGCTACTTGCCTTACAACTTATACTGTCTCTTTTTTCTATTATTATACAACCGCCTAAATCTGCACTACCGATTGGCTGAATGAATGATTATTCGAGTTGGTGGATGGAGATTGGAGGGTGAGAAATAAGGAAAATTTTGACAAAGGATGGTATTTGTGTTTTTCAACTATTTTCTTTATCTTATGCCACGTAGCGCATTAGCGTGCCAAGCACTTCCCCTAAGAAAGTAGTCTAGACCATTAAGGAGGTTTTGGTTATGACTCTTAAGGGGCTCGTTTAGCAGGAGAGATAAGAAATAATTAATTATGGAATTAAATTTGAGATAAGTTTATTTTATATTTGGTGGAAATAAATCGTGGTATAATTAATTCCGGGATTACGGTACTTTTTATCCTTATGGAATGATATGATAACTAATACCGGAATAATTAATCATGGGATAACTTATTTCTCAACCAGACGATCCCTTACGAATTAGTTAACATGTGTAAAAAGATACAGGCAAAAATAGTAGAAATATATATTTTGAGTCACTTCCAAAAATAATAACTAACAAAATCTATATTTTGTATAAAAGTGTATTATATATTATTGTATAAATTTTTTGATTAGCAAATACAATTAGTTTCAACCATCGATCAATTTTATATTTTGCCAAGAAAAATGTGTAAAAAGAATTTTGGTGCAAGTTGAAGGGATCTAAACTTGCCTTTCTTCGAGGAATCGCTGGTCATATTGCCATACACTGACAAAAAGATCCCACAATTGACACGATGAGAGTCTTCTAAATTCAGTCATTTGGGCAATTCACTGGGAGGGATATGTAATAGAATATACCAGGTGATGCGTTGAAGTGCAAATTGGATTCTAGTTACAGAAGAGGCCTCAGGCTCAGCACACGTGCCTTTGACAAAGTCGTCTCTACTTTTTGAGTTTGTCCAAGCTTTTTGGTTTTTATCTCTTTCTCTAATTGGGTGTCTAGAAAGGAGTTAGGCATTACTTATAAGAGGACTCAGTTAGGCACAACTGATGCGTAGTAATTTTTTTTTATTTTGGATTAATCACTTGAAAATGATAAATTATCACTTTACGAGATTAAGTATCAAAACTCAATAGAACCAAAGTTGCTATATCCATGAGTCAATAGAAAAGAACGAGAACAAGAGGAGGCATCAGAGAATATAAGCGTAATAAAGAATAATTTTAACTTTCGACACTTGCATAATTCATGTATCTTAAACTTTTCGTTCTTAAGCTACAACAGTTCTTGATTGGATCCCCTGGCCGATAACTATGCAAGTTAGATCAAAACATCTAATTTTCTTACCTTAAGGCAAATCTTAATGTTATTATATTTCTCTATGTGAAAAAGAAGGGATAAATTGTCATTGAAAATAACGGTAGACGGTTTCATCTTTTATCTTGAGATTACTTGGATTGGTGGCACTAGCAATTTTGGGATGTTACAAAAACGTCCTCCTACATTCTAAATTTTAGTAACCAGACTTACTTTTTTTTCTAGATGTAAAATCGACCAAACTCACATATTAGACTACAATATAGTGTAAAATCATATATATTTACAAATTTAAGCACTACTCCTCGAAGCAGTGGCATAGCCAAAAATTCTGCTAAGGGGGTTCAAACTTGAAACAAGGCAATAATTTTTTTACCGATAAATAATGTACCAAAATTTTTAAATCAAATTACGCAATATTTAGCTAAATAATAATAAAAAAAGGAATAGAATTTTAATTTTTAAGAGTTATTTTATTACATAGTATTTCTTTTAGATTAAATAAGAATCAAATAGACCACACATAGTGGTCTCCGTTTAGTTTTGGCAAACAAAATGAACAGAATTGTGAACCCGCAAATAACATGTTATTTTGAACATCCTGAACCGCTGAACTGCCTCACTCAATTATATTAAGGGTGTTCAAAATATAATATATAACCATATAAAGTACTTCATTTAACTTATATATACAGTATAATTTTTCGACAAATATGTGCACTTGACCATCCTGCCACTTGAGTCTCCAAGTAAGCTTATTGTTCAAAAAAGAGGAGTAACATTTTTCATATGTTTTTAGTCATGATAGGGGTAACCATGTGGAATGAATTCAGCAATATTCGGGATTCAACAACAACAATAATAGATTCATTGTAATTATACAAATAGGATTTGGGGTGATTACTGGGTGTACGCAACTTTACCCACAAGTGACAATTTACTTTACTAATATTGACTTGTTATACAGGAAGCTCGTAAAACCTTAACAACCGATACGATTTTCACTAGGATAAATCTCTTTGTTTCCTTTACTCTTTTCCCCTTAATGTCTAATAGTATTACTACTTACTACTCGGACTGTGGAAAGCATTTCCCTAATGTAACTCTCTTGCAAAGTTCGGAAATTTTGACATTTGACCAATTATATATTAATATAGAGAAGATAACCTATCCTATTAGTATCAGGACCAACAATGGTTGGTAGAGTTGCCAAATTAAAGTAAAAGGGGAATTAATAAAAAGGAAAATAGAAATAAATTAAGAAAACGTGGTTGGTGAAGTGAAGACTCGAGATACTTACGTTGTTCAAGAGCTTTATAGGTTAATAAGTTTGATTGCAACAAAACTCTCTTCCTTTTAAAAATTATGAGGAGGTAAGAACTTAGAAGTATGAGGCCGGTTAAATCTTTCAATTTTCATTATTTTTAAATAATTCACATAATTAGAATCTAAATAAAAAGTACTATAAATAACAACTTATAATTAAAAAATAACTTTTTTAAAAAATAAAAAAAATTGCAGTCAAAGAAAAAGTTATTTGATTCTCCCAAATAATAAATAGTGTTATATAAAGTAAAGTGGAGTGACTATAGTTATGGTGAAAACCAAAAACAAAAAGAAAAATGAACATGGAAAAAATGATCAGATAGAATTTTTTTTTTCTTCTTCGGTATATTTAATGTTTGAGGCAGAGTGAGCCCGTGAATGATAAGGAGAAAAACGTTTAAAAGAAGAGAAAATAGTATAAGAGGGGAGAATCCTTTCATGAATTAAATTCTGCACTTGGTAGGTGTATAAAATAGTGTTGCAATCATTAGATTAAACACTCTAATTTTTTCATATGTCTAAATATAAATAATTATATTGTGTGAGTTAGTGCTTGTTGACCTAACTCACAAGTGGCTTTTACACATTACCTTTTCTTTCGAATTTAATTCATAAGCTGGTATTAATTGATAGCTTGCTTATTCTCTCTACTAAGCAAATTGTAAGAGCTGATTTTTTTACTTTAGTTCAAGGATGTACAGTAACAAGACACCTAAATACAATGGATCGGGTTTGGTTGGTGGACATGGCAGAGTAGGTTGTGAAATTACCACGGACTAGCCAGTTTTCGGATTGGTAATTAAAAAAAGACAGTGTTTATAAAGTCATTAAAAAATAGCCACTATTTTGCTGAAACATGGAAAGTTCTAACATAATATGCTGGATTATGGAGCTCTTGCACATAAATTTCCCGCATATTATGTTGGAACTCCAGTATATTATAAAATTCAAGCACATTATGCTGGAAGCTCATGATATGTAAAAAAATTCGAACTTAAACATATTCTGCTGGAATATTTCCGGATTTTTAAGAGTATTTTTGTTCAGATTTTATCTTTATATGAAAAAATGGCTAAATTCCGATTTAATTACCAGTTATAAATCTGGCTATTTTTTATTTCGCTTCTTTATTTTCCTTTTATTTTTATTTTTTTGGTTTTTTCTTTTACACTTTTTTTTTCAATTTCGGTTAAAGTCTATGTCGCTCGGATATTCAAAAGGTGCCAAGTGTTGAACTCTCTAAAATATACATTATGTTTGGTGATTCGATATAGATATTACATGATATTCTTGAAGAATCAAAACAACATATATTAAAATTATAATTTGATGATTAGTGATTACAAATTTAAGAAAAGAAACAAGACATGAAATGGCAAGTATAGTTGTTCATGCTTTTCGTGTTGATGCATTTAGATAGATGTTTCATGTTTGGTTCTATAAAACACAAAGCAAGAAAAAGAAAACTGGAGAAGACAAACTTATGTCTATTGTTCTCCTATTTTCTCCTTGAGGGTCGTTTGGAATGAGGTATAAGTAGATATAGTGCTGGTATAAAAATTTAATACTATTTTAATATTTTGTTTGGTTAGCAAATCAGGTATAAGTTATCCTAGGATTAAAATTAGTGTCGGGATAATTTATACCTTGTAGGGGGGTGGGGTAATTAGTAATGGGATAACTTATACCTTCTATTTAGAAATTATGTAATTGTCATTTTTTAATACAACATATCAAACAATAGATAAAAAATAATATTAGAATAACTAATCTCAGCATAAGTCAAGTATCGTAACCAAACGACCCCTGAGAAGTAAAAGTTCATCATCCGTTTTCATTTCCTTAAATTGTCACAGAGACAAACTCCATCATTTTTCTTTTGACAACAAAATACTATTATGTCACTTTGCTAAATTTATCTACGTTTTCTACCCAAAAAAAATTAGACTAATGTGCAAATTAAGTGGGTGCATATTGACTTTCTACCAGTTTAGTGGAGCAAATATGTTATACCTAAAATACCCTTTACCTAACAATAGTCCACTTGTTCCCATTCTCTCCTTCCTCCCTCCAACCACCTTTCCCACACCCAAAAAACCTCCTTATAAAACCCCATTCCATCTCTCCTTCTTCTTCAGGTACCCTTCATCTTCCTCAATTTCAGGTACCCAAAAAACAATAAAATCAAGTACCAAAAAACACTCACATTTCTCATAAAAGTATTAAATTCAATGGCTCTTTCAAGTAGTAGCACTACCAACTCTCTACTTTCCAACAAATCTCAATTGGTTCAAAACCAATCCCTTTTACCTTCTCCATTAAAGAATGCATCTTTCACCACCAACTCAACCAAAGCCGTTAGATTTATTCAACCAATCTCAGCCGTTCATTCCGCTGACTCTTCCAAGAACCCCATTGTCTCCGACAAGCCCTCCTCTAAGCCTTCACCGCCGGCGGCCACTGTTACGGCGGCGGCTACGACGGTGACGAAAACAGAATGGGCAGTGGAGAGCTGGAAATCCAAAAAGGCTCTTCAGTTACCCGAATACCCAAATCAAGAGGAGCTTCAATCTGTTCTCAAAACGATTGAGGAGTTCCCTCCTATCGTTTTCGCTGGTGAGGCGAGGAGTCTTGAAGAGCGTCTCGGTGAGGCTGCTATGGGCCGGGCTTTCTTGTTACAAGGAGGTGATTGTGCTGAGAGTTTTAAGGAATTTAATGCGAATAATATTAGGGATACTTTTAGAATCCTTCTTCAAATGGGTGCTGTTCTCATGTTTGGTGGTCAGATGCCTGTTATCAAGGTTCAATCTTTTTCTTCTCTTTTACCCCTTTTGGCTTTTGTGTGTGTGTGTGTGTGTGTGTTTTCCTTTCTTCAAGTTTTATGTTTCCTTTATAACGCACGTGGATGTGATACCTTATTTAAATCTTTCATTTAATAGTATCTTTCAATAAGATTCTTTTTTGCTTGTTTGTTTGTTTGTTGAATTTTGTTATTTTGCTTCATATTGTCCCTATTTCTGAAAAGTTTCAACTTTTATACACTTTTTAGGCTATTAGATTGCTTAATACTAAGTTTAGATTAGTGACATGAATAAATATGGTAAGTAACCTTTTATAATTGGTTAACTACATTGATGATAACAGGAAAAGTCTTTACGCTGTGAGTGTATTTAAGTTAAATTTTGTGGGAAATGAATCTAACTTGCATTCTTGGTGTGATTGTTATTATCATAGTACTAACATTAGCTTATTTTATATTTCCATGTTTTGAAGTGATCGATGTTCGAGTTTATTTCTGTATTAAGCAAAGATCCTAACTTGGGAATTTGGTTATAGGTTGGAAGGATGGCTGGGCAATTTGCAAAGCCAAGATCAGATAATTTTGAGGAGAAGAATGGAGTGAAGCTGCCAAGTTACAGGGGAGACAACGTGAATGGAGATGCATTTGATGCCAAGTCAAGAACTCCTGACCCTCAGAGGTTGATCAGGGCGTATTGTCAATCTGCAGCTACTTTGAATCTATTGAGAGCTTTTGCTACAGGAGGATATGCTGCCATGCAGAGGATCAACCAATGGAACTTGGATTTCACAGAGCACAGTGAGCAGGGTGATAGGTATGTTCCTTCTTGTATCACTTTTATTATGCACTCTAATTGTATTTGTCCTTCCTTCCGATCCATTTTATGAGACATTATTTCATCGTTAGTCCAATTCCAAAAAAAAAGGCACCTTTTAACATGTGGAATCAATTTAACTTTAAATCTCATGATATGATTTTATAGTCTCATAAATTTCATGGTATGTTCAAGATTGCGTTCTAAAAGTCTTTCTTCCAAAAATGAAGGGGCTTGAGTATTATTTTGTCTTACTGGGAATATTAGCTGGAAACCGTTACCATGCTATCACTATCAAGTACATTTGTGAGGGCATCACCAAACATTTCCTTTTGTAACTTCACCTATCAGTCTATCACTTACAAAATACTACCATAATTGCAAAGAAGAGATCCAAAAGGGAACAAGCCTTATGCTGCATTCTTATTATGAGACAAATAAATTGTAGAATTTAAAGAGCTTATTACCATATAAGTTTATGATTGACTATAAAAAGGCCTTTTGTTTTGCTTGCTGTTCAGGACTAGCTAATATATGAACTCCATTTGCTACCACTGATACTTTGGTCACTGGTTACTTTTGTGGGCTATTAATGCAATTTCTGTCACTGTAGGTATCGTGAACTAGCTAATAGAGTGGATGAGGCCCTTGGTTTCATGGCTGCTGCTGGACTTACAGTGGATCATCCTATTATGAAAACCACAGAGTTCTGGACTTCTCATGAGTGCTTACTTTTGCCCTATGAGCAGTCACTAACACGACTGGATTCAACTTCTGGCCTTTACTATGATTGTTCCGCCCATTTTCTTTGGGTTGGAGAAAGAACTAGGCAGTTGGATGGTGCGCATGTTGAGTTCTTGAGAGGAGTTGCCAACCCCCTTGGTATTAAGGTGATCACAACTCACAAGTGCTGTAATATCAACTTATTTTGATTGTTCTTTATCTGAATGTAAAATTAGGGTGCTGAAGCAACTTTGTGCCGCAGGTGAGTGACAAGATGGATCCAAGTGCATTGGTCAAGCTCATTGAGATTTTGAACCCTGATAACAAAGCTGGGAGGATTACAATAATTACCAGAATGGGAGCAGAGAACATGAGGGTTAAGCTTCCTCATCTTATCAGGGCAGTCCGAAGAGCAGGGCAAATCGTCACTTGGGTATCTGATCCTATGCATGGAAACACCATCAAAGCTCCTTGTGGTCTAAAAACTCGACCTTTCGATTCCATCAGGGTAAGTTCTCGTGCCAGGTTCAGGAATCCTTAATTCCTCATATCCTAACATTGAATTCACAAAATTCATAAAATATCTCTTAAGAGTAATTGCATAGTTCATCTACATGATTAGTCATTGCATCCTATAAAGCGGTCCCCCCTCATAATTCATTGAAAGTCACACAGAAAATCAAAGTTCAAGTTATAATAAGTTAGATTCCTTGTATCTGGGGAGTTGCTCAATGGGTATCCATTCTCTTGAACTACTCTCATCATTTTTTGGTAAGCTGAATGATATGAGTCTTCCAACCATAGATGGTGAGACAATTGGTAGTTCACAGAAAGAATAGTAGTTATTTCTTGGCAAGACTAGGACCAAAAAAATGAAAGTTACCACCAAAAAACTAGTAGTCATTTAATACAGAGTCTTTTCGTTGGGGACTACTAAATGGCCCACCATAGATGATGAGAGAACATGGGTAGTTCACAGGAAGAATAGTAGGTATTTCTTGGCATGACCAGGACCAAGAAAGTGAGCGTGCTGATTGGTAGGAGAGACGAGTAACGTGGAGTTTGTAAAGCTTTTTCTTCAGTGAATCAGTCAACAGAATATATTTTTTTTATATTGATGGTGGGTTTAGATAATGTGTGCAACTACTTTAGTAGGTTTGGTTGTTGCATGTCTCTTTCAATGAGTTTGATTATCCGGACCAAGATGTCTGGTGACTTATTTCTTTTAATCGCCCACCCCCCTCCCCCGCCACCCCCACCACCCAAAAAAGATTGATTGAATGTTCGAGGTCCCACATTGCCCTTTGCAAGTATGTTACATCATTAACACGAAGAACACGTCTCACATGACTCTCTTGTTGTAACAGGCTGAAGTAAGAGCATTCTTTGATGTTCATGAGCAAGAAGGAAGCCACCCGGGAGGAGTACACCTGGAGATGACAGGCCAAAACGTCACAGAGTGCATCGGTGGATCACGAACTGTGACCTTTGATGATCTGAGCTCACGTTACCACACCCACTGTGATCCTAGGCTCAATGCATCTCAGTCCCTTGAGCTCGCTTTCATTATTGCAGAACGCCTAAGAAAGAGGAGGCTTGGATCACAAAGCGTATTAGGTCAATAGATATTTGGAAAGGTCCAAAATGCTGCTTTTCTTGATTTACTTGTTCGCCTAAATTATGAATGATTGTATCAATGTTTACATTTTTTTTTAAAAACCATTTTGAAGGCTATTGTATGTTGCCCTATGTGCATACTAGAAGAGTGCTATGTTGTATGAGAGTTTGGTGACTAAGGAATAAAGCAAGGAAGTTACTTTGTCTTATGATATCTGTTAAACTTATTTATTTGAAATTTAGATGAGAAGTGTGTGTATAACGATACACTTGAATTGCCGGAGGTGGATCTAGAGCGCGTCGCTCCATATATTTCTCTTGTACTTTTCTCACAATAACAACATATCTGTGATCCCATAAGTGGGGTCCAGTGAGGGTAGAGTCTATGCAGACCTTTGTGATGACCCAAAAGGTCATCACTTGTTTTTAAAATGAATTTTGCGTCCCGAGGCCTTAAAAAACTCTTTCAGCATCACCTCGATTTGCGTGCGCAGGCCGGGCGCGTAGCCAGAAAGCTATTATGTGAAAATGTTGAAATTTTGATTTAAAATGCATTATTAAGTTGACTTCGATCAACATTTTGGGTAAACGGACCCGGACCCGTGATTTGACGGCCCGGGAGGGTCCGTGGAAAAATATGAGACTTGGGCGTATGCCCGGAATCGAATTCCAAGGTCCCAATCCCGAGTAATGAATTTTAAAGAAAATTGTTTTCTGGAAATTTCTATGAGTTTTGGAAATGAAATGCATTTAGAATTTGATGGTATTGGGCCCGTATTCTGGTTTCGGAGCGCGGTACAGGTCTTATATGTGAAATAAGATGAGTCCGTGAAATTTGGTAAGAAACGGAAGTCGTTTGAGGTGATTCGGACCCGTAGTTCTGAAAATTCATACTTCGAAAGTTTTGTGATTTTTCTTAGATTTCTATGCTAAATTCGTTGTTTAAGAGGTTATTTTGGCGATTTGATCGCACGGATAAGTTTGTATGATGTTTTTGAGTTAGTGCGTATGTTTGGGTTGGAGCCCCGAAGGCTTGGGTGAGTTTCGGATGGGTTTCGGAAAGTTTTGAACTCATAAAAAGTTGCAGGTTTTTGGCTGTTCAGTGCCCATGGATTTTGTTCTTCGCGTTCGCGTGGTCCCACTCGCGTACGCGTAAGGTAAATCTCCCATGTGCCAGATTTCCTCTTCGTGAACGTGAAGCCAGAGACGCAAACGCGAGGCAGAGGGGGGATACCCTTCGCGAACGTGTCCAAGCACTCGCGAACGCGTAAGGCAATAGGCCAAGGGGAGGGGATTCTCATTTATTCTATGCGAACGCGGCCACTGGCCCGCGAACGTGAAGGCCCGAGGGGTCAAAGCTCCGCGAACGCGAGCCCAATGTCGCGAACGCGAAGGTCACTGAGGCCTGACTCATCGCGAACGTGACAGGCCTATCGCGAACGCTATGAAGGCCTGTCCAGTGATTTTAATACAGAAGCAAAAACAGGACTTAACCAAAATTTCATAACTTCTTCTTCCAAACTCCAAATTGAGCGATTTTTGAAAGGGAATTTCATCACCAATCCTTAGGTATGTAATCTTAGACTCATTTTCTTCAATTTCCATTAACACCTATTAGATTTATAGGCTTAAATCATGTTCTTAAGGGTAGAAAATTAGGGATTTGGGTAGAGTTAGGGCTTTTTGTATAATTGTGATTTAGACCTCGTTTTGGGATCGAATTTTGGAACTAATTATATATTCGGGCTTGTGGGTGAATAGGTGAATAGGTTTTGGTCCGAACCTCGTGTTTTGACTAAGCGGGCCCGGATCAATTTTTTATTTTTTAGAAAGAATGATGGGAAAGCTATAATTAAGCATTGGAATTGGATTGTTTAGGAGCCGAATTCAAAAGGGAAAGCGGTGTTTGAGGTCTGAGTTGGCCGTGGAAGTTTGAGGTAAGTGTTTGGTCTAACCTTAGCTTGAGGGATTAGGAGTTGTGTCTTATTTGCTACATATTAATTGTAGAGTACGACGTATAGGCATGGTGACGAGTATCTATACGTTGGTGTCAAGCATGCCCGTGAGTCTTGTATTATAAGTGTTATGACTCTATTGTGGTTTATTGCGCTTCATATGTTATTATCACCATTGTTCCCTTATCGGGATGTTTGTTTGATATTAATGATCCCTTACCGGGATGTTTGTTTTGATAGTATTGTTCCCTTGCAGGGATGTTGTTGAAATATCAGTGTTCCCTTGCGGGGAAGTTGTTATATTGTTCGTGTTCCCTTGACGGAATTCCTTGTGATTTTTGTTGGCTTGTAATTGGGAGTGGATGGTACGCCTACCACAACATATAATAAAATGGGAGCGGGTGGTACGCCTACCACAAGATATAATGAAATGGGAGCGGATTGTACGCCTACCACGAGATAAATAAAATGGGAGCGGGTGGTATGCCTACCACGAGGTAAATGGAATGGGAGCGGGTGACACGTCTGCCACGAGATACATGAAATGGGAGCGGGTGGCACGCCTGCCACGAGACACAGGAAATGGGATCGGGTTGCACGCCTGCAACAAGATGTGAAAAGAAAGTGAAATCTGCCTTTGTTTTCCTTATTCTTGTTAGTGGTTGATTTTGACTCCTTTATAATTCTCTTGATATTCTATTTTACCCGTTATTCCCCGAAGCATGTTTCCCCCTCCTATCTTTATTTGTTTATTTCTGCATTTCTTTTGCGCTGTGTATATATTTGAATTGCACAGGTTTATTTGGTAGTCTGTTCCTAGTCTCGTCACTACTTCGCCGGGGTTTGGCTGGACACTTACCAGCACATGGGTCGGTTGTGCTGATACTACATTCTGCACTATGTGCAGATCACGGAGCAGCTTTTGGACAGTAGCTTGGAGGCTTCCTTCAGTCCATCCGGAGACCCAAGGTAGACCTGCAGGCGTCCGCAGGCCCTGGCGTCACCCTCTGTCCCTATTTTCTGTTTCATTTTCCTTTTATTCAGAAATAGTGTACTGTTATTTCTTCAGACTTTGTATGTAGCAATCTTAGACAGTCTGTGACACTAGCTTTTGGGTGGTTAAGGCTTAAGTATTTAGATGGGCTTATTCAGTCGATTCGTCTTCAGATGGCTAGGGAGACTGGGAGTGAGATATCTTTCCAGGAGGCGGCCAATGTGGCCCGGAGAGTGGAGATGGTTCTGTCGCAGGGAGGTGGTCATGGGTCGGACAAGAGGCCCCGTCATTCAGGCCGATTCAGTGGTACCTCGTTTGGAGGTAGGGATTCATATGGTAGAGTCCATCCTCCTAGGCATTTTCAGTCAGCACTTCAGGTTTCTCATGATGCTTCAGGTAGCCGTGGTTCTCAGATGCAGTATTCTGATCAGCAGTCCTACAGTGCACCACCAGCTCTTATCAGTGCATTGTCGCTTCAGAGTTTCCAGGGTCGTCAGCCCCAGCAGCCGAGGGCTTGTTTTACTTGTGGCGACACGAGGCACATTGCTAGGTATTTCCCTCGAGCACCGAGTAGCTCTCAGCATCAGGGTTTCTGTGCCATGGTTCAGGCACCACGTATTCCACAGACCGCCCAGCCAGCTAGAGGTAGGCGTAGAGGTGCTAGAGGTGGAGGTAGATGTATTAGAGGTGGAGCTCGGGTCGCTAGAGGTGGAGGCCAGCCAGTAGCAGGCCGTCCCAGAGATATAGCTCAGGGTGGTTGGGCCCAGCCCCGATGTTATGCTCTTCCAGTCAGGCCCGAGGCTAAGGCTTTAGATGTAGTTATTACAGGTACGGTTCTGGTTTGTGATAGAGATGCTTCAGTGTTATTTGATCTAGGGTCTACATTCTCGTATATGCCATCCTATTTTGCACCATATCTGGTTATGCCTAGTGATTCTTTGAGTGATCCTGTTTATGTGTCTACACCGGTGGATAATTTTATTGTGGTAGATCAAGTCCATCGCTCTTGTATAGTCGTGATTGGGGGTCCTGAGACTCGTGTAGATTTGTTGCTTCTGGACATGGTCAATTTTGATGTCATATTAGGGATGGACTGGTTATCACCTTACCACGCTATCTTGGACTGTCATGCCAAGACTGTGACCTTAGCCTTACCGGGTTTACCTCATTTAGAGTGGAGAGGGACTCCTGGTCATTCTACCCGTAGTGTTATCTCTTATGTGAAGGCAAGGCGTATGGTCGAGAAGGGGTGTTTGGCCTATTTGGCATATGTTCGTGATTCTAGTGTTGAGGTTCCTTCTATTGATTCTGTGCCCGTTGTTCGTGAGTTTCCTGAGGTTTTCCATTCAGACCTGCCGGGTATGCCACCCGATAGGGATATTGATTTTTGCATTGATTTAACTCTGGACACTCAGCCTATTTCTATCCCGTTGTATCGTATGGCCCCGCCCGAGTTGAAAGAGTTGAAGGAGCAGTTGCAAGACTTGCTTAAGAAGGGTTTCTTAGACCTAGTATTTCGCCTTGGGGTGTGCCGGTGTTGTTTGTTAAGAAGAAGGATGGGTCGATGAGAATGTGTATCGATTACCGGCAGTTGAACAAGGTTACAATCAAGAATAAGTATCCATTGCCGAGGATTGATGATTTGTTTGATCATTTTCAGGGTGCCAAGGTATTTTCAAAGATTGACTTGAGATCTAGCTACCATCAGTTGAGTATTAGGGCATCTGATGTCCCTAAGAAAACTTTCCGCACTCAGTATGGGCATTATGAGTTCTTGGTGATGTCATTCGGGTTGACAAATGCCCCAGCAACTTTTATGGATTTGATGAACCAAGTGTTCAGGCCTTATTTGGATTCGTTCATGATAGTCTTCATTGATGATATTTTGATATATCCCCACAGCTGGGAGGAGCACGAGCAACATCTTAGGGTGGTTCTTCAGACCTTGAGGGATAGTCAGTTATATGCTAAGTTCTCGAAGTGTGAGTTCTGGTTGAGTTCAGTTGCATTCCTGGGTCATATTGCATCAGCAGAGGGTATTCAGGTTGATCCAAAGAAGATTGAGGCAGTTAAGAACTGGCCTAGACCAGCATCAGCTACAGAGATTTGGAGTTTCTTGGGATTGGCAGACTACTACCGTCGGTTCGTGGAGGGGTTTTTATCTATTGCAGCCCCGATGACCAGGTTGACCCAGAAGGGTGCCCAGTTCAGATGGTCGGATGAGTGTGAGGTAAGCTTTCAGAAGCTCAAAACAGCTCTGACTACGGCACCGGTGTTGGTTTTGCCCCCAGGTTCAGGGCCTTATACAGTCTATTGTGACGCATCTCGTATTGGATTCAGTGCAGTGTTGATGCAGGATGGAAAGGTCACTACCTATGCTTCGCGGCAGTTGAAGATTCATGAAAAGAACTATCCGGTTTATGATTTGGAGTTGGCAGCCATTGTTCACGCGTTGAAGATTTGGAGGCATTATCTGTATGGCGTGGCATGTAAGGTGTTCACATCCACAAGAGTCTACAGTATTTGTTCAAGCAAAAAGAGTTGAATTTGAGGCAGAGAAGGTGGTTGGAGTTGTTGAAAGACTATGATATCACCATCTTGTATCATCCGGGAAAGGCCAATGTGGTGGCCGATGCTTTGAGTAGGAAGTCAGCCAGTATGGGCAGTCTTGCTTATATTCCGGTCGGTGAGAGACCGCTTGTTTTGGATGTTCAGGCTTTGGCCAATCAGTTCGTGAGGTTGGATGTTTCTGAGCCCAGTCGTGTGTTAGCTTACACTGTCGCTCGTCCTTCTTTATTGGAGCGTATCCGACATCGGCAGTATGATGATCCCCATTTGTGTGTCCTTAGAGACACGGTGCAGCACGGAGGTGCCAAGTAGGTTACCTTAGGTGATGATGGAGTTTTGAGATTGCAGGGTCGAGTTTGTGTGCCTAATGTAGATGGTATTCGAGAGTTGATTTTAGAGAAGGCCCATAGCTCCCGGTACTCTATTCATCCGGGCGCTGCGAAGATGTATCAGGATTTTGCGGCAGCATTATTGGTGGCGGAGAATGAAGAAAGATATCGTCGCATATGTGGCTCGGTGTTTAAATTGTCAGCAGGTTAAGTACGAGCATCAAAGGCCCGTGGTTTATTTCAGAAGATTGAGATTCCTGAGTGGAAGTGGGAGCGTATCACTATGGACTTCGTTGTTGTCTCCTGCAGACTCGGAGGAAATTCGATGCAGTGTGGGTTATTGTTGATAGGCTGACCAAGTTAGCGCATTTCATTCTTGTGGCAGTCTCCTATTCTTCTGAGAGGTTAGCTGAGATCTATATCCGGGAAATTGTTCGTCTTTATGGTATGCCCGAGTCTATCATCTCGGATCGAGGTACGCAGTTTACCTCCCATTTTTGGAGAGTAGTTCAGTGAGAGTTGGGCACGCGGGTTGAGTTGAGCACAACGTTTCATCCTCAGACGGACGGGCAGTCCGAGCAGACTATTCAGATTTTGGAGAATATGCTCCAAGCTTATGTCCTTGACTTTGGAGGCTCGTGGTATCAGTTTTTGCCTTTAGAAAAGCTTGCCTACAACAACAGCTATCAGTCGAGTATCCAAATGGCTCCTTATGAGGCTTTATATGGTAGGTGGTGTCGGTCCCCAGTTGGATGGTTTGAGCTAGGAGAGGCTCTGTTATTGGGTACGGATCTGGTTCAGGATGTCTTGGACAAGGTCAGGGTCATTTAGGATAGACTTCTACAGCTCAGTCCAGGCAAAAGAGTTATGTCGACCACAAGGTTCGTGATTTGGCATTCATGGTCGGTGAGCGGGTATTGCTTCGAGTGTCGCATATGAAGGGCGTGATGAGATTTGGGAAGAAGGGCAAGCTTAGCCCAAGGTTCATTGGCCCGTTTGAGATTCTTGATCGAGTGGGAGAGGTGGCTTATAGACTTGCGTTGTCGCCGAGCTTATCAGCCGTGCATCTAGTGTTTCATGTATCCATGCTTCGGAAATATTACGGTCATCCATCCCACGTGTTAGATTTCAGCATTGTCCAGTTGGACAAGGACTTGTCTTATGAGGAGGAGCTGGTAGCTATTTTAGATTGGCAGGTTCGTCAGTTGAGATTGAAGAGTTTTCCTTCTGTTCATATTCAGTGGAGAGGTCAGCCTTCTGAGGCATCGACCTGGGAGTTCGAGTCCGATATGCGGAGCCGTTATCCCCATTCTTTTCCCGACTCAGGTACTTCCTTCTTATGTCCATTTGAGGACGAACGGTTGTTTTAGAGGTGGAAAATGTGATGACCCAAAAGGTCATCACTTATTTTTAAAATGAATTCTGCGTCCCGAGGCCTTAAAAATATCTTTCAGCATTACCTCGATTTGCGTGCGTAGCCCGGGCGCGTAGCCGGAAAGCTATTATGTGAAAATGTTGAAATTTTGATTTAAAATGCATTTTTAAGTTGACTTTGGTCAACATTTTAGGTAAACGAACCCGGACCCGTGATTTTACGGCCCCAGAGGGTCCGTGAAAAAATATGGGACTTGGGCGTATGACCGGAATCGAATTCCGATGTCCCAAGCCCGAGTAATGAATTTTTAAAGAAAATTGTTTTCTGGAAATTTCTATAAGTTTTGGAAATGAAATGCATTTAGAATTTGATGGTATCGGGCCCGTATTCTGGTTTCGGAGCCCGGTACAAATTTTATATGTGAAATAAGATAAGTTCGTGAAATTTGGTAAGAAACGGAAGTCGTTTGAGGTGATTCAAACTCGTAGTTGTGAAAATTCATACTTTGAAAGTTTTGAGATTTTTCTTAGATTTCTATGCTAAATTCATTGTTTAAGAGGTTATTTTGGCGATTTGATCGCACGGATAAGTTCATATGCTGTTTTTGAGTTAGTGTGTATGTTTGGGTTGGAGCCCCGAGGGCTCGGGAGAGTTTCGGATGGGTTTCAAAAAGTTTTGAACTCATAAAAAGTTGTAGGTTTTTGGTTGTTCAGTGCCCAGGGATTTTGTTCTTCGCATTCGCGTGGTCCCACTTGCGAACGCGTAAGGCAAATCTCCCAGGTGCAAGATTTCTTCTTCGCGAACGCGAGGCTGAGGGGGGATACCCTTCGCTAACGCGTCCAAGCACTCGCGAACGCGTAAGGCAATGGGCCTGGGGGAGGGGATTCTCATTTATTCTACGCGAACGCGGCCACTGGCCCGCGAACGCGAAGGCTCGAGGGGTCAAAGCTCCGCGAACGCGAGCCCAATGTCGCGAACGCGAAGGTCACTGAGGCCTGACCCATCGCAAATGCGACAGGCCTATCGTGAACGCGATGAAGGCCTGTCCAGTGATTTTAAAGTAGAAGCAAAAACGAGACTTAACCAAAATTTCATAACTTTTTCTTCCAAACTCCAAATTGGGCGATTTTTGAAAGGGAATTTCACCACCAATCCTTAGGTATGTAATCTTAGACTCATTTTCTTCAATTTCCATTAACACCTATTAGATTTCTAGGCTTAAATCATGTTCTTAAGGATAGAAAATTAGGGATTTGGGTAGAGTTAGGGCTTTTTGTATAATTGTGATTTAGACCTCGTTTTAGGGTCGAATTTTGGAACTAATTATATATTCGAGCTCGTGGGTGAATGGGTGAATGGGTTTTGGTCCGAACCTCGTATTTTGACCAAGCGGGGGCGGGGTCAATTTTTGACTTTTTGGAAAGAATGATGGGAAAGCTATAATTAAACATTGGAATTGGATTGTTTAGCGTTTATTGATGTTATTAAGTTGATTATGTCTAGATACAATTGATTTGGAGCCGAATTCAAAAGGGAAAGTGGTGTTTGAGGCTTAGTTGGCCGTGTAAGTTTGAGGTAAGTGTTTGGTCTAACCTTAGCTTGAGGGATTAGAAGTTGTGTCTTATTTGCTACATGTTAATTGTGGAGTACGACGTATAGGCATGGTGACGAGTATCTATACGTTGGTGTCAAGCATGCCCGTGAGTCTTGTATTATAAGTGTTATGACTCCGTTGTGGTTTATTGCGCTTCATATGTTATTATCACCATTGTTCCCTTGCTGGGATGTTTGTTTGATATTAATGATCCCTTGCCGGGATGTTTGTTTTGATAGTATTGTTCCCTTACAGGGATGTTTGTTGATATTATTGTTCCTTTGCCGGGATGTTGTTGAAATATCGTTGTTTCCTTGCCGGAAAGTTGTTATATTTTTCTTATTTCCTTGCCGGGATTCCTTGTAATTTTTGTTGGCTTGTAATTGGGAGCGGGTGGTACGCCTACCATAAGATATAATGAAATGGGAACGGGTGGTACGCCTACCACAAGATATAATGAAATGGGAACGGGTGGTACGCCTACCACGAGATATAATGAAATGGGAGCGGGTGGTACGCCTACTACGAGATATAATGAAATGGGAGCGGGTGGTACGCCTACCACGAGATAAATGAAATGGGAGCGAGTGGTACGCCTGCCACGAGATACATGAAATGGGAGCGGGTGGCACGACTGTCACGAGACACAGGAAATGGGATCGGGTTGCACGCTTGCAACAAGATGTGAAAAGAAAGTGAAATCTGTCTTTGTTTTCCTTATTCTTGTTAGTGGTTGATTTTGACTCCTTTATAATTCTCTTGATATTCTGTTTTACCCGTTATTCTCCGAAGCATGTTTCCCCCTCCTATCTTTATTTGTTTATTTCTGTATTTCTTTTGCGTTGTGTATATATTTGAACTGCACAGCTTTATTTGGTAGTCTGGTCCTAGCCTCGTCACTACTTCGCCGGGGTTAGGTTGGACTCTTACCAGCACATGGGGCCGGTTGTGCTGATACTACACTTTGCACTATGTGCAGATCTCGGAGCAGCTTTTGGACAGTAGCTTGGAGGCTTCTTTCAGTCCATCCGGAGACCCAAGGTAGACCTGCAGGCGTCCGCAGGCCCAGACGTCTCACTCTGTCCCAATTTCCTGTTTCATTTTCCTTTTATTCAAAAACAGTGTATTGTTATTTCTTCAGACTTTGTATGTAACAATCTTAGACAGTCTGTGACACTGTGATACCAGATTTTGGGTGGTTAAGGCTTAAGTATTTGTAATAGATGCCGTTTTCATAAATCTTATTGTTGTCTTCCGTTTAAATTTGGATTTTCGTTGTTACCACGTTATCGTCTTATATTTGTTAAAAGAAATAATTGGTTAATGAAGTAATTAGATTAAAGATTTGGCTTGCCTAGCTCACATTAATAGGCGTCATCACGACTTTCGAGGACGAGAAATTCGGGTCGTGACAACCTTACTCTTATCTATAGAGAGGTTGTTTCCGATTCTCTAGTACTTTTTCTAAGTTCCTATATTCAGTTTTGTGCTAGTTGGGGGTGGGTTTGGTTGTTGGGATTGGTAGATCTGGATCAAAGCAAGACATGCGTTATGAGTATATTCTCAAGTGATTCGGCCACCTACCACTTAATCAAACATGTTTTATTAAAATAAAGTAGGTATTTATCTATTTTCTAGGTGAAATTGTAGATTCTTTCCACATACTCCTCACCTAGTTCTTCTTCTGTCTTTTAGTAATAGTTTTTCTCTGAACCGTAAGACACAGATGGGCTATATGTAAGCTGGTGTACTTTTTCGATGAGCCACATGAATATTTTATTAATATGCTATTAATTTATACACAGTATTTTTGTTCTCCATTGGAAATTTGTGATCTCTTCTTAATATTAAAGTGCACAGGTTAAAAACAATTTCGACGCCAAGTTTTCATGGGTTTCAATATGTTTTCGGGTAAAGAATCGTTCTAGTAGATTTACGGGGAATCTTAATTAGTAGCTCTATCAACTGCCTAAACTTTTACTTTACTGGTAAGGGTTCGATTCCCCACCTTATAATCTCCTCCCCATTTTAAAATTAAAAAAAATAAATAAATATATATATATATATATATATAAGGTTTTGTTTGATTCTGATAGAAAATAAGGTTTTGTTTCTTTGATTAAAATTTCTGGAGGCAAGTAGCCCAATAACAATTTTGGGATGTAGGAGCTATTTATTATTTTCTTTAATAACATTTCCCTTTCCTTTGGAATAGTAATTTTCTACTGCTTTTTATACAAACGTTGAATTTTTATAACCAAACACGTGTGGTGCGGCCTGTAGAAATTTGGAATACAAGTTCAATTGGACATTAGTGTAAACAGGTTCATTAAAATTAGGAGTAAGACGTCTTATATCATACAAAATGCTAGAAATAAATAAGGCTGTGGAAAATGTATCATCATTACACGAAGAGAACTTGTGCATGCCATTTACGTAGTTGGTTTCTTCCGTATTCTCGGTATTTGTGCTGAAAGCTAAAGAGATAGCTTGTTAGAAGAGGTTTTGGCATGGTATAGATGAGAGGCCGGAACCCAATTGTAATCTTTTTGGATAAGTGTTACATAAATATATGTAAAAAAAAAGAGTGATCATTTTATATATAACGCGGTTTTAAACCGCGCTATACTTTGACGGTATTTTGGCCGTCAAAGTATAGTGCGGTTTAAAACCGCGTTATACATATAACTCTTTTAATAACCGCATTATACATATAAGTGCTGACTGGTGCAATGGTTAAATGATAGTTGAAAAGTTAGTCTTGAGGTGTGGGTTTGAATCCCTACACAAGCATTCCTTTATTTTCATATTTCTTTTTCATTTTTTATTTTTTTTAATTATTTGGCTTAGTGTATGTGTATACCGATGCACTTGAAGTACCGGAGGTGGATCTGGAGCGCGTCGCTCAATATATTTCTCTTGCACTTTCCTCACATTAACAACATAACAGTGTAATTTCATAGGTGAAGTCTTATAAGTAGAGTCCGGAGAAAATAGAGTCTATGCAGATCTTACCCTTATGTATAGAGAGGTTGTTTCCGATTCTCTTGCACTTTTTCTAAGTTCCTATATTCAGTTTTGTGTTAGTTTGGGGGTGGGTTTGGTTGTTGGGATTGTTAGATCTGGATCAAATCAAGACATGCGTTATGAGTATATTCTCAAGGGATTCTGACACCTACCACTTAATCAAACATGTTCTATTAAAATAAAGCAGGTATTTATATTTTCTAGGTGAAATTGTAGATTCTTTCCACATAGTCCTCACCTGGTTCTTCTTCTGTCTTTTAGTAAAAGGTTTTCTCTGAACTGTTAGACACAGATGGGCTATATGTAAGCTGATGTACATTTTCGATGAGCCATATGAATATTTTATTCATATGCTATTAATTCAACACAGTATTTTTGTTCTCCATTGGGAATTTGTGACATTCTTTCTTTGTTAATATTAAAGTGCACAGGTTGATAACAACTTCGACGCCAAGTTTTCATGGGTTTCAATATGTTTTCGGGTAAATAATCGCTCTGATGGATTTACTGCTGCTAGTATAGAGATGCAAAGAATCACTCTGATTCTGATAGAAAATAAGGTTTTGTTGTTCTTAGGTTAAAATTTCTGGAGTCAAGTAGTCCAATAACAATTTTGGGATGTAGGAGCAATTCACAATATTCTCTAATAACCTCTCCTTTTCCTTTGGAATAGTAATATTTTTACTGCTTTTTATACACACGATAAATTTTTGTAACCAAACGCGTGCGGCCTATTAGAAATTTGGAATATCTGTTCCATTGGACTTTAGTGCAGAAAGGTTCATTAAAATTAGGAGTAAAATGACGACGACAACAAATACATACCCAGCAAAGAGACTGTTTCTGGTAAAAATGTCGTGGAATATATATCATCATTTCACGAAGAGAACTTGTGCATGCCATTTACCTAATAGGTTTCACTGTATATATTCTCAATATTTGTGCCTAAAACTAAAGGCGTAGGTAGCTCTCTATAAGAACACGTGATATTTATAGTTACAACAAGGGCGGACCCACGTCAAGAAAATTCAACTGAACCGCTTTGTCAAAAAAATTTGGTGTTTATATGTTTAAATTTTATATAAAATTATAGTATATAGTCTAAATGAATTCGCTTAAGAATACAGTAAGGCTGTGGCCCAGGTGTTTAGCGGGTCCTCTTTTTTTCCAGCAGAACTGAGATCGAACTCGGCAGTCAGCAGGTCCTGGTTATTTTAATTTTAATTTTTCTAAAGCCATGAGAGTGCAGGCATTAAAGTATAAGACACACACTAATACATTTTATTAACTTTATTTCATTTATTATTATTATTTTTGAGATCTACTATTGAAATATTTATAATAATTAAGATTGTATTATTTATTGTTAAATGTAATAACCTCTAAAAGTTACGTGTACGTGTAAATTTATGTATTTACTGCATGTTTTATACTATCGTTTAACACTTCTGTAATTTATAATGTCGCGTGCCCTCTTTTTGGATACATGAAATTTAGGTTTGTTTGCTTTTTATTTAATTATTTATTCTTTTAGTAAATTGTATGTTTATTTTGTTTCAAATTTCTATATTATTGTTATTGTTATTAACTATAAGAGTAAGCACAAATATCTAAAATTGAAGACTTTAAAGGATAATTGACGGTCTTATATAACTACAGAAAATGATGTTGTTTTATTTGACGTCTTTAAAGAAAAAATTTAGAATACCACCTCGAAATGAAAATTTTCAGGGGTATTGTGGGAATTAATAAAAAACAATAATCCCTAATGTCGATTATTCTTGGGGCTTCAATATCTTTTTGATCTCGCTTGAGTAAAATTCTGGGTCCGCCACCGGTTACAACACAGACAAATACTAATGTTACGGTTATTTTTCTTATTGTCCTCCTCTATTGTTAGTTTTAATTTTGTATATTAGCCACCCTAAGCCCAGAAAATAAAGGTGTACATGGATCGGGTTGGTTTGGCTTTTATCAAAACCGAATCAAACCAACTATATCAATCTTACTTTATTAAAGTTATAGTTAAAGTTTTGATAATTGAATATGTGTAGTAAAAAAATTTAAAAGAAAAACTGACAAACATATGATCAATTAAAATATTTTTATGTGAGAAATTTTTTAGTAACACATGATAGTTATTTTCTTAGTCATCTAACAATAATTTTTCGTTGATGTAAGCTTTCAAGGTTAACCGAATATACTAATTAAACATAAAAATCAATATGAAGCCTAAATAATGATAGGTTCTATTTAATTTTAAAATTATCAAAATACCATTTTAGATTAAAAAAAGATATAAGAGTTTAATAGATCTTGACATATGAATATGGAACAACAAAGAGATTGACGCATTTCAATAACACTTGATAAGAAAGTGATGATAAAACTCATTATTTAAAGTAAATAAAAATAGATGCACTTCATAGTCTTATTAACTATTACATTCCATGAAATATTTCAAGACATTTTTGAAAAAAAAAATTATATAAAGTATTAAAAGTATATAAAAATTATATACTTATATGTCGGTTTGGTTAGATTTTTTTTTATTCAATACTAAACTAAATCAAATCAATCCTAATCAAGGTTTTTAAATTGGTTTGGTTTGACTTTTCGGTTTGATACGATTTTCCAGTTCAAATTGAACATCCCTACCAAAAAGTATGGCTAACATTAGAAAGGATCACATTGGGACATCACTTAAGTATAATCAGACATTGTGTTTAGACAATTTTTAGAAGGAGAAAAAAAAGTAATTGTGAATTAATTTTTATGCAAAACAAGCAATTTTTAGTTATAGTTTTTTTTTTGGGTTAAAGGGATATTTATATAACTACTTAAGCAGAGGAAGTTACAAAGTACTGCTATTGCCGAGATACTTTAATTCCTCCAGTAGAGCAATGTTTTGAGAAACAGTATCAATATTACATGCCAAAAAATTCCTAAGATCTTCAGTTCCTAGGATGTCTGCCCAAAATACATCATTTGCAAACATCGGAGGAACTACTAGTAAAACGGATCTACCCAAAAAGCTTGGCTTTGCTGCCTCATTTGCTATAACATCTGCCACCCTATTCTGTTCCATGTACGTGTGCCTCACCATGACCCTGTCTATCCTTTGCATTAACAACCTGCATTCACAAATCATAGGATCATATGTTAGGTTGCTTGTGAGTAGCATTTGTATTATTTTTGCCGAGTCAGTGTTGATGTCCAAAGGGATCCATCCATTTTATTCAGCGAGCTGCAGTCCTTTTAGGAGCGATTTCAGCTCGGCAAAAGTGTTGGTTGTATGTGGTATATTCTCCATAAACCTCATAATCCAGTCCCCATTGTGATCCCTAAATACTCCACCTATTCGTCCGATGCCTAGGTTAACCCTAGCTACCCCCATCTGTGTTCAGCTTATATCACCCTCTTCTGGGGGCTCCCATTTTACAGTGGTTTGGAAAGTCTTTTTGATGGTGGTACTTTTCATCAACATAAAGTATTCAGTTGTTTTAGCTATAGTGTTGGTGATGTTGATTCCATCCTTCTTATTGTTGAACAGACTGTGGTTCCTGCATAGTCAGTGAATGTGCCAGAAATAGAAGGGAAGGATGTTTTCCTAAAGAATGTTTTCATTAAAGGGAGTGTTTCTAAGTTTTTTCCAAGTTAATGACCATTGTTGAGATGAGAAAATGGGATTCTGTTGCCTACTCTCAATAGAAGCCTTGGATAGCAATTCCTGTCAGAATTGGGCTGTATTTATGCGTTCAAAGAAAATGTGTTCGCTTGTCTCTTCAAAACTCTGGCAGAAATAGCATTGTAGGTTACAGTTAACCCCAATTTTGTGAAGGTGGCCTTTTGTAGGTAACCTATTGTGGGTAAGGAGCCATATGAAGGTCTTGACTTTGTTAGGAGCTTGTAATTTCCAGATCCAATTAAAGTTCCCTTCCACCTCAGTTTCAACATTGTTCTTGTTTTTGCTAAGGAAAGTGTAGGCAAAGTTGCTGGTGAAGGACCCACTAGGAGTCAATCCCCAGATTAGCTTGTCTTCTTTGGTAAGGTTGGGAGGAATAAAGATAGAATTGATAACATTAGAGATGTTTGGGGACAGATCCATAGAGATGGGGGAGAGATCCTAGTTCCCTGAATTGTAGACAGTGTCTACTTTGACAGATATGTCATTTGAGTAAAGGGGCCTTCTACCATATCCCTAATGGCTGGCTGATTAGGGATCCAAGCATTATTCAGGAAGTTTACCCTGTTTCCTTTGTGGACCACTCATCTGCTAGCCTTTCTGCATGTATCCCAGCCCTTAAGGATGCATTGCCATGTAGTGGATTTAGGGTTTCTAGGGGATCTAGGAGTTTGGTTCCAATTACAGTGCTTAGAGATAAGAACTCTAGACCATAAGCTTGAGGTGTTGTGGTAAATCCTCCAGGCCAGATTTGCATGGGCTGCTTTGTTTTTTAATTCTGCTTTTTGGAGCCCTAGCCCTCCATTTGCCTTCTGTCACGACCCAAATCGATGAGCCGCGACGGGTGCCTGAGTCCTGCCTGTCAAACACCCCTAAGCATGCGTCTAGGATATGAACCTGTATAACATTTGCCGAGTTACGAGAATAATGTAATGAAGGAAATCTGCCAACAAGGCATATGTACGTATACATGCAGAATACAGTGGGCGAGCCGGCAAGGCTGTAATAGACAACTATACATCCAATAACTGAAAGCCGACAAGGCCACATACAACCCAACTAGACATACTATCTACAGACCTCTAATGGAAACATAACTGTACAAAGACGGGACTGAGCCACGTCATACCCCCATATATATATATATACAAACGAATCGTACCAAACTCAAAAGCCGCTTCGTATCAAGTGGAGCACGCCAACTCTCGCTGATCAGGGATCCTAAGAAGGGGGACCGTCAGCTTGCCTACCTGTACCTGCGAGCATGAAACGCAGGCCTCATGAAATAGGACATCAGTACGAAAAATGTACTGAGTATGTAAGGCATGAAAATTAGTACGTAAAAGACATAGATGAAACATGGAATACAGAAACACATCTTTAAATCTGAATAACTTTGTAAATTCTGAAACGTTTATAATGTCGTGCACATGTGTATAAATGTTATGCCATGCATAGGTATGGGTGTACATAATATCATCAAGCCACTGAGGGCATCCCATCATATAGTTTCGGCCACTGTAGGCACATCATCAACATATACCAGCTGATCAGGTGGTGATGCGTATATAACGCCGTAACCTTTTTTCATATCCCATATACATATATTTACATATATACGCGTATATAACGCCATCTGGTCATGGGTCAATGCATATGGGTGAAATGCAAGAAAAATACGTAATAATCTCAATATTCCTTCCGGATAAACTTTTCCAACTGCGTATTATTCTGAGACCCATGAACAGAAAATAATAATAATTTTCATGGGGAATCAAGAATATAGACACCCCTAATAATTCTATGAATAGAGTAATTTATGAAAACTGTGTATTTGCTCGTTTCTTCAGTATCATATAGATCATGACAAAAGAAAGAAGGGAGGGGTTTAACATACCTATTCCTTGAATTATTTGATCGAAGTGAGGCTTCTGCTTCCGAATTCGAATGAATTTTGGCTTTGGATTTCGTTGAAATTTTTGGACGAAACTGTTTCGGCTCTTTTGAACCAAATGAACGAAATAGGCTTCTGTTAATTTGAACGAAACTTAGCTAAAGAAAGCTTCTGAATTCCAATCCTTAAGAAAGGATTATAGCTTCTGAATTCCAATCCTTAAGAAAGGATTATAGCTTTTGAATTTCAATCCTTAAGAAAGGAATCATTTTTGCCCTCTTTTGGAAGGAGTCACGTTACTAGTGTTTTCATTTAGTAAGACTTAAGTTATTTTAAGTCTTGGTGGCTTTGGCCACATTAATGAGTCCTTACATTGCCACATGGCATGATGACTAATGAGTCATTTTGTCATGGTGGCTTTTTGCCAAATTTTAGATGGTATATTTTATAAATTTTTATCCACTTATTAGTTAACTGGGTAATGTCCCGTTATCCAGTAATTAACCAGTTACCCGTATAATTTAAAAATTATCCCAAATTACTTAATATTTTAATTATTATTATTTTTATATACATTATATATTATACTATCGTGGTCATATAGTACCTTGCATGGTACTAGTGTCACGACCCAAACCGAAGGTCCGCGACGGGCACCCGGTGCCTTACTCAACCAAGTACCAACGTAACATATCTTTCTTATCATGTTATCGTGAGTAAATGAGCCAGAAAACCCGTCATGAGATAACAAGAATAAAACATAAGGGAATACTCAACATATGAAAACCCAACATGATATACAAACTAATATATGTGACATACGGGCCTATAAGGCCGACATGACCATTAGTAAACTCGAAACATAGGCCGACAAGGCCATATAAGTATCCATACACCTGATATATGTCTACAAGCCTCTAAGAGTACATAAAATCATAAAGGTCGGGATAGGGCCCCGCCATACCAATCAATACATATCCAAAGCATACTAACCAAATAGGCAACTCTGGAGCAAGTGGAGTGCACCAACACCTTCGCTGAGTTGATAGCCTACTAGGAGGACTGTCAACCTATCAATCGGGACCTGCGGGCATGAAACGCAGCGTCCTCAGGCAAAAGAGACATCAGTACGAATAAAGTACCGAGTATGTTAGGCAGAAAGCATAAACAAGAACAGTAATGTAAAGAGAGAGATAGCGGAGATACAACCTGTAACATGTGAGTGCCTCTAGGGGATATGATATGAAATGCATAATACATATATATACATAAACTTTTTAAAACATTCGCCTTTGTTGGCATCATCATCATCATATCGTACCCGGCCTCAAAGAGGACTCGGTAAAAGCGTACCCGACCATCATAAGGTTCGGTAGAATCGTACTCGGCCACGTGGAGCTCGGTAAACCAACTGATCAGTGGTTGCACAATAGGTGTCGTACCCGGCCGACTATAGTGCGGCTCGGTAGAGTAAAATAGATACATATATATAATGCATGTTCAACTTATGGAATTACATTCTAAACCTTTTGGAGTGACTTAAGAACATTATGGACATCCCTACCATCAATATGAACCTTAGTAGGATTTAAGGATCATATACACTTGTTTAGAATAATTTTATAAGGAAAGAACAACATGGACAACCTTAGTTGCTAGGAGTAGAGTCATTATGAAATAGCGTATCGTTTATGTTCATTTCATTTTAGATCATACCAAAAGAAAGAAGAAAGTGCCTTAACATACCTTAAACCCGTTGAGTCCTTAATCCCTTCCAAGCAACTCTTCAAACAAGTCAACTCAATCTATCATAGTATAAGGAGATTCAAAATCAGTGCTGAGCAAAGGCTAAGTCTATAACTTAAGCTAGTAGCTCGTTTACGTAAATTTGGGCAGCATCTCCCTTGTAACAAGGGCCTCCTCCAATACCATATACAAACAACAATGACCAGAGCAATCCATCAATACATAATTATCAATATCAAGACACCATATAACAACAACAAGTCACAACTACATTACGACGAGCGGCAAGCTCCGATTGGAATCCGTATACCCCTTATCAATCCTTATAGACTTCTTACTTCAACATAAAAGTATCATTAACATGATAATGAAGTCATTAATCAATGATTCCAGCCTTAAACCATATATTTATAACAACGAAAATAATCCACAACTTCAACTATCCTCAATTAGCAACTTTATTCACTAGTTCATGTCTAGCCCATCCATTTAACTTAATCAACATCAAGATAACCTTAGGCACAAGTAAGAACACAATATAAATACCTCCTACAGTACAACCCTCAATAGCAATACAACACCATAGAAGTGACTTAAGCTAACCCAAGTATTATCTTGTAGTTTATCATCCTAACAACTTAACCAACATACAAGCAAGATTAAGCACAATTAGTAGGCTGTTATACTCACCTTATACAGCAGCAACAACTTGGAATTTCATCCAAATACAGCCCACAACAATCCTCAATGACAACACAACCTCAAAGAGGTGTTGTTCTTCACTAGAACTAAGTTTTGATGTTGAAATATGGTGTAATCACTTTGGAATCACTTCAAACCCTTGTGGTATATGTTTAGGAGGGTTAGGAGAAGTTTGGAGACGAATTTTAGTTGAAAAATGAGCAAAAATAGGCGTCCAAATCGTTTATAAATTGAAGTAGGTCAACCACCGCCTAAGTGGGTCCCTTTGGGAGCTGCTTGCGCGGTCTTGCGAAAACACAAATATCTCTCTAATCCGATGTCGTATTGACAAACGGTTTAATGCGTTAGAAACTAGACTCGTAGATCTTCAATTTGGTAGGTGGAATACCCCATGATTACAAGTATATTTGGAGAAATTCTCAGATACATTTGACCTAAATTTCAGCAAATTTATGAATGTAACTTGTGATGACCTTTGCCAACTCTTGTTCCACAACTTGCTTGCCTTCAAAATGTAGAAAATGATTATCATACGACTAAAATAACTCATAGAATAACCTCCTTATCATGTTAAGAACCCTAGTCTCACCCCAAAGTACATGTTATAACATTCCAAACTTGTCGACTTTTGACGAAACTTATTTTCTTCAATTGGTTTAGCTTCTAAGATTTCCAACCCTCTTGGTACTCGTTATTCATGATCTTAAATATTTGTAACCTCCAAGGTAACATGATTAACTTACTTTATTTGCTTCCAAATATAATCTCATTTCTGAGCTTACATCAATGACTTACGACGTACTCTCACGTATGAAAACTTGGGGTGTAACATCTTTCCCCCCTTTGGAACATTCGTCCTCGAATGTTGATTGATGCTCTTATCAATTTCATAAACTATAGCTCTTACAAATACTTTAATGCTCATCTTTCCATCTAAGCCATTGTTTTGTGAATAAATCCAAATGCTTGGGCATTCCCCCCTTTTAAGCCTCTTTGTCACGCATGACATGTGGTCGGAATTATTCCAACATCATAACATTTGATACCTTATGTCATGCAGTATGTACGACTGTGTCCTTGTATGAGCGCCTAGCGACTTGTCTTCTCTTTTTCCTCCATCTTTTAGCCAATCTCTAAGCCTCACTTTATGAACATATACAAAATTATGACAAGCTGTCTATAGGTGTACTGATGTCTTTCGCTTGGTACTTTATCGAACTTAAGACTATTTCTATCTCTTGTTTCATAGCCTTGTATATCTATCCTTATGGATTTACTACATCTAGGTAGGTTATACTATACCATAAAACTTACTTCGGTTTATTATTACCGAGGTTTGCTACCCAACTCCAGGTTACTCTCTCGCTGCTTATCCTATATGTATAAATCTAAGTCCTTTAGTGCTTCCTCATTATTATTCATCTAAGAATAACAAACAAATCTCATCTCGAACTTTGGAACTTGTACCCATCTATTGTTTATTCACCTTAATGTTGATCTATAATCTATCACTGATAATTTGCAACCTCTTACATAATACACTGTCACTAGGGCTCACATCTTATCGGGGAACATATGAAGTGATTTTCCTGATCCACTTAGGGATAATACTATACTTCAATAACCGTATTTCATTGCATCCCAACGCGATTCATCTTATGGGGGTATTCTAATCCCGTGCAAATAATGAAATCCCTTTCTCGTTAAATCATTACTCAATCAAAGGCCTAAGCATCATCCTCTTATCTATCACAATTACACCCTTATTCTACTGCTAGGGCAGCATTCCATCTCTTCTAAATGCACCTAGTCTCAGACTCCTCTGTGTTTATTCAGACTGTACCGAGCTTTTTATTACATATGGAAATCATCAGCTCCCTTGTTTTGATGGGTTTAATCCCGAGGACATACATATTCTCGTCACCTTCTCACTCACCTTTTCATATCCTTACTCCTATCTACCTAAAACCTTGTTGCTCTACAATACTTTACCTTAGGACCTACACCGATCTATTTATACTACTCGCAACCTTCCTTTAACTTGCTAGCACCATAAATTTCCTTTCGTGCCTTCTCAGTTGTCCTTAAATGTAAGCAATTACTTTTGCTGGTCGTTCTATCACTTGTTGCATGAATACTTGGCTTGTCTTTTTGCCCACGAATACTATAATTTCCTGTACCTCATATGATCTCAAACATCACCTTTGATGGCTTTTTTTTACCATTCATTAGCCATGATAGGTGCCACTTTCTTATGGAGTGTATACAATATTGTAGTGAGACTGTTGTTACAGGATCATTTACTCTTTAGCTCACTATGCTTAGGTGGAAACCTTCTTCCTTATTTCCTCAGCTAGTCTTTCATTGTAGTACTTAGGGAGACCTTCTGGCTCTTGTAAAGTTGCGAGCTTGATATATCGTACACCCGAAGGTAATTTTCGTTATTCTTACTCGCCTATAATAATCCTTAGTTACATAAATTTATGCCTTTGTGCTCGTAGGGTTACTTCTAAGCTCAAATTTTTATTGTCTCCTTAGTGGCACTCTCACTTATTTTCATAAACATTAAAAATGGTACCTTTAACTGCCTCAACTCCTATCTGATTTTTTTTTTCAAATGATTGTGATCTCGTATCTGCGAGACTGAATTCACTATGTTGCGATTCTCTACATTTATCTTGCATGATCTATTGATTTATTTGTGATCTCTTGTCTAGCCATAACTGGGCTCTTCCTAAATCAACTACTAATTACTCATTGGTCCATTCTCATATATATATATATATATATATATATATATATATATATATATTCTGCATAATCCCTCTTGGGATATATCCTTTGTCTTAACTTATCTCTCGCCACTAGCTCCTGATGTATCAAGTGTCCATTCACACTTATTTATCAATAACATCCTGGCCGAAAACTTTTACTGCCTCTCTCCGGTGTCGTGCTTGTATAATGTTCTGGAGTCGCAACATATCTGCAGGAACTAAATAAATGCAACATCATCCCTTTCTCCTTTTTACCACATTCTTTCCTTTACCATTCCATAGTTAACTGAACCGCTTAACTCCGACTTAATATCATATCACACCATATTCCCCCCTTCAGGGGAGTACTAAGATTTAGTACTACGACGATCTACCTATAGTTGTTTTACCTCTTCATCTTTGGCGTCTTTTCACATTATCAATGAACCTTAATCACCTTATGGTAACCTTCTGTACCAGGGATAACTAAATTTCTTACGCACGAAGGTGACACCTACGCTAATTGGCACACTTAGTCCCTTAAGATTAACTCTGCTCAGAGTGCTTGCTTTAGGTAAGCGACTTCCTAAATGGCCTTTAAAGGTTATTCGTCTGTTGTCTATTCTATTATTGTTGGAGCACGATCTTTGAAATTCTCATGATGTCGACAATTATCAAATCCTTCGGTCCCTAATTCATGTTCGGTTTTATCTTGTTCACCAGCCCATACTGATTTTTATTACTCTAGGGTCTAACCTTTCCTCCTAGTAATCACGTTGAAGTCACCATCTCATTTCTCGAAATAAGAATATGATTTTATGGCTTATACTCTTTTATTGCCTTAAGGCTTGTTACCTCTTGTATTTTCCTTCACTTGACTATAGACTCTGTCATCGTGTCATATTTGATTTACTGTTATCACCCATATATCACATCTTACTCATGGTTCTTCATTTATTTTCTTCTTATTCTCCGGATAATATTTTTTTTGTCTATCACTTTATTCTGAAAACTTCAACAAAAAGTTCTTTCCCTATAAGCTCCCCTAGCTTCATCTCACTAGCTCTTGGGAATGCCTAACATTCTTTTTTTACTCGGGGCTAGAGTCATACTAAGGTAAATATTTGTCCCTTCTAGGATCCCACTGCCTATCTTCTGAAATTTCTGAATATTTCAGTATTCGTATCTGATTGTACTACTCTAGAGTTCACCATCTGGGTGTCTTAGAAGGAGATCTATTACCACATTTGCACCATCTTTCGGAAACGTTAGTTAATGATAACAACCTATCCACAATTTTTGGGTTACTCTAACTCCAACTGGATCCTGATATCCCATCTTTCTCTTAAATAATATCTGTTAGCTCCCATAGAACATAACTGAGATGGGTGTGGCCAATTGTACTTACCTCTGACATTGATGAAGGTACCAAAATGCTTATATTTCTCTGCCTGATTTGAAAATATTGATAATCTTCATTATCTAGGTGCCTTGTACCCCTCTTCACCTTACTTCTTTTACTTGTTAAAACTTGTATCTAGCTTCTAAATTCCTCATAGATTTTCACCATATTCGTGAATAGATATTCGTGCCTTAAGGCTCCTTATTAAGAAGCATACACATCTTAGTACACACATGATCTGTTGAAGACCTCATATTTACTCATCATAAGCATGATGTGAAATCGAGTTCCTCTGACTCAACTCTTCCACATCCACATGCAATCTCTTACCAACTGTCTTTGTGGATGTAGGTATCGTTGTATTACGACTAAAGTCGAATTTAGGAGTTTGAATTCTTACAACTGAGCTCTACTGCACGATCTAGAGTAAGAAGAAAGAGTGACAGACCTAAATGCCCTGTAGCCTCCTGCTTATAAGTGTGGTGCACAACACACCCATAAACAAGACTCTACTAGACACGGCTTGTAGACTCCCTAGGACAGAACTGCTCTGATACCACTTCTGTCACGACCCAAACCGAAGGGTCGCGACGGGCACCCGGTGCCTTACTCAACCGAGTACCAACATAACATATCTTTCTTATCATGTTATCGTGAGTAAATGAGCCAGAAAACTCGTCATGAGATAACAAGAATAAAACATAAGGGAATACTCAACATATGAAAACCCAACATGATATACAAACTAATATATGTGACATACGAGCCTATAAGGCCGACATGACCATTAGTAAACTCGAAACATAGGCCGACAAGGCCATACAAGTATCCATACACCTGATATCTGTCTACAAGCCTCTAAGATACATAAAATCATAAAGGTCGGGACAGGGCCCCGCCATACCAATCAATACATATCCAAAGCATACTGACCAAATAGGCAACTCCGGAGCAAGTGGAGTGCACCAACACCTTCGCTGAGCTGATAGCCTACTAGGAGGACTGTCAACCTATCAATCGGGACCTGCGGGCATGAAATGCAGCGTCCCCAGGCAAAAGGGACGTCAGTACGAATAAAGTACCGAGTATGTTAGGCAGGAAAGCATAAACAAGAACAGTAATGTAAAGAGAGAGATAAAGGAGATACAACCTGTAACATCAGAGTGCCTCTGGGGGTTACTGATATGAAATGCATAATACATATATATACATAAACTTTTTAAAACATTCGCCTCTGTGGGAATCATCATCATCATATTGTACCCGGCCTGAAAGAGGACTCGGTAAAAGCGTACCCGACCATCATAAGGTTCGGTAGAATTGTACCCGGCCACGTGGAGCTCGGTAAACCAACTGATCAGTGGTTGCACAATAGGTGCCATACCCGGCCGACTATAGCACGGCTCGGTAGAGTAAAATAGATACATATATATAATGCATGCTCAACTCATGGAATCACATTCTAAACCTTTTGGAGTGACTTAAGAACATTATGGACATCCCTACCATCAATATGAACCTTAGTATGATTTAAGGATCATACACACTTGTTTAGAATAATTTTATAAGGAAAGAACAACATGGACAACCTTAGTTGCTAGGAGTAGAGTCATTATGAAATAGTGTATCGTTTATGTTCATTTCATTTTAGATCATACCAAAAGAAAGAAGAAAGTTCCTTAACATACCTTAAACCCGTTGAGTCCTTAATCCCTTCCAAGCAACTCTTCAAATAAGTCAACTCAATCTATCATAGTATAAGGAGATTCAAAATCAGTGCTGAGCAAAGGCTAAGTATATAACTTAAGCTAGTAGCTCGTTTACGTAAATTTGGGCAGCATCTCCCTTGTAACAAGGGCCTCCTCCAATATCATATACCAACAACAATGACCAGAGCAATCCATCAATACATAATTATCAATATCAAGACACCATATAACAACAACAAGTCACAACTACATTACGACGAGCGGCAAGCTCCGATTGGAATCCGTATACCCCTTATCAATCCTTATAGACTTCTTACTTCAACATAAAAGTATCATTAACATGATAATGAAGTCATTAATCAATGATTCCAGCCTTAAACCATATATTTATAACAACGAAAATAATCCACAACTTCAACTATCCTCAATTAGCAACTTTATTCACTAGTTCATGTCTAGCCCATCCATTTAACTTAATCAACATCAAGATAACCTTAGGCACAAGTAAGAACACAATATAAATACCTCCTACAGTAACTTCAAGTCAAAATCCAAGTTATATTCAGTTTACAACAACCCTCAATAGCAATACAACACCATAGAAGTGACTTAAGCTAACCCAAGTATTATCTTGTAGTTTATCATCCTAACAACTTAACCAACATACAAGAAAGATTAAGCACAATTAGTAGGCTGTTATACTCACCTTATACAGCAGCAACAACTTGGAATTTCATCCAAATACAGCCCACAACAATCCTCAATGACAACACAACCTCAAAGAGGTGTTGTTCTTCACTAGAACTAAGTTTTGATGTTGAAATATGGTGTAATCACTTTGGAATCACTTCAAACCCTTGTGATATATGTTTAGGAGGGTTAGGAGAAGTTTGGAGACGAACTTTAGTTGAAAAATGAGCAAAAATAGGCGTCCAAATCGTTTATAAATTGAAGTAGGTCAACCACCGCCTAAGTGGGTCCCATTGGGAGCTGCTTGCGCGGTCTCGCAAAAACACAAATATCTCTCTACTCCGATGTCGTATTGACGAACGGTTTAATGTGTTAGAAGCTAGACACGTAGATCTTCAATTTGGTAGGCATAACACCCCATGATTCCAAGTATACTTGGAGAAATTCTCAGATACATTTGACCTAAATTTCAGCAAATTTATGAATGTAACTTGTGATGACCTTTGCCAACTCTTGTTCCACAACTTGCTTGCCTTCAAAATGTAGAAAATGAATATCATACGACTAAAATAACTCATAGAATAACCTCCTTATCATGTTAAGAACCCTAGTCTCACCCCAAAGTACATGTTATAACATTCCAAACTTGTCGACTTTTGACGAAACTTATTTTCTTCAATTGGTTTAGCTTCTAAGATTTCCAACCCTCTTGGTACTCGTTATTCATGATCTTAAATATTTGTAACCTCCAAGGTAACATGATTAACTTACTTTATTTGCTTCCAAATATAATCTCATTTTCGAGCTTACATCAATGACTTACGACATACTCTCACGTATGAAAACTTGGGGTGTAACAACTAGTTCCTAAATTGTCGGGTATTATCGCTCGACCCGTATTTTATCCCAAATTGGCTACTTTCAACGAAACTCGTTTTCTTTAATTCGTGTACCCTTTATCCTTCATGACACTTCTTTATCTCTTGTTATAAATAGCGTAAATACGTTAACGTCAAGATGATCTCATCCCTTAGTCTACGTCAAATAACTGAAGATGAAACTTTTAACGTACGAAAACGCGAGATGTAACATCCTTCCCCCCTTAGAAACATTCGTCCTCGAATGTTCAACTTTTCGGGATCTATATAATCTTTGGCGGGGTCGCATTTGTAAAAATGCTACTACCAACTCTCCCCGTAGAAGCTTAATAATCCAACGACACACAGGACCATAATTATGAATAGCGACAATGGCCTCACATGACCAATGATTATAACCAACACAAGAATTTATACTCATACCTTATGATTATGATGTCTCAGTCGGACCCTGCTTTGGAGGAGGAAATAAGTAGGGATATCTAGACCTCATGTTTTCCTCGGCCTCCCAAGTCATTTCTTCCACCTTGTTGTTTTTCCAAAGTACTTTCACGGAGGCTACCTCCTTATTCCGCAGCTTGCGGATTTGTCGGTCTAGGATGGCAACCGGAACTTCCTCATATGATAAGTCTTATGTAATCTGTACATCATTCGTGGGCACCACTCGGGTAGGATCGCCAATACACTTTCGTAACATAGATACGTGAAAAATCGGATGGACATACTCCAATTCCGAGGGCAATTCTAACTCATAGGATATTCGGCCCACTCTCTGAATGATCCTATAAGGCCCAATATACTATGGGCTAGGTTTGCCTTTCTTGCCAAACTTCATCACACCCTTCATAGGTGACACCTTTAAGAATACCTAGTCATCAACCCCGAACTCTAAATCTCGACTCTGTATGTCAGAATATGACTTTTGACGATTCTGAGCTGTCAATAGTCGATCCCGAATCAATTTTACTTTTTCTATGGCTTGCTGAACCAGGTCTGGCCCATGTAATCCAGATTCTCCAACATCAAACCACCCTATAGGCGACCTACACTTCCGTCTGTAAAGAGCTTCGTATGGAGCCGTCTGAATACTAGAATGGTAACTGTTATTATGTGCGAACTCAATAAGCGGCAGGTGATCATCCCAGCTATCTTTGAAGTCCATTACATAAGCTCGTAATATATCTTTCAGTATCTGAATAGTACGCTCAGCCTGTCTATCTATCTGGGGATGAAATGTTGTACTAAGACTTACATGAGTCCTCAATCCTTTTTGGAAGGACCTTCAGAAGTTAGCTATAAGTTGAGCTCCTCTATCCGAGATAATATATATAGGGACACCATGAAGTCATATTATCTCCTTGATATAAAGACTCGCATAATCCTCTAAGGAATATGTAGTTCTAATGGGCAAAAAAATAGGCTGACTTTGTAAGCATATCTACAATCAACCATATCGAATCAAACTTACGCTGGGTATAAGGTAAGCCTACGATGAAGTCCATATTGATTACTTCCCATTTCCAAGTCGGAATCTCCATAGCCTGCAATAATCCACGGGGTTTTTGATACTCAATCTTAACCTGCTGACAGTTAGGTCACTGAGCAACAAATTCTTCTATATCCTTTTACATTCCGTCCCACCAATACACTTCCTTGATATCATGATACATATTTGTTGCTCCTGGATGGATAGAATAACTAGAATAGTGAGTTTCTCCCATAACCTGCCGACACAGCTCTGCAATATTAGGCACACATAATCGCCCTTGATATCTGAGGACCCCATCTTCTGTAATTTCAAACGGCGTTTTCTCCTTCTGAAGGGTGGTATCCCTATAACGAACTAACACAGGATCCTCGTACTAGCGTTCCTTTACTTCAGTTACTAAAGAGGATGTTGTCGTATCCTGAATAGTAATTCCAATATCACCTGAGTCTAGTAACTGAACTCCAAGACTAGCTAGCTGATGAACCTCATTGGCTATTCCTCTCTTTTCTGGCTGCAAATACGACAGGCTACCTATAGATCTATGGCTAAGGGCGTCGGCTACTACGTTCGCCTTCCCTGGATGGTATAAAATATTAATGTCATAGTCTTTAAGTAGCTCCAACCATCTCCTTTGACGTAGATTCAATTCCTTTTGCTTGAAGATGTACTGGAGGCTCTTATGATCTGTATAGATATCAACATGAATGCCATACAAGTAGTGCCTCCACATCTTTAGTGCATGAATCACCGCGGCTAACTCTAAATCGTGGGTCGGGTAGTTCTTCTCGTGCTTTCTTAGTTGTCTAGAAGCATAAGCCACAACCTTACCACGTTGCATTAGCACACAACCCAACCCAATTCCTGAAGCATCACAATAGATAACGTAACCATCGGTCCCTTCTGGAAGTGTTAGAACCGGTGCTGAAGTTAATCTGACCTTTAAGACCTGGAAAACTCCGTTCGCAAGCGTCGGTCCATTGAAACCTAGTTCCCTTCTGAGTTAACTTACATGGTTATCCTAATCTTGTACAATTCAGGAAATTCCTCTCTTCAGAGGCCCAAACTTAATCTTTTATCCCTCACAATTGCACTCTTATCCCACTATTAGGGCAACATTTCATCTATTCTAAACATTACTAGTCTTAGACTCCTTTGAGTTCATTTGGGCTATACTGAGTCTTCTATAACTTAGAGAAACCATCAGCTCTCTTATGAACTTATTCCCAAGGACTTATCCACTCTTGTTACCTTTTTACTCATCTTTTCTTATCCTTCCTCATGTTTTCCTAGAACCTTGTCACTTTACCATACTTTGACTTGCGACCTACACATATCTATTTATATTTATTCGCAATCTTTCTTCAACCTGCTTGCACCATAGATTTCCTTATGTTATTCCGGAACATCAAGCAAGACACCACATACCACTTTGGTCAAAGGTGCTTAGAAGAGAAGAAAAATTCGTTACAAGTTTCTTGTAATAACCTGCCAAACAGAGAAGCTACGAACCTTCATCGGTGTTGTGGGTCTAGGAAAAGTCTTCACTACCTCAGTCTCTTGTGTATCCACTCAGATGTCTTTACCCGAAATAATATGCCCAAAGAAAGCTACAAAGTTCAATCAGAATTCATATTTGGAAAATTTTGCATACAACTTCCCTTCTTGTAGAATTCTGAGCATAGTACGCAGATGACCAGCATGCTCATCCTCTGAACGAGAATACACCCATATATCGTCAATAAATACAATTACGTATAGATCTAAAAAAAGCCTGAACACACGGTTCATCAAATCCATGAATACTGCTGGGGCATTAGTCAGACCGAACGACATAACCCGAAACTCAAAGTGCCCTGTCATCGGAACATCTTCATCCTTAACCCTTCCTTGATGGTACCCGGACCTCAAGTCTATCTTTGAAAAACACTTGGCACCTTGCAATTGATCGAATAGATCATCAATTCTCGGGAGCGGGTACTTATTCTTGACCGCCACCTTATTCAGTTGCCTATAATCAATACACATTCGTAAGGAACCATCTTTCTTTTTCACAAACAAAACAGGTGCTCCCCACGGTGACGTACTAGGTCTGATAAAACCTTTTGCAAGCAAGTCCTTTAGTTGTTCTTTCAACTCTTTCAGCTCTGTGGGGGCCATTCTATAGGGAGGAATAGATATTGGATGAGTATCTGGTAGTAGGTCAATAGAAAACTTAATTTCTCGATCTGGCAGGAGACCCGGAAGCTCATCAGGGAAAACATCGGGAAACTCATTAACTACTGGGATGGACTGAATGGTTAGTGACTCTACTTCCATATCCTGAACCCGAACTAAGTGATAAATATAGTCATTTATGATCATATTCCTTGCCTTGAGATAGGAGATAAATTTACCTCTTGGCGATGCGGTATTACCTTTCCATTCTAAAACAGGCTCTCCTGGAAGCTGAAATCAAACCATCTTTGATCTACACTTGATATTAACATAAAAAAAGGTCAATCAATCCACACCTATTATAATATCAAGTCCTACCCAACCGAACACCATGTATCTTATCCTTGTTTATTATCAAATCTATCACGGGCCATTACGACGACATCCATATATATAAGTAACAACATTAAGACTTAACTCGAATAATTAATTTAGAAAAAGGTTTATATACATAGGGATCGACTAAGCCGTAGACATATCATACCCAAAACTATATACAGGATACTATCTGCAAAACCTCTAAGTAGGCATAACTATAATATATACAAGTCGGGATGGGGCTCCCTACATCCTCATAAAATAACCAAACACACTTAGAACCCTGACTTGGTAATATTCGAAGAAGAGGTGGAACTCACCAACCAAAAACTGACACTTGGAGGAAGTTTATAGTAGAGGGTCCTTGCTTCGTCCTATATAAGAACCTCGATTGGACACACTTCGAAGGGGAATCTTTATATCCTTATCAGTTACCTTCCTCCTCTTGGCCCGACTACTATCTTCTTCCTCTGCGTATCACATAACATATACCGACGAACCTTGATTGACGGACTCCCACGACTGTGGACTATCCGGAACCTCATAAGAGCTGGTGTCCTCAAATACCTTGACATAGTTTTGAGCCTGAGGGAATCCCGGTTGTGTCATCCATGCATTACTCCCCTCATACCTTGATCAATGGGTTGTGAAACTAAGGGCCTTGGTGAGGTCGGAACTTCTCTCACCCCATCTACTATCGGAGTGGTCGAAACAGCTCGAACGGATGACTCATATAGATCCTCGGATGGATCCTCCTCAATAGAACCCATGATCTTCGATGGGTCTGAATCCATAGTATAACTTATCTCTCTTTCTAACGCCTTCGTAGCCTTCTGACCCGTGCTAGCGGCTGTAGTTTTCGGAGGCATCGCTAAAAACATAACACATCGTTGGGAGCATAAATATTTATATCGCATGATCTAAGATAAGAAGAGAGGATAACATCCTATACGTCATGTAGCCTCCTGTCTATAAGTGTGGTGCACGACACACCCATAAACAAGACTCTAATAGACACAGTCTGTAGACAACCCTAGGACAGAACTGCTCTGATACCACTTTTGTCATGACCCAAACCAATGGGCCATGACGGGTGCCTGAGTCCTACCTGTCAAACACCCCTAAGCATGCGTCTAGGATATGAACCTGTATAACATCTGCTGAGTTACGAGAATAATGTAGTAAAGGAAATCTGCCAACAAGGCATATGTACGTATATACGTAGAATACAATGGGCGAGCCGGCAAGGTTACAATAGACAACTATACATCCAATAACTGAAAGCCGATAAGGCCACATACAACCCAACTAGACATACTGTCTACAAATCTCTAATGGAAACATAATTGTACAAAGACGGGACTGAGCCGCGTCATACCCATATATATATATATACGTCATACCCCCATATATATATATATACAAACGAATCGTACCAAACTCAAAAGCCGCTTCGTATCAAGTGGAGCACGCCAACTCTCGCTGATCAGGGATCCTAAGAAGGGGGACCGTCAGCTTGCCTACCTGTACTTGCGAGCATGAAACGCAGGCCCCGTGAAATAGGACATCAGTACGAAAAATGTACTGAGTATGTAAGGCATGAAAATTAGTACGTAAAAGACATAGATGAAACAAGGAATACAGAAACACATCTTTAAATCTGAATAACTTTGTAAATTCTGAAACGTTTATAATGTCGTGCACATGTGTATAAATGTTGTGCCATGCATAGGTATGGGTGTACATAATATCATCAAGCCACTGAGGGCATCCCATCATATAGTTTCGGCCACTGTAGGCACATCATCAACATATACCAGCTGATCAGGTGGTGATGCATATATAACGCCGTAACCTTTTTCCATATCCCATATACATATATTTACATATATACGCGTATATAATGCCATCTGGTCATGGGTCAATGCATATGGGTGACTTGCATGAAAAATACGTAATAATCTCAATATTCCTTCCGGATAAACATTTTCAACTGCGTATTATTCTGAGACCCATGAACAGAAAATAATAATAATTTTCATGGGGAATCAAGAATATAGACACCCCAAATAATTCTATAAATAGAGTAATTTTTGAAAACTGTGTGTTTGCTTGTTTCTTCAGTATCATATGGACCATGTCAAAAGAAAGAAGGGAGGGCATTAACATACATGTTCCTTGAATTATTTGATCGAAGTGAAGTTTCTGCTTCCGAATTTGAACGAATTTTAGCTTTGGATTTCGTTGAAATTTTTGGACGAAACTGTTTCTGCTCTTTTGAACCAAATGAACGAAATAGGCTTCTGTTAATTTGAACGAAACTTAGCTAAAGAAAGCTTCTGAATTCCAATCCATAGAAAGGATTATAGCTTTTAAATTCCAATCCTTAAGAAAGGATTATAGCTTTTGAATTTCTATCCTTAAGAAAGGAATCATTCTTGCCCTCTTTTGGAAGGAGGCACGTTACTAGTGTTTTCATTTAGTAAGACTTAAGTTATTTTAAGTCTTGGTGGCTTTGGCCACATTAATGAGTCCTTATATTGCCACATGGCATGATGACTAATGAGTCATTTTTGTCATGGTGGCTTTTTGCCAAATTTTAGATGGTATATTTTATAAATTTTTATCCACTTATTAGTTAACTGGGTAATGTCCCGTTACCCGGTAATTAACCAATTACCTGCATAATTTAAAAATTGCCCCAAATTACTTGAAATTTTAATTATTATTATTATTATTTTTATATACTTTATATATTATACTACCGTGGTCATATAGTACCTTGCATGGTACTTGTTCCTAAATTTTCAGGTATTATCGCTCGACCCGTATTTTATCCCAAATTGGCCACTTTCAACGAAACTCGTTTTCTTTAATTTGTGTACCCTTTATCCTTTATGACACTTCTTTATCGCTTGTTATAAATAGCGTAAATACGTTAACGTCAAGATGATCTCATCCCTAAGTCTATATCAATTAACTGAAGACGAAACTTTTAACATACGAAAACGCGAGATGTAACACCTTCTTCTTAGTAACCCTGTCCCAATTAACTAGGTGCATTTTTTTCTATTTGGGTTGATGCCCCAAATAAAATTCCTTTGAATTCTATCAATTTGCTTAGAGGCTTTGTAGGCAAATTGATATATTGCATGACATGGTTAGGGATATTATTGAGGGCAGACTTAGCCAGAATGGTCCTACCAATCTTGTTTAGACAATGTGTCTTCCAGCCAGCCAGCTTGGATGGCATATTGTCTATTATGATCTAAAATTCTATGCCAGTGGCTCTCTTATTTAACATTGGAAAACCAAGGTATTTACCAAATGAGGTAGTAGCTTAGATTGATAGAGTATTGGTGCGATTTTCCATGGTATCCTGGGTAGTGTTAGAGGAGAAGAGTACTCTGGACTTAGTGAGGTTGATTTTTTATCTAGAGTTCTCATTGAAGAACATCATGATAGAAAATATGGTGGTGCAGTTCCTGTCATTTGCCTTGGAAAAGAGAATAAGGTCATCAGCAAAGAAAAGATGGGAGATTTTTGGGCCAAACCTGCTAATACTTATAGGTTGCCATTGGTTGTCCAACACTGCCTGGCCGATTGACCTGGAGAGTCTCTCCATACACAGGATGAAAAGGTATGGGGATATGGGATCCCCTTGTCTGATGCCTCTAGATGGCTTGAAAGCTTCAGTTTTACCTCCATTTACCAAGATTGAGATGCTAGAAGAGCTAATGCAAGACATGATTAGCTTGGTCAGACCAGGGAGAAATTGAAGGCATAGAGGTGTCCCTGATGAGGGACCATTCCAGCTTGTCAAAGGCTTTCTCCAGATTTATTTTAAGAATCATGTGAGCCGGCTTCCCTTTCATTTTCCTAAAGTGAGTAATGTACTCTTGAACAATGATAGCATTGTCAGAGGCCTTCCTATTTGAAAGGAAACTTGCTTGGCTAGGGTCAATAATATCGGGGAGCATTTTCTTGATTCTATTTACAATGATCTTAGTGACGGACTTGTAGATTGTGTTATAAAGTCCAATAGGTCTGATGTTTTTAGCACGGAATCTTGTGGGCACATAGGGATGAGACAAAGCAGGGTTTGATTCATGGTCTCATCCATGGTGTTAGTAGTGAAGCATTTCTTGCAAAAGTCAACTACAGAGTTACCTACAATGCTCCAGTACTTTTGGTAGAAGAAAGGACGGAGGCCATCAGGACCCGGGGCCTTGAAGGGCTTCAAGGAGAAGATGGCCATTTTTATTTCTTCCAATTCAAGGGGTCTATCCAATCTATCCCTTTGTGAATTAGATAAGGTATGGGTCATGGTCAGGTGGTTGGTGGTGTAAATGGGAGCTTGTGAGTGTTAGGAGGTATAGAGGCTTTTGAAGAAGGACATTATGGATGTTTCGATGTCTTTTTGGTCATAGAGCCAATTTCCACTCTCTTCTTTAAGGGAAAGGAACATGTTTCTTCTTCTTCTATTAAGGGTGGAAGTGTGAAAGAATCTAGTGTTGGCATCCTCATCATTGAGACAGTTAATCCTAGATTTGAGCTTCCATAAATCCTCCTCATTTTTGAGGATTGAATCTAGCTCATTAGTCAGATCATATTCTAGGTTTAACAAATAGTTGTTGAATTGATAATTGGGGATTTTTGGATTCCTGCAATTCTGGCTAAGATTCTTCTTTTCTTATGTAACATATTGCCAAAGGTATTTCTGTTCCATTGAGTCACAATTCTCTTAAAGGGCTTAGTGGATTGGATTAGGGTGGAATTGGGGGGAGCCTCATTTATGATGCTGGGAAAGGTTGGGTGGCTAGTCCACATTGATTCAAACCTAAAGGGCCTTGTTCCACTATTGTAAGAGTCTCCTTTTAGAATTACTTGGATGGGGCAGTGATCAAAGTGGGTCCTAGGCAAGTGAATCACAGTAGCCTCAAGGTACTGTGAAATCCAACTCTCATTGGCAAAACACCTATATATTATTCAAGAATCAGATAAGACCTATTTTTATATCTCTTATTAGACCAAGTGAATTTACTACCTTTGTAGTCTATGTCTAATAATTTACATTCATTAAGGCAGTTCCAGAACAAATTACTGCGACTAGGGTTTATTGGGTTGCCCTCAAATTTATCCCTAGCTTTCAAGACTTCATTGAAGTTCCCTCCCACAAACCGGTTGTTCATGGAGGTTTTGGAGATAGTAACTAGGCTCTCCCAGAGAAGCTTTTGTTCATCTAAATTATTACTAGCCTAGATGCCCGAAAATAACCAAGGGGTGTGGTTAGGGAGTAACTTTATCATGGCATGGATACCCTAAGGGTTGGTGGACACCTCCTCTACACTAACACTATCTTCTTTCCACATGAGAACAATACCCCCAGATAGCCTAATAGCCGGAGATTGAATTATTAGGTCAAACTGCAGTTCCTCTGCCAGTTTTTTATGGTCAACCATCTTGGTCTCTAGCAGTACCAATATTGGTGGCTTGTGTAGCTTGACCATATCCATGTAGTGCCTTCTGAACTCAGCGTTGTTTCCACCCCTAACATTCCATATAATGTAATTCATTAGGGGTGGTTGGATGGTTGGGAACTGGCTTTCCTGGGGTTTCTCCATTCCCTGTGGAGTGAGTTGTTTGGGTCTTTCCCCTCATGCTGATGACTGGAGTCAGGTTAAGAAGCGGATTGATCACTCCTTGAGATTGGTGAGACACCAAGCTCAATCCACATTTGGTCATCGATCTGGGGCACAGTAATGCTAGCACTTTGCTGGTTTCCATACAGAAGTCTATCGCTCTGACTGAGTCTAGTAGGAGAGAGTCTGTGTGAAGGGGACCATAGGTTGCTTCTTCCATTTCTGATGGGCTTTTCCTTTTCAGAAGATCTGGGGCCTTGTTGATTTCCCTTGTTATATTGTTGAGTGGTGGAGATGTACTCTTCCCTGATTGAGCAGAAAATGATGGGGCTTGGTGGATTTGGGGTTCGATAGTAACAAAGATCAGCTCCGCTGCTGGATCCTCCGTTATCGGGTCTGGGAAGAAGGGTATTGATTGGAAGGCTTGGGACATTAAGTTGTTGAGCATTGGTGGGTCTATGTTTGGATGCATGTTGCCGTTGGTCGCCATTGTCTGCCATAGGCGTGGACCAAAGGCAGCCAAAGCTTTGTTCAGTGCCTCCACCGTTACTTTCTCCAAGTGTGCTGGGTTTTGGACAATCAGGGTCACTGGTTGATTTTCCAAGGTAAAATTGTAGGCTAACCCTTGTCCCTGCAGCGCAACCTCCAGCTAGGATGCTGGTAGGTGGTCCGATGGTAGTGGCATTGAGGTCATAATGATGGGTAGCGTTTGGTTTTTTTCCATTTTGTGTTTTTTTGATTTCCTACTTTGTGTAATGGATGGGATTAAGTTAATGGACTGACTCATAATTATGCCCTTTGGTGTCAAATCTTGGTCAGTGAAAGAGTTAACGGTTATTGTATCTGGGGAGAGGGATTCAGAATTAATATGATGGACAACGAGTGTCTTTTTACCTGAAATTGAGTGGGTTTTCAGAGGAGGCACTCGAGTGTTCATGGGGTTTGTTGACTTTTCCCTATTAGAGTCTTTCTTTATAAGAGAGGTAGAGGATGCATAAGTGTGTGGGTAGGGCTGATTTTTTGAGCTGGTAGTCTCCAAATGGGTGATGGCCCCAATTGGTTGAACGTGGTCGGCCCTACAGTCCAAGACCCCATGGCTGAGATCTTTTGCATCAGGAGATGGGCCTAGATTAGAGGCCTCATTTTGGGCTGGGGCCTTGCGGAAGGTGTTACATGGGAGTGGGGGTGGGGCTTTGTTTGTTGGTTAGGTCGTTGGGCCTGTTGTAAAATTTTGGACTGGGTTTGTTTCCCTTAGAATTGTGCTGTACACTTTTAGTTTGTAGGAACTTACCTCAGTTAGCGTCGAACATGTTTACTTTTATCCGTTGTGCTGATGGTGCATGGTGTTGGTCGTTTGCCGATCCATTATTCCTCTCTTTCACCTTTTGTTGATCTGGTTTTTTCTTTCTTGGGAAGGTTACTGTCTTCCATTCACTCTCCTCTCCTTTCTTCGTATTTTTTTCTAAGGTTTCCGGTGTTTCCTGTGGTGTAGGGGATTGAACTTTTTTGTAGTTGCAGTTTCTTGATATGTGCCCAATTCTTCCGCAGGTCGTATATAATGTACCCTTCCCTCATAAATCACTGCTTGTTTGTGGTCTCCAATTGTTACAGATGTTTCCACAGGGGATTCTAAAGGTACTTGAATGCATATGCGTGTGTACCTTTCTCTCAAGATGGAGGAGGTACATGAGTCAATTTTTAGTAATTTGCCCAATTTTCTGCCAACTTTCTCAAGAATTTTTTTGTCATAGAACTATGTTGGGAATTGTGGGAGACGAATCCAGATAGCTATGGTGGAGAGTGTAGCTTCTTGTGGTACAAACTTTGGTTCCCATTTTCGAACCGAGAGGAAATTCCTAGAGACAAACCATGGTCCTAGATGTAGTGCTTTAGCCATATTTTCTTCTAGACTAAATTTGACTATGAAGAAGTCTCATCCTAGGTCAATCAAGATTAACTGTTTGGATGGCTTTCATAAGTTAATTAGTTTAGACCGAAGATATTGGTGTGGCATTCTACGTCCAAAGACCTTTATGATTACAGAATAATGCCATGGGAAGTATATGCATTTCTTGTCGTCCTGTGAAAGTGGGATTGAGCCTTCAATGTTTTTTCCTTTGTCATCTTTGATGATTGTGGAGGCATCTTCCTCATGGTAGTCATTTTGATGGCTTACCGGTTTGTCGAGAAGCATTTTCTTGTTGGAATGTGGTGTTGTTTCTTCTTCTACCTCCATATGGTTGTTCTTGTCTGGTGGTTCCAGTGATATGAGTGGTGTAATGATGGTTGTATCCATGGGAGTTAAAATCTATAGAGAATTTTGCTGACAACGATAAAGACCCAACCAATTAGTTAAACTATAGTTCTTTTTTATTGTTCTTGAATTTGGTGCATGTTTAGTGAAAAAAAAGTCATAGGGGTTTATTTTAAAGCTTTAATTTTCTCAATCTCATTCTACAATATGCCACAATAAAAACTTTAAAACATCTATATTCGGCCTAGTGAACAATCACTACTTCGCACATTGATAATCAAAAGGAAAAAAAGGAAAAAGGAATCGTATAGACGTCAAGTGTATACATGACATTGTGAAAAAGAGTAAAAGACTATGTTCGTCTTTTTTTCATTCCGCCTCATTACTTTAATTTATCTTTTCTTCATCTCAAATTAATATATGCCATTTCTTTTAGCTTGTGCCATAAATAAATTTAAGATTTAATGCTCACTGAAAGATTTTATCTGACTCAGTTTTTTTATTTATTTTTATTTTACCACCCGGTGTTCGGTATCTGCATTGGGACCCGATTAAATTCGGATTCACACTGAAAAGTTCCACATTGGGGGGTAAAGTACTCTCTAATAAAGATGACTCCATATCCAGGGCTCGAACCCGAACTCTAGTTAAAGATGAACGACTACTTACCACTCCACCACAACCCTAGTTGGTTATCTTACTCAATTTACTATCCTATACCCATGCACATGGATTAAATATCTCTACTTTGCATCTGAAGGAAAAAAGAAATAAGAACTAACGTTAATAGCAACTCATCTATTCTCTTAAACTAAAAATAGCCAATAATTATATAACGTATATATAATTTATATATAATATATATAATTTATGTATACCGACTAGAAAAAGTAAATATTAAATCCGGCCAGTAATCTCACCACATGTTTTCTCAACAAATTAAGAATAAGTCAAATTTTTTCTTTCTTAACATTTGAGAAAAGAACTTATTGGTACATATGTTTAAAGTGAAAATAAGACAATGACTTGAAATAAAGGGGTCACTAATCCTCATTTAACTTATTATAAATTTAAATGTCAAATGCAACACAATGTTTAAGATATTCAATTCCCTTAAAAAAAATAAGATATCCAATTCAATAGTACATGATAAAATACATACACTATGTGCACGCATATATAGGGAGATATGAACTATTTACAAGGATTTAACCTATATACATTACTAGTGTATAAAAATTTTACAATATCAATATATTATAACATGTTATATCCTTTATTTTTTTATGTAAGTAAATGAGCTTATTATTTACAATCATATACTTGTAAGTTATCTTGACAGGACGCTACTAAAATATAATATAATGTAAACTTTTCAAAAAATAAACAATATACTATAAGTGCATAAAGTTAAACTCGCAATTATGTTTCATTTGATCAAACCTTGTCCTAAATGTCATGACCTGCTACGTCATCATACCACATAGCTGTCACTTGGCATATATTTTTGGCATATGGAAAGCTTAAATAGGAAAGAGGCTAGCACTTGTAGAAAGGTTCTAGAGAAATATAGAGGTTTCCCTAGAAAACCCCTAGAACCCTATCGATTTTCTTGGAAAGTTCTTGGAAGATTTTAACTATGTAGATAATTCTAGAGAGGGGACTTACTTGTAAATAATAAGGAACTTGTGTAATAATTTTTATTTTCTCGCTAGCTCCTTGGAGAATAGTATATAAAGGGAGATATTCATTTGTAACTTATCAAGCAAACAATTCAAGTTCTCTCTAATACAAAAGCTTCTTTTGGCAATTCTCCTATGTTCTAACATTCCCTTAGCGATCTTTAGTATAGTAAGGCTGACTTGGCATATCAAAAATGTGAGCAAGTTGTGCAAGATCATGAGCGAGTTGTCAAGTGTCGTACATGTACTTAGTCAAAAACTAAGGACGTGATAACGTGGTATCAGAGCAAAGGTTGCAATTAAGGGAATTGTGAACGACGGAGAAATTAACGCTACCAACACCCAAGTCAACGTCATCCAGGATGCTGCTGGCAAGAACGGATGTAACAAAAAGAGGAATGTTACCAACAAGATCAGGAGGTGCCTCCCAAGGTTGTGCCAAAAGAAGGGCTTACATCCCAAGAACCATCTGCCACTGAGGCAAGAGATGATGAAGTGGAGGTCCTGCCGAAGGACGTCTCGCTCGGTAAAGAGTGTGTGATGAAGGTGAATGCAGGGATGAATGTCGTGGAGATCTTTGTCAAGCGCTTGGGAAAGGTAGAAGGCACCCTTAGCTTCTTGAGGGACACCCTCTTAAGGAGATTAAGAGTATCTGAAATGACTGGGAAGGACATACACAGATTGAGATGGAGCTAAGGCAAACTATCACTACCTTAGAGTGTAGACTCATGGAGGCTTAAAATACTATCAATGCTATGAAGGCAAAGATAGAGTCACTCTAGGAGCATGTTGATGCTGGCGTGACCAAGCAAGACAGTAATATTTTTGTGACGAGGGAGGCCAAGATTGAGGCTCTCAAACCACCGGTGTTCAAAGGTATTTGTGATGCATAAGAAATGGAGAACTTCCTTTGGCACTTGGAGAACTACTTTAGGCATGGCAAAGTGAGAGACGACGAGGCCAAGATCAACACCGATGTGTTGTACCTCTTAGAGATTGCCGCGCTGTGGTGGCGTCGAAAGTGTATTGACATGGAGAAGAGGCTATGCAAGATTGAGGCATGGGAGTAGTTCAAGAAGGAGTTGAAGAAGCAATTCTACCCAGTGAATGTGGTGTACGAGGATAGGCGGAAGCTAAGGGAGCTCCGACAAATGGCCACAATTCGTGAGTATGTGCACGAGTTTACTACCTTAATGCTGCAAATCCCGCCGTTGTCTTCTACTTCATGGATGGGTTGCAAAATTGGGCAAAGCAGGAGTTAAGAAGACATCAAGTAGCCAACGTGGATGAAGTCATGACGGTAGCCTAGTCATTCATTGACTTCAAGATGAAGCCTGCCAAGTCCAAAGAAGGCAACATTGAGAGCGGTGGGAGAGATCATGACAAGGACAACAGGAAAGGCATAGCCGAGGTATACAAGGGCAATGGAAAGGGGCCATCCCATAATGAACAGGGGTCCAAGAGAAACGGTAAGGGGTCAGAAAACGGTAGCGGGTACATGCCTAAAAGATGGTGCTACTTCTGTAAAGGATCACATCAGGCAAATGAATGCTCGAAGTTGGGGAAGCTTGCAGCAATGATCGGGAAATGTCAGGCACGAAGGGTGACACAAGAGGAACCGTTTGCACTGGGGGGATGCGCTTGGAATCTAAGCTGAAAGTAGGGGATTCCAAAGCCTATCTTAGTACCATGCAAATGGAGCATGGTGGCAGCAAGAAAAGTTGGGGGGACATAGTTGAAGATGATGACGAGTTACAAAGTGATGGTACGCTATCGGACTTAGACAATGCACCAAGCAGAGGGGTCAAATTTGCTAGCAAGGCTGGGACCACAGAGGACAACAAAATAAGGAGTGGAAGCATGGACCCGGTGCTTGAGAAGCTGCTAGACTTGGTCGAGTCATGGGGAGATTCAAGTCGAGAGCAAGGAGAGGCATCCGATGGGCGGAGGATCGAGGCCATCATTGCTAGCTGTTCAAATTGCAAACGAGGCAAGAAGAAAGGTGACCAGTACCTTGTGACATGGGAAGGCAAACCGCTCCATAGGGCATCATGGCTAATGGACAAAGATCTCCGGCGATGCCAAAGCGAGGTGCGCATGTACGTGTCGATGCTTTGTGCTGAGGGCAGCACAAAATGGGGTAGGGGGAGAGTGTCATGACCCGCCACATCATTATGCCACGTAGGTGCCACTTGACATATATTTTTGCCTATGAAAAGCATACATAAGAAAGAGGCTAGCACTTGTAGGAAGGTTCTAGAGAAATATAGAGGTCTCTCTTGGAAGACCCTAGAACCTTATGGATTTTCTATGAAAGTCCTTGGAAGATTCTAGCTATGTAGAGAATTCTAGAGATGAGACTTACTTGTAAATAATAAGGAACTAATGTAATAATTTTATTTACTCACTAGCCCCTAGGAGACTAGTATATAAAGGGGGATATTCATTTGTAACTCATCAAGCAAACAATTCAAACTCTCTCTAATACAAAAGCTTCCTCTAGCAATTCTCTTATGTTCTAACATTCCCTTAGCGATCTTTAGTGTAGTAAGGTTGACTTGGCATAGCAAGAACGTGAGCAAGTTTTGTAAAATCGTAAGCGAGTTGTCAGGTGTCGCACGTGTACTTAGTCAAAGACCAACTTATTGCAATTTTTAGAAACTAAAGGGAGTACGTGTAAATCGTAATATGGAAATTTTATTAGGTGTTCACTTTTTTATAACCTTTTCAAAATATAATGCTCACAAAAGTTTTAAAAATATTTTGTACGGTTTTTTCGTGCAAAAACTTCTAACTTATCTATTATATATTAAAAAGAAGGAAGTTATCATGAGATTTTGCAAGTATCGCGTGAAGAAAATGCCATGCCACAACTTTAAAATAAAATTAGTTAGATTATGTATAATAATTAGTTATTTTTTGAATTTGAATTTAAAATAAACTAAATATCTCCTGCGTGTGTTTGCACATAGATAACCCCACGTTTTGAATTGAGTTAAGAGATAAAATTTTTAGCTTAAAAATGAAATATAAGTTTAACTCAACTTTTCTTATATCTTCAAATATAAAAAATATAAAAAATCAACACCCGAACTGCTGAAGTAGTTTATCCATGTTATACTACTCCTAGATAAATTCTCCTAAATCATTGGCACAGAACAATACATGTCTCTCCACTCAAAATAACAAAACAAGAAATTAAAATAGATAACCCCACGTAGGAATCATGTAGTTATTAGAATTCTATGGGTAAATTTTGAATATATTCGCATATTCACAACATATTATTGATAGAATATAAGGGTCCACCGAACTCTATAGAGAACCAGGTTCTCTATCAGGTTCAACAGTACACACACAGAGCAGTAAATAAATGACAAGAGGAATTTTACGTAGAAAATTTCCAGCTCAACGGGATTAAAAACCATGACTTACCCTTATATGATTTCAACTTCACTATTGAGCAACTTTCAGTTTACAACCTATTCAACCTAGAAATTAAACTCTTAATCCCTCACTAACTTGTAATACGCCTATTACAAGCCACTTTGTAATAACTCTATTACAAAGATTTTACAACATGACTAACTCTAGTCAAGACTCAAACGCACTGGTTTAAGGTTTACAAATGGGTTCCTATAGAATGCTTCTAAATAAGCTAGATAAGAAGTACAAATGAAGAACTATTATAAAGTTACAACTCAACTAAGGACATGGAATAACTTTTATGTGAGAACTAGTTCGTACTTGCTTTGTTCGTTGTTCTTAAAGAACTTGAACCTTGCTTACTGGATGATCACGTGAGAGAGCTTTTTGCCGAAATCTCTGAGTGTTCAAATGAATGTGTTTTACCTTCCTTGAATGCATATATTTATGAGTGACATCACTTACAATGATATAAGCAAGGTAGGTAAAACGTCTTCCCTGGAAAGTTGACTGCAGCACTGTTCCTGCAATGTAGCGTGTGCATGCAGCAACTTTCTAGATGGAAAGTTGACTTCGTACAGTCTCCTCGGGAACTAGCCTGTTCCCTCAGCTGTTCCTTCCACTCTGAAGAGTTGAATCATAACGCAAGCTGGATCCCAAACTGGAACTTTGTGATCGTAAGGTCTTGTAAATGTGTAACAGGTTCTTTATCTGGTTCTTGGATAGTAAGTTTGTTAGATCATCAAAATATAAAGTAAAGTACTTATGACCAAAGTACTTGTAACCTATCAATTTCCCCCTTTTTGATGATGACAAACTCATAATTGAAAATCCCAGAAAGAGCCACATAGAACCAGACAACGTACTAGAAAGAACTTAAGTTTCCCCCTGAATCGTTGCATTCCCCCTTAATCAGTACATGAACTTTTGTGAGTTCCCGCTGAATTAATCAGTACATGAACTTTTGTGAGTTCCATCTGAATTAATCAGTACATGAACTTTTGTGAATTCCCCCTGAATGAGTTCCCCCTGAATCTATATTTCTCCCCTTTCAGATAATTATTCATTTATACTCTTTATTATTCAATTAAATCTTTCACCTTTTGACATCATAAAAAGCACTGAACAAGTAAGAATCATAAAAAAGTCTAGCATAGCTAACTCATGCCACTTATGTGTACACAACATGATAGAAAACAAAGACAAAAAGAGCAGCAGCATAACATCAAAAAGGAAACCACTTGCATAAACCAAATTGGACTTTTACAGGCATGAGCAGAATCATTGTTATCATCCACATCTTAAAACAAACAAAAATAATTACCAGAACCAAAAAAATATCACCAAAAACAACTAAGAGGATAGACACTGGAAACTGAACACTGAGGGGACATTCTTTATGGGACACTGGAGGAAGGGGATTTGGAAGAGGAAGCAAGGGTTTGGAGGACAAGATCTATGCGAGCATTCACGGACATTTGCTCATTGAGCAGTCTTTCTTTTAGGTCCTCCACCTGTTTCCTAAGTTCAGCATTTTCCTTTGTTAAACATGCAATCTCTGAGCTGTGAGAACTACTAGAACTAGGTGCCGCTTGCAACTGACTGAGCTGACTCTCAAGAATCGCGCTCCTAGCCTTCAACTTCCCGATCTCCTCTGTAGTACTATTCTGAGCATTTATCAGTTGAGAAATAGTGGAAGTGCTTTCTACTCCTCCATCTTTCTCAATACACTCACACTCCTCAAGAGTAGTTTTTGAAAAGGATTGCTTTTTAGTCCCCACCTTGGCCTGTCCCAGAGGTACTTTGAAGAACTCAAGACCTTTATGAGAATAAAACCATAAGGTAGTCTAGGATTCCCATCCTTAAGGTTTTCTACCTTCTGCATATGCTCAATCATTATGGCAAGCAAATTAATAGTGGTAAAATTATCCAAGGCTTTCATAAGGAATAGGTCAGCTTTGGATGCAACAAATCTTCTTTTAGCGCGGGGAAGCAACACTTTGTTAACCATCTCAAGGAGTAACTGATATACTGGAAGGAGTGCCTTTTATGCACTTGTTCCCTATGTTGTATTGCCTTGTCCTTGACAAATGGCATTTCTGAAGTTTGATGTACAGGTACCCTGAGCAGACGACAGTCCTTCGGCAGGAACACCCAGAATTGATCCCAACAAGGCAGAGTCCATCACTATGTCCACCCCATTTATCAACACACAGATTTGATCACCATCTACTGTGAAGAGGCTGGTATAGAAACTCCATACCTCATCTTCATACACATTCGGAGCCCTATTTGTAAATAGATTGGTCCATTATTGAGAATCACAAATGTCCACTAATTGTCTCATCCCAGCAAGTTCTAGAATGTAGAGGCAAATGTGCGGCCCCATAATACTTTCTGATTCCCCAACTTCCTTTTCTTAGAACTCAGAGACCCACTTGCTTTTGCTTTCTTGATGGAACCAGGTTTCTCATCATCTCATCCCTTTTTCTTTTCACTGACTTGACAATAGACTTTTCCTTATCCACTTACTTGTTCTGTACCTGTTTACCAGATTTTTCCACTTATTCCTCATGAAACTTGTCACCACTCTCCTTCACTGTCTTGTCACCAGATTTTTTCACCAACTTTTCACTGGAAACAGCATCAGCACTCTTGGAAGGACTCTCAACACCCATAGAAGTGTGCCTTTTGGATTGAGAGAGAGAGTGCTTCTTCCTCATCCACATCAACTACAGGGACATCCTTATCTTGTACAACTTTTTCATCCTTTACCAACCTTCTCCTTATCCGACTCCTTTTACTCTTCTTGAGAGCAGATTCTAGAGCCTCCTTTGCCTGCAACCGTGTAGTAGGTCGCTTAAGAGGTGGTTCTGAAGTTACCACTGGCTTAGTTCTAGCCCTGATAAAACTAGCATATGCCAAATCATTTGCGTCTTCTTCACTGTTAGGATTCGTCTCAGGCACCACCATATTCAAAGGCTCAGCATAAAAGTGGGGAGAAGGAGCAGGATCAACACTGGCCTGGGGAGATGACTCATGACCTAGATCCTCCACGGAGGGATTAGGTTCATCATTAGGGATTCCAATAGCATCATCTTGTGCCAGTTGTTCAAATGGCACAAGTGCTCCTTTTTATTATGATGGTTGAGGCACTACCCTCTGAGGCTCAGACCCTTCTGCACATTTCTCTACAATGACCCCTTCTGAAGCAATGGAAAATGTATTCTCTATTCCCTCTTTTTCTTGTGGTTCCATGGAGATTTCAATAGAAGAAGGAGTGATACCTGCAGAGTCACAACCTGTCATGGTGGTCTCAATCTCTTCATGACTAGTCACCAAATCTTCACTAGAGTGCCCAACCATGGATAAAGTTGAAGATTCCTGAATGAGGTTCCCTTGTTTACCCTGTAGACCTTGTGTACTATGTTTGACCGGTGAGACTGGAGGAGGACAGACATTCCCAGCCTTGCTTAGATCGGGAACAGAATCGGAGTGGGTAGAAGAGGGAGTGGAGTGTGGAGAAGACTCTGTTTTAGGGTTTGGACTAGTGATTGTGTTGGGAGGGGAGTTCATTGCTGAAATACTAACTAGTGAGGACTTAATCACAGCGTTGTCAGGCACACTGACGGTTGCTTGATTTTCAAACATGGTGAGATTGTACTCAAAGGATTGTATATTTGAGAAGAGAGAAGACAAAAAGGAGATTTTGAATTTGGAAGAGAAAGGGTTGTGATGTTGATTTAATTATGATGAGGGACCGGTTCTGAAACGGCGGCAACATTTGGCTTGGGAGATGTATCGCTCAGAAAAAGGAATGAAGTTTTGGCTGTGACGTATTGGCTGAAAAGACATGACTTTAAAGAGACTGTCACGCTGATGATATGGCATTGGTTTTGTCCATTTTGAATGTATATAAAATAACAAAGAGGGTACTGATCTGTGTCAAGAGAACTGGGTTCCTTGACGAGTTTTTGCAAGTGAGCTTAACCCTCTTTACCAATATGTATTGCATCATCTACTTTGTAGTCATCATGCGTGTCTACCTGTAACGGTATAGGGTGAGTTAGACTTAGCCAGAAAATACTTTAGCTATTACTTGACTATGACTTTCATAACCAATCATGAGGAACCACATTCTCAGTTAGGTTTCATCATCCCCTAGTGCAAGATGATTTTTCTCAAAATGCTTTCTTCCCAGGGCTTTTGGTGAAGATGCCTGCACATTGATCTTCGGTAATCAATCTATTTGGCCCTCTTGAGTTGGATTCAAGTTCTTTTTAATTTGTTGCTTGGTCCACAACATTTGAGCACAACAGGAGGTTGATGATACATATTCTGCTTCAACTGTTGAGAGTGTCATTGAATTTTGCTTCCTTGAGCCTCATGAGACAGGACATGAACCCAGAGAATGTCCCATTTCAGGCGAACTTTTCCTATCCATTACTTGAAAGATAGTAGAGGACCAGGTCCTGTGTTCCTCTAAGATATCTCAAAATTATTACACTAGCCTTCAGATGAGAATCCTTTAGATTTGACTTAAACCTTGCACAAAACTCAACTCTAAGCTTGATGTCTGGTCTACTTGCAGTGAGATACAAGAGTGATTCAATGATGTCTCTATACATGGTTTGATTTAGAGGAGAACCAGGTTCATCCATATCTGGGTGTGTAGTTGTGGCAATGGGAGTGCTGATGACCTGTGATGCTTCTATGTCATAACCTTTTTCAACAACTTGTTCTTCAGCTTCTGTTGTTGTAGAGACAGGACCAGGTTCCGTGCTGGAATCAATGAGCGTTCTCTACCTTGATTAGTATTTTTGTTCTCTCTTGAGACAAGTACATCAGGAAGATTCCTCCATCTCTTTTACCATCAGATTTTCAAGGTTGATCCTTCCCGTTGTTGAGAGCATAACAATTGTACCCACATATCCTCAATTGAGTCAGCAACTTTGGTCAAGATGTTTGCAATTCCTCTATCAAATAATATTGACCGTGCCCAATCTTCAAGAGTCCCTTTATTTTTTTCCACAACTCCATTTGCTGTGGTGTTCTTGGAGCTAAGCGGTTGAATAATTCTTCTTTGAATACATCATTCATCCACTATGGCATTAACCAAACCTGTTCCATGAACTGATCTGATGTAAGCCACGTTTGTTTGTATCTATACCTGGATCTTCTTGACAAAAGCCACAATTACTTGAAAGATCTCATCCTTGGTTTTGAAGAGCAAAGTCCAAGTGGACTTGAGGTGCTGATTGTCCCCTTTTGGGCTTAAATAGAGATCTGACATGCTTTCTTTTTGCACCGGCATTGTATGCTTTGTGTTACTTGATACTCAACTTGATTAGATCATGAACCAGGTCCTTCAGATCTGGTTTGTTTAGTGATAAATAACTTGCAATGCTCCAGTCTTTTGTCCCATAGTTCAGTATTGTCTTCAACAACTTTCAACCAACTTATATATCCACTCTGCAGAGGCTCAAGCACATCAAAATAAGTACCCTTGTGTCTTTTGACTATAGCATCACCTCACCAGTCATAGGATTTGAGATTGTGCATATCCTGGACAAGAATTCCACCTTATTTTCTTTGACACAGATCTTCCAACTCCTAGAGCGTACCCCCTTTTAGCTATTTTCAGAAGGGTACACACTCTCCTTGTAGGGGTTTTAGTGAAGGAAAATTGATCGTATTTCCAGTCATGTCCTTTGAGCAGCCAATGTTCATATGTCATTATTGGTCGCTCCCCTTCACTGCTCCCTGCACAAGGAAATCAAGGGTTAGATTTAGGAACCCAAACTAGTTTGGGTCCCTTGTTATGAGATAAGGGATGAATGAGTGCTCTCTTAGTCCAAGCAGGCAAAATGCGTTTCCTATTTGATGGTTTTCTATTTGACGGACTAGGTCCTCTTGTAGTAGTTACTCTCTTAGCAAAAACTTTATTTTTCTGATGAGATTGAACCCATGCAGTTTTCCTTGAGGTGCCCATTGTTACCGCGGTGGGTACATAGCCAATTGTCAGGTACAGTAGCATACTTGCTATGAGGGTTGTAGGGAATCTTTTCTCTTTAAAACCCAATCCCCTGCTTGTTTCCCCCAGAGTTGGTGTACATGGCAGTGATAGCATCAGAGGACCAGGTCCACTTAAGCGATTTTTCAAGATCACTCTTTACTTTCCCTAGTTCTTCCTGAAGCTATTTGTTTTTCTCAATTTCAGCACACAGACTAGTCTTTACCAAGTTTCCTTTCCCTTTTCAGAGTTTCCATGCCTATTTACCATTTTAAACTCCTCAATTTTTTGTTTCAAGTATACTACCACCACTACTAGGTCATCTCTTTCTTGCTCAATGATAGCAACTCTCTTAGTCAAGGTTTCTTTTTCTTTACTTGGACACTCAATGGTTTCTTTTAAGTACACCACAACAATCATTAGATCATCTATTTCATATTCTATACTAGCAATTTTCTCTTCTAAGGAATTCCTTTCTTTTTTCAGGTTCTCTATTGTTTTTTCAAATCGACTACAACGACTACTAGGTCATCTCTGGTTCGTTCTGCTTCCCCTAGCTCCATAGCTAATGCATCTTTATGATTGATAAGACTATGGTATGCATCAATTAGCACATTTGCTAATGACATGAGCTTTTTAGGACAGTAAGACTTCAGATTTCTCGGAACATCCAGAAAGTTTACCTCATCATCGTCCTCATCTTCATCGTCATCAGATTGAGACATTAAAGCAAAGATTGAATCATACTTAGTTGTTTCATTTTTCACTACCATCATTGAACTACCACCATAGTCGTTTTCTTCTTCATATTCGCTGGAGGAGTCTCCCTATGCAACAAGAGCTTACTTTACAACATTGTCAGCATCATTCTTCCTGTTGAAGTGTTTGTTAAGAACCTGGTTCCTTTTGGCTGTTTTGTCAAAGTTGTTATTATACTGATCTTGCTTTAGGAGGAGGCAATCCTTGATGAAGTGTCCTGGCTTGCCACATTTATGACAGAGGTCATAATTTCTTGGCTTGCTAGAACTTTACCTTTTTGGAATGCCTCCATTCCTGCGAACCGTCTTCTGGAAATTTTTTGTCAAGTAGGCCATGTCCCCGTCTTCACCACTTGAGTCATTGTTGTCTGTCTTGAGGACCAAGTTCTTCTCTCTCTTGGGCTCTCTTCTTTCATTGTCCTTTTCTTCTTTATTTCATAAGTTTTCAAGTTTCCAACAAGTTCATCCATGGTCAGTGTCTGCAGGTCCTTAGCCTCTGTAATGGCGTTAACTTTGCTTTCCTAAGAATTGGGTAGTAAACTAAGGATTTTTCTGACAAGCTTGTTTCTTAAAATACTTTCACCAAGAGAGTGAGGCTCATTGATGATGGAGGTAAATTGAGTATGCATGTCTTGGATAGATTCATTATCTTTCATTCTGAAGAGCTCATAGAATATGATAATGAATCTATCCAAGACATGCATACTCCCTCACTAACTTGTAATACACATATTACAAGCCACTTTGTAATAACTCTATTACAAAGACTTTACAATATGACTAACTCTAGCTAAGACTCAAACGCACTGGTTTAAGGTTTACAAAGAGGTTCCTATAGAATGCTTCTAAATAAGCTAGATAGGAAGTACAAATGAAGAACTATTACAAAGTTACAACTCAACTACGGACATACAATAACTTCTATGTGGGAACTGGTCCGTAGTTGCTTTATTTTTATTCTTGAAGCACTTGAACCTTGCTTACTAGATGATCCCGTGAGAAAGCTTTTTGCCGAAATCTCTGAGTGTTCAAGTGAATGTGTTTTGCCTCCTTTGAATGCATATATTCATGAGTGACATCACTTACAATGATATAAGCAAGGTAGGTAAAATGTCTTCCTTGGAAAGTTGACTGCAGCATTGTTCCTTCACTGTAGCATGTGCAAGCAGCAACTTTCCAGCTGGAAAGTTGACTTCGTACAGTCTCCTCGGGAACTGGTAGGGACCTATTCCTTCAGTTGTTCCTTCCACTCTGAAGAGTTGAATCATAACGCAAGCTGGATCCCAAACTGGAACCTTGTGATCTTAAGGTCTTGTAAATGTGTAACAGGTTCTTTATCTGGTTCTTGGATAGTAAGTTTGTTAGATCATCAAAATATAAAGTAAAGTACTTATGATCAAAGTACTTGTAACCTATCAATCTTCAAATATATATTTTAAAAAAAAGGAAATCAACACCGTAACTGCTACGTAGTTTATCCATGTTATACTCTTTGAGAACAAATTGGTACATATTTCAAAGGAGAGAACAGTTACGTCACTTCTAAAATTTGAGATTGAAAAAGAAAAATCAAATTTTTACTGTATGGTTAAAGTTTTTGCAATAAAAAAATATTAAAAAAATTAAATCTTATCCAAGTTCTAGATAACTCTCAATTTTTAAACATGTGGCTAAAATATTGAATCTAAAATAAAACTCCTACACAGTTGATCTCCTGTGCTTTTTTTTCAACTTTTACACGATCTAACTTGAAAATAGTAGTAGATAAATTCAAGTATTGGTTATGTTGCAAGATAAAATAGTTTCATCGATGATGGAGTAGTCCTGAATATTCCCTAAAGAAAATCACAGAGATGGACTGCATCATGGTTGCAATTGAAATCTATGTGTACTAAAAATCGGTAATGCACACAAGAAGGGTGAAAAGGTATTGTTTAATTAGATATAATTCTATAGTTACATTATTTTCTGTAGTGTATTGTTATTTAATTTTTCTGCCCGTGTTGATAGAAGTAGGAATAGTCCAATATATTGAATGAGCCTATTCCAAGAATTTAAGGAGCCAACAATTAAGATACAAGATGTCGGGATCTTTCAAACAAAAAAAGAAAAATTACATTGAAATCTATCTTTCCCAAAGAGTTGCTAGAGGATTAAATACAAAATGAAAATGAAATATTGAATGTGATTTATCATATACATATACCAATAGAATAGTGATATATTTGTAACGTAATTTAAAAGACCATATTTACTTAAATAATTGTGGTAATCAATCAGAAAAATTTAAATCTTATATATTATGTAGTTACGAAGGAGTCTCATAGGTTGAGTTAAAAAAGAAGCTGAGAGTTAGAATTTTATAAAACCAATATGATTTAATGTGCTAAAATAAACTAAATCGCATTTTGACATGAGATTAAAAATAAAATGTTAGACTTATTGGAATTCGAGATGACAAATATTTTTATATTAGGATGAGAAAAGTTCAAATTAAGGAATTTGAAGCAACTCATTAAAATTTTAGAAATATAATAAATTATTCATATATGTAATTTTAATAACGTTTGAAATTGTTATTAAAATATTATGTCAAAAATAACATAGAGAGAAAATTAATCTTTAATTGTACGTACTACTATAATAATAATCATTATAAACAATGCTAAAATTTTCTTGAAAAGTCTCACCCATAATTATTAATATAGGTCATGTTAATAAGAATTGAAATTATTATTAAAATATTATATTAAAAATAATATAAGAGAAAAAATTGAATTTCTAATTGTACGTATTATTACAATAATAATTATTAAAACTAATGTAAATAATTTCATGAAAGGCTTTACCGGTAATTATTAGTACAATAGAACACGAAAAAAATTATTAAATCTAAGTTATATATCTGTATGTTTATAACGTTATAGGCTATTGTTTTATTCCCTAAAATAAATACAAATATTGAAGGGAGGAAAAGGATGAAAAAATATTTTAAAAAATATAAGACATTTATAGATAATAAAGTGAACAAATAATATAATAGTTTATTAAATAAAACACGATGTTCGTTATAAAAGATGTTGGACAAAAAATGATCATATTTATAATTATGCTAACTTCATATGAGTCAAATACCTTCTAAATTCAAGGGAAGATTATTTCTATCGTACTATTATTTGATTATTATTATTATAAATTAAAACGAATCATTATCTCATATTGGACTATTTCTAAATAAATATATTTTTACAACTGAACTATTTTATGATTTTCATCACGAGTTACAAGTAGAAAAGGAATGATGTTGATGATGAACAAATAACAAATGAGCTAAAAAATAAGTAAAACATCTATTATTTGCGCAGCAAAAAGAGTAGTTTCTATTAAGGTTAAGCCATGTGGCAAACTAATAAAAAGGCATTTGACAATTTTAAGATAAAATCTATTAGTCTATATAATAAAAAAAGATAAGCTAATAGAAACCACCAGCAATTATAAGACAATATCTTTTAGGTTATGTAATAAAAATTAATTTGAATTGAAGGATAAAATTTTGAATTTATAGATATATTTTTTGGACTTGATTAAAATATAATTTTTTATATAAAAATATGAATAATAAAATTCTATCACATTTTTCTTTTACCCTCATTATAAGTCAAGATGAATTATTATTTCATATGAGACTATTTCTAAGTAAATATGTATTTACAAATAAATCAGTTTATGCATCACGAGTTACAAGTAAGAAAGGATTGAAGATTGTAATGATGATGGATAAATAACAAATGGAGTTAGATAATTAGTAAATAAAGAATTTTTTAGATTCATTTAATTATAATGTATTCTTATTCGTTTTGAATCATACTTCATATTAATTTGTAGCACAACCTATATAATTAAGATACTTGAGTATCGTTCAAAAGTTATTTGATAATGTGATAAAACAATAAAGAGAACAAGAGCATATTGCAGAGAAAGAGAGAGAGGAAATTCTTATTGAATTTTGGGATGAATTACATTGGAATAGAATCCTCTATTTATATGGAGAGGTTGACTTAGCCACCAAGTAATAAACCCTAGAATCTCTCTAAATATGGACATTCACCATAAATAGAATTTTATTTATAACACTCCCCCTTGAATGTTTACTCGATAAGTAATGTGCCTCGTTAAAACCTTAACTAAAATAAAACCCAATGGGAAAAAAATTTCTAGAAAAGGAAAAAGAGTACACATCTCTAATAATACGCCTTTTGGTTGCCTCGTTAAAAACCTTTCAAGGAAAACCCAGTGGGACAAAACCTTGTAAGGGAAAAAGAGTGCAACGCGCATTAACTCCCCTGATGAGAGCATCAATTCACATCCTTGAGCCTTCGCATCCCGATCTTGTACACTAGTTTCTTGAAGGTTGACGTTGGTAGAGATTTTGTGAACAAATCAGCCATATTATCACTTGAACGAATCTGTTGCACATTGATATCACCATTCTTTTGAAGATCATGTGTGAAAAATAACTTTGGTGAAATGTGCTTTGTCCTATCTCCTTTTATGAATCCTCCCTTTAATTGGGCTATGCATGCTGCATTGTCTTCATACAAAATCGTGGATAGTTTGTCACATTTCAAACCACATTTGTCTCGAATAAGATGTATTATAGACCTCAACCACACACACTCTCGACTTGCTTCATGAATAGCAATTATCTCAGCATGATTAGATGAAGTAACCACAATTGATTGCTTAGTTGATCGCCAAGATATGGCAGTGCCTCCACAGGTAAACACATAACCTGTTTGAGATCGAGCCTTGTGTGGATCGGATAAATACCCAGCATCGGCATAACCAACAAGATCAGGACTGCAATTATTGCCATAAAATAAGCCCATATCGGTAGTCCCTTTTAGATACCACAATATGTGTTTGATTCCATTCCAATGTCTCTTTGTAGGAGCAGAGCTATATCTTGCTAAGACATTAACTGAAAAAGTTATGTCAGGCCTTGTAGTATTAGCAAGATACATTAGTGCACCAATTGCACTAAGATATGGTACTTCAGGACCAAGTAGCTCTTCATTCTCTTCTTGAGGCCGGAATGGATCCTTATTCACATCAAGTGATCGAACAACCATCAGAGTACTTAATGGATGCACCTCATCCATGTAAAACCATTTCAATACCTTTTCTATGTAGGCAGATTGATGAACAAAAATTCCGTTTGCCAAATGTTCAATTTGCAAACCAAGACATAATTTTGTCTTTCTGAGATCTTTCATCTCGAATTTCTTCTTTAAATAATCAATTGCCTTTTGGAGTTCTATAGGAGTTCCAATAAGGTTTATGTCATCAACATATACGGCAAGTACAACAAATTCCGATGTTGTTTTCTTATAAAAACACATGGGCAAATGGAATCATTTATATAGCTTTCTTTTAATAAATACTCACTAAGACGATTATACCACATTCGTTCTGATTGCTTTAGACCATACAAAGATCTTTGTAATTTGATTGAAAACATTTCCCGGGACTTTGAATTATGTGCGTTTGGCATTTTAAATCCATCGGAAATTTTCATGTATATCTCATTATCAAGTGAGCCATAAAGGTAGGCGGTAACCACATCCATTAAATGCATGTCAAGCTTTTCATGGACATCAAAACTAATGAGATAACAGAAAGTTATAGCATCCATAACGGGTGAATATGTCTCCTCATAATCGATACCAGGCCTTTGTGAAAATCCTTATGCAACAAGGCGTGCCTTATATCTTTGTACCTCGTTTTTCTCATTTCTCTTGCGTACAAAGACCCATTTATAGACAACAGGCTTAACACCATTAGGTGTTTGGACTACAGGCCCAAAAACTTCACATTTTGCAAGTGAATTCAACTCTGATTGGATTGCTTCTTGCCATTTTGGCCAATCAAGTCTTTGTCGACATTCTCCAATAGATTGAGGTTGAAGATCCTCACTTTCTTGTGTAATGCTAGATGCAACATTATATGCAAAGACATAATCCACCACAATATCCACTAGATTCAAATTTGTCTCAATATCGATTGGATTTATTGATAGTTCCTTATTTTCTTGAACCTCGGGCTCAGTGGATTCCTCATGAATCTCAAAATTTATTAAATCATGGATTTCTTCATGAGATTCTTTTGTAGTGTCATTGATCATTTGTTTTCCTTTTTCTAGGATTTCGATCTTTTGAACCTAATGGTCTGCCACGTTTTAGGTGTGCTTTTGACTCATTTGCTATGACACTAGAAGATTGTCCAATAGGGACATCAATACGGATTGGAACATTCTCTTCAGGGATATGTGATTTTGTTATCCTTTTCAAATCCGTAAATGCGTCTGGCATTTGATTTGCTATTCTCTGCAAATGGATAATCTTTTGCACCTCTTTTTCACAAATAGAGGCACGTGGATCAAGATGAGATAATGATAGATTTTTCCACAAAATTTCCCGTTTGGTTTCACCAACTTCTCCCCCTAATTTTGGGAAAAGTGTCTCATCGAATCGACAGTCTGCAAATCGTGCAGTAAACAAATTCCCCGTCAATGTTTTGAGGTAGCGAATAATGGAGGGCGATTCAAACCTAACATATATTCCTAACCTTCTTTGCGGACCCATTTTGGTGCGATATGGCGGCGCTACATGCACATATACTGCGCATCCAAAAATTCTTAAATGGAATATATTAGGTTCATGACCCAAAACTAATTGCAACGGGGAATATTTATGATAACTTGTCGGTCTGAGATGAACTAGCATTGTTGTATGCAAAATGGTGTGACCCCAAACAGAAGTGGGTAGCCTCGTTTTCATGAGTAACGATCTTGCTATCAATTGTAGACGTTTAATTAAAGACTCTGCAAGATCATTTTGAGTGTGAACATGAGCTACAAGATGTTTCACTTTTATCCCAATTGATAAGCAATAATCATTAAATGCTTGAGATGAAAACTCAGCAGCATTATCAAGTCTAATAGACTTAATTGGATTATCGGGAAATTGTTCCCGTAATCGAATTATTTGTGCCGTTAATTTTGCAAACGCGAGGTTGCGAGATGACAATAAGCACACATGGGACCATCTAGAAGATGCGTCTATTAAGACCATAAAATATCTAAACGACCCACTAGGTGGGTGAATAGGTCCACAAATGTCCCCTTGTATACGTTCCAAAAACGCAGGGAACTCAATTCCAACCTTTGTTGGTGATGGTCTAATAATTAACTTGCCTTGATAACAAGAAATGCAAGAAAATTCATTATCTAAAAGAATCTTTAGATTCTTTAATGAATGCCCATTTGAGTTTTCTATAATTCGTCTCATCATAATTGATCCAGGATGTCCCAATCGATCATGCCAAAGTACACAAGTATTTGAATCAGTAACCTTTTGGTTTACGGTAGAATGTGCCTCAATTGCACTAATTCTTGTCCAATACAGGCCACAAGATAAAGATGGGAACTTCTCAATAACCCTCTTTTGGCCAGAGACATTCTTGGTAATGATGAGATATTCAAGATTATTCTCATCTATTATCTCAATATGATATCCATTTCGACGGATATCTTTAAAACTCAACAAGTTCCTATTAGACTTGGAGGAGAACATTGCATTCTCTATGATAAATATTGTTCCCTTAGGCAGAGTTATAGTAGCTCTTTCAGAGCCTTCAATTAAATTACTACTACTAGAAATTGTAGTAATATCTGCCTTGCACATACTTAAATGAGAGAAATATTTCTTCTCTTTGAATACTGTATGTGTCGTGCATGAATCAATTAAACAAATATTTTTACAATTGAACTTTGATCCAAGTTTGTTTTGTGGGATATCCATATTTGCTTCCCATGGTTTGACATACAAAAGAAATATATGAATAAATATTAGTCTAAAAGGGAAATTCAGAAAAAATATAAAGAAGAAAATGTATTTATATGAAAGAATGCAAACAAATGCAAAATAATGGTATTACACACACAACCGAGATTTAATACACATAACATCTAGGCCACATGCAAATTTTAACAAGACATCAATTTTATTTTAATTTATTAGGAGTAATAATACAATTATAAGTGCTATAGTTTGATTTTCGTGTTTGGTTATTAACACTACGAGAAAGCCTTTTAACAAGATTATCACATGCTATTACTGATTTTTCACTTGTTAGCACTATTAAACAGTGAAATCATAATATGCTTTTTCATGTACTACTCTAAGGTTGCGTTATCTGCCTGATGTATGCACACTGGTAAAGAAAAATATTGTTACAGTTATGATGAATTTTCATTATAATAGTATAATGTGTAAAGGCAATAATTGCACACTAAGTTCGTAATATAGTACAGAATAGATACATATGTTTTTGACATATTATACTCAACATACACTTTAGTATTAGAAACACTTGGTAAGAATTTATGTACAGAGACTGTTAAATACTAAAACAATATGCCACATTTGAATTCTTACCACATGCATGTGTATGAAAATAATTATGATATGGTCAAAGGCTGAAATATTGTTTAAAACGAATACTAGAACGAACTAACACTAATTCATAAAATAATACTAATTGATACTAATGACTACTACTCATGTAAAGAACTATGATTACATGATATTTATTCACTAGTTACTACGAATAAGCAAAAATAAAAATCAAACTACTCAATCATCTTTAACCACGGATCCATCACCGATCAAGTGGTCTATTTTTCCATCAGGGTGCTCAAAGAAGTTTGCCACATCCAAGTGGGTGATGTCAAATTCATTGTCATAGACAAAATTAGCTTTAGGGCCTTTATTCTTTAGAGATGCTTGATAAAGCTCAACCAAATGTCTTGATACACGACAAATATTTGCCCAATGCCCTTTTCCACCGCAACGATAACATTCAGTTTCTGAACCATCTGCCTTTGACCTCTCATCTTTCCCTTTCCATTTTTGGTGGTTATTTTTCTTTGGGGGGTGATTAACACCAGGAAAATTTCTTCTTTGTCCACGGCCACGGCCACGACCACGACCACGAATAGAGCCACGGCCTTTTCCACGCTTAGCATAATGGGAATACACCTCATCCACTTCAGGCAATGGTGTAGACCCAGTGGGTCAATTTTCGTGATTTCTCATGAGCAAGTCATTGTTTCGCTCAGCCAAAAGGAGAAGAGAAATCAGCTCAGAGTACTTCTTGAAACCTTTCTCTCTGTACTGCTGTTGCAAAACCATATTGGAGGCATGAAACGTTGTAAACGTTTTTTCAAGCATATCATAATCAGTGATAGTATCTCCACAGAGTTTCAATTTAGAAGTAATTCTGAACATCACAAAATTATATTCAGAAATAGACTTAAAGTCTTGGAGCCTAAGATGAGCCCAATCATATCGTGCTTGTGGAAGAGTGACCAACTTTAAGTTGTCATATTTTTCCTTTAAGCCATTCCACAAAACAAGTGGATCTTTGACTGTGAGATATTCTATTTTCAACCCTTCATCAAGGTGATGGCGCAAGAAAATCAAGGCCTTAGCACAGTCTTGGGTGGATGCTTTAGTTTTGTCTTTAGTGGTGTCTCCAAGACCCATTGCATCTAAATGGATTTTAGCATCCAACACCCATGTCATATAGTTCTTGCCCGAAATTTCAAGGGCAACGAACTTTCTTTTCATAATGTTAGTCATAATTAAAAAGAGGAAAAAAATTGTACCTTAATCTTCTCAAACGCTTCTTGAGACGGTAGAGTCTCGTGCTGATAACGTGTTATGAAACAATAAAAGTAGAAGAACAATATTGCACAGAAAGAGAGAGGAAATTCTTATTGAATTTTGGGATGATTTACAATGGGGTAAGACCCCTATATTTATAGGGGAAAAATGACTTAGCCACAAAGTAAAAAACCCTAGAATCTCTCTAAATATGTACATTCACTGTAAATATAATTTTATTTATAACAGATAATTATATGATTCGTTAATTTTTGGAAAGAAAAGAATTAGTAGAAATTTGCAACAAAGACTAGCAAAACCAATGATAATCGGATAACATGTGAATTTTGGTGGAACGCGACACGTTATTACCACGCCTAAGGAACCGGAGAAAAGGATTTTTTTAAGAAAAAAAAAAAAAAAGAATCTAACGCGCTGAAGAGTTGCTTAAGTTTTACGCCGCAGATTTAACAAACTATTGAATGCTGCAAATCATCTTCTCAATTCAAACATTAGAAAAACGAAAAATGGAGGTAGAAGAAAATCCTCAATTGCAAACGCAACCTGAGTCATCGCCAATGGAAGTTGAACAGATAGATCGGAGGCCGGCGGCTCTCGGAGACCTCCGAATTCTTCCCGACGAAGTTTTGTGCGCTATACTGACTTTTCTCACTCCTCACGATGTCGCTCGCCTTTCCTGTGTTAGCAGGTTTTTTCAATTCCTTTACTGTTTTTTCTGCAAAAAACTTAGTTTTGTGTATTTTTGATGTTTTTGAATGTGGAATTTGTGATCATATTGTTTGTAAATACGATGATTCGCAATGACTTTTGGTTTGGAGCTCAATTTCTGCTTATCATATGTAAATAGGAATGACGGTTCAGTTTCGAGTTTAATTAAGCTTTAGTTTCAATTGCATCATCGCATGATTCATTGCTTCTTCTGACCTATAGGTGTTCAATTTTTATTTGATCTCTATGAATTAGTAGAATGTGGATCTTGTGTCCGTTTCTTTCTTCTCATTTTCAGTTATTATTGGTCTATGGCAGATAGACGCAGATAGTTTGCTTATTCTGGCCGGGTGATCAAGTTGTTGGTGTGCCTGTGAGCATGTTGATTGGAATCTGATTAAATACTTAGAATATCTGCTTAAGATAGTATGGATGATAGTGACAAAGTTACTGCCTTTATTGATTGTGCCCCTATGCCCAGTGGCGGAGGCAAAATCTCCACGAAGGGGGACCCATGACCTTATGTAGATTTTGAACCCCTTTGACCACTAAACTACACTTTTGGATTGTGTTAAGGTGGTTCAAAACTTAATATATAGAGGTAAAAACAGATTTTGCCTTATATATACAGTGTTTTTTCGGCGAACCCCCTTGCGCCCCCCCTAAATCCGCTCCTGCCTATGCCTATTAATCACTCGTAGAGTCAGTAGAGCCGAGCTTATTGATTGGACATGATTTCTTGAGATACAACTCCTTATTCGTAGTGCTTTCAGTGCCTTCATTTTCTGATGTAAGCTTAAGGAAAAACTCACTGCCACTTTATCCCGTACATTTCTCAAATACTTACCATTTTGCAGTGTGATGTATATTCTATGCAATGAGGAGCCCCTATGGATGAGCATATGCCTTGATATTGCTAATCGTCAGCTTCAATATAAAGGCTCCTGGAAAAGAACAGCCCTGGACCAGTATGGATATTGATAGGATTTTCCTCTGCAGTGTAGTTAGCCTTCATATATTCTGTTTTCTGACAGTTCATTGTATTTTCCCTTTGGATGTAGATTGAATGTGACTTTTGAAAACAATGAATCCTGCCGGAAGCCGCTACACTTTGACGGTAATATATATATGTATGCATATATTTCTATTGGTTTCTTGGATTTTCTACACAATGTACTAATGGGAGCTCAACTTGTGCAGGATTCAATTCTTTGTTCCTGTATCGTAGATTATACCGGTGCTATACATCATTGAATGGATTTTATTATGATACCGGAAACGTGGAAAGAGCGAAGAACCTTTCTATAGAAGAGTTTCATGATAAGTATGATGGACAGAAACCGGTATGGTGTTCGCTACCTAAAATCGTTTAACTCACATGGCGTGGTTGTCAGATTGTTGGTAATTTGTTGGATTATCTTTGTATCCACTACTTATATTGCATACAACTTGTGGTAAAGTTATGTTTTAGCTTGCATCATTTCATGCAATTTTACCTCCTTTCCGTTGAACATACTGCCTTTCTCAAATTATATGTCATATTTTCTGTTATTTAAGTTATCCCACAATTGTGTCTACTTTGCTTAAAGGGACACCTTTACTCTATTACCTTTAACAGATATCCTACTATCAAAAATTACTGTAGTTGCAACTTGAAATCAGTCTAAAATGTTCAAGTTCTTGCGAAGTTAGTTTTCTGTCACTTTTGGACCCACTTCTACTCAACTATTCTGGCATTTCAAGTGTTCCTTACTAGTTGTTCCCAAGTCAAAGTAGGGCACTTGAATAGATGAAGGGAGAGCTTATTGTCTTGTAATAATTAGTTTTACACGTGCATATCAGAAAACAAATTGTTTAGTGATTCTTCGTTGCCTCTTCTTCTTCTTCTTCTTGTGTTTTCCCGTCTCCATTACAATATTTTTTGCCTTTCATTTCCCTCCTTTTCTTTCTTATATATACACTGAATTCATCGTATTATACAGAGGATTCATATGGCTAGACTCCAACTAGTATAGTTGATTGATGATATAGACTGGCCCTTTCTGTTTAAATCTAGCTGGTTGCATTTTCTATCATATGACCTATGTTGTTCATATGTATTCTTAAAAGGGGGCAAAAGGCATGGGTTTAATTAGTCTGAAACTTTTTAGTGCTGACAGCTTATGTGCATGGTTTTCTTGATTGACAGCTTATGAGAGTATAGATTATCTTCTTCACCAAGCTTATTACTTACACTATAACAGGTACTAATTGCTGGATTGGCTGACACTTGGCCTGCAAGCACTACATGGACTACGGAAGAGCTTTTGAAGAAATATGAAGATACAGCATTTAAATTATCTCAAAGAAGTCGTCACAAGATTAAGATGAAACTTAAGGACTATGTGTCTTACATCAAACTTCAGCATGACGAGGATCCTCTTTACATTTTCGATGAGAAGGTTCCTTTACACTCCTGCTATTCTCTCTGTGCAGTTTCTCTCGTGACAGATTGTTCTAATTTGAATTTTGTTCTCTCAGTTTGGGGAAACTGCACCAGAATTGTTGGAGGATTACAGTGTTCCAAATATATTCAAAGAAGACTTCTTTGATGTGCTGGACAGGGATCAACGACCTCCTTTCAGGTGGCTCATTATGGGACCGGAGAGGTCTGGTGCCTCTTGGCATGTTGATCCTGCCCTAACTAGTGCGTGGAATACACTTTTATGTGGTCGTAAAAGGTATATTATTGAGAACCAGTCTATCTCTTTCCCAGTCATCTTGTCTCAGGGTCTTGCTGAATACTTCAGTTAGTGCATGTGTTCTTTAATAATTCCTGACCAATCAAACTCGTACTCACTATTGCAACAACAACAATCTAGTATAATCCCACTAGTGGGGTATGGGGAGGGTAGTGTGCACGCAGACCTTACCCCTACCCTGGGGTAGAGAGGCTGTTTTCAAATAGACCCTCGGCATCCTTCCCTCCAAGAACTCCCCACCTTGCTCTTGGGGTGACTTGAACTCATAACCTCTTGGTTGGAAGTGGAGGTTGCTTACCATCAGAGCAACCCCTCTTGTCTCTCGTACTCACTATTGCCTACTTAGTTAATAATCTCCCTTACCAATCAATGAAGTTAAGGCAGAACGCATTGGAGATAATGTTGGTTTGCTCAGTTGTGGGTAGAGATAATGGGGTTGGTCAGAAAACAGCCCTAGTGTTGAAGAAAAAGAAGTCATAGATGGAATGCTGAGGCTTAAGTAGGAATGTTATTTAGAGAGTTTATACTTCTGAACGAGTTTTTTTAAGCTCTCTCTGCCCTTCTGTCCTATAGGCATATCATACTTGCTTTTCATGGTAGGTTCGTTAGTGTATATCTACAAAGAGGCTGGCTTTGCTGAAAATTTGAGTTCGGTCAGTCTTTCACTTTTTTCCTTGAAGTTATTTCATGAAAAGTGCGCTTCGAAAATAGCCAAATTCATATATTCTTAAAAGTGTAAACAAAGGAAAAAAGAGTTTGACTCAATGAATATCTTCCCATAGTTTTCCTGGATAGGCATTATGTTTACCGTGAAAATGGTAACAACAATTAAATTTGTAAATGAGACTCTAAAAATATGTGATCTATTTTTATGGTAGTTGTTAGAGCAGTAAATGCTAAGAGTATGAGGTTTAATGAAGAAATACGAGCTAAAGCGGGACAGTAATCAAACCGAGAGGCTTGCAGCCCAAGCCTCGAACTGGTCGATGAAGGACCTCGAGGGTCGATATCTGGCTCGAGCTCGAGCTATCGGGGGTAGTCGGGAATGGGATAACAGTTGAGATATGATCAAGCAAGGCTCTTTATGGCCAATACCGAACAATAAATGAAGAACAAGTATAAAAGCTATAAACGTTAAGAGTGGCCTCGAGCTATTAAGAACGAGCAGGTTAGAGAGAAGAGAGAGATATTATTGATCTTGTGGAGAATAGTTGGAGCAACATCAGCCCCTTACAAAGTGGCATGGATTCCCTTTATATAGGAGAGGGAATACGATATAGTACAGAGACCCTGCTCATGCTGGCTGCTTGCCTCGGGAATTCCCCATCCTCGGAACCTCTGTTGGGTCGCGGGCGAACCTCGGGGGAGGGAGCTTGATCATAGTCCTGCAGCCTCGAGATACTGATATGACCACCCGAATGCATCTTAATGGCGGGAAATAGACTCCGATTTCACCTTATACAAATAGTCTCCGCATTTCCAAGAATGAAGTAATAGGAAACGATTTTGAACCGTCGTCTCGAGGTCATCATTGCCGTGACGTCAACCGTTTAAGAGCATTAAATGCCATGTTCCAGAGAACTGTGCAAGGTCGCCATCAGATGCGGTAATCGAGAAACCCACGAACTGCCATTGGCTCGTCCCTTCCGCTTCCCCAGCTGTTCCTATAAATGCATCGGTTGCGTAACACTTTCCACTTTCACCCCACTTCCAAGCTCACGAGTCAGAATTTTTGTATTTGACACCCCTTTATCTTTTCATAGAAGGATTTTTACCATTGACATGGCTAGGACCTCTAGGACGGTTCCCCGAGTGAACGACGCTGCATCATCATCCCGATCGCCTAAGGAAGAAACCAGAGCGGTTCCCTTCTTGGAACAATGTACCCCACCTGATCTCGATGTGTCAGAGGATTTTAATGTCGATGCCACTTCATCTACGTCGGGCCGATGCGTCCCGATATTAGCAAGGTGTCCCGATACGTTAGCGTCGTGACCGATATTAGCAAGGTGAAGAGGGTCTGCTGAACGAGGCAGTGGAGGTTCAGATTCCCGGTCCCGACGATAATATAACTGACTTTAAGGCTAGCTTCCTTCACGTGTACACCTACCCATTCACCCTGGGACCTGATAAATCTGTCGAGTCCCCTCCCTTGGAGATAGACCCGGTTATCCTTGATTTCTGCGACCGATACCAAGTGATGCTTGGTCAGATCTATCCTTTTTTTGGAGGATAGTGTTGATGCTTCGTTATTTCACCGAAGGGGTTGAGGGTGAGATCTTTACCCTCAATCATCTGGTCAGTATGTACAGTCCTCGATTGTATCGAGGCTTAATCAGGCTCTGCCATCGGTCCAAAAAATCTTTTTTCACGAGCGTCAACGAGGGAAAGGATCGAGGATGGATGAGCAGGTTTATCCGAGTAAGGACCTCGGATATCATCCCGGCCCAGAGGATGCCCTTTCCAAAGAGGTGGAATACCCGACGTAAGCAATTTTCCCCTTAGCTGCTTTTCAACTATTCTTCCTTTTGAAATAATAATCTCTTTGTGCTCCCTGCAGCCGCCGCTTGGCGCTCGGAGGTGGTCCCAGATTTGTCGGGATGGATCAGGAGGTTGAACGAGAAGTTCCCATATCGCGTTCGGTCTTGGACCGGCCTGGCTAAGAATCGTTGGGTGGCCAAGAATCATGTTGAGGTTTCTTTACCGCCTATGCTTCGTATTTTGTGTTTCTTTTTGAGCCCTTAGCAAAAGCGTATTGCGGTTACTGTGCTGGTGCAGGTCTTGGCGAGAATATGCTGATGAGGCCACCCCCTGGTGGCGAAGCAGGGGCCTTGGAGCTCGATACGAGCAAGAAGAGAAAAAGTAGGGCAGCTGTTGTCCGTCCTGCGGCAAAGAAAACCAGGTCACTCGAGCACCGAGCCACTGTCGGGACTGCTGCTTCAACCTCAAAGTCAAATCCTGATACCGAAGGAGAGGATGATGATGGAAGCCCGCTAAGGAGGAGAACGAGGTCGAGTGCGAGAGACTTGCAGGCGCCTCGGTCGGAGGCTACTGAGTCCGGAACGGCTGGCTCCGGTTGGGCTCGTGGGCTGGGGGTCCTTGAAGAGGATGTTGATGTAGCTTCGAATCGCGCAGCCGGATTTGATGCAGTTTCCGCCAGGGGGACTGCTGGCGTTGATCTTGAAGGGTCGAGGCTCGAAGCCTTCCAGGAACGTGGGTTGCCATTTGGAGAAATTGGTGACCTGAACGACTTTATGTCGAGCTTTCCGGTCTCGTCAGGGGAACTGCGGGATGCCCACGGGATGATCGGCGCCACAGCGGGGACTCCTCTCAAAGGGGGAGACTTTATTGCTACCATCTTTGATGGTGTTATTGATAGAGCTGATCTCGATATTCCTGGAGCCGTCAAAGCGGCGGGGAAGTTCATGCAGCAGGTGATAGCCATTTCTCGTGCATTTCTTTCGTCCTCGAGCATCATTCTTCGTCTTTCTAACTTTTCCGCTGTCGCAGTGTAAGGAGATGTACGATCATGCCATCCTCCGACTCCGCGGGGAGCTTTCTTATCAGGAGAAAGAGTGTAAGAAGGTTACCTCGAAGCTGCATGATTCGGAGGCTCGCTCTGCCCGGGGAGATAAAGAGTTGGGAGAACTTCGGGCCGCTTTGGGAACGGCTCTCCGAGAGAAGGCCGATCTTGCTGCTCGGGTACTTTGCCTTGCTCGTACCCGACTTTTATCCCGTATTCACATACATTCCGTATCCATATATTCATTGTCTTACCCTTCTCACGTAGGTCGAGCATAGTGGCTCACAGATTAATTAATTGAATGCAGAGATCTCCGGGTTGAGAGAGCGAAATGAAATAGCGGCCGGGGAGTTGGCAACATCCCGGGATCTTCTCAAGGGTGCTCGCAGAGAGATTGCTGCTTTGGCCGCGGCTAAGTCCGAGGTCGAGCAAAATGCTGTTACTTATCAGGAGGACGCTGCCACGGCGCATAGGGTAGCTCGTGACATATCCGTAGCAGCTGAGCAAAAACTGACCCGGGCTATTGAGCATGCTAAGGCGGAGGCGAGGAGAGAGACCCTGGAGGAACTCGGGGCCAGAGGTATCAACCTGTCAACTGACCTTAAGGAGGCCCGTGCAGTGGAGGAAAAACTGGCGCTTTTGATTTCCCCTGATAAGGGTGAAGATGATAGTGACGAGGAGTAGTCTCCGAGTCATTTGTGCATACCTTCCCCATCCCTATGTATGTGGCCCTCCGGGGAATGTACAATGTAAAGATGTTTTTCTTTTTGACAATGTAGAAAAGGAGTTTTCATTCTGTCAGCCCTTCTCCTTGCCCCTTTGCTTTTGCGTTTTTGCTTGTGCCTCTCGGTGCCGGCCTTTCGGGGCCTACTTTCGGATCAACCGGGACCCTGAAACTGGCCATACCCCGGGGTTAAATCGACAACTCCTCTCGAACCGATGTTTGTGACGTCGCCGAGGTCCCGTAGTTTTCTGAGTCACATGGGAGCCGGAGTGACTCCGCTAGTATGTTCCCCTAGGAGAGGGTGACTTTAACGCGGCCAAAATTAATTGGCCTTCTTGGGTAAGCAGGCAGTTGTTTCTTTGCCCCTATATATTTGTTCATCTGTCTCTTAAGCGGCGAATTTGCTGTTCTTGATAAGGCTATCTATTCTGCAGAGCCTGACACTTTTTGCTAGCCCTTCCGTTTCCTTGTTTCAGGAATTTTTTTTGCTCGGATCCTTGCTTTCCCCCCTAATCTGTCGTAGCCATGGCCGCTGCTTCGACGTCTGATCATCGGGTGCAGGGGAGTCTCTCCTGCGTTCCACATTCGGTCGGTGCCAGCGGCTCGCCTCCGATGTCGAGAGAGCGAGGCTCGGGGTGCTCCGCCTTGAGGAGGGCTGTCACGCCGGGGAAGCCTCCCAATGTTCTGGGCCATCGAGAGCATGTGTCCAGGATCATTTCATCAATGAGGGAGGAAAACCTCAAGGTGATCAGAAAAGATTGAGGATGGGCGGAAGACGCGATTTTGCAAGTACATTCCCTCGAGGAGAGTGCCATGACATATGTTGAGGAATTTTTGAGTGTATACACTCATGTTTTCGCGCCGGGTTCCCCGGACCGGGTCGTACTTGATTTTTGACGAAGATATCAAGTAACGTTGGCGCAGGTTCATCCCTCTCTTTGGAGAACAGTGCAGGCGACGAGATATTTTGCCGACAAGGCCGGGATAGAATTTACCCTCAGCCACCTCGTGAGGTTGTATCGGCCATTGTGCTACCGGGGCCTGATTGCTCTTCAGCGTCGATCCACCCGAGCTCCTGCGATTGGCAGCGAGGAGGATGTGGACTGTGGATGGATGAATCGGTTCGTTCGGATCCGAACGACCGATGTTATCCCTGGAGAATTTTTGTCGTTTCCTGAGAAATGGAACTTCACACGTAAGTGCTTCATATGAGCTGTCTTCGTTTCAACCTGAGGCTGGCTCCATAACAATATCTTTTTGTTCTTTATTTGTAGCAACTCATTGGTCGCCCGGCGAGGTCCCTGATTTAGCCGAGTGGTATCGTAAGCTGGCAGCTTGCTCGATTTATGACAGGCGCCGGTGGCGAGATCTCTCAAAAAGGAGATGGGAGGCGAAGCATTATGGTAGGTGCCCGACGCTCTGCCTCCTAAGAAATGGCGTCTTTCCTGCCAGTTTATTTGATTTATCTGTCGCAGGTGCCGAGAGTCCTTTCGAGGCGGGACCATGTTCCCCGGGGGAGGAGGAGAGGTTGCTGGCTTTGGGATGAAGGAGTGCCAATAAAAGGAAAGGTGTTCCGGGGTGCAAAAAGGCTTGTAGTGAGGCGACTTCTTCGCAGCGGTTAAGGAGAAGTGATTCGGTCGATCGGCAAACTTCCGGGAGTGGCGCGTTATCAGACGTTGCTTCGACCTTCGGCGAGGCTCAGCGTTTTGGCCTTTTGGTAAGTTTCGACTGCCGTAAAAATGTTCTGGCCCTGCGCTCTTCCTCTTTTTCTTTACCTGGCTTTCTTTCATAGGCCTTTGACAGGCTTAAAGCCGAGCTGCTTCGTTGCGAGGCCCCGTTGTGGGAGGCTCTGGATAGGGAGAAATCCCTCAAGCTTCTTTGTGTGGCAAAGGAAAGCAAGCTCGTCTCTTTACGGCGTGAGATGGACTGGAGCCGGGCTCGGGAGGTCCTCCTAAAGAAACAGGTACCCTGTATTTCATGTTGTGCTCCCTTTCTATCTTGGCGTCTTGATGTTTTGCTATTTCAGTTGAAGGACAAGGCGGATGAGCTGGGACAACTCTGGGGCGAGGTTGGCCGAGTCAAACGCGAATTCACCGAGCTGCAGGCGCATGTGAGTGCCTATTTTGTGGCCAAAGAGAGGGCTCAGGCCGGGGCTTTTGCTCTTGAGGCGCAAATCCAGACCGTCCGTGTGAATGATTCTGCTCGGGCGAAGATGATCGCAAGGCTTTCATCCGAGCTTTTGAGGGCGAAAACCGAGGTGGTGAATGTCCGGGCCGAGGTTGTGATGAGCAATACCAGGGCGGGACAGAAAGTGGCGGCCTATTCAAGGAGCGCTGCCGTTGCTAAAGCTGAGCTGAAGAGGGCCCTCGATCGTGCAAGCAATAGCAAGGAATATGTGAGGTGCAGATCTCGGACGGAAATCCTCGAGGAGATTTATGCTAGGGGCTTCGATCACTCGTGGGAAATCGAGCAAGCCAAAGTTCCTTCTGTCCGATGCTGAGGACGGTGGTGAGGACGCTGAGCTGAAGAGGGCCCTTGATCGTGCAAGCAATGGCAAGGAATATGTGAGGTGCAGATCTCGGAGGGAAATCCTCGAGGAGATTCATGCCAGGGGCTTCGATCACTTGGGGGAAATCGAGCAAGCCAAAGGAGAGGAGTACGATGCCAAGTTCCTTCTGTCCGATGCTGAGGACGGTGAGGAGGAGGCCACCGGGCCATAGTTGTCGAAAGGGGGAACGTCTATTCCCTGCTTTCCTCTTTGTGTGTATAGCTTTCATAATATGTCGTAGGCTGAGATTGTGCTTCATCGCCAATATGTAAAAATAAGAGGAGGAACCCCGCAATTTGTATCTTCTGTACTCTTGTTCGTCGGGATTTCAATCCGGTCGATTCGACCTTTGGGCTGACAGAAACCTCCGAACCTGCAATATGGCCCCGATGTTTATTAGGCTGGTAATAGCGGCTTTTATTTTTTGCCCTTAGGCTTGCGTACTTTAACCGTCTTCGGGTTTAGTCTCCAAGTCGGGATTCGATTCAAGCTCAATTTACCCTTGAGTTTTGTGTTTGCATGGGCTGGCGACAATGGCTATTACGCCTTGGGTCGGAGCGACCTTTTATGTATGTGGCCCTTAGGCATGCATAGTTAACTATTTTGGATCCGGTCTCTGAATTGGGTTACGACTTGAGCTCATTTTAATCCTCAAGTTTTCAATTTTCAAGCTGGCGATAGTGGCTCTTACGCTGTTTGGTCGTTGAGACCTTTTAATGTGCGGCCCGGAGGCTCGTTTGGCTGGCGACAATGGCTCTTACGTTTTTGCCCGTGGGCATTTTGTAGGCTTTGTTTCCCTCTCGTTAAGGTCTTTTCGAAATGATTTTGCCTGAACCGTCGTTGGTTCGGGAAGAACCTCGATTTCAAGTCGTTAACGGCGATGTTCGAGCACTTCGGAAGGTTCTTAGCTCGTAGGCTGAGTAGCTCGAAGCCTTGTGATTTGGAGCTAACATGGTCGAAACTCGTTTGCCTGTTGAGGGAAGCTTGTTTTAACCGGTTCTTTTCGAAGTATATTCGAAGTAATGGCCTGCGATTTTGTTAGCGACAATCGGGCGGCCGAGTCGCGTTAATTTGGCTGGTGTAGCCGTTTTGACCGTAGTCATATGTGTTTGGCCGGAGCCATTTTTGATCCCGAGTGATAGTTAGGCGTCTACACCGAGGGTATGCCCTTTCGGGATTCTTACAAATGCGACGTATAGCCTAAACTTCGGGATTGAGTTTTATGCCTGTAGTAAGGTCTTACAAAATTTTCAGGCCTGTTGAGGTCTTACAGTTTGTCATGCCTGTTGAGGTCTTACAGTTTGTCATGCTTGTTGAGGTCTTACAGTTTGTCATGCTATGTAGAATAGTTCTGGTTATGCCGGGTCTGCCCGCTCGGGGACTTACGGCCTCGGGTTTTCCAGTGTACGGCGATTGGCGACAGTCTCCGAGTCATCAAGTTTGCTTAGGCTCGAAGGCCGTTATTTGTGAGCTCGGAGTTACCTTGTTGGGGCTTATGAGCCCGGAGTTCCGACCCTGGGGTCGTGCGGGTGCCAAATAGTTTACGCTAAGTCTTCGAGTATTTCGGGATGCATTTGGTGGAGGGATCCCTGTCGAGAGTATGCTGAAATTTCCTCCCCCTTTTTTTTTGGAGTACGAGATGCTGAAAGATATTCTTTTATTGCTTGACGTAAATACATATCGTTTCATTGTTGTGAGCTAGGCCCGTGCGGGCGTGGCTCCTTGGACCGTTTGGTCCGGTACACGATTCCCTATTGAAACTCAGTCTGCCGTTCCCCGGCCCTTCCGAGTGGACGGCGCCTTCAAAAAGGGGGGGTGTCCTTCATCGTTTGATTACAGAAGAAGGCCTGTGATCTAGTCGGATCCTCCTTAGGGGGTACGTTGCTCCGCTAAGAACCTTGCTGGCGAGACCCTCTTCTGGGCGGAAGTCCGGCCGAGGGGAAAGAGCGCGGCAGGTTCCGTTAAGGCCTTGGGGTCTCTGGGTAGAGTTAGAACTTCCGAACGCCCTGGCCGGGTGTCTGCATATAGGTTAGTGAAAAATAACGAAGGGGGAAGGTAATTTTTCTTTACCGCGGGATGTGTAGGCGACGTTTCGGGGTTTGGTATGTTCCTACTGTTTCGGGGCGTGGACTCTAGTACGGCCCTCCGCTGTGCTTAATCAGGCTTGGCCGAAGATGTGGTTTGCTTACCCTTTGACTCTTTCGAGAGTGGAGATATTGGTGTCGGCGATGCGTCATGTGATGCGGAATTTCCCCTTGTCGCGTATTGCTTCCTGCCGACGGTTTTAGTTCCGTCCCTTGCGGGGAATTTCATCCTTTTGGCGAAGTGGGGGCGGCCCTGTCTTCGGGCGATGTGCCCGCGGTCGTCTGAATAAGGCGTCCGTGCCTTGCGCCTCCCTTGATGATACGAAACTCGGCGTTCCGGTCTGGGCCAGTCATGCTGTACTGAGAGAATGGTCTTTCTCCTTGTCGTAGCGATCGTCGTTCGGAATCTGTCAAAGATTCGAGAGGTGGTTGTGTTTTGACCCGGCGGCCCGACAGTGCTGATCGAGTCACATGCACTCATGTGCACATGTTTTATTTAAAACAGATTGAGTGAGGAAGAAGGTTACCAGTACATCATTGTGAGGTCGAGACGAGGCCTCAGTATCCTCTTTGTTGAATGTAAGGGTGTCCTTGGGGGTATATCCCCAGATCTGCCTTTCTCCGGTGACGAGAAATTTTGCTCTCCCTTTTACAAGTTCTTGGAAAGGGTCGTCGATCCTCCATTGTCGTGGCAATGCGCTGTGGCCCGTTTGCTTTGTTCTTCCTGGCCGCCTGCCATACTGGGGACTAAACTTGTATTCGGTCGCTCGTCAGTTCTCGGCGGTGATTTTTGTCGAGCGGCTTGGCGTCTTTCCTTCGGAGCTGGTGGCTATCTTCGGCCCCGCGGCCGCACTTGCTATGTAGTTCCCGCGTCAGGCTGTGATCCCTATGAGAGGAATTCGACCAAATTGGTCCGAGCCATTCGACGTCCCTGATTTCGCCTACAGCGAACACGATATTTGGTACAGCGATGTGGAAATTGTACTCTGATGGGCGAGGCGCCCTTGTCGGCCATGCGTCCTCGTCGAATCTGGCTTTGTTAACGATTCCTCGAGGATATTTTCCTCGGACCATTCTCCGATCGTTGCAAGGTAGATTGCATCTCGGGGCGTTCCAGTCTGCGGCACGCGGGTGGTACCTCCCTCTGTTTGGCATTGGTTTCTTTGCCAGGAGTCTGTTTGGGTAAGCTGAGCCCGAGGAGGCTCCCGGATGGTCATCCACGACCCTAATTTGCGACTGATGCCGGGTACGGGCATCCGACCAGGTCTTGGCTGGGTACCTGATCAAGTTTTGTTTAAACTGCCCCGAAATCGCCGGGCCTGGTTTGTTTAGGCTTTGAGTGAAAGCCTGTATTGCCCAGTTATCCGAAACCGGGGACAATCTCGTTCGTTCCATCAGGGAGTGAGGTGCGAATTCCCTTGGCGTCTCATTCCCCCTTTGTTCGACCCTGGATCTGTCGGGCTCCCTCGTCGTTGCTTCGATGGCATCGGCGCGTGTCTTTATGAAGGAGCCAGCCGGTATGGTAAGCGAGTTTATGGGGTCGGGTGCTAGGTTATGATGTCACATCATGGTTCCTTTCGAGAGTGTTTCCCCGAACCTCTTCAACAAGACGGGCTCAATCTCATCATCTTTTGGGTCGTTGCCTTTTCCCGCGCACATATAGGCGGTGATGTGTTCGTTGGGATCTGAGGTCCCGTTGTACTTAGGGAGTTCTGTACTTCTTTGAAATGGGTTCCGGGGCCGCTTTCTCGGGGAACGGCCGTTGCACGAATTTCCACGAACCTGATTCGATCCTTTCGGAGAGATCCCCAAGCATCTTTGCTATGGCAAGGCCGGCTACCGATCCGTTATTGCTTGATCCCTCGGGTACTTGCTCGGTGGGGGGAGCTGCTTCCGGCGCTGCTGTGTTGGGAGTCTTCGGATGGCATTGTAACCAAGCAATGGCCAACTGTTGTGCCTGCAACATTTCAAAAATAACATGAAGACTAACTTCCTGTGCTTCCCGAGCCGGAGTTTTTTGGGCTTCCTGTTGGTCGCCATGTTGTATGCTTCCGTCGGTGCGCGAAGTTTCGTCGGCCCGCTGCGTGTCTCGCGAAACCACATCCGCTAGAATCGGTCCAGGTGCGTTATCGGGGTTACGCGGCGGTGCGCCAACGACTGGAACAACCATACCATTTTCTCCGTGATTTTCGAGGTAGTCGTTCTTAACCTCGTTTACCGAGCCAGAAGTTTCGACCTGAAATCAAGAGATCTTGGACAAGAAAAAGTGTGAAAGATAACTTGCGTTTGTGTAATGAAACTAGCAAGAAAATAATCACTATTATTTTTAGCCCCACGGTGGGCGCCAAACTGTTTACCGTGAAAATGGTAACAACAATTAAATTTGTAAATGTGACTAAAAATATGTGATCTATTTTTATGCTAGTTGTTAGAGCAGTAGATGCGAAGAGTATGAGGTTTAACGAAGAAATACGAGCTAAAGCGGGGCAGTAATCAAACCGAGAGGCTTGCAGCCCGAGCCTCAGACTGGTCGATGAAGGACCTCGAGGTCGATATCTGGCTCGAGCTATCGGGGTAGTCGGGAATGGGATAACAGTTGAGATATGATCAAGCAAGGCTCTTTATGGCCAATACCAAACAATAAATGAAGAACAAGTATAAAAGCTATAAACGTTAAGAGTGGCCTCGAGCTAATAAGAACGAGCAGGTTAGAGAGAAGAGAGAGATATTATTGATCTTGTGGAGAATAGTTGGAGCAACATCAGCCCCTTACAAAGTGGCATGGATTCTCTTTATATAGGAGAGAGAATACGATATAGTACAGAGTGCATTAAATGTAAAGATACGGGGATGGGACGGCTAGGCACGATGCTAGACCCTGCTGATGTTGGCTGCTTGCCTCGGGAATTCCCCATCCTCGGAACCTTTGTTGGGTCGCGGGCGAACCTCGGGGGAGGGAGCTCGATCGTAGTCCTGCAGCCTCGAGATACTGATATGACCCCCCAAATGCATCTTAATGGTGGGAAATAGACTCCTCCGATTTCACCGTATATACATTATTAAGTTAATGCACTACGAGTTTAGTGCTTTGCATTTATGATAGCTTGGAGCAGGGAATGAGCTAAAAAGAAGCTGAGCAAAGAAGTGGATGGTGACAAAAGACAGATTTTGGCTCTCAGCTGGGAGTTTATTGCCTATAAAACTAGATTGATGCTGTTTGCTCAAAATTCTAAGATAAGAAATGGTTCTAAGTTGTCTACTTCTTGAGTTATGACTCTCCTTGCCCCCCCCCCTCCCCCCCCCCCCAAAAAAAAGGAAAGAAAAGAAAAAGCCAGAAGGCTTTTCCAGAAGATGATCCAGAATTGGGTCAATCACGTTTATTAGAAGTCGACAATAGAGTGGTTGTACCAGCAAAAAGTTATATACGTTTTATTGTAACATCTGCTGATGTACCTCATAGTTGGGTTGCTTGTGCAATTAGATTCTTTTCTTTCTATTTCTATTTTATTTCATTCCTATTCTCCTTTCTCAGAAAAAGGGCCTTTAACCAAAGTAAAAGATTACTTCGTTCTTGATAGTTATTTACTTACTCAGTGGATAGGAACATACTCTGAATCAGAATATTAAGGAGTAGATTTGAGTTTGTTTTATACCATATAACTTGCATCATTTGGAACTTTTGAAATATCTTGATGGTATTCTCATTTTACACTGCTCCAAGAATTATTCCTATACTGTAGTTTGGAACTAGTGGATTAATCACCATTGCAATGCTTATCGGGGGATAAAAAGGTCATTGTTCATTTTTATTATGCAGGTGGGCACTTTATCCTCCTGGGAGAGTACCTTTAGGAGTGACAGTTCATGTAAATGAAGAAGATGGTGATGTCAGTATTGACACTCCATCATCTTTGCAGGTATTAATTATTTTTTAGATGCAAATAATTTGCTTCCACTTTGCCTAATGTTGTGATGGTTTTTTATTTGTTTGAGCCATGTTATGTGATTTTTCTCTCCTGTCCATCCAGTGGTGGCTGGACTTCTACCCTCTTCTCGCTGAGGAGGACAAGCCGATAGAATGTACTCAACTGCCTGGGGAAACAATATTTGTCCCTAGCGGATGGTGGCATTGCGTGCTAAATTTGGAGACTACTGTTGCTGTGACACAGAATTTTGTGAACACCAAGAACTTTGAATTTGTGTGTCTGGATATGGCTCCTGGTTATAGGCATAAAGGAGTTTGCCGTGCTGGGCTTCTTGCTTTGGATGATATCAGTATTGAGGATGTCAGAAAAAATGTGTTGTCCTTGGACAACAGTTTGAGCTGCTCTGACCTGTCAAGGAAAGAGAAGAGGATTAGAGTTGACCAACCTGCTAAAGGTTCAGAAAATGGAAGTACTATAGATGGTGATTTGGGAGAGGTGGAATTTTCTTATGACATAAATTTCTTAGCTATGTTTCTGGATAAAGAGCGGGATCACTACACTTCGTTATGGAGCTCGAGCAACTCTATTGGGCAGCGAGAAATGAGAGGGTGGTTATCGAAGCTTTGGGTTGGAAAACCAGGGATTAGAGACCTTCTATGGAAGGTATTTATATATTCCATTCTCTGCTTGTTTATGGTTAGTTTTGTTGTTCTTCTTTTCTTTTTCTTTTCTTTTTTTTTTGGGGGGGGGGGGGGCAGTCAATATTACTATTCTAAGTATACTAGAAGCTTTCGTGGAAAAAGTCAATTGTGGCTAGGGAATAGAAAATTATCTTTATATGTCTCTCCGCTTGTTATTTGTATTGGACCATGAAATAAGATACTAATTTGAAGAGTTTATATATGCCTAAGTTGCTGCATAGCAGGAACCTTGACCTTTTTCAGCTGCACAGCTGATCTCACATAGTCGCATGTTATGTATATTGTATACTGTGCACAATGAGGTGTTAGATTAATAATTGTCATCTGTCAGGGTGACTTTTATGTAATTTAAGCTTCTGTTATCACTTCTGACTACCTTAGAATTACTTTTGCTAGGGAGCCTGTCTGGCGCTGAATGCTGATAGATGGTACACATATGTGGCAGAAATTTGTACCTCCCATGGGTTGCCGTTGCCAACTGATGATGAGAGGCTTCCTGTTGGAACAGGCAGCAATCCAGTAAGTTTTTGTGCTTAGCAGATCTTCGACTGTTATGCTTATTCCTTAGTGTCACTTTTTTCTCTAGACTGAAGTTGAAGGGAACATTTAGTTATTCTTGGAGCCTGACATTTAACATTTGTGATGTTAGAATAGTTATGTAAATTGTAAATAACCCTAATCCCATATGTATTAGGAGTAGGACATGTATTATATATATCATAGTTAACATATATGAATAATATCATATTTTTCTCCCGTGCATTCTCACATGGTATTAGAGCTTTGGTGAGAAGAGATCGTTGTGCGTCATTCCAGCGACATCCGGGAAGAAAGAACTTAATCACCGTGCGGTTTTCCGGTGACCTAAGTGACTATTTGCGTCAAAGTCACTAATTATCAGTGTTGTGCGAAATCCAACAACACCAAAAGGTTCCTAAGAGATAGGCGACCAAACCCAGAAAGTCACCTGAAAAAGGCCATCCACGCGCCTGCCGGAAATCTACCGCCGCCGGCGCGTCTGTCCCACGCGCCGGCGCGTGGGGGCTGTTTCGGCCAGAATTTGGAAACGTTTCTTTTGGATAGTGTCATCTCCTTGCAATTCCAAGTCTACCCATCCAATTTAAACCAAATTCCGACCACTTTTATATTTTTCCGGCGCGTGCGTGTTTCTCCGGCCATTTTTTGGCCAAGCTTCTTCAGGACAGCCTAGTCGCACATAAATTACGAGTCCATTGGTACTATTTCCGACAGATTCCGACAACTTTGGAATTTTCCGACGAGCTACAGTGATTTTCCGGCGAGCTACCGTGATTTCCCGTCGTGAACAGTGATCCCCAGAAAATTTCTACTTTTTCCAGCACAATATTATAATGGCATTCATATAAGAAGTCTTTAACTCACAATCCGTTGGATCCAATGCATTGAATCCAATCCAGATGGTTTCTTTACCGGAGTATATTGAGTTCCTTCACTACAAAGCATGTAAACAGACATCTTCAGGGATAGCTTCCGTTGTTCAAACAGATAATAGCGTGACTTGTGTCTCCCAATCTTCAACCTATGAGTCTTGGGTCATTGATTCAGGAACATCTGATCATATTTCCGGTAACTAATCTCTTTTCACTAGTATTTCATATTCTCAATCTCTTCCGGCAGTCACAATGGCTAATGGGTCTCAAACCATGGCAACTGCAATAGGTCAAGCAAGCCCTCTTCCTTCCTTACCTTTAGATTCAGTGCTTTATGTTCCCAATAGTCCTTTTAATCTCATAGCCGTTAGTCGCTTAGCCAAATCACTTAAATGCGCTGTTTTATTTCTTGATGACCTTGTTTTATATAGGAACGCAGTACGGAGCGGATCATTGGTACCGGACGTGAATCAGATGGACTTTATTACCTTATCCTTGCAAAATCACATGGACTCGCATCTTGTCTTCCTTCAATAACTTGTCTTGTTATCGATTCACCAGATTTATTACATAAACGGTTGGGACATCCCAGTTTGTCAAAACTTCAGAAAATGGTACCTGGTTTATCTCACTTGTCCACTCTAGAGTGTGAGTCATGTCAGCTCGGTAAGCATACCCGCTCTCATTTCCCTCTGCATCCTGATAATAGAGCAGAGTCATCTTTTACTTTAGTCCATTCAGATGTTTGGGGTCCTAGTCGAGTCAGTTCTACCTTGGGATTCCGCTACTTTGTTAGTTTCATTGATGATTATTCCAGGTGCACTTGGATATTTTTGATGAAAAATCGGTCTGAGTTGTTTTCTATTTTTCAGACCTTACACACTGAAATTCAAAATCAATTTGGGGTTTATATCCACACATTTCGTAGTGATAATGTCCTAGAGTATTTGGCTTCCCCATTTCAGCAGTTTATGAACTCTCATGGGATCATTCATCAAACATCTTGTCCGCATATCTCAACAAAATGGGGTAGCTGAAAGAAAGAATAGACATCTTATTTAAACTGCTCGTACCCTACTCATACAATCTCATACTCCGTTGCGTTTTTGGGGGGATGTAGTTCTTACATCTTGCTATCTTATTAATCGTATGCCATCTTCAGCTATCCAGAATCAAGTTCCATTTTCTGTCCTGTTTCCCCACTTACCTTTGTTCTCTCTTCCACCCCATGTCTTTGGAAGCACGTGTTTTGTTCATAACCTTACTCCAGGAAAAGATAAGTTAGCTCCTCGTGCTCTTAAGTGTATATTTCTGGGTTACTCAAGAAAGCAAAAGGGGTATCGATGCTATTCTCCTGACCTCCAGCGGTATCTTATGTCTGCTGATGTTCCTTATTTGAAACCCAATCATACTTCATAGATCCAGGTAATCACTTAGATATTTCTGAGGTGCTACCAGTTTCATCTTTTGAAGATTCAGTCACTACCTCCCATTCATCTTCCTTTACAACTCTAGCTCCACCACCTACTGCTCCAGTTGCAGCTCCACCACCTACTGCTCTAGTTGCAGCTCCACCACCTATAGCTCCAGTTCCACCACCTAGTGCAGTTCAACCTTCTGCAGCTCCACCACTCTTGACTTATCATTGTCGTCCACGTTCAACATTAGGCCCAGGTGATTCACGTCCTGCATCAAATTCTGCACCTATTGCGGACTTGTGTCCTCTTAGTCAACCAATTGCACTCCGCAAAGGTGTATGATCCACTCTTAATCCTAATCCTCATTATGTCGGTTTAAGTTATCATGTCTGTCATCACCTTATTATGCTTTTATATCATCTTTGTCCACTGTTTCTATCTCGAAGTCTACAGGTGAGACACTATCTCATCCAGGATGGCGACAGGCTATGATTGAGGAGATGTTTGCTTTACATGCGAGTGACACTTGGGAGCTTGTTACTCTTCCTTCAGGTAAGTCTACTGTTGGTTGTCATTGGGTTTATGCAGTCAAAGTCGGCCCCGGATGGCTAGGTTGATCGTCTTAAGGCTCGTCTTGTTGCAAAAGGATACACTCAGATTTTTGGGCTTGATTATAGTGGCACTTTCTCTCCCATGGCTAAGATAGCATCAGTCCGCCTTTTTCTATCCATGGATGTTGTTCGCCATTGGCCTCTCTATCAGCTGGACATTAAGAATGTTTTTTTACACGGTGACCTTGAGGATGAAGTTTATATGGAGCAACCACCTGAGTTTGTTGCTCAAGGGGAGTCTCGTGGCCTTGTATGTCGCTTGCGCCGGCCACTTTATGGTCTAAAGCAGTCTCCTCGAGCCTGGTTTGGTAAGTTCAGCACAGTTATCCAGGAGTTTGGCATGACTCGGAGTGAAGCTGATCACTCTGTATTTTATCGGCATTCTGCTTCGAGTCTCTGTATCTATCTGGTGGTCTATGTTGACGACATTGTTATTACCGGCAATGATCAGGATGGTATTACTAAATTGAAGCAACATCTCTTTCAACACTTTCAGACTAAGGATCTGGGCAAACTAAAGTATCTTCTGGGTATTGAGGTCGCTCAGTCTAGCTCAGCTATTGTGATCTCACAACGGAAGTATGCCTTAGATATTCTTGAGGAGACAGGAATGACAGGTTGTAGACCTGTTGACACTCTGATGGATCCGAATTCTAAACTTCTGCCAGGACAGGGGAGCCTCTTAGTGATCCTGCAAGATATAGGCGGTTGGTTGGTAAATTAAATTACCTTACAGTGACAAGACCTGACATTTCCTTTCCTATGAGTGTTGTGAGTCAGTTTATGGATTCTACGTGTGATAGTCATTGGGATGCAGTTGTCCGCATTCTTCGGTATATAAAATCAGCTCCGGGCAAAGGTTTATTGTTTGAGGATCGAAGCCATGAGCAGATCATTGGATATTCAGATGTTGATTGGGCAGGATCACCTTCTGATAGACGTTCTATGTCTGGATATTGTATCTTAGTAGGAGGAAATTTGGTGTCTTGGAAGAGCAAGAAACAGAATGTGGTTGCTCGCGGTCTAGTGCGGAAGCAGAACATCGAGCAATGGCTATGGCGTTGTGAGTCAGTTTATGGATTCTTTGTGTGATAGTCATTGGGGTGCAGTTGTCCGCATTTTCGGTATATAAAATCAGCTCCAGGCAAAGGTTTATTGTTTGAGGATCGAGGCTATGAGCAGATCATTGGATACACAGATGCTGATTGGGCAGGATCCCCTTCTGGTAGACGTTCTACGTATGGATATTGTGTCTTAGTAGGAGGAAATTTGGTGTCTTGGAAGAGCAAGAAACAGAATGTGGTTGCTCGGTCTAGTGCGAAAGCAGAATATCGAGCAATAGCTATGGCGACATGTGAGCTAATTTGGATCAAACAGTTGCTCAATGAGTTAAAATTTGGTGAGATTAGTTAGATGGGACTTGTGTGTGATAATCAAGCTGCTCTTCATATTGCGTCAAATCCAGTGTTCCATGAGAGAGCTAAACACATTGAGATTGACTGTCACTTTGTCAGAGAAAAGATACTCTCGGGAGATATTGCTACAAAGTTTGTGAAATCGAGTGATCAGCTTGCAGATATTTTCACCAAGTCCCTCACTGGTCCTCGTATTAACTACATATGTAACAAGCTCGGTACATATGATTTATATGCACCAGCTTGAGGGGGAGTGTTAGAATAGTTATGTAAATAGTAGTAAATAACCCTAATCCCATATGTATTAGGAGTTGGTCATGTATTTTAAATATATATAAAATACATGTCCTACTCCTAATACATATGGGATTAGGGTTTATATGTATATATATATATATATACATATGTGAATAATATCATATTTTTCTCCCGTGCATTCTCACATGTGATAATGTTGAGGGTTTAAAACATCAATACTCAAGTAGGCTGTTCTCATCTCAATGAGTTAATGCTGAAGTTGAGATGTCTTACAAAAGAGTGTAAGATCAATTATTCTTACAAAGATGTAGTATCATCATTAACCTAGCAAGTCGTAATACTTGTGTACAGGTTTATCTAGCTGGGGACAATGTTATAAAAATATTTGTTGAAGAGGGATTAGAAGCTTGCCTTCATTCTTTGGGCACCGAGGTAGATCTGTTGTTCTGGCATTTTTTTTTTCCTTCTATTTCTTTGTACTATTATTGATTCAGTTATGGTTTGATCTTTTGCAGCTTGAGTTTTACAGTCTACTCCAGAAAATAAACTCCCCTCTGAAGAATCACATTCCTAATGTTTTGGCCAGTGGGATTCTTTATATTGAAAATGGATTGTATAAAGTTCAGCATTGGGATTGCAAAGGAGTTCCGGAGGTGGTTGCTAACATTACTCCCCTTGTGGAACTTGAGCAAGTTGATTATCCATTTGGTCTTTGGAGTAAAAGGCAGTTTGATTTTAAAAAAGCTGGGATGTCATTACCCGAACTAGTAAGCGCTGGCAGCGGCTCAACAATATGGCCATATGTCATAACACAGAGATGCAAAGGAAAAATATATGCTCAAATGTTAGTGAGATCCATTTATATTTTAATAGATGTCTATAATTGACTGTATCATTCATTTGAAGTACTTTCAGTTGTTATTTTGAAGCACTGCTCCTCCTTTTCATTTGCATTGCTCTTGCTAGCAGAAGAGATTCCATCTCATGGGAAGATACTGTAAATTTGGCCTCCTTCCTGGGAGAACAAATGCGCAACCTTCATCTTGTGCCATGCCCAGCTTTGAATGATTCAATATATTCGGAAGCCCAGCAGAAAGTACTCCTCAATGCTAATGGGTATCTGGAGGATGATGAGGGCAAGATTTGTGCTCTTGGAGAGTGGAATTTGTTCCTGAGAACTCTGAACAGGAGAAAGAAGGATGTTTGTAACCGCTTGACCAAATGGTAAGCCTTTAATACCGAATACTTTGTTGATCATAAAGCAGCTTTAAAGTCTCATATTATGTAGTGAAGCTTCTCTTATTACCTTGCTTCTACTCACCTGGTTTTGTGACTTTGACTATATTTGACACCATGATCTTCGTTTATTCTCCTAGATACAAACGCCATAGATAATAAAACTGTGGGTCTAATTCCTCTCTATTATCTTATAGAATTCTTGGGTTGGTTAGTGTTGCATTAATGTAACAACTATGTCAGGGGTAATACGAATGTTTTCTTTTTTGATTCTGAATTGTCTCTTCATTTGGTGTCAGATCAGCGATACGTGTTATTCTATTAAACTAAAGCCTTTCTTTGGACTATTGCCTACCACGACTTACCACTAGTTTCTTCAAAATGGTACTTGGGCCCCTCTTCTATTCCAAATAATGCTACAAATCTCTGAAGTCAAATTTTCTCTATTATTTGACTAATTTTGATTTAAATATAATAAAGTTCAACTCTACTTTTAATAAACAAAGACACATATATAAAATGCATTTCAACTTTTAGTTTAATAGTTGTGAATTTCATTTATAAAGAAATGTAGTTTTGAAATTTCATGAGACACCTACATTGGGGAAAAAAGATACTCTTATAAAGTTATTTCTTCAATTGAAAAGTTAAAGTCCGTAATGACTTCTTTACTACTTATATATTGCATAATTAATATGATAGAGGAGGCATGTTATCCTAGCTTAACTCTCTTGTTCACCACATGAAAGACAATTATGTTCAGTTATTATATTTAGGCAAGGACTTCTTGTTAACCTCTGTGTTTTGCGTTTTGTGGTGCTTGTTTTCTACTGGATTAATGTTTTAACTTTTTTGTTCACTTCATAAAAGGTAATGTACGTCAGTTATTTGTGCCTTATTTGAAAAAAATCTATTCCGACAGATTTGCGTGTTAATATATGTATGTGTTAACTCTTCATCAAAAAATAATCTCTGTATGTTGGCTATTATGATGACTGCTTTCTACTCTATTACTCTTTTGCAGTGTGACACCTATATGTGACCTTTTCCCTGGACATTTAGATATGCTGGCACAAGCACTGTGAATTTGAGCTTCTAATGCAGAAGTTGGATCTGAGTCTTTTGTTGTTTCAATCTGTAGGGGTGATCCGATTCCTGGAGAACTGATTGAGAAAGTTGAGGAATACATCCCTGATGACCTTGGAAAGGTTCTTATATTTAATAATGAAGTGATTCATTGGACTTCCTTCAGTCTGCTAGACATTTTATTGTTTCTTTTGTCCCTTTTTCCTTCCTCTGAAGAAAATGCATTTCTCTGACTTCTTGTTTATTGTCTCTTTTTTAAGGTTGACATGGGATCCAGATCTTGTACCTGGATACACTCTGATGTAATGGATGACAATATCCACATGGAACCATGTTCCGTTGCTTCTCGCTTTGCAGGGACTATTGATGATCCTGAGTTGATTGACAATGTTTATGCTAATGGATCTGATTTGGGTGAGCCTGGACATGCATGGCGTCCTACTCATATACTTGATTTCAGTGATCTTTCAGTTGGTGAGTTATTAAGCAACTTTGACCTTGCTTTTTCGGGCTTGGTCTGCTGATAGTTTCATATTTCTTTTCCCGATGAATGAACCATGTTCTTATTTGGACTCTACTAGGCTTCTGCTGCTTGGCCCTAGATTATGTATAATTTGGAGAAGTTACGGTATGTCTAAGATAGTAACTTTTTAATGACTGCTTGTTCAAATGAATCTGGTAAAGTTTATGAGCGTATTGGATGAATATCAATGATTATAATAGCAGAAAAAGAGAAAAATAAGAAAAGAAAAAGGGAAATAGATATGGAACTGATTTGGAATTTGGCACCAGCTTCAGAGGCAGGCTTTGCCAAGTTAAAAGAAAACAAATTTTTTTTTATTTAAGAAAAAGACGACGACGACGACGAAGAATAATTCTACCCTCCTTACAATTTGCAGATTCTACTTAAAAGAAGAAAAGCTTTAGAGTCAGAGTAATTCTAAGACAGTTAGATTCTACCCTCCTTACAATTTGCAGATTAGGTTTACTTATTCTAACATGTGAGCTAATCAATGAGGTCCATTTTAGAAAAAGGCTTTACCGTTTTTAAGTGGTTTCGCATACTTTTGACAAGAGAAGCTTTTTGGTGGATATTAATTGGCTCAGAGAGTCTTGCAATTATACCTGCCATTACTTAAATTTAACTAGATCAGTCTAAAATTAGCACTGTAAATCTTGTATCACTAAAAACTTAAGATGTGGAAGGTTATAAAATATTCATTGATTTGATTTTAGTTTTAAACATTTGAGTTTCTGTGATCAGTAACCCAGTTCTTTTCTCAGGGGACCCAATTTCTGACTTAATCCCGATATACCTGGATGTCTTTAGAGGAGATCCACATTTACTGAAGCAGTTTTTGGATAGCTATAAACTTCCATTTGTTAAAAGAGGACTTAATGCATCAGCCGAAAGCAACAGATTTCAGAGACTTTCTTACCGAGCCATGTGAGTACATATAGTCTGATGTTGTCATATTTCTTCTGTGTTGTCCTCGTGTGTTTTTCTATGAGATAATTGGAGGCGTTTTGTTCTTCAAAGTGAAATTTCACTAATAGAGCTTATATAATACCCGACCTTATGAAGATAGTAGTAATGCGTGCTTCGATTATGTGGCAACCGACATATATTTGGACCAATGTTGACGTGTGGACTCAGGCCTTAGAATCCATGACCCTCGTCCTTCACCATATTGAGGCATCATTTGTCATTTTTAGAATTGTTGATTTCCACTGATTGATACTCTCATCAATCAGATACCTCAATCACTTAAGGAGTTGCTGAATACAGTAGGAGTTTGAACTTGAGATTGTTAAGTTGAGCAGGTTTTAGTAGATAACTGGAACTAGAGACATTGTTCTATGTGATAGCCAACATGAGCACTGTAGATGAAGATAAGAGTAGATTGGAGCCTCATACTCCTTTTGCCATGAAATATGCTGGAAACTCACCTTAAGTGACTTCCGTTGATACAGGTGCTACTGTATTTTGCATGATGAAAATGTTCTGGGAGTTATCTTCGGTACTTGGAAGGAACTAAGGAAGGCAAAATCATGGGAAGAAGTAGAGGAAGCTGTATGGGGAGATCTCAACAGTTATACAGGCTCCTGTTGAACTTTCTTTTTGTTCTTTTTAATTTAGTCTATCACGCCCCTGGTAAAATTTCTATTGCTGTATGTTGAATAAGTCCCAGTCGCTTGTACACACATTTGTTTGAATTTATTTGTTGATTTTATTCATCTTAACTTCTGATCATATCGTTAACATTTTAATAAAATTTATCATGTACGATAAAACTTGAAACAGTTATTGTGTTGTCAGTACTCCAGTGGAAAACCCATCTATTTTCGTTGTTTCCTGATTTTAGTAATTTTACCGCTTTCCTTTAAGCTAAAGCCACAGAGATCATGTCTTACCTGAGTTTGTTCTGATGTTCTTCTATACGTTTGGCATGCATATAATTGAACATTGTCGTCCTCTGAAGATAACCTGTATATATGCCGATTTACAAATTCAACATACTATTAGACAGATATTGAGTTCACGTCTTATGCTACCTACAAACGGAATATTGTTGAAAAATCGTTGTATGGGACAAATTTAGTACGACAACAATGTTGTCTTCGCATATTCAATGGACACAATGCTATTTATATAGGTCAGAGATTTCGCCACTAAAACTCTACATTGCCAAAAAAAAAACAAATTAAAACATCTAATTCCAAATTCAGACAATTCACAGTTCGAGGCGCCTTGTGAGCTTCTAAAAACTAGAAAATAAATATGACCTTCTAACAGTTGAGTTAGATTAAAATATAATGCAAATTTAGAGAAAATTGTTGAACGTTGTTGCCAACACCAATTTATAGTACATACCTTTAACACTTGAGTTAGATCAGGTTAACTTTCATGTTAATATAATGCAAATTTAGAGAAAATTGTTGAAATCTTGCTAATACCAATTTATAGTACTATTATTTTCGTTTTAGAGATTGCTTTACTCCATATATCTCAGTTCCAGAAGTCACTGTTTCTGAAACCTTCTCTTTTTGCTCTTCTACGACATATTAGTCGTTACTGCTTATGTTATTTTCATTTACAGCTTTTCTACCTTCTCAAGGTGGGATAAAGTCTGCGCACACACTACCCACCCCAGACCCACTTGTGAGATTATACTGGATTTGTTGTTGTAATTCTTATCCAGTGTCGAGGAAAAGAAAGGGCAGTCTGGTGCACGAAACATCCCGCGTTCACGCAGGGTCCGGAAAAGGGCCGCGCGGCACTTCAAGGGGTGTGAGAACTACCTAAAATTCCACAAGGCCATGGTTTCAAAAAGTAGTAAACACTCTTTACCAAGTCAAAAATACAAACTATCAGCAAATTATAGGGTGAACTCTGAGAGTCGATTCTGGAAAATACAGCACATTACACATTCACCCTTTTGGTAATTATATTATTGTGTACTTACATCACAATTGACCAACAAAATCACCACTATTTTCAATTATATCGTCAATATCAGCTTCATCTAATTCATCGAGTTCCATACTGCCCCAAAAAGAATTTGTTCCACCCTTTGATACCTGCAAAGGAACTCTAGCCTCTTGTATTATTGCCAAAACTTCTTCCATACTTTGGGAGGGGTTATTTACATCGACGCACTGGTAACTTCCTCCTTCCATCAGTTCCACTGGCAAGTTCTTCAAAAACCAGGGATGCTTTGTAATTTCCGGAATGGTTATTCTCTACAAAAAGAATCAGCAAATCACCATCAATATTGTATTATGCTTTAGGCACATCCGCAATACTGAGGTGCACTATGTATTCTTACTAATCATGAAACGCGAATGCAATTTTATGGAAGGAAGAATAAGGGAGGGCCTTTGGTGGGATTGAACCTTTTGTCTAAGTAGAATATATTGAGACAATGAGGTAATTTCTGGACATAATACATGAACTCTTCCATGATCCACATCTTTGTTAGAGGACTTGATGATTTATTACCTTTTCAGGGTCTGCCACAAAAATCCTGGATAAGAGATGGCGGCATTCGTGGGAAATTTGGATTTGTTCGGGAATTGAGTAGCGGACACTGAGTATTTGCTGCACGGAAACTAGCCAATCATAATGCTGCAGTAAATTGCTCAATGCTGGACACTTGCATTAATAGAATGATCCATTTAATGGAGTAAATTAAGGGCGGTGCACTAAGCTCTCGCTCGGGGTCCGGGAAAGGGTCGGACCACAAGGGTCTATTTTACGCGGTCTTACCCTGCATTTCTGCAAGAGACCGTTTCCACGGCTCGAACTCATGACCTCCTGGTCACATTACAACAACTTTACGAGTTACACCAAGGCTGCCCTTCATTTAATGCAGTAATTTGATAAACAAAATTCGGGGTAATCCACTAGAAATCTAATTATGTTGCCATCACTTACAGCAATAGTCTTTGTAATGTTTTTTGGATCACTTGAATCTTGAAATGGATAAGCTCCAACTAACATTACATATAAGGTGACTCCACATGACCAAACATCTGCAAGCTATGGTTCCAAAAATTAAAAGGAGAGAAATGAGTATACACGAGAAACGTTAAGGAAAATTTCTGCAAGGAAAAAAGAAAGAAGTAGCACCTTCCCATCATATTCTTTCTTTGTTAGGATCTCTGGTGCTACATATGCAGGCGTCCCTACAGTGGACTTAGGTTGAGAATGAAAGACAGTTGACTGCAACAAGTTTAGCAGTTAAGGAATATGAGCTTAAACCTTGAATAGCAGCAAGAATTAAGACTTGAGAAAAGATCAGTAACCTTGGAGTACCCAAAATCACATATTTTGACCCGTGGTGCAGCACTTCCGTCGAGTAAAGTGTTTTCCAATTTGAGATCTCTATGACAAATTTGCTGCAATAAAATACCAGAAACATATACTAAATGACAAGGAGGACTGAATTAATGAAGTTCACAGCATGAGAATATTTGATGCTGTACCATGAAATGGCAGTAGCTAACCCCTGATATCAATTGTTGAAAGAAGAACCTTGCCTGAGTAAAAAGTAAACATAAGCAAAAACTCAGCTGATACTAAATTAGAAAAGAGCCTGCTCAGAAATACTGCAGTGAGCATTGTAATAGGAAATTAGTACTTTAACTTTGACATTTTGCATAAACACATGACAATAATGAACTTATAACATAGCAAGTGACACTTCCTAAAGCACATTACTTCGTGGTGTCAACTTATAAGATGGCATTCTTGGAAGCATCCACGGGTGTGGCCTAGTGGTCAATAAAGTGGGTTGAGAACCATGAAGTCTCAGGTTCTGATCCCAGCAAAGGCAAAAATACTAGGTAATTTCTTCCCATACAGATACTAGTCGAGGCGGGATTAGTCGGGGTGCCTGCAAGCTAGCCCGGACACCACAGTTATAAAAGAAGAAGAAAAAAGAACGCATTCTTGGAAGTTAAAAATCTACTTTCGCTACCCATTAACGGACCCATGATTTGAGGCCTTTTAATGTTCTGCCTCTAACAATGTAAAAAGCATATTACCAGCGGACCACCCCACATCAAAGGACCATATGAATGCCATATATAGTAGACCACTACAGTACCATGAACTTATTACAATGGAGATAAAATTTGTTAGCGGAAACGTAAAAGAAAGAATACAAGATTTAACGTGGTTCGAATCAAAATAATCCTACGTCCACCAGAGAACAGTTGCCTTTATAATATTAACAAAGGAAGAGGAGATTTCCCAATTACACTTAAGAGAATTTCTCTCTTAACTCTCTACTCACTACAATGTATTGTATTATTTTTGGGATGGTTTCTACAAATGAAGGAGTGCATCTATTTATAGAGGTAAAGACCTCCTCTTGATGTCATTGGTGACATCAAACTACCTCCTCTTGATGTCATGGGTGACATCAAAGGAGGAAGCTTCCTCCTAGCATCCACACCAACTCTTTCCACCAACTCTTCCAATTGGCATGCCATTGTTGACTAAACATAAACCAACATTTTCAATCTCCACCTTGGTTTGCGTTTCGAGCGTGTGAACAACTCTGGCCAAAACTTCTAAGCTTACTGGGCAACCCCGTTGTAAGAAACAAGAAGAATCAAACCATTGTTGAACATACCACCTCCACCTAGCAACTGTTCTCTTCGGAGTTGCATCAGTTGATGCACACCCCCGCCAAGTCCTTGCAGTGTGCAAACTTAGCGAGCGGGACTATCTTGGTCAACATGTCTGCAGCATTATCGTCTGTGATAACCTTCACGACCTTGATAGTTCCCTCATCAATAACATCTCGAATAAAATGAAATCTGACATCAATGTGTTTAGTGCGCTCATGAAATCTCTGATTTTTCATTAGATGAATAGCACTCTGACTATCACATCTAAGAGTTGATTCCAGCTGAACCAAACTCAATTCCGCTACTAAACCTTTCAACCAGATAGCTTCCTTCACCGCCTCCGCTGCTGCCATGTATTCTGCTTCTGTCGTAGACAAAGCGGCAATCGACTGCAGAGTCGACTTCCAACTAACGGCACTGCCAACGAGGGTAAAGATGTATCCAGTTGTGGACCTTCTTCTGTCAAGATCTCCTGCATAGTCAGAATCTACATAACCGAGAATTGAAATACCTCCACCACTTTTTCGAAAGGTCAGACCAACACCAGAAGCTCCTTTGAGATATCTCAATATCCACTTGACAGCTTCCCAATGCCTCTTTCCTGGGCTGGACATGTATCTACTTACCACACTTACAGATTGAGCAATATCTGGACGTGTGCATACCATAGCATACATAATGCTACCAACTGCACTGGCATAAGGAATCTTTGACATATGCTCCACCTCATCCTCGGACTGAGGCATTTGTAACTCTGAAAGTTTAAAATGAGGAGCTAATGGTGTACTTACAGGCTTGCACGTATGCATATTGAATCTCTTGAGAACCCTTTCAATATACCTCTTCTGAGAAAGATGTACAACACCGTCTTCTCTTGAAATCTCCATACCAAGGATTTTCTTTGCAGCTCCTAAATCCTTCATGTCAAATTCCTTACTCAACAGTTTCTTCAAAGCATTTATCTCTGTAATGTTGTTAGCAGCAATAAGCATATCATCAACATACAACAGTAAATAAATCATTGAGTTACCAGACATCTTCTTGTGATACACACAGCTATCAAATGCACTCCTTGAGAATTCATGTGTAGTCATGAATGCATCAAACCTCTTGTACCACTGTCTAGGGGATTGCTTCAAACCATACAAAGACTTCTTTAGTTGGCATACGTGATCTTCTTTTCCCTCAGCTAGGAAACCTTCAGGCTGATCCATATAGATTGTCTCTTCTAGATCACCGTGTAAGAAAGCAGTTTTGACATCAAGCTGTTGAAGCTCCAAGTCAAATTGGGCAACCAATGCTAGTAGCACGCGAATTGAGCTATGCTTCACGACTGGAGAGAAAATCTCATTGTAGTCAATTCCCTCCTTCTGACTGAAACCTTTTGCAACCAATCTCGCCTTGAACCTAGCATCTTCCACTTCAGGAATTCCCTCTTTCTTTCGGTAGACCCACTTGCATCCAACTGTCCTCTTCCTTTTTTGTCTTTTCACTAAGACCCATGTCTGATTCTTGTGAAGAGACTCCATCTCTTCAGTCATGGCTAACCGTCATTGTGCGGCATCCTTGCAAGAAGTTGCTTCAATATACGAGGAGGGCTCCAGATCTTTAATCTCTTCTTGTGCAGCTACGAACGCATATGCAATCAAGTTTGCTTGATTTATAAGGCGTTCCGGTTCTCGTGTCTGCCTCTTCTCCCTCCCCTTCGCAATTGTGTATGGTTCATTGACAGCAAGTTCTTCAACGCCTACATCTTCTGACTCATCTTTAACCTGAGTCTCTTGATCCTTTTCCTTGGCAAGCTCCACCGGAAGCTCCACCTGCTCGTTGTTCTTGTTTCCTGAAAACTCCACGGAAACTTTACGGGGATCAAGTATAGAGGATTCATCGAAGGTGACATCTCTACTAACTATAAATTTGAGTAAAGACAAACACCAAAGTTTGTACCCTTTTACTCCATCCACATACCCTACGAATATGGCCTTCTTAGCCCTTGGTTCAAGCTTTCCTTCATTAACGTGATAATAAGCTGGACACCCAAATACTCGTAAGTATGAATAGTTAGAGGGTTCACCTGACCATACCTCATTCGGAGTCTTAAAGTCAATTGCCGATGCTGGAGATCGATTGACAATATGAGCAGCAGTGTGAACTGCTTCAGCCCAAAATACTTTGGACATTTTGGCTTGTAGGAGCATACAACGAGCCTTTTCAAGAAGAGTTCTGTTCATTCTCTCGGCAACTCCATTCTGCTGTGGGGTATGCCTGACAGTCCTATGTCTTGAGATCCCATGAACCTTGCAGAATTCATTAAACTCTTCATTGCAAAACTCCAAGCCATTGTCTGTGCGAAGATACTTGATTTTCCGCTCCATTTGATTTTCAACCAAAATCTTCCACTCTTTAAATGCTTCAAAAGCATCACTTTTTGCCTTCAAAAAATACACCCAAACCTTTCGTGAGAAATCATCAATAAAAATGAGAAGATACCTCTTTCCGCCCTTCGATGGAAGTTTAGAAGGACCCCATAAATCTGAATGGATGTAGTCTAGCACTCCTCTTGTCTTGTGTTTGCCAGTGCTGAAGCTGACCTTCTTCTGCTTCCCTAGAACGCAGTGCTCACAGAAGTCAAGCGTGCTGATCTTCTCACCTTCCAAAAGTTTACGATTGCTCAACATCTCCAGTCCACGTGCGCTCATATGACCCAGTCTCATGTGCCATAGTCTTGCCTTGTCATCATTAGATAACTGCACTGTAGATGCATTTGCAGAGCCAACAATGGTGCTTCCGGCCAATGTGTAAAGGCCGTTCTCCAGCTTGCCTTTCAGCATGACTAAAGAACCTTTTGTCACTTTTATAGTTCCTGCTTCGCTCATGTACCCGTAGCCTTGTTCATCTAGAGTACTCAGGGAGATCAAATTCTTCTTCAGATCAGGAACATGACAGACTTGTGTAATAGTCCTCACGACTCCATCATGGCAGCGAACCTGAACTGAGCCAATGCCAACTATTGCACAAGTTGCATTATTGCCCATTACTACGGTTCCTCCACTTTTCTCATAGCTGCTAAACCAGTCTTTTCGGAACGTCATATGCAGAGTACAAGCAGAGTCTAACACCCATTTGTTTCCATAACTACTATTATTATTACATGATGTTGTTAGTACATAATCATTATCAAAATCATGTACCTGTTCAACTGTAGATGCACTCGCCTTTTCCTCGGACTTTGACATTGGGCAATCTCGTTCAAAGTGCCCCTTCTTGCCACAACCCCAACACTCTGTATTCTTCTTGTTCACACGAGACTTTGATCTGTGCTTTGATTTACTCTTTCCCTGTTGGCTAGTCCGGCCTCTCACAAAGAGCCCACTTGCCTGGTCATCTCTATCTCCTTCAATGTGCCTCCGCACATCACTAGAGTTAAGTGTCTGCCGCACTTGCTCAAGCTTGATAGGCTCCTTGCTATACATCATTGAATTCTCAATATCACGATATCCTGAAGTCAATGAAAATAGCAAAGCACATGCAAGCGTCTCCTCATCCTTTTCAATTCCTGCAATCTGTAAGTCCATGACAAGTTTATTGAACGCATCTAAATGATCGTGTAACGAAGTACCTGACCCCATCTTAAATGTGTGAAGACGTCGTTGTAACAACATCCTTGTTGTCACTGATCGGTCTTGGTATAGCCCTTCTAGCTTTTCCCATAACTGTTTGGCCGTCTCTTCGGTACCCGTACTCACTTCACAAAGCACGTTAGGTGCAAGGGATAGTTGGATTGCACTCAATGCATCCCCTTCAATCTTCTCCTTGTCGGGAGCTGATATATCCTTAGGATACTTTCCGTCAATAGCATGGATTGAACCTTCCCTCCGCAGTAACGCCATCATCTGGATCTTCCAGATATTGAAGTTATTGCGTCCACTGAATCTATCAATTTCAAACTTCATGGAACTCATCTTTGCTTGTTCTTCCTCCTTGGATCGTTAAAGAATCATGTCGCTCTGATACCAATTGTTAGCGGAAATGTAAAAGAAAGAACACAAGATTTAAAGTGGTTCGGATCAAAATAATCCTACGTCCACCAGAGAACAGTTGCCTTTTTAATATTAAAAAGGGAAGGGGAGATTTCCCAATTACACTTAAGAGAATTTCTCCCTTAACTCTCTACTCACTACAATGTATTATATTATTTTTGGGATGGTTTCTACAAATGAGGGAGTGCATCTATTTATAGAGGTAAAGACCTCCTCTTGATGTCACTGGTGACATCAAACTACCTTTGTATCCTAGTATCCACACCAACTCTTTCCACCAACTTTTCCAATTGGCATGCCAGTGTTGACTAAACATAAACCAACACTTTAAAAATTAAAAGAGGTATGAGCAATATACAGTTTGTTCGTTCGTTCGTTCTAGCCAAGACTAATTGCAGTTCCAGGAAGTGTCATTCTTCTTCTTTCTTTCTTTTTTTTTTTTGAATAAGTGGTACAAGTATCATTCTTACCTCATCTTCATTAAATTTTCCAGCATTACAGATCCTCGCAAAGAGTTCTCCTCCGGAAGCATACTCCATTACTATAGCTAGATGAGTCGGTGTCAGCAAGACCTATAAGAGTTAAGTCAATTCATATAAAAAGCAAACTATAAACAGAATTCAAGAGTCTACTTGCCACTTCATCTACATCATTTACTTTCTTTGATTATTATTTTAAACCAGCACAAGGACTCTGAAACAATCATTGTAATCCCATTAATTGCAAATTGCCACGATTAAATCACCAAACACAAAATATCTGTAAACCATCAATTCCAGCTACTATAAGGAAAAGTTCATTGGTTTCAATCTATAAGATGCAGAAGATTGCAATTAATTGCGAGCAGCAAGGTCCTTTGGTTGGGAAATAAGTTATCCCAGGATAATTATCCTGGGATTAATTATCCCGGGGTTGTTATCACACCTTCCCTACGGGATAAAAATTAACACTACAATCCCATACCGCGATTTTATCCCAACCAAATGTGGGATAAACTCATCTCAAATTTAATTCCGGGATTAATTATCCCTTATCCCTCGTACCAAACAAGCTCTAAGTATCTTGTTACTACGATTAACAATTTACCAACCAGATCATCTATTCCAATAATTAAATTTCATTACCACTTCTGATCATTAAGAAAAGGAGTTGGTGCCATTTAAGAAACATGATCACATGGCTAAGAAAACAACTTAAAAAGATTTCCTTAATAAGCCTCGATGGCAGCAATATTCAGAATCCCCACAGGAATCAATGCATAACAGAATAAAGAAAAAAGAAAGATTCTTTCTAACAGTAAGAAGGAGAGCATACACACCTCTTTAAATCTGACTATATTTGGATGTTTCAATGATCTGTGATTCATAATTTCCCTTTGCACATGTTCATCTATCTGCAACCTCAAAATAGTCAACCAAAACAAAAACATTTGATCATCACCAAGAACATATATTAACAACTACTTCAATGAAAAATCAAAATATATAATGAAGTAAAGGTGTCAAATTTAAGGTGGGGAAAAAAAAACCTTGTGGCCTCTTTCAATAAACTTGACAGCAAAAAGCTCTTTGGTTTTCTTGTCACTAACAAGCTTGGCTACCCCAAAATTACCAGAACCCAACTCCTTCACTATCTCATAACGCTCCATAATCAAGGAAAAAAGGGAAAAGGGGTTTAATCTCAGATTCTTCAGAATTCAGAAAAATTTTCTCAAAGGCTTGCGTATATTGACGTACTGAATTGATAATATTCAAAGGTAAGAGAAAAGAGGTTCAAAATATTCAGAGGTTAAGTTTTCATAAATTTAACTATTGTTATCACTATCAGCTCAGTGGGTAAGAAGAAGACAAGAAAGAGAAGCGTGTTTTGTAAGTTTTTTACTTTATTACTGCGGTTAAAGGTTTGAGTTTCGGACCTTGAATTGAAAGAGAGAGGGAAGAATAAGGATAGACACGTGGTAAGAGTTGATAACGAAACAAAGAATAGAATACAGTAGTAGATGACAAGACAACTTTCTTGTCCGTAAGGTTTGCGGGAAAATTGCCACTAATTGTGATTTTGGTAGGTCAATAAATTGGATGAACGTAGGGCTTTGGACATAAAAATTGTAATTTTTTAATAAAATAATATTGGAAGTTACGTTATAAAGTCCAGTATTTTTGAAATTTGAAATTATGATTAGATATATATTTTACTTGAAAAAATATTACAGTTTTGTAAGTGAAAAAAAAGTTTCTTTTTTGAAAAAGTGACCAAAACCACTTTTTGTTTTTTGAAAAACTCATTTTTTAAAAATTTCCAAAACTTGCAAAATATTATGGACAAAATTTATTTAAAAATCAAAAAAAAAAAAAACTTATGGACAAACGGGTCCTTAATTGTTGTGCTTCTTTTTCGTCTGATGCGCTTTTGATTTTGGTGGGTCATTTGGATTTGGTGTTAGCACAAACCAACACAAAAGAGTTTTAAAAAGCATTCCTAATAATCCAATTGCTCGATCAGGGTTTTGTTGCACAAGCTGCTATCAAGATTAATAAAATTGATGGTTAACATGATGCAATTGCATGGGACAAAAGGAAGACAATTTTGGATGGAGGTTTTAAACAGAGGCGGGGTTAGTATTTTGAGTTTACGGGTTTTGAATATTAGAGAAAAACAGTTTAAATTATTTATACATATTAAATAAATTTTTTAATATAAATATAGAATTTGGGTTAAAATTATTAAGTTCTAATGAACCCGTAGCAAACTTGTGGCTCAGCCCCTATTTCTGAGGTGTCATTGCATATTTTGGTTTGGAGGCAGGAAAGGGGACTTACATAGGTGCAACTGTAGACTAAAGAATTATCCTGAAATGAAAAGGTAGAGTATCTGCCATCATTTTTAAATTCAGGCGATGTTTTGAATACATTGCAAATGTTGATTAGTGATTTAAACAATAGATCTAAAGTGGCTACTGATTTAGCCCTTCTTCATATTGTCCTCGACCTTTGGATTTGCCTCTTTGATGAATTTCCACTCGAGGGAGAGGGGGAGAGGACCCTCCAAACTTGGGGTAAGTGCACAAATAGTCATTCTCAGGGATACTATTTAGAGATTAGTCAGTAGTTATTTTGTCATGATATTTTAAACTAAAAATCTTAATTTCAAGATAATTCGTAATATTTTTGTTTCGGAAAAAATTGAATTAAAAAATTGAAATTCAGAACGCACTGGCTAATTCCTAAATAACAGCCCTTTAGAGTGACTACCAGGTGTCATTTCTACAAACTTGGGCCATTCAAAGCCCACCAATTACAATGGAGGAGTTCCCATAATAAATCGTGATCATATCTCATTTAGAGAGGAAGGTACATTTTATCACAACTGAAAAAATATTTGGTTATAGTAGATGGTAATAGATGATTTTTTTCGGAAACAGCTGCATAATTGTTTAACCCAGAAAATAGTTTTCAAGGTCAAAGCAATAATTTTATATGACGGGCTACAAGCAATCGATTCAATTCGAAAGATATAAAATTTCGTTAATACAACGTGATAGAGAAGTGGGAAATAAATTCAATGACAGATAATATAATAAAAATAAAGCAGAGAAGAAAGAATTCTTATTGAATGATCCTTGATAGAATAATGAGCCGAACAGAGCTTGAAGGGCCGAACTATGGCTAACTTGGGAGCAAAATGCTATGAATAACAATGTATAGAATTGTAGAGAAGAAAATTAGATTCCCCTGATGGTGGTAAAAGCATGTCTATTTATAGGGCTAAATCTAAGTAACTAGTCTCCTTGAATTAAGGGTCCATTATGAGCATTTACTCAATCCATCCATTACTTTTAGAAGACTTATAACAGCTATGTAAATGCTGGAATTCCGTAACTGATGAGTTAATTCCGTAACTGATGAGTTAATTCCATAACTGATAAGTTAATTCCATAACTGATGAATTAATTTCGTAATTAATGAGTCAATCTCGTGCCTGTTAAGTCAATCTCGTAATTGATTGCTTTGTTCTGACCGTTACAATCATTTATTGCATTTATTAATAATTGATTTGTAACTGATGGTGTAATGATGGTAAATCACATATAATCCGGGATTAATTTATTCCTTCCTCATTTGTAATTATGAGATATTCTCCCGCGCCTGATCTGGGCTATTTCATGATGATTAGTTTTGGGGTTAACAGGCACGGTATGAGTATGTTCGGTCCCGGGGGTGTTTCACATATCATCTTTACATGTCATTCTTCACTTTTCTTCAAACTTTACTAACACGTGTCGCCATTTAATAGACCCACATGGCGAGTCTAATTTTCACTAATACAGATAGTCCCCCACTTTCCGGTTACTCACTATGATGTGACCGGGAAGTGGAAGATTTTATCCTTTTCATCCTTGCATCTGCCTCATTAAAAATCTTGCCAGAAAAACCCAATATGGACAAAAACCGGACGAAGGAAAAAAGAGTGCAGAACTTAGATATTCAGATGATAACTCCACCGCTTATGTTCCTTTCGTCAATAATCGGTTGGTTTACCCCTGTCTTGTTTCGGAGTTTGAAGACAAATCTTTGCCTTATGTTTGCAAAGTTTGATATATATATTTCGGCTTTATTTTCTGCCTATTTTAATGTTTGGGTTTTTGTTTCACTCTTTAACTTTGCATTAAAAATGCTTCAATGCTCCGTGACTTTATTGAATAAGCACGAATTATAAAAGCGGGCCCTTTTATGAACGACACTTAATGAAGAAGACGTCTCAACTTCATAATGGTGTAAATATACAAAAGAGAGATAGGAATTTTAAACATGTTTTTCTTTAACAATGTTTTGAAGAAAATTTTTATATTTTACTTTCATAACATTTCACATGTGTTTGTGTATCGTCTATAACTCATTTTGCAACTGTTTTTTCTTTTAACAGATTCGATATAAGCTTGCACTCGTAACTGCTTTTCTTTTGCAACAGTTTTTTCTTGAATTAGTACAAGGAGATAACTATTTTTGTTTACAACAATTTTAAATATAAGGGTATGAATTTACCCTTAACTATTTTTATTGATAATAGTTTTCAAATGAATACAAGGGTAATGCTTTTTCATCCGTAACTGTTTTCAGTTACAACCGTTTTTGAGTAAGTATAAAGATGTGCATTTTTACCCGTAACTAATATTCTGCCTTTAACCTTTTTTGAAACATTCGTTTATATTTACGAATATGTTTTTAAAGGTTTTCGAGTCATGCTTGTGTTTTTGGCTCGTGACTTTGCTCTTAACTTTCGATTTGTTGGGTAGACCTTAGGCTTGACTTGAATTTTGATTTTTCTAATCTTCTTTGCCTTCCATATATATAGTCCCCAAGTGTTAGAGCTTTGAAGTATGAAATCTCGAGCATTTGATTATTCCTTCCACGTGGTCCATTTCCTGAAAAGGAAAAACATACGGGACTCGGAGCTATATATTTAGATGATGACTGCTTAACCCCTTTTTTTACCAAAAGGGTTGTAACCTAGACCGGGATTAATACAGTGTTCCTCGTGTCTTTCGGGTCGAATATCATCATTTGGTATTTTAGAGAATTTATCCGAGTACAAATTTTTCTTAGCACTTTAAAAAATTATTTGAGTGCTCATACTTAGTCTTTTAGACTTAAAATATATATCTGGATGCATCGCTACATGTGCGATGTCTTAATGTTGCACCTTTGGGTGTATAACTTTTATATGAAAGAGGGCTCTTTTATATACTTTAAACGCTATGAAGAGGACGTCTCCTTTTTATTCAGGCATAAAATAGGATCGATTGATCCGAGTAGACTTTTAGTCTGAGGGAATATTAATCCCGATAGGATTTACAAGAGTATTGACCCCATTAAAATTAATGGGAGTATTGACCCCTGTAAGACATTGAGTTTGAGGGAGTATTGATCCCAAATAAATATATATCTTTGTAGATTTGTCCTGAAGAGACATTTAATCTGATTGGATTTTGAATCTAAATTGGAGTATATGAACATACTTCCAAGTAGAGAGGGACACATGTCCGAAATAATATTTGAGATTTACAGGATAATCGATCCGAGTCATAATACAATTAGCCATTAAGAAAGGCTTAGATATTTAGCTTGAATGGTCGTTGTTGGACCGAATATAAATCGTGTGTTTGTTCAAAGTGAACTTTATTCTGGTGGCTTATTTGCATACATTTATCTTGACTTAGATGTAACACTCTCGTTTTTTATCGTGGGATTCTTGACTCTGACATGGAGTTCTTGATCCTTTTTGTGTGCGTGTAGTATATATATTTTTGAAGAGCTCATTTAACACTGTTTGAAGTGTTTATGCTTGATATGAGTAATACAACTAACTGAGTTGAGCTGGTAAATAATGTCAGGTCAAATTGACTAATCTTCAAGTATGAGTAATCTCCCTAGTGTTTGAGTTTTGAGGTATGAGAACTCAAACACTGGAATCATAATTTGACAGTTCGTGGTCTAATAGTCCCCAGTAGGATAGTTAGTTTCAATATTGATGGACTTTCAAATGGTCCAGTTCCAACATAGGGACGGTACCGAAGCTCTTTTTATTAAATATTTTGTACTCTGGCCGGGAACTACGGAGGTTCCAAAATGTTGTCGAGGATCATACCATATCTTGATTTGAGCTATTCATATTGACTTTGATGAGTTTTTGATTTGAAGCCTTATTACCGGAGTAATTTTCACTGCTTTCTTTATAAATTTCTCGCATCATATATTTTGTTTGTTTGGTCCATGTGTCATTTTAGCTTTTGGAGCCTTGAATATTCTCAAATATAATTCTCCTCTAACAAGGCAGGTAGTACGGGATGAGACGCACTCAGAGTTATCGAGAGCATGCTTATCTTTGGGTAAAGTCCCATTCTGCAAGTAATAAATGAATTTATTATGCCAATTCCAAATTAAATTAGTAAGGCTTACCTCATTTTCATTCTAATTGATGATAGATCACAAATCACCTAAATAAGAGATGGCTCGATCCCGAGACTGTTTGATCCGAAAATGATATTTCTCAATAAGTGCCCGGAGTTGCTTTCTAAGTCAGTGATATCAACAGTAGATCTGAGACTAACACATCCGACTCAATTTTCTTGGGCTGCATAGTTTTCTTGGATTTGATCAATCGTTAAATCAATATTTTTGCTTTGAGTCCCCAAGCTAATTTAAGCCCTGTAGCATATGCTTCATACTCGTCTTTGTTGTTAGTAATAAAATATTTTTTATGAATTATATAACTACTTTCCCTGATAGGTATTAAGCATTGCCCCTAACTCGAAAAGTTTAGTACTTGTGGACCTAATTGTGTAGAAGGTCCAGATCCCAAGAATTATCCCAGAAATAACATGTTCGGGTAATATGTTCGAGCTAAAACTAATCATGAAATCTGCTAAATTTGTGATTTTATAGTCGTACGTGGCTGATAAACAATATCATATTCACTTAGTTCGACTACTCATTTAGCTAGCCTTCCTGACAGTTCATATTTATGCAAAATATTGCTTAATAAAAATATAGTGACTACGGGAATTGAATGACATTAAAAATAAGGCCTTAGATTTAGGGAAACTACAATTAATGCGAACTTATCAAAATGTAGATATGTAGTTTCCGTATCTAAGAGCATTTTATAATAGATAGGAGAATGTGTACCTTTATCTTCTTGAATTAAAATTGCATTTACCGAGACATCCGAGACAATTTGGTGTACCGGCAATCATCTTTCTCCTCGAATTTTTGAAAGTAATGATGCATTGTTGTTAGATAGCAAATTCGAATGATTCGACTTTTCGGACTAAACCGATCTTTCGAAGATCTGTAACTTTATCTTTTATGATTTGACTCTAGTTTCTTCTTTTGCTTGGCCGGATTATACCGCGGGTCAATATTGAGCATATAAAACTTTTCCTCCGGTGGTACACCTGCTATGTTAGCATGGAGGCAAGTAAAGCAATTTTTGTTAGCATGTAAAAGTTTAATCACCTTACCTTTAAATTCGGTGTCGAGTCTCGACCAACGTAAACCTTCCTATTTGGGAAGTCAATGATAATTTCTAGTTCTTCAGCATTTGACCTCGTGGCTTCTGATGCCTTCGGTTCAATAATTGCTTCCGGAAATATTTGTATAATTGTCCAAGGTTATTAATGAACCATTCTTCCTCGTGTCTATTCCATCCCGCATCTATCTCTTCTTTTTCAGTTGTTAGGTGTGGTATCTTTATAAGCAATCTCGTGGGTGTTTTACCCATGTTCTTCCTAATCTTCGTTCTTCTCCTGTGAAATTGTATAATTTAGCAAGGTAATTCCTAGCCTGTTCAGGGAGAGCCGGATCTTTTTTAGCCCGTGAAGAAAATCTCGTATCTCTTTGCTCGGACCTGTTTTTTAGATTTTTGCATTTAGATTCGAATCACCCAAGAATCACATCCACTTGATCTCCGGACCTGTTTTTGACTTTCAATTGAATGAACGTGTCCTCTATTCGAAACTTTGTATTATATCGAATGTAAATTTTACTCTTCAGTTCCGGGAAGGTCCGACATTATTCTTCTGACTCTTCAATCATATCCGGAATCACCTCGGTTTGATTTTCGAACCTGTTTTTGGACACTTATACCGTGTCTTCTTCTGTTTAAATTCCGGTGCTGCAATGGTTATGCATATCATTCTCGCGGGATAGATAGGAATTCCCGGAGGTGTTCTATTCGCTCGTTCTGTTCCTTGATCTGTTTCTGTAAGGTTAGAACTAAATTTTGCAAATTAAAATTACCCGGTGTATCTGAACCTCCTGTTCCGGAACTGTTTCGTACAGATCCGTTATAATCAGCTCTGGTACAGATAGTTGCGGTACCAATATATCGATGTACATTCTCTATTTTTCTCTGCTTGTTACTTACATATCATTATCATGGCTATTCTTCCCTTTTTATTTTGTTGGTACGCCATCTCCAACTTGGTTGTCCTCAACTGTGTTGATTGGTAAATTTCGGCCATGATGAAGGTTTAAACTAAAAACAAGCGAATATTAACAAAAATTGTTACTATCTTTGGATGAATAGCAAATTTGCTTGAGTTCCCGGTAACTGAACCAAACTGTTTAACCCAAAAAATAGTTTTCAAGGTCAAAGCAATAATTTTATATGACAAGCCATAAGCAACCGATTCAATCCGAAAGATATAAAATTTCGTTAATACAACGTGATAGAGAAGTGAGAAATAAATTCAATGACAGATAATATAATAAAAATAAAGCAAAGAAGAAAGAAATCTTATTGAATGATCCTTAATAGGATAATGAGCCGAACAGAGCTTGAAGGGCCGAACTATGGCTAACTTGGGAGCAAGATGCTATGAATTACAATGTATAGAATTGTAGAGAAGAAAATTAGATTCCCTTATGGTGGTAAAAGTATGTCTATTTATAGGGCTAAATCTAAGTAACTAGTCTCCTTGAATTATGGGTCCATTATGAGCATTTACTCAATCCATCCATTACTTGTGGAAGACTTGTAACAGCTGTGTAAATGCTGGAATTCCGTAACTGATGAGTTGATTCCATAACTGATGAATTAATTCCGTAATTAATGAGTCAATCCCGTGATTGTTGAGTCAATCCCGTGCCTGTTGAGTCAATCTCGTGCCTGTTGAGTCAATCTCGTGCCTGTTGAGTCAATCTTGTAATTGATTGCCTTGTTCTGACCGTTACATTCATTTATTGCATTTATTAATATTTGATTTGTAACTGATGGTGTAATGATGGTAAATCTCATATAATCCGGGATTAATTTATTTCTTCCTCATTTGTAATTATGCGATATTCTCCCGCGCCTGATTTGGGCTATTTCATGATGATCAGTTTCGGGGCTAACATGCACGGTATGAGTATGTTCGGTCCCGGGGGTGTTTCACATATCATCTTTACATGTCATTCTTCACTTTTCTTCAAACTTTACTGACACGTGTCGCCATTTAATGGACCCACATGACGAGTCTAATTTTCACTAATACAATAATATAACTTTATAATATATCTAAAATGTTCATAAGTCACTACTGCATCATATACAATCCAACTTGCAAAAATAGAATATCAGGGAACTCTATATAAAATCAAAATAGAGAATTAGCTAGGTGATGAGCGAGCAAATTTTTATATTTTAGGAATATATGTTGATATCTTCAAAAGAACTCCTCAACCTCTATATATTCTCCATATATAATTATTTACCATGATCGAGAAATAAAACAAATATTTAAAAGCAAATGTCATACATTTATTAGTGTTGTATAAAAATTAGTCTTGAATAAGTATTTTCGTCAACAGACAGGACATGATCTGATGCACTACTTTCGAATTATCTTTTGGTTTGTTTTCTTAACAGTATTAAACATTCCAGTAAAATGGACAATAACTGACAATGAGAATAACGTGTGTGATCTTAACACGAGATTAATTACATTAGCAATTTATTTGGTTCATTGGATTGACGAGGTCTAATTCCAACTGTCTGAGTTGTCAATTTCAACTTTGAATGGAGAACATAGAATTAGTCAATTTAGATGAATTCTCGGAGACTAAATAACATCTACTACTAGATTTTTTCTTTAAAGACAAATATGAGTATCAGAACCAAACGAATGAATATTGAAGTTTCTGCTGTCTAACCTTAATTAGTTTGAGATTGAGATGTAATTGTTATTGTCAGATATTTGGTTTTGAGAAATTTTTCAAAAATTAAAATCAAATCAAAATCGTGTCATATATTTGTTGGGGGAAAAAAAGAAATTTTGATTTTTTGAGAATTAAACAAAATGTTCCTTTCCCAAAAACACCAAAATAATCAAATGGTATTTCACCAAAAATAATACACATGCTTCTCCATAATTATTTTCTAACAAAAAATTAAAACTCTTTCAAAATTTTCCCAATTTTATATCTACAAATATTAAATCAATAAGTTTTAACCAGATGCCTAAGATCCAACCATATAATCAAGTATAGAGAAATTACACCCAATGGCCTTAAATGGATGGTCTTATTTTTTGACCCCCGCTTGCTCATGGACAAACCTTAAAAGTCAAAAGTGTTGGCAATGGGGCGAGCAAGAGGCAACAATTGTTAAATTTAAAGTTCTGTCTATGAGTTAAATAGGATCAAAAAATTAAAAGTGACACCAAAATATCTTATTTGTGCAAATCACCACTCCAATTAAAAATAAAATAATTGGACTATCCTCAATTTAGATTCGCAAATATCTTATTTGTGCAAATAATATCTCCAGCATATTGCTACCATTAAAAATAAAATAATACGACTATCCTCAATTTAGATTCGCTTTCCTATTGGGTGGAGGGCCAAAGCAAAAGGTCATATCCCCATAGAAAAGTAGGATAAACCTTATTCAATCGAAGGAATCAACCTCTAGAATAAAATTTCTAAACAAAAAACCTTGGAATGAGGAATTGGGTGATGTGTATGGATTCTTTTGATGATAAGCAAAATTGTAGGAAGCGCGTGGACAAGCTGCTCACATTAGAAAAGTAGGAACCAAACAAGTTGCACCGTCCATGCCCACCACCAACTTCATTCGCCGAAAATGGCGGGGACCTCTCCGCCGGACCCACTCCACTTTCACCTGTAAGACCGTTATATAAAAATGTACGACGCATTAAACTTTCGATATATACGAAGATCGAAAAAGATCTGATCTCTAATGGTTTTACTCCAAAACTCCCATTCACTTGGACCAGTATATGCATCAAACGATAAATAACTTTGGATTGTATTATATAAGAATTATCACTTAATTATACTTAATAATAATGTTTTGTTACTTAATTTATTACTTAACTATCATAAGTTGTCACAGTTTCATATGCATGGGCATGTTTCAGTGCCACTAACGTTCCCTATTTCTTTCTTTATTCCGTTTGATTTATTTAGTATAGCTCTAAAGTTGGTGCCACAAAAATTGATGTTTGACTTTCTTTTCTAACACTAGCCTCCCCTCTCCCCCCCAAAAAACCCAATTTTCCTCCGTCAACTATTATATTTTCATTCGCATATTTAACATGAAGACAGAAAATTTTCAGACAGAAGTGGTCAAACAATCTAAGCAATTTAAACTTGTAATATTATAATTCACATTTTGACTTCTTGATCAATGAGTTATGCTTTATATTTGTACATCATGCCCATTTATAATTTTGAATTTGAGAAATTGGCCTTTTAAGACCTCTTATGTGTAAAAGACAGATTTCTTACGTGTAAAAGTAAATCTCTCATGTGTAAAAAAGAAGTAGAGTCATAAAACCAAAAATAAGTTTGTAAAGAGCCAAAAAACCAATTGACCCTATAAAATCATCTCCAATTAAAAGTGAAACAAAATTTGAGATCACTGTCTGTATTTTGTTATACTTATCATACAGAAGTTATATGAGTGTAAATATATTTTATATAGATGCTGTCCTTCGTTTTAAAATTAGGGGTGTACAAAGAAAACTGACTATGGTTCGATTTGATTTGGTTTAGTGTTGGGAAAAAAACTGATTATAATTGGTTTTGTTTGATTTTAACTAAAAAAAGTCAAACCAAAACCAAACCAACCCGACATTACATATATAGAAGTTTTAAATATATTTAATATATAAAAGTATTTATTTCTTATTTATTTCAGTGTAATTTATAAATATTTCTTAAAAATTTCATAATTTTACCTTTTAATGTATTATTTTAAGTTCGGATTATAATTTTTGAATGCTCTAATAAATTTTATACCCTATAAATTTTAGTAACTCAAATAAAGTCCAAACCAAAATCAAATCAATATTACGGCTAACAAAAGGCACTCAATTCAATTGTACTATAAAATGACTATAGTGTTGGATATATATTTTTTTAGTTTTTCCATAGTTTAGATAAAATACATAACTTTTTTTTTAGTGTTTAGTTATGTAATAGTACATAGTAGTCGTACTTATTTTAGCAACATAGTAATTTTAGATTATGTTCATGTTTATTATGGCTTATTAATAATATTTTTATGCGATTTTATTATCTTTATTACGTATTAAAATTTTAGTACAATGTCTTCACTCATCTCATTTCTTATGTTATTTTCTTGAAAAATATCTTATATAGTTCTGTCTTACTTGGATTAAAGAAATATATTTGGAGCATAAATTTTATATTTTGTGTTATGAAGACTTAATGAAAAAATCCGAAAAATTCGAGAAAAATTGAGATTAAAAAATTTAATTTTTATTGGTTTGTTTTGGTCTTTAGATTTAATAACCCGTCACAATTAGTTTGATTTGGTAATTGAAAAATCCGAACCAAGCCGACCTATGTACACCCCAACTTAAAAGGTCGAGTAAGAAAACAAAAAAAGACAAATTGATACTTTCTTTCTTCTAACACATTTGTTACTTTAATTATACAAAATCTGGCACTGACATACTGAAAGAGTTTTGTGCTGATGTAGATTAACAGTAGATTTAAAACAAATTACCTTTGGCAATTAAAAAGGTTCTTTTCCGCATCAAGACTGTTCAGTAAACAATTACTAGTAACCAATCTAGGCCTCCCAACATAAGAGCAAGCTTAAAAGTTGAAAACGGTAAAATAATTTTAAAGATCCACATGTTTGACCAAAACAACGTTAAATCTTTTAGTTAAACCAATTAATGATGAGTTAAAGGGCGAGCTTTAGTCAACTTAATAAAGTCTAGACCAAATGCAATAGAATACTTGCGAGACGAGTAGTGCTCAAGAACATTAAATAACAGATTTAATACTCAATGATTGGCAGTGAGCGTTATAGCATGAATATGTAATAAATGTAGATAATTGCAATAAGTGTAATAAGAAAGGATCTACCACCCAATTATTGAATAATTGGAGTGTTCCTTTCTTTTGTCAGCAACGTGGAAAAGAGAGAAATGAAGATGAATGTGGAATCTTTAGGTTTTGTGAGAAAATGGAACAATGTGTGCTTCAATAATATAATCAGTGAACAAGATAACTTTCTTAATCGGTTACACTCTCTCTCTTCTTCCGTTGGCGGAGGAATTTTGCCGATTCTACAACGTCTGTCCGGCACAGCTATCCCCTTATTTGTATAAAGCTTTCTCGATGCTGACAAAGTATGCAGAATTGGCCGGTTGCGAGGTCGGTATCCGCCACCTATTACACTTGTTTTCACCAAGTTTTTACAGAGGCACTATGATACACCTGCGACATCATGGGACTAGAGGGCTGATAATTAGAATGGACGACAGGACGAATCGGAGGTTTTGGCACAAGTACTTTTTCATCAAAACTGAACACTTGGTATCGGACCCTGCCGGGTTTCCCGAGCAGTGGAACCATAATCGTAGGTGTTATTGGTATACACTTGTTGTCTCCTTTTCGTCTTTTCATTTTTCATTAATCTGTGGTTTCTTTGTTGTTGTTTTTTTAGCTGAGAGGCATGCGCCCTCCCCTATCGTCGACGTCGAAGACTGAGTGGCTCGCGTGCTATCTCACATGGCGGGTATTCGAGATTGGGCGGTTTTCTACAAATGTTTTGGACCAAAGGTCCAGTTTAGTAAGTGCTACCTTTGTTTCATCCTTTTGTTGTTTACCGCTATTTGTTGATACGACCTCTTTATGGTGACTGGTCAACGGGCTTCCAAAAAGAAAGCTTAAGTGCCGGCATTTCGCCAAGCTATTGCATCGACAGGGATGCAATTTACTTTGGCTGAGTCCATCCGTGGAGGTTGTACTCAAACTTTGTCAACTAGAGACTCCTCTCCTTGGAGTGTTACTATACAGGATGAGATCTCTTCCCGGCCTATCTACCACCTTGTAGATGAGTCGTCTAACGAAGAGGAGTCACCATCGAGAAAGAGGAGGAGAATGGAATTTGGGAAGTCTGTCGCTGCCAGTGCTGAAAAGAGGAAGGTCATTGCCTCGAGAGCGGCGTCACCACTTGTGCCAGATGCAGGGGCTGTTTTTATAGCGGATGCTATTATGGCGGGGAGGTCCCCTAGGGCCAAGGGGGTACAACAAGGCGGGGAGCCTGCACGGGCTGCTGATGTGGCGCGTCATCGGTGGCTGGAGGAGATGGAGCGGTGCTTGCAGAGGACGATGGTTCAGGCTCGGACATCGATCCCGAAGAGGTACGGGCCTTTTTGGAGAAAAACACCCGCATAGAAGTGAGGACGGAGGGCCCTAACTGACACGTAATCATTCCCGTGGGTTACGACCTTTTGGCGAACTCTGAATATGTGGTGTCGTCCTTCGCCCCCTTGTGCGCTGCTTCTGAGAACGCGGTGCTTCAAACAATGAGTGATGCAGAGCTATCGCTGAGTATTTCTGGCATGGCTTTGCAAGTAAGTGTTTTTTCTTTTCCTGTTAGGATTTGTTTCGCATGTGTAATCTGCTTATGCCGACTTTCTTTCCTTTGCATGTCAGACTCTCATTATGGGGATCGAGCACGACCGGCGGGATGAGCGGAGGACGACCGTTTTTAAGAAGGTGACCTCTAAGTACAAAGAGTATCGTACCAAGCACAGTATGTTGGCCGATGTCTTTAACCAAGATAGAGTTTCAGCTATTTCATAATGGGCTTAAGCAGAAAGAGGAAGAGTTGGCGCGGAAAGTTAAGGAGCTGAAGGAGCGGGATGAGGAGCTGATGAAGGACATAGGCCGATGCAACGAGCTTGAAGCGACTCTTAAGGCCAAGGAGGATGAGCTCGAGATGAGCAAGGGGGTGATGGCCGAGAACACTGGCCTTCAGGCGCGGGTGGCTTCTTTAACTGCTGAGCTTGGGCAAAGGGAAATGGAGGCTGTCGATCTGAGGAGCGAGTTGAGCGTTAAAGTCGATGAATTGACTCATGCCGAAAAAGGCAGGGTGGCCACTATATCTGAAGTAGCGGCCTTAGATGACGCCCTCCGTGTTTTTAGGTCTGAGCGGGATAACGAGGTGGAGACGTTGGCGCTCAAGGTGGCGAGGTTAGAAGAGCGGATCCAGGATCTGGAGGCGGAGTTGTACAGATTAAATGAACTGGTTGTTGCTATGAAGGCTGAGAAAGTGTGACAGCAGTCGCAGCCGTCTACTCTCATACTTCTGTCGATCCCGTCGTGCCGCGGGAGTTGTATGAGATGTGGATTCATGTCGAGGCTCAGCTTGATGTGTACAAGTCCCTGAAGGCCGACGGGAAGGTTTCTGAGGCAGAACTCGAGGGTGTCCGTGTTAAAGCGCGTGCGGCTCGTGAAGCCTGTGGTTATAACCCCGATACGCCTGACGGGGACGATGTTGATGATGATGCGGAAAGGATCGCCTCCAACTCTTTGTATAATGATGAGTACGCCAAAAGAGATGACGCAGCGTAGGGCCGTTGTACTTATTTTTATTTTGCCTTGCTATTTTTGTGAGGGCGTCTTTGGGACCTTTGTAAAAAGTTTTTGTAATATAACAGTTGTAATGGAATTATTGCCTTTTTGCTGTGTGTTTCCGGATTACCATTTTTTGTTTGCTATGCGGTGAGGTTCCTGGCTTTTCGGTCGCTTGTGTGTAGTGTTTTGGCATAGTCGATTGTAGAGCTTAAAGTAACTCGAGAAAGGTCGTGTAAAGTAATTCGAGCGAGGTCGAATTGTTACACCCCAAGTTTTCATACGTGAGAGTACGTCGTAAGTCATTGATGTAAGCTCGAAAATGAGATTATATTTGGAAGCAAATAAAGTAAGTTAATCATGTTACCTTGGAGGTTACAAATATTTAAGATCATGAATAACAAGTACCAAGAGGGTTGGAAATCTTAGAAGCTAAACCAATTGAAGAAAATAAGTTTCGTCTAAAGTCGACAAGTTTCGAATGTTATAACATGTACTTTGGGGTGAGACTAGGGTTATTAACATGATAAGGAGGTTATTCTATGAGTTATTTTAGTCGTATGATATTCATTTTCTATATTTTGAAGGCAAGCAAGTTGTGGAACAAGAGTTGGCAAAGGTCATCACAAGTTACATTCATAAATTTGCTGAAATTTAGGTCAAATGTATCTGAGAATTTCTCCAAATATACTTGGAATCATAGGGTGTTCTACCTACCAAATTGAAGGTCTACGAGTCTAGTTTCTAACGCATTAAACCGTTTGTCAATACGACATCGGAGTAGAGAGATATTCGCATTTTCGCGAGACCGCGCAAGCAGCTCCCAATGGGACCCACTTAGGCGGTGGTTGACCTACTTCAATTTATAAACGATTTGGACGCCTATTTTTGCTCATTTTTCAACTAAAGTTCGTCTCCAAACTTCTCCTAACCCTCCTAAACATATATCACAAGGGTTTGAAGTGATTCCAAAGTGATTACACCATATTTCAACATCAAAACTTAGTTCTAGTGAAGAACAACACCTCTTTGAGGTTGTGTTGTCATTGAGGATTCTTGTGGGCTGTATTTGGATGAAATTCCAAGTTGTTGTTGTTGTCTAAGGTGAGTATAACATCATACTAATTGTGCTTAAGCTTGCTTGTATGTTGGTTAAGTTGTTAGGATGATAAACTATAAGATAATACTTGGACTAGCTTAAGTCACTTCTATGGTGTTGTATTGCTATTAAGGGTTGTTGTAAAATGAATATAACTTGGATTTTGACTTGAAGTTACTGTAGGAGGTATGTATATTGTGTTCTTTCTTGTGCCTAAGGTTATCTTGATATTGATTAAGTTAAATGGATGGGCTAGACATGAACTAGTGAATAAAGTTGCTAGTTGGGGATAGTTGAAGTTGTGGATTATTTTCGTTGTTATAAATATATGGTATAAGGCTGGAATCATTGATTAATGACTTCATTATCAAGTTAATGATACTTTTATGTTGAAGTAATAAGTCTATAAGGATTGATAAGGGGTATACGGATTCCAATCGGAGCTTGCCGCTCGTCGTAATGTAGTTGTGACTTGTTGTTGTTATATGGTGTCTTGATATTGATAATTATGTATTGATGGATTGCTCTGGTCATTGTTGTTTGTATATGGTATTGGAGGAGGCCCTTGTTACAAGGGAGATGCTGCCAAAATTTACGTAAACGAGCTACTAGCTTAAGTTATAGACTTAGCCTTTGCTCAGCACTGATTTTGAATCTCCTTATACTATGATAGATTGAGTTGACTTGTTTGAAGAGTTGCTTGGAAGGGATTAAGGACTCAACGGGTTTAAGGTATGTTAAGGCACTTTCTTCTTTCTTTTGGCATGGTCTAAAATGAAATGAACATAAACGATACGCTATTTCATAATGACTCTACTCCTAGCAACTAAGGTTGTCCATGTTGTTCTTTCCTTATAAAATTATTCTAAACAAGTGTGTATGATCCTTAAATCCTACTAAGGTTCATATTGATGGTAGGGATGTCCATAATGTTCTTAAGTCACTCCAAAAGGTTTAGAAGATGATTCCATGAGTCTAGCATGCATTATATATAGTATCTATTTTACTCTACCGAGCCGCGCTATAGTCGGCCGGGTACGGCACCTATTGTGCAACCACTGATCAGTTGGGTTTACCGAGCTCCACGTGGCCGGGTACGATTCTACCGAACCTTATGATGGTCGGGTACGCTTTTACCGAGTCCTCTATGCGGCCGGGTACGATATGATGATGCCCACAGAGGCGAATGTTTTAAAAAGTTTATGTATATATATGTATTATGCATTTCATATCAATAACCCCAGAGACACTCAGATGTTACAGGTTGTATCTCCTCTATCTCTCTTTTTACATTACTGTTCTTGTTTATGCTTTCCTGCCTAACATACTCGGTACTTTATTCGTACTGACGTCCCTTTTGCCTGGGGACGCTGCGTTTCATGCCCGCAGGTCCCGATTGATAGGTTGACAGTCCTCCTTGTAGGCTATCAGCTCAGCGAAGGTGTTGGTGCACTCCACTTGCTCCGGAGTTGCCTAGTTGGTCAGTATGCTTTGGATATGTATTGATTGGTATGGTGGGGCCCTGTCCCGATATTTATGATTTTATTTACTCTTAGAGGCTTGTAGATAGATGTCAGTTGTAGGGACACTTGTATGGCCTTGTCGGCCTATGTTTTGAGTTTACAAATGGTCATGTCGGCCTTATAGGCCCGTATGTCACATATATAAGTTTGTATATCATTTTGGGTCTTCATATGTTGAGTATTCCCTTATGTTTTATTCTTGTTATCTCATGACGAGTTTTCTGGCTCATTTACTCATGATAATATGATAAGAAAGATATGTTGCATTGGTGCTCGGTTGAGTAAGGCACCGGGTGCCCATCGCGGCCTTCGGTTTGGGTCGTGACAGAAGTGGTATCAGAGCAGTTCTGTCCTAGGGAGTCTACAAGTCGTGTCTAGTAGAGTCTTGTTTATGGGTGTGTTGTGCACCACACTTATAAGCAGGAGGCTACAAGGCATTTAGGTCTGTCACTCTTTGTTCTTACTCTAGATCGTGTAGTAGAGCTCAGTTGTAAGAATTCAAACTCCTAAATTCGACTTTAGTCGTAATACAACGATACCTACATCCACAAAGACAGTTGGTAAGAGATTGCATGTGGATGTTGAAGAGTTGAGTCAGAGGAACTCGATTTCACATCATGCTTATGATGAGTAAATATGAGGTCTTCAACAGATCATGTGTGTACTAAGATGTGTATGCTTCTTAATAAGGAGCCTTAAGGCACAGATATCTATTCACGAATATGGTGAAAATCTATGAGGAATTCAGAAGCTAGATACAAGTTTTAACAAGTAAAAGAAGTAAGGTGAAGAGGGGTACGAGGCACCCAGATAATGAAGATTATCAATATTTTCAAATCAGGCAGAGAAATATAAGCATTTTGGTACCTTCATCAATGACAGAGGTAAGTACAATTGGCCACACCCATCTCAGTTATGTTCTATGGGAGCTAACAGATATTATTTAAGAGAAAGATGGGATATCAGGATCCAGTTGGAGTTAGAGTAACCCAAAAATTGTGGATAGGTTGTTATCATTAACTAACGTTTCCGAAAGATGGTGCAAATGTGGTAATAAATCTCCTTCTAAGACACCCAGATGGTGAACTCTAGAGTAGTACAATCAGATATGAATACTAGAATATTCAGAAATTTCAGAAGATAGGCAGTGGGATCCTAGAAGGGACAAATATTTACCTTAGTATGACTCTAGCCCCGAGTAAAAAAAAGAATGTTAGGCATTCCCAAGAGCCAGTGAGATGAAGCTAGGGGAGCTTATAGGGAAAGAACTTTTTGTTGAAGTTTTCAGAATAAAGTGATAGACAAAAAGAATATTATCCGGAGAATAAGAAGAAAATAAATGAAGCATCATGAGTAAGATGTGATATAGGGGTGATAACAGTAAATCAAAATATGACACGATGACAGAGTCTATAGTCAAAGTGAAGGAAAATACAAGAGGTGACAAGCCTTAAGGCAATAAAAGAGTATAAGCCATAAAATCATATTTTTATTTCGAGAAATGAGTTGGTGACTTCAACGTGATTACCAGGAGGAAAGGTTAGACCCCAGAGTAATAAAAATCAGTATGGGCTGGTGAACAAGATAAAACCGAACATGAATTAGGGACCGGAGGATTTGATAATGGTCGACATCATGAGAATTTCAAAGATCGTGCTCCAACAATAATAGAATAGACAATAGACGAATAACCTTTAAAGGTTATTTAGGAAGTCGCTTACCTAAAGCAAGCACTCTGAGCAGAGTTAATCTTAAGGGAGTAAGTGTGCCAGTTACCGTAGATGTCACCTTCGTGCGTAAGAAATTTAGTTATCCCTGGTACAGAAGGTTACCATAAGGTGATTAAGGTTCATTGATAATGTGAAAGACGCCAAAGATGAAGAGGTAAAACAACTATAGGTAGATCGTCGTAGTACTAAATCTTAGTACTCCCCTGAAGAGGAGAATATTGTGTGATATGGTATTAAGTCGGAGTTAAGCGGTTCAGTTAACTATGGAATGGTAAAGGAAGAATGTGGTAAAAAGGAGAAAGGGATGATGTTGCATTTATCAGTTCCTGCAGATATGTTGCGACTCCAGAACATTATACAAGCACGACACCGGGGAGAGGCAGTAAAAGTTTCCGGCCAGGATATTATTGATAAATAAGTGTGAATGGACACTTGATACATCAGGAGCTAGTGGCGAGAGATAAGTTAAGATAAAGGATATATCCCAAGAGGGATTATGCAGAATATATATATGAGAATGGACCAACGAGTAATTAGTAGTTGATTCAGGAAGAGCCCAGTTATGGCTAAACATCACGGATAAATCAATAGATCATGCAAGATAAATGTAGTGAACCGCAGCATAGTGAATTCAGTCTCACAGATGCGAGATCGCAATCATTTGAAAAAATTTCAGATAGGAGTTGAGGCAATTAAAGGTACCATTTTTAAGGTTTATAAAAATAAGAGAGAGTGTCACTAAGGAGACAATAAAAATTTGAGCTTAGAAGTAACCATACGAGCACAAAGGCATAAATTTATGTAACTAAGGATTATTATAGGCGAGTAAGAATAACGAAAATTACCTTCGGGTGTACGATATATCAAGCTCGCAACTTTACAAGAGCCAGAAGGTCTCCCTAAGTACTACAATGAAAGACTAGCTGAGGAAATAAGGAAGAAGGTTTCCACCTAAGCATAGTGAGCTAGAGAGTAAATGATCCTGTAACAACAGTCTCACTACAATATTGTATACACTCCATAAGAAAGTGGCACCTATCATGGCTAATGAATGGTAAAAAAAGAAGCTATCAAAGGTGATGTTTGAGATCATATAAGGTACAAGAAATTATAGTATTCGTGGGCAAAAAGGACAAGCCAAGTATTCATGCAACAAGTGATAGAACGACCAGCAAAAGTAATTGCTTACATTTAAGGACAACTGAGAAGGCACAAAAGGAAATTTATGGTGCTATCAAGTTAAAGGAAGGTTGGGAGTAGTATAAATAGATCGGTGTAGGTCCTAAGGTAAAGTATTGTAGAGCAACAAGGTTTTAGGTAGATAGGAGTAAGGATATGAAAAGGTGAGTGAGAAGGTGACGAGAATATGTATGTCCTCGGGATTAAACCCATCAAAACAAGGGAGCTGATGATTTCCATATGTAATAAAAAGCTCGGTACAGCCTGAATGAACACAGAGGAGTCTGAGACTAGGTGCACTTAGAAGAGGTGGAATGTTGCCCTGGCAGTAGAATAAAGGTGTAATTGTGATAGATAAGAGGATGATGCTTAGGCCTTTGATTGATTAATAATTTAACGAGAAAGGGATTTCATTAATTGCACGGGATTAGAATACCCCCATAAGATGAATCGCGTTGGGATGCAATGAAATACGGTTATTGAAGTATAGTATTATCCCTAGGTGGATCAGGAAAATCACTTCATATGTTCCCCGATAAGATGTGAGCCCTAGTGACAGTGTATTACGTAAGAGGTTGCAAGTTATCAGTGATAGATTATAGATCAACATTAAGGTGAATAAACAATAGATGGGTACAAGTTCCAAAGTTCGAGATGAGATTTGTTTGTTATTCTTAGATGAATAATAATGAGGAAGCACTAAAGGACTTAGATTTATACATATAGGATAAGCAGCGAGAGAGTAACCTGGAGTTGGGTAGCAAACCTCGGTAATAATAAACCGAAGTAAGTTTTATGGTATAGTATAACCTACCTAGATGTAGTAAATCCATAAGGATAGATATACAAGGCTATGAAACAAGATATAGAAATAGTCTTAAGTTCAATAAAGTACCAAGTGAAAGACATCAGTACACCTATAGATGCCTAGAGGGACAGCTTGTCATAATTCTGTATATGTTCATAAAGTGAGGCTTAGAGATTGGCTAAAAGATGGAGGAAAAAGAGAATATGACTCACTAGGCGCTCATACAAGGACACAGTCGTACATACTGCATGACATAAGGTAGCAAATGTTACGATGTTGGAAGAATTCCGACCACATGTCATGGTGTGACAAAGAGGCCTAAAAATGGAACTGCCCAAGCGTTTGGATTTATTCACAAAACAGTTGCTTAGATGGAAAGATGAGCATTAAAGTATTCGTAAGAGCCATAGTTTATGAAATTGATAAGCGCATCAATCAACATTTGAGGACGAATGTTCCAAAGGGGGAAATGATGTTACACCCCAAGTTTTCATACATGAGAGTACGTCGTAAGTCATTGATGTAAGCTCGAAAATGAGATTATATTTGGAATCAAATAAAGTAAGTTAATCATGTTACCTTAGAGGTTACAAATATTTAAGATCATGAATAACGAGTACCAAGAGGGTTGGAAATCTTAGAAGCTAAACCAATTGAAGAAAATAAGTTTCGTCGAAAGTCGACAAGTTTCGAATGTTATAACATGTACTTTGGGGTGAGACTAGGGTTATTAACATGATAAGGAGGTTATTCTATGAGTTATTTTAGTCGTATGATATTCATTTTCTACATTTTGAAGGCAAGCAAGTTGTGGAACAAGAGTTGGCAAAGGTCATCACAAGTTACATTCATAAATTTGCTGAAATTTAGGTCAAATGTATCTGAGAATTTCTCCAAATATACTTGGAATCATGGGGTGTTTTACCTACCAAATTTAATATCTACGAGTCTAGTTTCTAACGCATTAAACCATTCGTCAATACGACATCGGAGTAGAGAGATATTTGCATTTTCGCGAGACCGCGCAAGCAGCTCCCAATGGGACCCACTTAGGCGGTGGTTGACCTACTTCAATTTATAAACGATTTGGACGCCTATTTTTGCTCATTTTTCAACTAAAGTTCGTCTCCAAACTTCTCCTAACCCTCCTAAACATATATCACAAGGGTTTGAAGTGATTCCAGAGTGATTACACCATATTTCAACATCAAAACTTAGCTCTAGTGAAGAACAACACCTCTTTGAGGTTGTGTTGTCATTGAGGATTCTTGTGGGCTGTATTTGGATGAAATTCCAAGTTGTTGCTGCTGTCTAAGGTGAGTATAACAACCTACTAATTGTGCTTAAGTTTGCTTGTATGTTGGTTAAGTTGTTAGGATGATAAACTATAAGATAATACTTGGACTAGCTTAAGTCACTTTTATGGTGTTGTATTGCTATTAAGGGTTGTTGTAAAATGAATATAACTTGGATTTTGACTTGAAGTTAATGTAGGAGGTATGTATATTGTGTTCTTTCTTGTGCCTAAGGTTATCTTGATATTGATTAAGTTAAATGGATGGGCTAGACATGAACTAGTGAATAAAGTTGCTAGTTGGGGATAGTTGAAGTTGTGGATTATTTTTGTTGTTATAAATATATGGTATAAGGCTGGAATCATTGATTAATGACTTCATTATCAAGTTAATGATACTTTTATGTTGAAGTAAGAAGTCTATAAGGATTGATAAGGGGTATACGGATTCCAATCGGAGCTTGCCGCTCGTCGTAATGTAGTTGTGACTTGTTGTTGTTATATGGTGTCTTGATATTGATAATTATGTATTGATGGATTGCTCTGGTCATTGTTGTTTGTATATGGTATTGGAGGAGGCCCTTGTTACAAGGGAGATGCTGCCAAAATTTACGTAAACGAGCTACTAGCTTAAGTTATAGACTTAGCCTTTGCTCAGCACTGATTTTGAATCTCCTTATACTATGATAGATTGAGTTGACTTGTTTGAAGAGTTGCTTGGAAGGGATTAAGGACTCAACGGGTTTAAGGTATGTTAAGGCACTTTCTTCTTTCTTTTGGCATGGTCTAAAATGAAATGAACATAAACGATACGCTATTTCATAATGACTCTACTCCTAGCAACTAAGGTTGTCCATGTTGTTCTTTCCTTATAAAATTATTCTAAACAAGTGTGTATGATCCTTAAATCCTACTAAGGTTCATATTGATGGTAGGGATGTCCATGATGTTCTTAAGTCACTCCAAAAGGTTTAGAATGTGATTCCATGAGCCGAGCATGCATTATGTATATGTATCTATTTTACTCTACCGAGCCGCGCTATAGTCGGCCGGGTACGACATATATTGTGCAACCACTGATCAGTTGGGTTTTACCGAGCTCCATGTGGCCGGGTATGATTCTACCGAACCTTATGATGGTCGGGTACGCTTTTACCGAGTCCTCTTTGAGGCCGAGTACGATATGATGATGATGATGCCCACAGAGGCGAATATTTTAAAAAGTTTATATATATATATGTATTATGCATTTCATATCAATAACCCCAGAGACACTCAGATGTTACAGGTTGTATCTCCTCTATCTCTCTCTTTACATTACTGTTCTTGTTTATGCTTTCCTGCCTAACATACTCGGTACTTTATTCATACTGACGTCCCTTTTACCTGGGGACGCTGCGTTTCATGACCGCAGGTCCCGATTGATAGGTTGACAGTCCTCCTAGTAGGCTATCAGCTCAGCGAAGGTGTTGGTGCACTCCACTTGCTCCGGAGTTGCCTAGTTGGTCAGTATGCTTTGGATATGTATTGATTGGTATGGTGGGGCCCTGTTCCGATATTTATGATTTTATTGTACTCTTAGAGGCTTGTAGACAGATGTCAGGTGTAGGGACACTTGTATGGCCTTGTCGGCCTATGTTTTGAGTTTACAAATGGTCATGTCGGCCTTATAGGCCCGTATGTCACATATATAAGTTTGTATATCATTTTGGGTCTTCATATGTTGAATATTCCCTTATGTTTTATTCTTGTTATCTCATGACGAGTTTTCTGGCTCCTTTACTCATGATAATATGATAAGAAAGATATGTTGCGTTGGTACTCGGTTGAGTAAGGCACCGGGTGCCCATCGCGGCCTTCGGTTTGGGTCGTGACACGAATGTTAAGTAATTCGAGCGATGTCGAATGTTAAGTAATTCGAGCGACGTCGAATGTTAAGTAATTCGAGCGACGTCGAATGTTAAGTAATTCGAGCGACGTCGAATGCGGGATGCGAAAAAAAAACTTGATGGAGAGTAAAAATGTTGCTTTATTTCATTCATTGGAGAATATCTTGGTGGGGAGTTACAAAATGCTACTTTATTTCATTCACTGGAGAATGCTATACATGTCCGTTTCATACATATATTGGAGAAGTTTCCATGTATCTAGTCCCTTCATCGCTTGCCCTGGAGAAGCAGTCGGCAGGCGGGGTGATGAATCATACTTGAACTTCGAGACGTCCCCTTCGTCGCCTCATTAAAAACCTCCCTGAGAAAACCCAATTGGGACAAAATCCGGGTGAGGGAAAAAGAGTACCACTTGAGGGGCGTCCTTTTTCAGAAGTTGAAGTATTTGAGGTGGGCGACATTCCAATTGTTTTGTAGTAGTTTTACTTCCATTGTTTCTAGTTGGAACGCGCCTTTGCTTGCCGTTGTCGTGATTTTGTATGGCCCGTCCTAATTGGTTCCTAGTTTGCCTTCTTTCGGGTCTTTGCTCGCTTGTGTTTTGGCCTTGAGAATATAGTCTCTGACTTTGAGTGGTCGTATTTTGGCTTTTTTGTTGTAATACATTTCTTCTTGTTGTTTTTGGGCTACCATTCTTACGTAAGCCATGTCTCTTCGTTCTTCTGCCTTGTCAAGGTCTTGTTTTCTATTCTCATCATTATTTTGTCCGCTTTCATTGGAGTATCTCAGGCTAGGCTCCCCGACCTCGACAAGTATCATGGCGTCAGTCCCGTAGACTAGTGAATATGGCATTTCACCTGTACTCGTTTTTGGCATAGTGCGGTAGGCCCATAGTACCTATGGTAGCAATTCTGGCCATAACCCTTTGGCGTCCTCGGGATTTTTCTTTAAGATATTCAATATTGTTTTGTTGGAGGATTCGTCTTGACCATTGGCGGCGGGATGATATAGCGTGGAGAGTATTCGCTTGATGTGCCATTTTTCGAAGAATTCAACGGTCTTTCTCCCGGTGAATTAGGGCCCATTGTCACAGCTGATTTCTTTAGGGATGCCGAAATAGAAAATGATGTTTCTCCATATGAATATGATGACTTCCTATTCGCGTATTTGGGTGAACGCACTTGCTTCCACCCATTTGGAAAAGTAGTTAGTTAAAACCAAAAGGTACATTACCTCACCCTGCTGGGAGGGGTCTGACGATGTCCATCCCCCATTTGATGAATGACCATGGCGAAGTGACAGAGTGGAGGTGTTCGCCCGCTTGATGTATCATAGGTGTGTACTTTTGGCACTGTTCACACATCTTGACGTAATTGGCGGCTTCCTTCTTCATAGTGAGCCAATAATAACCTGCACGAATAATGCATCTGACGAGGGCTCGGTTGCCTATATGGGCACCACAGTGGCCTTCCTGTACTTCTTCGAGCACGCCCCCGGTTTGATTCGGCCCTAAGCATTTCGCTAAGGGCCCCCCAAATGTTCTCTTGTACAGGCCGTGATTTATGATGCTGTACCTGGCTGCTTGCATTCGAAGATTTTTGGCTTCCTTTTTGTCTTGTGGGAGTACTCTCTCCTGCAAGTATGTTATGATGCGGTTGGGCCAGTCCCAAGTCAAATTTATAGAGTGTACCTCAAGTTGGTCTATTGACGAGTGAAGGTGGGTGACCACGTTCTCTTTGGTGATGTTTTTGGTAGTTGCTGCTAACTTGGCGAGGCCATCTACCTCGATATTTTGTGCTCGAGGTATCTGGTCGAGCCGACATTCATCGAATTTTGGCAGTAATTTATGAATTTTTGCCTGGTACTTTTGTAACCTCTGTTCTTTGATTTGGAAAGTCCATATGACTTAGTTGACAATGAGTTGTGAGTCACATCTGAGGACGACTCGTCGTGCTCCGTATTTGAGAGCTAGCTTTAATCCTGTAATTACGGCCTCATACTCGGCCTCATTGTTAGTCATATCGAGGCACCGTATGGATTGGCAGATAACTTCGCCTGTTGGGATATCGAGCACGAGTCCCAGTCCAGATCCTGACGCGTTGGATGTGCCATCGGTGTGTAGGACCCATAGGTCGGGTAGCCAGGAGGGGTACAAGAGGCCTTTTGCTCGACCTCGGGCATTATTCGTACTGAAATCGGCGACGAAGTCGGTGAGTACCTGCAATTTTATCGATGTTCGCGGCTGATATGTTATATCGTGCTCGTTTAGTTCTATGGCCCACTTGGCCAGTCTTCCCGACAATTCGGGTTTATGTAGGAAGATCCGCATGGGGAAGGTCATTACCACCGATATGGATGGCACTAAAAATAGGGTCTAAGCTTTCGTGAAGCTATAACCAATGCTATGGCCAATTTCTCGAGGTGGGGGTACCTCGTTTCGGCGTCGACAAGGGTTTTGCTAATATAATAAATTAGAGATTGCGTACCTTTGTTTTCGCGGACCAACACAACACTTACCGCGACTTCCGAGACGGCCAAGTATATTAGAAGGCGTTCGCCAGGTTCTGCTTTGGCGAGCCGTGGAGGCGAAGACAAGTATGCTTTTAGTTCCTCAAGGCATTGATGCATTCTGAATTCTACTGGAGCCCATTATCTTTTCTCAGCACATTGAAGAATTTATGGCATATGTCGGATGACTGTGAGATGAACCTCGACAGGGCAGCTATACGACCAGTAAGTTTTTGCACTTGTTTTTTGCTGGTTAACACTTCAGGTATCCCTTTAATGGATTTGATTTGATCTGGATTGACTTCGATGCCTCTTTGTGACACCAACAAACCGAGAAATTTGCCCGAGGTTACGCCGAAGGCACATTTTTTGGGGTTTAATTTCATGTTGTACTGCCTTAATATACTGAAGGCCTCTTTCAAGTGGTCGATGTGGTCTTCTTTCTTTTTGATTTGACCAACATGTCGTTAATGTAAACTTCCATTGTTTTGCCGAGTTGATTCTTGACCATCTTGGTGACCAACCTTTGGTACGTTTCCCATGCATTCTTCAACCCGAATGGCATGACTCTGTAATAGTACGTTCCCTGGTGGGTGATGAAAGTAGTTTTTTCCTGGTCTTCCTCCTCCATGAGGATTTGGTTATAACCCGAGTAAGCATCCAAGAAGCTTAACAATTCGTGCCCCGCTGTTGCGTCAATGAGCTGGTCGACGTGACGCAATGGAAAGGAGCCTTTTGGGCACGTCTTGTTTAGGTCTGTGAAATTCACGCACAAAAGCACAATACATCACTTGTTAGATGGATAGGACCCCTCCATCCTTAATAAGATGTCTCAGGTTTGAGCCTTATAACGAAAATATCCTAGAATGGAGCCACTCTCCCATTTAATGAGTCTCATACAAAGCAAAATTCAGATTAATCGGGGTCGTAATACTGCATCGGTAAAAAACAAAAAGCAAAAGATAGACTTTAATTAGTTAAAATAATGGGCCGGACGTGACATCCCATGTAAGCCCAATTTTGGCCCAAAAACAAGTAAATAGCACGGTATAGCCAGTTTTCGGACTGGTCATTCAAAAATAGCCAGCGTTTACGAAGTCAATGAAAAATAGCCACTATTTTGCTGCAACAGAGACCGGTCCAGCATAATATACTGGAGTTCGGTGCACCTGTATATGAACTCCAGCATATTATGCTGGACCGGTATACTTTGCTGACTCCAGTATAATATACTGGAGACTGGAGCACCGGTGCTACAAACTCCAGTATATTATACTGGACAATTATACTTGCTGGAATTCTAGTATATTATGTTGGAGTTCTAGTGTAAGTTATGTTGGAACTCCATTATATTATGCTGGAGTTCCAGCATACTTATCCTGGAACTCTAGTATAATATGCTGGAGTTCAAACATACTTATGCTAGAACTCCAGTATAATATACTGGCGTATTTTCTGGGTTTTGAACAATGTTTTCGCTCAAATTTATCTTTACATAAAAAGTGGCTAAATTTCGATTACTTTTGAAACTGAGCTATTTTTGAATGACCAGTTGTAAATCTGACTATTTTTGAATTTCTCCCCAAAAACAACAGCCGAAGCCTAGTCAGCCCCACTTCAAAATCCAGCTCAAATCCCAACTGTCAATCACTTTGCGAAAGTCCCCTAATCAACGGCTCAGATTAACTCCTCCAAATTGAAAAAAAAGGAAAATTAAAAATCCTAAATTTTCTCCCCTCCTCTCAATTCAAAAGTCCAAAACTTCTCCACAAAAAAGCTCTCCTTTCTCTCAATTATTAAATCCCCATTCAGAAAATCGAAAAACTCCCTCATTCAGATCTCCAAAGAAAATACAGAGAAACAAATCTAAACATGGCGGTGGCACCGACGGCGCGTGAGGAGAACGTGTATATGGCAAAGCTTGCAGAGCAAGCTGAGAGGTACGAAGAAATGGTTGAATTCATGGAGAAGGTCTCCAACTCCCTGGGCTCAGAAGAACTCACCGTGGAAGAACGAAACCTCCTCTCCGTGGCGTATAAGAACGTGATCGGAGCGCGTAGGGCATCGTGGCGTATTATCTCATCGATTGAGCAAAAGGAAGAGTCCAGAGGGAACGAGGAACACGTGAACTCTATCCGCGAGTACAGATCTAAGATTGAGAATGAGCTCTCTAAGATCTGTGATGGCATTCTGAAATTGCTCGATGCAAAGCTTATCCCTTCTGCAGCATCTGGTGATTCTAAGGTGTTTTACCTGAAAATGAAAGGAGATTACCACCGCTATTTGGCTGAGTTCAAGACCGGTGCTGAACGTAAGGAGGCTGCTGAGAGCACTCTCACTGCCTACAAAGCTGCTCAGGTTTGTTTTTTTTCATTTGCCTCCTTAAGATTTTCTTAAATATGTCGAATGATTTGATTATGATTTTACGGATCTGTTTGTTTGTTTCGATTTGAAAGTCCTAATTTGTATAGGTCTCAGCATATCTTCTATATATGACTTTTTGCATAATAGTTGCTCTATTTATTTTGCAAGATTGAATTTTTTTGTTAAGTTTTCAATATTTTCACAGATTTGGAGTTAATTAGTGCTGAAATGCTCCTCTCTAGTGAGTAATTGACATTTTCTGATTCAGAACTGTAGGATACATGTTAATTGATTTTGGTTCATAATAAATGGTTATGGAATTTCTGTCCATGTTGCTGATTTTGTTTCTGTTTGTGGTAGCTATATTTGGTTCAATATAATAGAAAGGTCATTCTTATATTCAAGAGTTGGAAGTAAGTTGCTACGTGATTATTATTGATTAATCCCTCTGATTTCATTTGAGAAAACATTCACAATTAGGAAACTGAATATTGATAGAACCTGGATTTTCCAACAAAATTGACCTATTTCTATTTGAACATCTTGGGCAAGTGCATAAATGTAATCTTGAAAGATAAAGTGGATATAGGAAGTTGTGTTGCGATCTGTCTAGCTGTAAATATCTTTGGATTTCTTCCACCCTTTTTTGGTTATGTTCAGTTTTCCTCATTTTCTATAATGCTTGTAGGACATTGCTACTACTGAACTTGCCCCAACACATCCCATCCGACTTGGACTGGCTCTTAACTTCTCTGTGTTTTACTATGAGATCTTGAACTCTCCTGACCGCGCTTGCAATCTTGCTAAACAGGTACGTTTTTATCTCGTATAGCTCAGATATTCTTATTTTCAGAACATTTTCATATTTGTCAAGGCCTTTTGTTTGCTCAGAAGTCAGATATATCTTCTTTTTGCATCTCAGCTGTTAAAGAAGTATCTTCCTTCTGATATCATGTACTTTACATGGACAGGCCTTTGATGAAGCAATTGCTGAGTTGGATACATTGGGCGAGGAGTCTTACAAGGATAGCACTTTGATCATGCAACTTCTTCGTGACAATCTCACTCTCTGGACATCTGATATGCAGGTAATAATCTAACTCTTACAAATGCTTCCAGTATCATGATTGTTTCCTAGTCTATACAACAACAGCTATATTAGTAGGATTCATGGCTTTCACTTCACAAAGTTTGTTTGATTCAGTATCAATGACATTCATGATTCTACTTTGATGCAGGATGATGGGGCTGATGAAATCAAGGAAGATCCCAAACCTGATGAATCCAAAAATTGAAGGAATTGAAACTCTCTAATTTGCTTTTCACTTCTTCCTGGTTGTTTTTATTGGAAGAAGCTGATTATCGTTATTTCCTTACTATTATGGTTTTCAACTAGGGGGTTGTCTTCTTATTGGAAATGAACAACTTTAATATTGATGTTTCAGAAGTTCCATCTTTAATTTAATGTGGTTTTCTGGTGGTTAGTTTTCTTCTAAAGCGTTTGACTTGTTATTGTGCACTGGATATATCAAATACATCTGAAGTGAAACCCAACAATGGTAATCAAGCTTTCTATGTCTGTCTCTCATTCATTCTTTTTTTGTTTTGCTAATGAAAGGCAATCTTACTGAAAGTAAAGCGCTAAGTCAGATTATTACATAAGGGAACTGAATGTATAATTACAGTTTCCCTAGTCTCATCGTAAATCAATGGTAAAGTAAAGAAAGGAGGTAGGGCAAGAGCTTCTTGCTTATTCTTTTTTCCATGTGCCGTTTGATAGGTAGTTGCAAATTTAATGGTTCTCTGGTCATTCGTCTAATTTATGGCAAGAGCAATAGCATCAACTTGAGCCATTCACCTTTGCGTTCATGCTTTTTGGTCCATTATACGTGCCTTTATGCTTTTTGGTTGAATGGGTAATGTAAGGCCCCGTGAAGATTTCTACTCAAAAACCCGAATCTCTTGGTGCTAAGTTAGGAACGTGCCACGGTTCAGACCCTTTTGGACTGGCCTATGCACAAAAAAATCAAGAAATAATATTTTCCAGAAAAGTGCGATTATGCGGTCGGGAATGCGGTCGCATATCAAGTATGCGGACCGCATAGTCGCCGCAAAGTGAGTCAGTATGTTGGTCAAATTTGAGGTCAACTATGCGATCGCATAACCGATATGTGGACCACATAGTCGTCGCATAATTCCCTTGAGATTTTGTAAGGGGCAGTTTTGTGGTGCATTATGCGATCGCAGAACGGGTATGCGGACCGCATCTCTGCCGCATACCCAGACAGAGTGTTCAGGTTTTGGGGAGCAGTTTTGCGGTCCATTATGCGGGCTGCATGTCAACATTGCGATCGCAAATGCGATCGCAGATCTGACTCGGGGCTCCTATTTTCTAATTTTTAAAACCCGACCCTATTCCATTAAAACACCCCATCCGATCTTCTCTATGTCATTTTTACTGAAAATAGAGTGAGAAAGGAGTTCTAGAGAGAGAAGAGGTGACCTTCATCTAATCCCCACCAAACTCTTACCCCAAAATCTTGAAGATTGTCAAGAAAGTTGCTAGGCCTTCACCTTAAAGAGTTAAGAACTTGCTCCATAATCTGTAATTTTGGGATTCTATTTAAAAATAGGTGATTAACAATTGAGTTCTTGGGTAAGAGGGCTAATAGTCTTGCATGCATAAGAGACAATGGGGTATGAGGAAGATGAGAACTAAAAGGATAACAATTGGAGTATAACATTGAAGAAATCACTTACACAAGGGACCTAAGATCATAATGCACCTTTTTGTGTTTGATGATATGCTCAAGCGAGCTAGAATCCTACTCTCATCTCTAATTCTTGGTTCAATTGTAATTCTTATGCAATAGATGAAGTGCTAAAAGTCCCGGAAATTTATAAGAATTAGATAAAGCTTTATTGAGGTATGTATGGCTAAAACTCCCTCCTCTTAGAAATTGAGCTTCCATGGTGCCCGTTAAGTGTTGTAAGTTCGAAACGTGACTGATGCAATGCTTGTTATGTTAAGTGAATTGATGTTGTGAAAATGTATGTGGTAAGTACTTCTTTATGTGTTTAATGTGCTATTTCTTGTAAATGGAAGAAGTGTGGAGAACATGAGTTATGTGCTAAATGCCTAACTGTCATGCCAAGGTTACTTTGGAACTAACATGCCAAACTTGTTGAATTTCCTTCTATGCTTATGACTTAAATTGCTTTTGTATATGCCTATGACTTTAAGTGGCAAGGTAAATGTTGGAAATGGGAACAATGTGAAACGTGAGTTATGAAACGTGGAAATTGTGGCCCCAAGCACGGGTAAACTAATACATGTGTAGCTAAAGATTGGTGTGAGATGAATAACAGAAAGTGGTAACGTCTCGGGGAGACGGCTTAACCGATCGGGCCGTGATTGGACGCCATGATATATATATATATATATATATATATACATACACACACATGTTGGTAATGTATTGATGATTGAAACTGGAAAGTGTGAATCAAATAATGGTAACGTCTCGAGGAGACGGCTTAGCCGATCGGGCCGTGATCGGACTCCGCTCACAGAAGCGGTGGTAATATGGATAATGATGCAACAGTGTGGGATGCTCCAATCTAAAATTGCAAGAACTATGTAAAAATCATGTGGACCTCCTTATATTGTTGGCATGATGCTTATTTGAAACTTTGTTGCCTTTACTATTTCCTCCTTACTCTTGAATGGTTGTTCTTTCTAACAGGATGGTGTTTAGTTATACATACTAGTACTATTCCATGGTACTAACGTCCCTTTTGCCGGGGGCGCTACATTTTTAAATGAATGTAGGTGGCTCCATAGCGGATAGTGCCTATCGTGTGTAGCAGAGCATCCTTTTCTCAAAATCTTTGTGAGCCCCTTCCTCCTTCAAGGGGTCATGTGGTACACCTTTTGTTATAGACATCCATTTTGAGGTATAGCGGGGGCCTTGTTGCCTGTGTTGTTATCACTGTCTTTTGTATCCTTAGAGGCTCCGTAGACGTTTGTGTGGGTTATGTACGGGTATTGGATAGGTCAATGAACCATGTTGTAACCTTGTACTCTTGCTTTCTTTTAAACTATAACTGTATGGAATCTTGGACACTTAACTACGATTTAATATTGTGATATAAAATGAACTAAAATATTGAATGTACTATCTCTCCTTGTCTAAATAAATGAAAGCATGGTTTCCTTATTCATATTGAGTTGGATGGGTAGTGTTTGATAAAACTTGCTCAGTTGGGTTCACTCGACTGAGCGCCGGTCGCGCCTCCCGAAGTTGGGCCGTAACAGGTAATCTCCAATTTTTTGGATGCCTATTGTCTTGGGTGGCGTTTTGGTGGATGAGGCTGGTTGTTTGTACCTAGTCAAATGACAATCATACATTTATTTTAAAGTTATTTTGAACCGTCAAACCTGGTAGTTATGTATGGTACAAACAGGCAGTTACTTGCTCGTAATCCAAATAGTGCAGACCCCTTTTCGCAGCGTAACGGGTAACGGGGCTACAAAGAGTATTGTGATTTGGGTTGGCAGCTGTCATATTTGTTTTATCAAGAAATCACTGTCAAATGTTCATTTGAATGCCCAGAAAATGGTATCACAATTCACAAGTGAGATGATTCAACAGACTCAGTGTGTGCTTCGTCTCATCTTTCCACGTCCTATTAAAGATCAAACAATGAATAATGTATTACTATTTGCCGATTTGATTGTAAGTCTACGATATTCATGCAGTATATTTTATGATGTAATTCAATTTTCCTATTGCCACAGCTGACCAACGTTACCTTAGCAATAAGTCACATAGTCCATGGAAATATGCGCTGTAAACAGCTGTGGAGTTGCTCAATTTTCTAATAACCTCATCATCGTTGATCTTTCGAGTTCCAAAGAGTTGAATACCATAAGTTCAAAACGTCCTCAAGCTATAATGAAAGTGCATTGGACCGCATCAGAATAGGCTTCGTCCAACACGTTAGACAGCCAAGAAGAAGCTGTTCTTGTTTGAGACGCATGAATATCGACAACATTCCAAGTAGACTTTTTTGGTTAAAAAAAACAAAAGAAAGAAGAATGTGCTATACATTGAGATTGACAAGTTGAGAATGTCTAGCCGAAATGGCACTTGGTCCCTAATGGTTTTCCCTTTTCCCCTCATTTTTTGCGAAGAAAAAAAGAATAAAACACCAATCAATTTTTAATCATTGATGTGCAACTATTTTGCCATATTTAACACATAGATTTCAAGTATGGCCATTATAAGGCAGTGGATACAAACACAAGTTGGCCTTTGTGACCCTTAGTTTGAGGATCACATTTTTAGGGTATTCCGATTTCCGATAGCCGATTGAGAGATAGGGAAGAACTGAAAATATCTGGACTAAATTAAATGTAATAAGGCCATAATATGCACATCGAAAACTTCTTGTCATAAAATTCAACTTTGGAACCAAGCAAGCCTGATATCATTTTGGCATAATGACAAGGGCTAAAGACAAAAGATTGTAAACATAGGTTACTGAACTGAATAGCAAACAAAACTATTATTTGAACTCTTGAAGTTGCACAGTCAAATGAATCAACTTAAGCAGATCTTGAAGTATGTCACCAAATAGGGAAGAAACTAGAGGTCTCTTTCGAGCATGGCATTTTAGCAGTAAATCCTAGCGATCTCTTGTTAGCTAGTATAGTTTGAAGTTTAAAGTCTGCGTACACACTATCCTTCTCAGACCCTATTCGTGAGATTATACTGGTTTTGTTGTTATTATTATTAATAGTTTGAAGTTTAAAGTATGAAAATGCAAAAGCGTTAGCTATCTAATTCACTAACCATTATGATCTATCACCACCTTAAAAAAAGATTACTCAATTACTTCAATTTACATGACACTTTTTTTTAATTTCTGGAACGTTACAAAATGTCTATTGTCATTCAGTTTCTACACAATTTTCAAGAATTCAAAATTATTAAACTATTCAAATCTTAAACTTTAATGTAATGTTTTCTCTATCAATAATCAAATTAGCTTATTGCTTAACTTCTTTCCTTACTATAACTAATATAAATAGTAAAATTTAACATCTCAAATTCAGGACTTTCTTTGGATATGAGGGTTACTAAATACCATTGCTAAGAATATCATCAATTAGGACAGTAGAGCTCGCCAGACTAGCAATATCATGAATTTCCCCAATATTCTTCCGATATTATTGGAGGTCTTGAACGTAAACATCTCTTGATATGTCAATTTTAAGTTCTTTTCAAGACTTTTTTGTAGCTCACTCCAAATTGAGAACCAATCATATATTGTTGGAGTAAATTTTCTGACTTCTATTTTGAAAAGTTACTTGGGCTTTTGGCGTCTGTGGTGGGCACTGGGATGCTCTAGTATATCCATCTGGACACCCAAAACACCATAAACTATTACTGATAAATGGGTAATCAATTTTGTCAATTAATGAGTGAATGATGGGTGGACAGTGGCTGATTAAAGTCCCAATAATTGGGATTTGTGGGTCGAGGGTTGACACGATATATAGAGATTCCACCTTCATTTGCCCCGGGCGGATGCAGCATACAGTTATTGGGTTTAACTGAACACAGTACATTCGACGCGGAACATAAATTTATATGTAAAAATTATTAAAATTACAATAAACTGTAGATACGAACTTATAATTTTAAAATATAATGGGTTCAATACTAAAAACTTTAAATGTTGAATCCATAAAATTAAAACCCTAGATTCGCCTCTGAATTTTGCCCTGCCTCGTCGTATATTAATGATTGGCCCTTAATAATAACAAAAACTAAAGGGGTCGTTTGGTTACCAAGATTAGTTCCGATATTAAGTTTGGGATTGCATTTAATCACAGTTTGATTACTGGTTGTAGGCATATAGATTTTATTAAAATTAAAATCATAAAATAATTTGGATTATATTTTAAATTCAAGATATACTAGTCCAAATAAATATTATGGGCTAATATAATTGAATTAATTATATAAGTCCAATATATGGATTAAATAAATAAGCCTTAATCCATTGGGCTAATCTATTTAATTGGGCTAAATTAAAGTGATGAGCCCACTTCATTAAGCCCAAGATGTCATATTCCTAGAGGCCTAGTGCCACATGTCAAATGACGTGGCGCGCCAAGTAAAACGGAAGAGCCAATAGGATCATGCCACGTGTCAAAATGACAAGGCATGTTAAGTCCCATTAGAAGGCCAATGAAACCACGCCACGTATGAAAGTGACATATTCTGGCCAATCAAATGCGGCCATGTCACACTTCAATTTGATTGGTCGGAAAGAGTTTGTTCTTATCATAACTCTTCCCTTCCACAACCGTAAATAAGGGTCTTCATAACTCAGAAAAGAGACCAGAAGTTATAACAAGAAGCAAGAGAGAGCTCGTGGATCAAACGCCACAAATTTCTCTCCAAGTTTCAAGCTTCAAGCAATCAAGTTCAAGCTCAAGAACTAAGAACAAATCAAGTTCAAGCTCAAGAACGAAGAGCAAATCAAGGTCAAGTTCAAGCAATCAAGCTCAAAAACAAGTTCATCGTTCGTGGCAACAACTACATATTCAAGATCAAGCTCAAAGACCCTTGAATTTATTTACTATTGGAAAGAAGAATCAGAGGATTCATAGAGATTGTACACTCATATTATTTGAAATCAAATACTACGATTGTTGCGATATTTTCGGTCCCGATTATATTTTCTCGATGCAAATTTATTGTCTACAAATTTTGGCACGCCCAGCGGGACAATCACTACCTCTCATCTCAACTTTTCAATTACTAAAGCCCAAGAACATTGAAATGGCTTCGATGAAAATCAACTCTAGATCAACATCCACCAAGGCTGCTAACTCCAGGTTCTATGTTGATGTGGAAAGCATCCTCGATGTTACCTTTGGAAGCTTCAGACCAGTTACGAGGAGCAAAGCAAGCTCTTTAGGACAACAAGCACCCCAAGTTCCACCTGCATCAACCCCTGTTTTCGGATCTTCATCCTCAAAAGGAGCAAGATCTTCCACAAACGCATCTGAAGGAGGAAGCGATGTTGCTGAAAAGATCAAGAAAACACTTGCTCTTCTTGACCTCTCCGGATCCAAGCACTCTGCTGTGAAGGAAGATGATGATGCTTCAAGTGATGGATCCTCCCCACCTACACCACATAGTGTGAACCAATCAAGGATCAATCTGTGTGAAAATCCATGCTACTCTCCATCGTCCACGACAATTATGCAAGCCATGGTGACAAGCACTTCATCTATGGAGGAGCAATTGGCAAACTTGACAGAAGCAATCGCTGGCTTGACTGCATGCAAAATCAAGAGGCTAGAATTGACAAGCTAACATACAAGGTGGGAATCTTGATGGAAGAAGAATCCACTCATGCACTCGGCAAACTCCCAGAAGTCCATGAGATTAATCCTCCCCCACAACAAGTTGCATCCACTAAGGAAATTCCAATCTCTTCGGAAGGGATGATTCCAATCAATCAACTAAAGGAGTTCATTGAAGGGACTATAAAAACAAATATGAAGTTGCTTCCAAGTCCTCCTTTACCTACGCAAAGCCATACACTTCAAGGATCAATATGTTGAAGATGCCTGCTGGCTATCAACCTCCAAAATTTCAACAGTTTGATGGCAAAGGCAATCCAAAACAACATGTGGTGCACTTCGTTGAGACATGCAACAATGCTGGGACTTATGGAGATTACCTCGTCAAGCAGTTTGTCCGCTCATTAAAAGGAAATGCTTTTGATTGGTACACGAACCTCGAGGCTGGATCTATTGATAGCTAGGATCAACTAGAGCAAGAATTCCTCAATCGTTTTTATAGCACGAGACGCACTGTGAGTATGATAGAACTTACAAATACTCGTCAACGAAAAGATGAACCACTTATCGACTTTATCAATCGTTGGAGGAATGCAAGTCTCAAATGCAAAGACAGGCTTAGTAAAGCTTCAGGCATAGAGATGTGCATCCAAGGCATGCATTGGGGATTGCGCTACATCTTGCAAGGTATCAAGCCTGACACATTTGAAGAGCTTACAACTTATGCCCACGACATGGAATTGAGCATGGCCTCCGCTGGAATAAAAGGCTGCCCATCTATGAACCTCGCAAAGGTAATGACAAGCAAGAAGTCAGGAAGTGGGGCAAGTTCGTACCCAAGTCTGAAAGCAAAGAAGCTATGAATGTCAACATGTCACCTATGAAGTTCACGACGAAGGTGAGCAAGAAGTAGAGTATGAAATCCACTTCTTTTCAAGATAAGCCAAGTGGAAAGTTGACTCTAAAAGAAATGCAGGAGAAAGAGTACCCATTCCTGGATTCTGATGTGCCAGCCATTTTCGAAGAACTCCTCAAGTTAAATCTCATTGTGCTTCCGGAGATGAAGCAACCAAATGAAGCTGGGAAAACGAATGACCCAAATTACTACAAATATCGCCGACTTGTAATCCACCCTCTGGAGAAGTGCTTTGTCTTCAAGGACAAAGTTATGGACTTGGCCCGTGAAAAGAAGATCGTGCTTGAAGATGAGAAAGCAAGCACGAACCAAGTCTCTATCACCTTTGGCTCATTCAGTCTAGATGAGTTATGCAGTTTAAAAGGAATAAAAAATGAAGAATTACTAGTGAACAACAAAGTTGAAGACGATCAACCGGATGATGATGAAGGTTGGACGTTGGTGACTCGTCGTAGGCGCCACAAAAGGAGCCCACAAAAAGAATCAATAGAACAACCAACAAGGAAAATGATGGTAAAAAGACCAACGGAAAAGAATCCAGTTAGGCGTTTGAAGAAAGCAAAAGTGGAGATGCACCACCCTCAAAATCCACGACATACAATAACCTTGGAGGATTCTTGCCATCTTGGTTCCGTATGAAGATTTCCCATGAGGGTATCGATGCCTCTTGTTGCCATGCTGACAAAGGGGAAGAAAAGAGTGATGACCTACCGTTGGAACCATCTTTGGAAAAGCTCATCGAGTCCACTCCTCAAGAAGTTAATGCTTGTGAGGAAAAAGTCACGTTCACAAATGACGATCTTCTGCTAGGTGACACTCCTCATAACCACCCTTTGTACCTGGTTGGCTATATGCGCGATGAAAAGGTAAATTGAATTTTGGTTGATGGAGGATCCTCAGTGAACATTTTGCCAATCCACACTATGAAAGAGCTTGGTATTCCCATGAAAGAACTCTCATAAAGTTGTGAGATGATCCAAGGATTCAACCAAGGGGGGCAAAGAGCCATAGGCGCGATCAGGCTGGGAATCACTATTGAAGATATGCAATTAAGTGCATGGCTGCATGTGATCGATGCAAAGACTTCATACAATGTTTTGCTTGGGAGGCCTTGGATATATGAGAATAAAGTAGTTCCATCTACTTACCATCAATGTTTAAAATACTACGAGGGTGAAGTCGAGAAGAAGATAGTTGTTGATAATGAGCCATTCACCGAGGCAGAGTCACACTTCGCCGTTGCAAAGTTCTACTTGAAGAACCGCATTGTGAAGGAGCTAAAAGTTGATGATTGCATGAAAGGCAAGAATGACGAGCCCATAACTAAAAGAGCTGAGGTGACTATCGGTAAAGCCAAAGCTGTTACTGAGGAGGTACAACCCGACGTGAATAAATCTCATAGAGGGGATATTGCATCTTTTGGCAAGAAAGTAAGTCTTAAGCTCCGATATGTCCCTAAAAGGAAGAAAGACAAGGGAAAATCATCTAATCTCCAAACCAGCACGCTAAAGGAGTTAACTCTTCCGATAAAACGAATTGAGGCAGTAAAGTTGCCCTCGAAGCCGCTTGCAGGGTTTGTAGCCCAAAATCGTTTGCAGAATGTGGAACTCCCTACAAAATGAACAGATGAAGGTTTTGATCCTAATGCTTACAAGCTATTTGCGAAAGCTGGATACAATCCTGATGAACCGTCAAAGTTAGGGAAGCTCCCATCAGAAGATGCAATGAGGCAACCACGTGAAGGTTTGGGATACAAGCAACCGTCACCAGTGCGCATTTCCATAAGAAGGGTGAGCAACAATTATATCACTATAGGAGATGAATCAGCCGCTTCTAACAAGCTTTCTATCTTTGATCGACTTGGAAAATCACCTGTGAGGACCTCCGTGTTTGAAAGATTGGGTCCATTAAAGAAGGGGAACAAGTTCTGGAGAAATTTTCAAAGCATAGGAACACCCGTTTCACCCAAAATCCAGGAGATCTCTAAGGATTCCAAAGTTTGGTTCCTTCTAGAATGAGGCGACAAACCAAAACTTGTGGTTCCATGTAAAGAAGTACTGAAGGTAAAGCCATATACTGTGGTCTATACTAAGGAACGTGACAGAGATGAAGAAAGTGTGGGTTCTTCGTATCATGTTACTGTACAAGTCGAGAATGTCATTCCATCTTCAATGAAGGATAATGCAAAATTGGATGATGTTTCACTGTGTTATCACATATCCTTCAACGATGGGGACCCTCAAGAAGATGAAGATGCGAAGGATGCTCCACCTGAACTTGAAGAAGGAGTGAAGACGACAGTTGATGCCTTAAAAGAAGTTAACCTTGGCATCGATGAAGAACCAAGACCCACCTACCTAAGTGCTTTACTAGAAGCTGATGAATAGAGCACTTATATTGAGTTACTCAAGGAGTTCAGGGACGTCTTCGCTTGGAGTTACAAAGAGATGCCTGGCTTGGACCCAAAAGTAGAAGTTCATCACCTTGCAGTCAAAAATGGTGCTCACCCTGTTAAACAAGCTCAAAGGCGTTTTAGGCCGGACTTCGTTCCCTTGATTAAAACCAAAGTTAACAAACTCATCGAAGTTGGCTTTATTCGTGAAGTTAAATACCCAACATGGGTTTCAAGTATTGTCCTTGTAAGGAAGAAAAATGGCCAGATTCGAGTGTGCGTTGACTTTAGGGATCTTAACAATGCATGTCCGAAAGATGAGTTCCCGCTTCCCATTCTAGAATTGATGATCAATGCTACTACTGGGTACGAGGCAATGTCATTTATGGACGGTTCATCAGGCTATAACCAAATTTGCATGGCACCAAAAGATGAAGAGCTTACTGCATTCCGTACCCCCAAGGGTATTTATTGCTACAAGGTAATGCCTTTTGGCTTGAAAAATGTTGGTGATACTTACCAAAGGGCTATGGAGAATATTTTTGACGATCTTCTCCACAAGAATGTCGAATGCTATGTTGACGACTTGGTGGTAAAATCAAGAGAGAAGGGCGACCACTTGAAAGACTTAAGAATGGTGTTTGAGTTGCTCCAGAGGTACCAACTTAGGATGAATCCATTAAAATGCACCTTTGCAGTTACTTCCGAAAAATTCCTTGGTTTCATTATTCGACATCGAGGGATTGAAATTGATCAAGCCAAAGTAGATGCAATCTTGAAAATGCCTAAGCCTCGGGACATTCACGAATTGAAAAGTCTGCAGGGAAAGTTAGCGTAACTTAGGAGATTCATCTCAAACCTAGCTGGGAGGTGCCAACCATTCAGTTGCCTTATGAAGAAAGGTGTCCCTTTCAAATGGGATCAAGCATGCAGCAATGCCTTTGAGAGCATTAAATCCTACTTGATGAAGCCTCCTGTTCTGGCATCCCCTATTCTTAGAAAGCCGTTGATATTATACATTTCATCACAAGAAAGGTCGGTTGGAGCACTATTTGCCCAAGAAAATAGTGAAGGGAAAGAAAACTCCCTTTACTACTTGAGCAGGATGATGACACCAAATGAGCTGAATTATTCGCCAATTGAAAAGTTATGTTTGGCGCTAGTCTTCTCAATCCAAAAGTTGAAGTACTACTTTCATGCTCATGTCGTATGTTTGGTTTCTAGAGCAAATCCCATCAAGTTCGTGATGTCAAAACCTGTCCTTAGTGATCGACTAGCAAGGTGGTACCTCCAATTTCAACAATTTAAAAGCGTGTACATCCCTCAAAAGGCTATAAAAGGACAAGCTTTAGCGGACTTCTTGGCAGATCACCCTATACCTGATGATTGGGAGATAACTGACGAACTACCTGATGAGGACGCCATGGTCATCGAAGTTCAGCCTCCATGGAAGATGTACTTTGATGGTGCTGCACATCGCGGAGGAGCTGGTGCTGGTGTAGTATTTGTCACTTCTCAAGGTAAAGTTCTGCCCTACTCTTTTACGCTGACGCAACTCTACTCTAACAACGTTGCTGAGTATAAATCGCTAATACTTGGGCTCGAAATGGCTATCGAAATGAAGCGGTTGCAATTGCAAGTCTTTGGTGACTCTTAGTTAGTGGTCAATCAGCTTTTAGGTAGTTATGAGGTCAAGAAGCCTGAACTACGCCTATATCATGATTACGCTAAAAAGTTAATGTGGTGGCTCGGTGATGTGACTATTCAACATGTGCCAAGGAAAGAAAATAAGAAGGCAGATGCTTTAGCTGCCCTAGCTTCATCTTTAACCCTGCCTGATCAAGCGCAAGTTACTGTCTGCCAATAATGGTAGTACCACTGCCAAATGAGGCTGAAGGTGAAGAAAATGAACTCAAGCATCTTGTCATTGTTTCTGAAGTCGAGAAAGAAGAATGGAGACAACCCATTATCGACTACTTGTGCTATGGGATACTTCCAGAAAATCCGCGGAGAAGAACTAAAATCCGTCGTCGTGCACCTCGCTTCGTTTACTACAAAGATACCTTATACAGAAAATCATTTGAGGGAGTACTCTTGCGATGCTTAGGGGAAGATGAAGCACTCCAAGCTTTGCAAGAAGCGCATTCTGGGGTATGTGGGTCACACCAGTCTGGACCAAAGCTCCACTTCCATATAAAAAGAATGGGATATTATTGGCCAACGATGGTAAAAGATTGCTTGGACTACGCTCGAAGATGTAAGGCTTGTCAATTCCATGCAAATTTTATTCATCAACCTCCTGAAGTGTTGCACCCGACTGTGGCATCCTGGCCATTTGACGCTTGGGGATTGGATGTTGTTGGACCACTGCCAAAGTCCTCTTGGGGGCACCTATACATCCTGGCTGCAACTGACTACTTCTCAAAATGGGCTGAAGCTATTGCTCTTAAGGAAGTAAAGAAGGAAAATGTTGCAAACTTCATCCGAGTAAACATTATTTATCGCTTTGGCATTCCTAGTTACATAGTAACAGATAATTGAAAGCCATTGATAATAGGTTGATGAATAAGGTTTGTGATCTCTTTGGCTTCAAGCAACATAACTCTTCGATGTACAATGTTGCCGCCAATGGTCTAGCTGAGGCATTCAACAAAACTCTATGCAACTTGCTAAAGAAAGTCATCTCCAAATCCAAATGAGATTGGAATGACCATATGGAAGAAGCTCTATGGGCATATAGGACGACTCACCGCACGCCAATACAAGCAATTCCTTATTCACTCATTTATGGAGTCGAAGTCGTCTTGCCACTTGAGCGTCAAATACCATCACTATGACTAGCTATTCAAGAAGGGATCACTGATGAAGAAAATGCTCGACTTTGATTAGCAGAGTTGGAGGCTCTTGATGAGAAGAGGTTGGAAGCTCAACATAGTCTTGAATGTTATCAAGCTCGATTGTCTCGCGCCTTCAATAAAAGAGTTCACCCGAGATCCTTTCAAGTAGGAGATCAAGTCCTTGCCGTACGAAGACCCATAATTACTTCCCATAAACATGCAGGGAAGTTCACTTCAAAATGGGATGGGCCATATGTTGTATAAGAAGCTTACTCAAGTGGGGCTTACAAGCTGGTTGATACAGATGGCATGAGAATCGGCCCTATCAATGGCAAGTTTATGAAGAAGTACTATCCTTGAAGTTGCAACGCTCTTCGACGTACGAGCCTAAACTGCAAGTCATGATGCTCCTTGATGCATGAGCCTTACTACACATTACTACACTCCTGGCCCGCATGAGTCTAAACTGTGTACGGCCCAAAAAGAAAAAAAAGAGTCCGCTAGGTTGAAAACTTCGAAAGAGGCGGCCTAGGCAAAAGTTAGGACATAAAAAATTTTCAAAAAAAAAATTACCTAGTCTGAACTACGGTATGACTTGATCCTCTTCACCGAGGTACGTAGGCAGCTTAGAGTTTCATTCTAAGTTCAGTCGCATAAGTTCAAAAGATACATATTGCCCCAATTGTTGTTCGAATGAAGTATGAAGGAATGTAAAATCAAGTTGAAACGCCATCCTCCTGTTGAACTTTAATCTCATTTGATTTAAAAGGGGCATGCTTCCATTGTAAATTGGTGTCTTCAATGGAATGATTATAGTTTTTTAGGAGGCTACCAAGTATTTGCAATGAAGCCTGGTGATTCATTATGCCTTCAAGTTTGCCAAACCTTCAACTTTTTGGTCTTCAAGTTGAAGTTTGCAGGTGGTTATATTGCAGGAGGGGATTTCAATGGTCATATTGGATCGTCTGTAGGTGGTTATACTGAGGTGTATGGCGGCTTTGATTTCGGGGAACGGAACGGAGGGGGCACCTCACTGTTGGATTTTGCCAAGGCATTCGATCTAGTGATTGCAAACTCGAGTTTTCTGAAGCGGGAGGAGCATTTGGTTACTTACCAAAGTTCGGTGGCGAAGACTCAAATTGACTATCTCCTCCTCAGGAGATGCGACAGAAGGTTGTGCGAGGATTGCAAAGTTATCCCAGGTGAGACCCTTGCAACGCAACATAGGCTTTTGGTGATGGACATTAGTATTATGATAAGAAGGAAGCAGAGGTCAGTACGAGGCCGCCCGAAGATTAGGTGGGGCGCCTTGACTAAGGTTAAAGCTCAGGAGTTGGAAGGAAGGTTGTCAGCAATGGGAGCTTGGAGAAGTAGTGGGGACGCAAACACTATGTGGTCGACGACGGCGGACTATATAAGGAAGGCGACGAGAGAGGTGTTAGGGGTATCTTCAGGCCACACCGGTGGCCACAAAGGAGACTGGTTGTGGAATGCAGTTGTACAAGGTAAAGTAGAAGCGAAGAAGGTGGCTTACCTACGGTTAGTGGGGAGCACTGGCGAGAAGGAGAAGAGAGCGAACATTGCGAGATTATGTATCTAGGAAGGAGGCAAAGATGGCAGTGACGGAGGCTAAGACGGCAGCTTTTGCTCGTTTGTATGAGGAACTAGGGAACAAAGGCGGGGAGAAGAAGTTACTTGACTCGCTAAGGTGAGAGAGTGGACGGCTCGGGATCTGGACCAAGTGAGGTGCATAAAAGATGATGACGGCAAAGTTTTGATGGGGGATGACCAGATTAAGAGGAGATGACAGACCTACTTTCATAAACTTCTAAATGAGGAAGGGGATCAGGATATTGTACTAGGTGAATGAAGGAATGCCGACAGCCCCCATGAACTAAGTGATTGTAGGGACATTGAGGTCGATGAGGTCATGGAGGCAATGCGTAAGATGAGAAGGGGCAGAGCTACCGGACTAGATGAAATTTTGGTTGAGCTTTGGAGGTGTGTGGGTAGAGCAGGCTTGGAATGGCTTACTAAGTTGCTTAATGTTATATTCAAGACTAATAGGATGCCCGAAGAGTGGAGGTGGAGTAAAATGGTCTTGTTGTATAAGAAAAAAGGCGATATCCAGATCTGTAACAACTATAGGGGTATTAAATTACTAAGTCATACCATGAAAGTCTGGGAGAGAGTGGTAGAAATGAGAGTGCGAAGGACGGTGTCTATTTCAGACAACCAGTTCGGGTTCATGCCGGGGCGATCTACCACAGAAGCTATCCCACCTTATTAGGAGGATGGTGGAACAATACAGGGATAAGAAGAAGGATCTCCACATGGTGTTTATCAATCTAGAGAAAGCGTACGACAGGGTTCCTAGGGAGGTCTTATGGAGATGCTTAGAGGCTAAAGGGGTCCCGATTGCCTACATTAGGGCGATTAAGGACATGTATGATGGAGCTAAGACTCGGGTTAGGACAGCAGGAGGCGATTTCGATTATTTTTCGGTTATTACGGGGTTGCACCAAGGGTCTGCGTTCAGCCCTTTCCTATTTGCCTTGGTGATGGATGCTATAACGCATCATATTCAAGGGGAGGTGCCATGGTGCATGCTATTTGCTGATGACATAGTCCTAATCGACGAGACACGACGCGGCGTCAGCGAGAGGTTAGAGGTTTGGAGACATACCCTTGAGTCCAAAGGTTTCAGGTTGAGCAGGACGAAGACGGAATACCTTGAGTGCAAATTTGGGGCAGAGCCGACGGAAGCGGGAGTGGAAGTGAGGCTTGATTCTCAAGTCATCCCTAAGAGGGGTAGTTTCAAGTACCTGGGGTCGTTTATTCAGGGGTCCGGGGAGATCGACGAGGATGTCACACACCGTATAGGGGTGGGGTGGATGAAATGGAGGTTAGCGACGGGAGTCCTGTGTGACAAGAAAGTGCCACTGTTACTGAAAGGTAAATTTTATAGGGCAGTGGTTAGGCCTGCTATGTTGTATGGGACCGAGTGTTGGCCGGTGAAGATCTCACACATCCAGAGGATGAAAGTTGCAGAGATGAGGATGTTGAGGTGGATGTGCGGGCATACAAGGAAGGATAAGATTAGAAATGAAGATATTCGAGAGAAGGTGGGTGTGACCCCCATGGAGGACAAGATGCGGGAAGCAAGACTCAAATGGTTCGGGCACATTCAGAGGAGGAACACTGATGCACTGGTGAGGAGGTGTGAGCGACTGGCTGTGGTGGGTACGAGGAGAGGTAGATGGAGACCTGAGAAGTATTGGGGAGAGGTGATCAGGCAGGATATGGCGCGACTTAGGGTTACTGAGGACATGGCCCTAAACAGGGAATTATGGAGATCGAGCATTAAGGTTGTAGGTTAGGGAAAATTGTGATTTTTTTTCCTACAGCGCACTAGAGTGAGGCTAGCCAGTTAGGAATTAGTCTTAGGATGCTATTGATCAGCTACTGATGATGGGCTTTATCTGCTGTTTATTAGTATACCTTACATCTTTCTCGTATTTCCTATATCTCTTATATTGCTGTTATTTTGTTATTTTATGGTATTTATGTTATGTTATGGATTTTATGGTATTTTATGTTATTTTATTATGAGTCTATTGATAGTACTAATATAGTGTCTCTTGTTGCCTTCTTGAGCCGAGGGTCTCCTGGAAACAGCCTCTCTGCCCCTCGGGGTAGAGGTAAGGTCTGCGTATATATTACCCTCCCCAGACCCCACTTGTGGAATTACACTGGGTTGTTGTTGTTGTTGTTGTTGTAAGTTGAAGTTTGCAAATCCGCAGTTTTTAAGTTGAAGTATTCAAGCCCTCCAAGTCCATCGGCCTTCAAGTTGAAGTCCTTAAGTTCACCATAATTCAAGTTGAGTTGTTTAAGCCTTCGAAGTCTCCAAGTTGAAATCTTTAAGTCCGTCGGTCTTCAAGTTGAAGTCTTCACGTTCGCCACCCTTCAAGTTGAGATATCTAAGCCCTCCAGGTCTCCAAGTTGAAGTCTTCAAGTTGAGGTCCTCAAACCCATTGGTCTTCAAGTGGAAGTATTTGAGCCCTCAAATTTTTCAAATTGAAACATCAAAGTCCGCTGAATCTTCAAGTTTGTCTGTCTTCAAGTTGAAGTCTGCAAAGTCCGCCGAATCTTCAAAGTTTACCGAGTATTCAAGTCGACATCATCAAGTCCATGAAGTCTTCGAGTTGAAGCTTTATAACTTTCCAATCTTAAGGCGGACATATAAGTCCCTTTGCACCTTAAGTCGGCCTCTTCGTGGGTTTGTCCTTAAAAGGAACTATAACTTTCCAATCTTAAGGTGGACATATGAGTCCCTTTGAACCTTAAGTTGGCCTCTTCGTGGGTTTGTCCTTAAAAGGAACTATAACTTTCCAATCTTAAGGTGGACATATGAGTCCCTTTGCACCTTAAGTTGGCCTCTTCGTGGGTTTGTACTTAAAAGGAACTATAATTTTCCAATCTTAAGGTGGACATATAAGTCTCTTTGCACCTTAAGTTGGCCTCTTCGTGGGTTTGTCTTTAAAAGGAACTATAATTTTTCAATCTTAAGGTGGACATATAAGTCCCTTTGCACCTTAAGTTGGCCTCTTCATGGATTTGATCTTTCTATAAGTTGTCATGGATTTGATACTTTTATATGCTGTTGAGGATTTATCCTTCTATAGGTTGCCATGGATTTGTCCTCCTATATGCTATTGCGGGCTGATCCTTCTATATGCTGTTGAGAATTTGTCCTTCTATATCCGTCTATATATTAATGTGAATTTGCATCTATATGTTGATGTGGATGTGTTCATCTATATGTTGATGTGGATGTGTCCATCTATATGTTGATGTTGGTGTGTCCTTCTATATAATAATGGGGATTTGTCCATCTATAAGTTGTTATGGATTTATCCGTCTATAAGTTGTTGCAAATAAATCCATCTATGAGTTGTTGCGGATTTATCCTTCGATGGGACATCATGGAATTGCCCGTCAACTTGACACTCAACGACTTTTCTTTTCTTGGCCACAAAAAAAAGGAAGAAAAAAAAACAGTAAAGGGAAAATGCAGAAAAAAAAACGATACCTGTCAATGATTCACTTGAACAGGCTTGTGAGCTACGACTGGTGCCAATTGAAGGGAAGGCATGTTCCTATTTATAGAGCTCTAAAAGTCATTAACTGAAGGACTAATAACGATGTGGGGCTGTGATTATTAGAGTCCAACAAGAATTCGTTATCCTAATTCAATTGAAAGAAAAAGGGTCAGGCGGTGGAGTTTGTCTCTACTTACATACAAATTGGGAAAGGGACGATGGCATTCTTGTTCTAGTGGATTAAGGAAAGGATGTCCAAGCAAAGGGAGACAAAGATGGAATTTTGTTCAAATTCTTGGATCCATGTGGCCTTATCCTAAATACCTCAATGAAAGAAAAACTTTAAATTCCAATCTGTTGAAGCTAGTTAAAGTTAGATGCAAAGTTTTTAAATGCACATTTTGATCAAAGTTCATTATCTGAATAGTGATTAAATTTGAGCGCTTGGTTGCACAACAACGTTGCATGGAACGTCTTTAAGGGACACACGTGAAGAATTTCTTACCTCAAGAGTAGTCTTTGAAATTCACACAACAAGTCTTGAAGTAGGGGCATTTGTAGGCATATAAATTTTATTAAAATTAAATTCATAAAATAATTTGGTTTATATTTTAAATTCAAGATATACTAGTCCAAATAAATATTATGGGCTAATATAATTGAATTAATTATATAAGTTCAATATATATGGATTAGATAAATAAGCCTTAATCCATTGGGCTAATCTATTTAATTGGGCTAAAGTGATGAGCCCATTTCATTAAGCCCAAGATGTCATATTCCTAGAGGCCTAGTGCCACATGTCAAATGACGTGGCGCGCCAAGTAAAACGGAAGAGCCAATAGGATCATGCCACGTGTCAAAATGACAAGGCATGTCAAGGCCAATGAAACCACGCCACGTATGCAAGTGACATGTTCTGGACAATCAAATGCGGCCATGTCACACTTTAATTTGATTGGTCAGAAAGAGTTTGTTCTTATCATAACTCTTCCCTCCCACAACTATAAATAGGGGTCTTCATAACTCAGAAAAGAGACCAGAAGTTATAACAAGAAGCAAGAGAGAGCTCGTGGATCAAACGCCACAAATTTCTCTACAAGTTTCAAGTTTCAAGCAATCAAGTTCAAGCTCAAGAACAAAGAACAAATCAAGTTCAAGCTCAAGAACGAAGAACAAATCAAGGTCAAGTTCAACTAATCTAGCTCAAAAACAAGATCATCGTTCGTGGCAATAACTACATATTCAAGATCAAGCTCAAAGGCCCTTGAATTTATGTACTATTGGAAAGAAGAATCAGAGGATTCATAGAGATTGTACACTCATATTATTTGAAATCAAATACTACGATTGTTGCGATATTTTCGGTCCTGATTTTATTTTCTCGATGCAAATTTATTGTCTAAAAAAATCACCCAGTCTGAACTACGGTATGACTTGATCCTCTTTACCGAGGTACGTAGGCAAATTTGTTTGCAACAAATTATTTGTGAATACAAAAATAAATTGCAACCACAATATAAATATGAAAAAACATAGTTTTATTGATAAAATAACGCGGGTACAATTCTGTTTGTTCCCTTGATTCTTCTCTCATGATTATCTCCGTAATTCGAGGGCTAGAACAGCGTGTTTCTCGAACGTAGGATGTTGCGGGCTTTCATGGATTTATTTGATATCTATGAAGTATGTTGTGGATCTTCTTGAAGTATTTGATTATCAAGAATTATCCGGCCACTTCTTGAATCTCTTTGTGAATATCCCGTGAGTTTATGGGATTTTCGAGATGATCTCCATTTTTGAGATATTTTTTAAAGGATTATGTAACCCTTTTTATAGGAGTGACCTAGGGTTTTGGTAGAGTAGCCTCTAAGCAACACTGCCAGACTCCTAGAATTTCAAGAGGTCTTGTAGTATCTTGAATTTAGGATTTAGCTCGATCTATTAAAATTTTGATGTCTACAAATGCCTCCTACTTCAAGGTTTGTCGGGGTTTAGGCTTGCGAAATTTGAAGACAAGACTTGAAGTACTCGACCATAAAACCGCTGCTTTTGAAACTTGGAGTTTTCGATTTACAGGAGGAAGAGATGAAGGGCAGGACTGGTCCCACTGGGCATGCCAATTTGTTTGCAACAAATTATTTGTGAATACAAAAATAAATTACAACCACAATATAAATATAAAGAAACATAGTTTTATTGATAAAATGATGCGGGTACAATTCTGTTTGTTCCCTTGATTCTTCTCTCCTATTTATCTCCGTGATTCGAGGGCTAGAACAGCGTGTTTCTCGAACGTAGGATATTGCGGGCTTTCATGGATTTATTTGATATCCATGAAGTATGTTGTGGATCTTCTTGAAGTATTTGATTATCAAGAATTATCCGGCCACTTCTTGATCTCTTTGTGAATATCCCGTGAGTTTATGGGATTTTCGAGATGATCTCCATTTTTGAGATATTTTTTAAAGGATTATGTAGCCCTTTTTATAGGAGTGACCTAGGATTTTGATAGAGTAGCCTCTAAGCAACACTGACAGACTCCTAGAATTTCAAGAGGTCTTGTAGTATCTTGAATTTAGGATTTAGCTCGATCCATTAAAATTTCGATGTCTACACTGGTATTAGCCAATATTAGTATAATGTTATATCAAAATATTGGTATTGTCTATTTCCGAATAAATATTGGGATTGTAATTTCCGAATTATAAATTTGGATAACTTTTTTTTGAACCAAACAACCTCGACACTCCCTCAAGATGTTCTTTCTCCACTATGCATCCAAGTACTATTACATTCTTGGCTATGATTTTAGCCTGCACACTTTATCAGGACATTCATCATCAATAGTTTAATCATTCATCATCAATAGTGTATGGGTCAAAATCTGACCACACGTGGATTATCGTTAAAAGAAATGATAAGGGGTCGACTAAGCTGTGGTCGTACCCACAAGGCGTAATAACGATGAGTATCTCGACCACTGCGAGATCGAGCCATCAGAAAGCTTGTATGGCACAATATGTTGTAATGCTTGAGGGGAGCGATGTAAAGTATAATCAAGAGAGAGGATATTCTAGCTAAAGACCGTTGGACAAAAGAAAATATTTATAATATATATAGGAGGGAAAAAGGCAAGAAATGGGGACTGACTCCCTCAAGAGAGAGGAGCAGAAGAACAAGAGAAGATCCCTAACATCAAAGCAGAAATCCGGATTCTGGTTGCAAATCTTTGTAATCGTCATTGTTGAATCAATAAAGATAGATCTCATAGTTATCAATGGCATTCCTTCCTTTCCTTCTTTGCTCTTACATTACGGAACAATACATCAAAGATGTAAGCTTATCGTTTATGTTTGATGTCTTTTAATAATCTTAAGAAGAGTTATATAAGCTTGAATATATTCGATTCTCGTGTTTAACATGCTTTGATCTAGAGTTAATTATCCTTGGTTAAGATTTACCCTTTATCTCATCATTAATTAGTTTAGCAAAAAGCTTAACACTTTTTGGTTAAACAATTTGGCGCCATCTGTGGGGATTTCTTAGCCAAATTTTTAGTTTCCTTTAGATCTAAAACCAGCCAAGTATCCTTTCCAGGCTGTCATAGCCTCACCATCTCGGTATAAACACAAACTCGAAAATGTGATAGATAAGCTTTTGAGATAACCAAACCAATCTTGGTTAGATCTCTATATGAAATCGAAATTATGTACGATGTCTGTGCAAAACCCACGCCTCATCTATAGCGATGGGTTTGGCATGTCATATGCATGTTTAAAGTAGGATCACGGGCACTACACACTTAGCATGCCCACAATCCTATTTGACGTATTTACCTTATATATCGGCCTGTACTCCCACCTCTTAGGGAGGAACGATAGCTTACTGTATGATTCTTTGAAATAACGGGCATGTCCTGCCTTATTTTCGTACCCACACACACTATGTGATTTATAAACAAAGTATGACTTGTTTCCCTTATTGTTTACGCATATCGAACGGGATCGGATTGGGACTCAGTCTCGAGATCCCAATAGGCAAAGTAAGTCCAACCTACGAGAAGCCTAGACGCGAATAACGATGAAGCCAAACACATCTGCCAAATATGAAACTGCCATTCGTGCACGGGGCGAAGCGAGTGACCCTACAACGCCTTTCCCCCTTCACCGACCTACCGGGCCAAGGTAACATGCAATTTCGTTTGGATTTAACTTATCATACTCCTTTTTTGGCTTAATGCAGGAACACGAGCATTCTCACAGGTACGCGAACAAGGAACAAATGCCACCAAACACACTAGGAAAATGTTTCGTACCGTACCATCTCGCAAGCAATGACCGAGCAAAAGCCTTCTGCGCCGTACCGTACTACGAATAATAGAAATGGCTCAGAATAGTCCGACATTATTAAGAAACAATCTCCAGAACTAGGGATTGAGTAACAGGTCCATGAAGCGTATAGTCTCCCCAACACCGGCAAAGCATGGGCTCGAAAAGCTTGGTGCCCAGTAATCCGAGCAATAAGTTCATCGTCTATCTCGCCAACGGCCTCTCCAGGCCAGGCAACGAAGGGACCAGATAAATCGGGACTCCACCGACGCATACAAACTATGCAACAACATAAAACACTTTCTAATAAAAGCAAAATTAAGCAAACCGGGACTCACCCCGATGCACGTACAAACAATGCGGTAACGGGTAATGTTCTCCAATAAAAATAATGCAACAGACAAATCTCACCATCCCTCTAAACCCGCACATCGCCAAGAAAATAAAATTCGACTTCGCTTGAACTTACAACGGGTTACAGTTCGACCTCGCTCGAATTAACACCCTTGCGGCCATCTGCCATCACCAAACGGGTTACAATTCGGCCTCGCTCGAGTTAACACCCTTACGGCCATCGGCCATCCCCAAATGGGTTACGATTTGATCTCGCTCGAATTAATACCCTTACGGACATCGACCATCGTCAAACGAGTTACAATTTCGATCTTGCTCAAATTCATGCCTTTACGGCTATCGGCCATCGCCAAGTGGAAGTAAAAATTCGTCCACCCGAATCAACAAATCAAAGTTCGAACCCATCGAGCTCATAACGGGCCATAGTCGATCTCACACGAGCTCGCCCCTGCCATCGCCAAACTCGCCAGGAAAAATTGATTTCGCCCAAGTTGGCAACTCCAAATTCGACCTCATTTGAATATATAAGTCAAAATTGACTTTGCCGAAGTTGGCAACTCCAAATTCGACCTTGTTCGGATATATAAGTCAAAATTGACTTTGCCCAAGTTGGCAACTCCAAGTTCGACCTCGCTCGAATATGTAAGGAAAAATTAACTTCGCCCAAATTGGTAAGTCTAAATTCGATCCCACTCGAATATACGAGTCAAAACTGACTTCGCCCAAGTTGACAAGTCTGAACTCGACCTCGTTCGAATATAAAAATCAAGGTCGATTCCACCCAAGTTGGCAAATCAGAAGTCAACCTCGCCCAAACTTGCAGATCCAAAGTGACTTCATTCAAACTCCCACAACGAGATCCGACCTCGCTCGGATCAAACGAACTAGATCCGCCATTATTCGAATTCCCAATTGAAAAATCAGGGACTCATCATGGAGAAATCTGAAGATCTTCTCCCCGAGAAAGAAAAAAACAAAAACAATGGGAGAGAAGGAGAAAGAAAGTCAAAAGATACACAAACAAGGGTGAGACAACTATTTTATTCAAATGTACATGCGCAACAACCGCGCCTTACAAAAGGCAAAAAACGGGCCCTCAAGAAAAAGATGAAAATAAACAACAAAAGAACAAAAAAAAGTAAGTAGAAAAGCTGCAACAAAGTTTCACTCGGTGTCATCTCCACCGCCGTTCTCCCCAGCATCATTTTCATCTGAAGGAAGCTCATCTTCAATCTCAGCACCTCACGAGCCTCCGGTGTCGCGGGGTCATAACCACCGGCAAGGCGAGCCTCGCGCGCCTTCACCCGAGCATCTTCAAAGGCGGCCTCATGAAGCTTCCCGCCTCCCACAAACCCTTGTATATGTCACGTTAGGCCTCAACATGGACCCATACTCATACAGGCGGCGGGGAACAGTAGCCGGTGCAAACTCTTGAGGGGAAGCTTGAGCCAATAACTGTGCCTTCTTGGCCTCAAGAGCCGCAACTCGGTCTCCCAAGCTCAAAGCATCCCAACCAAGCTCACCAATCCGCTCCTCAAGCCATGCCTCCCTCATCGTGGTCGTCGCCCTCTCAGATTCCTGCTCAAACTTGAGGACGCGGATAGTGTCTTCTAACGCCGCCACCCTCACCAAAGCTGACACTCGATCACCCTCAGCAATCTCCAATTTGCCACCTTCTTTTCCAGCTCGGCCACCTTCTCCGTCCATTCTGAACTAAGAGCATTGACTCTAGTAGCATTTTGCTCAAGCTCAGCTCATAAAGACAACACCTTCGCCTGAAGGTCCTTGCACTCCACGACAACCCCTTTGCCCACGTCGAGCTCCTCGTCTTTGGCGTGAAGTAGCTCCTAAAGTTCACTGCATCTGCAGATAGACCGCATCAGTTCCTCATCTCTTTTCTCTAACTCTTCCTTGGCAGACTGGGTACTAGTGCCCGCTCTAAGCTGCTCGCGCATCTCACGACACCTGTTATGATATTGGCGATACTTCTCGGCCATTTTTAGAAAAATCTTGGCCCACGTCTTAGCCCTACGAGTGCTCTCGATCTCTAGCATGTATGTCTAAAAAAAGAGAGAGAGGAGAACAAGTCAGTAAAGACAAAGGTCACAAAACAAAGAAAACAAAAAGGAACTCACTCTTAGGCCTATCGCGGCCACACCACGTGACAACTCAGAGTCGCTGACCTCCTGAAGAGATCCGCTTTCGGCGGTGGAGCATAGAAGATCAAACTGCGGCACCAAATCCACCGTATCCTGCAGCAGGTTGAAATCTAATGGAATTTCAAGTATGCGGGAAGGGCCTTCCGCCCCTACCTCAGTCCTGGTGAAGCCCTTCTCGAACATCTTCATTTCCTCAGGGTCAATGTCGGATTCAGATTCATAATCCTCAACCATGACACCCTTCCCCTTCTCATTGGCCGAAAAAGGGGCGCGGTTTGGCCGAGATGTGGACGGGCCGCCCAAAACACTAACGGCAGCCTCCGAACTTTGTCTCTTCACCACAACAGCCACTCGCAAAGGGCATCGCCTCCGCCTCCTGGCTGGCACCACCACCGGTTTCGGCTACCGTCAAAATAAGGCCGCCCTTCAAAGGCATTTTGGCTAAGGAAACCCCTTCCAAAACTACCCTTCGTCTCTTCGACTGGGCCTCTCCACTACCGACGCGAGAAGATTCACCCATTGACTGGACTACGGGGACCAGAGTCTCTGGTTGAGAAGTAACCTCCAAGCGGATGGCTTCGATCGCGGGCGCGGTCTGATAAGCATCCGGACTCTCTACGCCCTCGCTTGTAGTAACTATTGGTACGGGCCGGGCGGAGGGCACCAGTTGATAGAATGCGAGCGGAGGAGCCCTCGTCCTTCTCACTCCTCTCCAACCTGTCAATAAGGAGGGATTTGATTATATAACGACAAGGTTAAAGAAACTGTAATGTAGATAACAAAGCAAAACCATAACGAGCTAACTTACTAGTAAGAGGCTTGAGCCCAAACTTCTCATGGAAAGGTGCCCACGAATCCCCATTATGTGGAGGAGAATTGCGCTCACCCACTTGCAAATATCGGCAACTAGCGGGGGAGGCATTGTCTCGGCTGCAAAAGAAAAAAACAAATCCTCAGTGAAGTCGGTAAAGGAAAACGATCGACGACCATCTTAAGAAAAATTGCATAAAGTAAACAGAGGAAACTCACGAGCAAAATTCCACATCTCAGGAAACGTGCTCGATTCGACACGACGTGCTCTGTTTGGACACAGAAGTAGCTCTCCCAAAAGCGGCAATTGGCCTTATCATCCATCTTCACCACCAAACTCTTGGTTCCTCGATAACGCATATGAATCATCGTACCCCGAAGAAAATAGGGAGAGAAGAGGTGGAGCATGTGCCCTAAAGAAATCCCTCGGCCGACCAGCTCCGCATACTTGATGAGCATGAGGAAGAGCTTTTACACATATGGAGAGAGTTGAGCCAAGCACACCTCATAGGAGCGGTAGAAATCCACCACCAAGGAAGGAAGGGGAAGCATGTATCCGATGACAAAGGGATACACGTAGAACGCGCAATAGCCCGGGTGGTGTAAATGCACTATGTCTTGATCCGCCAGCACCAATTCAATGCAATCAGGGATCCCCTATTTGGCTTTGAATGTCGTGATCGCCGCAACATTTATTGTGGAAGGAACGAGCTTCGGTTCATCTCCGGCAGGGCTGTTAAAATCAGTCATCGCTTTCCCCGAGTGGGGAACCACCTCATCCACCGTCGGGAACCCCTCGTCTTCCACCACCTCCACTCCCTCTTCGAGTAGAGATACGCCATTTTCCGGTCCGGAGCGCTTACAACTTTATTAGAATGAGAAGAAGCACTAGCCATTTGTTTTCTTTGATCGAAAGAAATGAAAATGATGAAGGAAAAAGACAATGGTCACAGCAAATCCTAGCAAAAGCAGAATATGAGAGGCTAGAGAAGGAGGATAAAGTTCTCAAAGTTCTTTCTTATACAATTGAAAAGCGTAATATTCAAATGAGAGGTTCCCCCTATTTATAGGGATATAAATGCCTTGAGTGGGAAAACCAAGAGCCGCCAGTTAGAAAGCAGAAAGGGCATGGGAAACGACACGATACCTAGGAAACGTGCACCATAATGACGCATGAGAAGTATTTATGACATTATGAATTGACATGAAGATCCAATTCTGAACCGACGTAATGGTTCGACGCAATTCTTGAAGCGTCACGTCACTACCTCGCCAAGAGGATCTCGCTCCTCACATTAAGCATTCACATTTCTCCCATTTTAGAATCAACAGAGTCCGCCCATCGAGCTCGCCAAGAGGCGACCCCAACGGGCAGATAGACTAACTGTATATGTCAAAATTTTACCACACGTGGATTAGCGTTAACAGGAATGGTAAGGGGTCGACTAAGCCGTGGTCGTACCCACAAGGCGTAATAACGATGAGTATCTCGGCCACTACCGAGATCGAGCCATCAGAAAGCTTGTACATTGCAGGCCATCAGAAAGCTTGTACGGCCATCAGAAAAATTAGATTTTTATGACTAGTTATCATTTCTTTCATAGCGGTCTCCTGATTATTTGTTGTGATTTATGCTACTTTTACATGGCTTCTCTCTGTTTTGGTTCTTATTTTTCTCTTCTCTAATGTGGTGCTTATGCTTCTCTGAGCCGGCGGTCTATTGGAAACAGATTCTCTATCTCCACAAGGTGTAAAGGTAAGACTACATAGATACTACCCTCCTCAGATCCCACTATGTGGGATTATATTGGGTTTGTTGTTATTTGTTGTTGTATAACATTTACTATTCATTTACTCATATTTTCTTTCAGTCTTGAAGTATATGTATTGGAACGAAATGGCCCCAATAGGTCGAAATGGATATATAGAAAATTCACATAGCCGGATCCAACTAGTTTGAGATTGCGGCATTTTTGATTGTTGAATTGATTGATTTGATTGTCATTTCCTAGAATTTAATGTATCGTGTCAGTATTGTTTCACCATGTGTTTACTTTTCTCTCTTCTTAGTTTGTTTTACTTTTCTAATAAGAGTTGTTTTCGGGTCTCTTTTATATACACTTTGCCTATGCTAATTGTTGTAGTCCTTAACATATTTGGTTAGTAAGTCCCAGACATATTTTGAGTGTTACCATTCTATAAATATTTTGGCAGGTACCTGCTGATGATTTTCGTAATAGCACTTCGGAACTAATTTTATACAGCCACTTCATGTGGAAAAGGGTATAAAACCAACTTCGACAAAGGAAGGCTTCCAACAGTGAACAATATAATAGAGATTAGTGAGCCTAGTCAACCCTTTCAAAGTCACAAGGATGAGAATAACGTGTCTCTTGGGAAAACTAAACAAAAGAAGGTGCTACCTGTTGGTGATGTTAGCACATGCTTTTCAAATCTCAACCAGCAGTCTATAGGTTCTCTATTTTGCGAACTAGACAATAGCAAACCAAACCAAGGGGTGAAAGGAAATGTATGACACGACCAATCAACCATATATCACTAGATTTCTTTTTGAGTACTCCTGTGGGTTGTTCAAATCCGGGATTATCTTTTCCTGGTGGAGGGGTTGAAGGAAGGGAACATGGAAAAACTCCCCCTTTCAACAGGGGCTAAGGACGTGCCACATACTGCCCAAGCCCCCCAAACCTAGTCCTAGTTTTGGTTCTGATTCGAACAAAGAACTGCTTTCACAGACACGGATTGCAAGGCCTCCTGCAGAAGGTGTAAGTTATTTTCCTATGTATGTGTGGCCCAATAGGTTAAGGCCCATAATTAATATTTAATTAATTATCAAATCTCATCCGTCCGATTGGTTACTTGATGGACGTACCAGATTAAGTGAGAACCTCTATAAATTGGTCCTCTCCCCACCCATTAGGGTTACCGTATTTATTTTTATTCTTTCTTCCATCACTAAAGTCGGCGGTAACATAAAGCTAGGGCAAGGAGCGAGAAAACCTATTTCAATCAACGCTTCCGCTTCACGATAATGGATTCCGCTTCAGGTATGTTTTCTATAACGATTATATGTAAGATTATCATGTTCAAGATCCTGGTATGAATTAAAGTTTATGCATACATGTGGTATCATGAGCCTGGATTTTTGAATTGATAATCTTCGTTAAAGAGATATATTATAAACATGATTATGGTACCACTGACGTAAAAGGGATAAAACGAAATCTCCTAAACATAATTCTTATTTTGACTCCTGTTATATATATATGAACCAAGTATTGTTTAATTTTAAAGAGGAATAGATGATTATGAAGCTATACATATCGTTAACAGATAGTTGATGTCGGCGCAATTCTCTATTAAATTTTTATTTTTTATTTTAATGATAATAATCCTAAAGAATTAGTATGTTGAAGCGCCGATGCATACGAAAAAAATTACGCACCGAGAATTGGCAATCATAAGAAGCTTCTGAGTTCTGCCAATGAAACAACTAAAGTATTTTATCTTTTAGTGCAAAATCTAATCTTTCGAACCCTTAGCCCACGGTAATCGACAAAGAGTTATTTGGCTCAAGATTGGTTCATTATATTTTATGTCTCAACGTAATATTATTTTGGGTTACAGAGTTAACTCCTGTTATTGAGGATTATTGATCGTATTCTAGGCTATTAAAGTTAATTTTTTTTTTATATTTTATGTATGTGAATAATATTTGTATAGTTTGTTTCACCAAAGTGATCAAACTAGATTGTTTAAAATATTCACATGCATAAAATTTCCTGATATTTATTTTATGTGTGCATTTATGTTTATTATAGTTTGTTAGTCGCCAAAGTGACCAAACTAGTATGTTTAGAAATATGCATACATAAAATTATAGTTTATCCATGAAATTAATGAAATGCCTATAATAAAAATTAGTGGATAAATTAATTTTCACTATTGCTAGAACTTAAGGATTTACCCAAAGGTGAATCAATTATTCTATGAATAGTGAATATGATGAGGTAAATTAATATTCTTAGTCAAATATATATTGTCTGTCCAAAAATGGCATATATATTTGGTTAAAAATATTTAATTACCTATTAAAGACTAAATGACATTTAAATTATGATAGTGTGTCGTAGTATCTATCCAAAGGAGAATTGCGATATGCTTTAACTGTTTTGTTGAATCCATATTGATTTGTGAGCATGTATTATCTATTTTGCAGCTATTCCTTTTCATTCGCTTGCTTTGTCTGTTACTATGTTCAATGGATTGAACTTCTCTGAATGGCGTGAACAAGTCCAGTTCCACTTAGGTGTAATGGATCTTGACTTGGCTCTGCTGAATGATAAGCCCGCTGCCATTACTGATTCGAGCAGTGCGGATGAGAAGTCTTTCCATAAAGTATGGGAACGCTCTAACAGGCTAAGCCTTATGTTTATGTGAATGAATATTGTCAACAATATTAAGAGTACTATTCCACAAACAGAAAGTGCCAGGGAATACCTGACGTTTGTGGAAGAACGTTTTCGTTCTGCAGATAAGTCTCTCGCTGGTACACTAATGGCTAAACTCACGACCATGAAGTTTGATGGGTCGCGTAGTATGCAAAACCATATCATCGAGATGACTAACATTGCAGCAAGACTTCAGACCTTGGGGATGAAAGTGGATGACTCCTTCTTAGTTCAGTTTATTCTGAACTCGTTACCTCCTGAGTATGGACCTTTTCAAATTAACTATAACACTATTAAGGATAAGAGGAATGTTAGTGAATTGTCCAGTATGCTTATTCAGGAGGAGTCAAGACTTAAGAAACAAGGGAATCATTCAATTAACCTCATGGTTCAAGGAGCTGGTAAAGGACTTAAAGTGAAGGCCAACAAGTTCAAGAAGAAGAAAGCACACTAAAGCTCAATAGGATGCTAACAAGGAATATAAAGCAGATACGTGTCGTTTCTGTAACAAGGAAGGGCACTATCAGAAAGATTGCCTGAAACGTAAAGCTTGGTTCGAAAAGAAAGGTACAATTAGTGCTTTTGTATGTTTCGAATCAAATTTAGTAGAAGTTCCTAATAATACTTGGTGGCTTGATTCTGGTGCAACTGCTCATGTATCTACTACGTTGCAGGGATTCCTTACGATCCAAACTACAAATCCAAATAAGGATTTCTTGTTCATGGGAAATCGTATGAAGGCTCCAATTGAAGGCATAGGGACTTATCGTTTGATCATGGAGACTGGACATCACCTTGATCTATTACAGACTCGTTATGTACCTTCAGTTTCTAGGAATTTAATTTCTCTTTCAAGACTTGATGTTTCTGGATTTGATTTAAAGTTTGGAAATGGATGTTTCAATTTATATAAGAATGCTATATTTTATGGTTCTGGCTTTCTCAGTGATGGTTTATATAAATTGAAACTCAATATTGCTTTTTCTGAATCCCTTCTTACTGTTCAACATAATGTTGGAATTAAACGTAGTTCACTAGATGAAAGTTCTGCTTACTTGTGGCATAGACGTTTGGGTCATATATCCAAAGAAAGGTTAGAAATATTAGTAAAAAATGAGATTCTTCTGAATTTAAATTTTACTGATCTTACTATATGTTTGGATTGCATTAAGGGAAAGCAAACCAAGCATAGTAAGAAAGGTGCCACAAGAAGCACCCAGCTTCTTGAAATTATACACACCGATATTTGTGGACCCTTTGATGTTCCATATTTTGGTGGAGAGAAATATTTTATCACTTTTATCGATGATTTTTCACGTTATGGATACATCTATTTGCTGAAAGAAAAATCTCAAGCAACAGATGCTCTCAAAATGTTTGTTAATGAGGTTGAAAGGCAATTAGATAAAAAGGTGAAAATCATTAGGTCAGATAGAGGTGGTGAATATTATGGAAAATATAATGAATCAGGACAATGTCCAGGTCCATTTGCAAAGTTCCTCGAGGAACGTGGCATATGTGCACAGTATACTATGTCAGGAACACCTCAACAAAATGGTGTTGCAGAAAGGCATAATCGAACACTTATGGATATGGTTAGGAGCATGATAAGTAATTCCTCATTACCCAAATCATTGTGGATGTATGCTCTTAAAACCGCTGTATATTTATTAAATAGGGTTCCTAGTAAGGCAGTTTCAAAGACCCCTTTTGAACTGTGGACAGGAAGAAAACCTAGTTTAAGGCACCTGCATGTTTAGGGTTGCCCAGCGGAAGCTAGAGTTTATAATCCACAAGAAAAGAAATTAGATTCTCGAACAGTAAGTGGTTACTTTATAGGTTGCCCAGAAAAGGGTATGTGTTTTACTGTCCAAACCATAGTTCGAGAATTGTTGAAACCGGTAATGCAAGATTCATTGAGAATGGTGAAGTTAGTAGGAGTGTTGAAAAACAAAGTGTGGAAATAAAATAGGTGAGAGTCAGTATTCTATTACCCACAAATGTGCCTACTTCCACACAAATACCAAATATTGTTCAAGTTGTTGAAGAACACTTTGACAACACCGGACAACATTTGGATGAAACACTTCATGAAGAAACTAACTCACAAATATCTGACACAAATGAACCACAAGAAATGCCATTAAGAAAATCTCAAAGAATTAGAAAATCGGCTATTTCGGATGATTACGTGGTTTATTTGCAAGAGTCAGATTTTGACATTGGTTTTAATAAGGATCCGGTTTCATTTCACAAGCCATAGAAAGTAATGAGTCTGACAAATGGATTGATGCCATGAAGGAAGAGTTAAAATCCATGGAATACAATAAAGCCTGGGATCTTGTTGAATTGCTAGAAAGTTCTAAAAGAATCGGGTGTAGATGAGTCTTTAAGACCAAACGCGATTCAAATGGCAATATTGAAAGATACAAGGCCAGAATTGTTGCCAAGGGTTATACTCAGAAAAGAGGCATTGATTATAAGGAGACCTTTTCGCCGGTCTCAAAGAAAGACTCCTTAAGAATTATTATGGCTTTGGTGGCTCATTATGATTTAGAGTTACACCAAATGGATGTGAAAACTGCCTTTCTTAATGGAGACCTCGAGGAGGAAGTTTATATGGACCAACCAGAGGGTTTCGAAACTAAAGGAAAAGGTTAAATGGTGTGTAAACTGAAGAAGTCGATATATGGACTTAAACAAGCCTCACAACAATGGTATATAAAGTTTAATGATACCATAACATCTTTTGGATTTGTGAAAAATACCGTTGATCGGTGTATATACCAAAAGATCAGTGGGAGCAAGTTTATATTTTTAGTCCTATATGTTGATGATATTCTACTTGCTGCTAATGATTTAGGTATATTGCGTGAGACTAAAGATTTTCTCTCTAAGAATTTTGAAATGAAAGATATGGGTGAGGCATCCTATGTGATAGGAATAGAAATATTCCGTGATAGATCACAAAGATTATTGGGATTGTCTTAGAAAGGCTATATCGAAAGAATTCTTGAGAGATTTAATATGAACAATTGTTCAGCAGGAATTGTTCCAATTCAAAAAGGGGACAAATTTAGTCTCATGCAATGCCCTAAGAATGATGTAGAACGAAAGGAAATGGAATCAATTCCTTACTCTTCAATTATTGGTAGTCTGTGTATGCTCAGACTTGCACAAGACCGGATATTAGTTTTGCGGTCGGAATGTTAGGAAGATATCAGAGTAACCCAGGAATTGATCACTGGAAAGCTGCAAAGAAAGTTTTGAGGTACCTGAAAGGAACGAAGGATTACATGCTCATGTATAGGAGATCCAAACATTTGGAAGTTATTGGATACTCGGATTCAGATTTCGCTGGATGTATTGACACTAGAAAATCCACGTTTGGTTATTTGTTCCAATTAGCTGAAGGAGCAATATCGTGGAAGAGTGCCAAACAGTCTGTCATTGCTACATCCACGATGGAAGCAGAATTTGTGGCATGTTTTGAAGCCACAATTCATGCATTATGGCTGCGAAACTTTATTTCAGGACTTGGGGTTGTCGACACCATTACCAAGCCGCTGAAAATTTACTGTGATAATTCTGCAGCAGTATTCTTCTCCAAGAACGATAAGTACTCCAAAGGTGCCAAACATATGGAATTAAAGTACTTTACCGTCAATGAGGAAGTTCAGAAACAAAGAGTGTCACTTGAGCATATTAGAACTGATCTCATGATTGCAGATCCGTTAACGAAAGGTTTACAGCCGAAGATATTTAAAGAACATGTACATAGAATAGGTCTTGGCTGTATTTATGATTGATGTATTTATGATGTTTTGACACTCTGAGCTCATTTATATGTTTTTGATATACATTAATGATCTCCTGTTTCTCATAATGGTGTACACATTATTGTTTTGAGATATTACAGGATAAGTCTGAATGAGACATTATTGTGGACCATAATATTTTATAGCTTATGGACCTGATACAATGAGTTGCTAATGTTGTAGTATATGGAAGGGAGTATTTAGATGAATTATATATGACCGCCATAACTCACATTTAGTAGTTTATCGTATGATGGTATTTATGATGGACATTATAAAAGAGATTTGTTTATGCGCAACTAATGTTCCTATATTAAAAGTTAATATTATGTGATTATTGGGCCAAGTGGGAGAATGTAAGTTATTTTCCTATGTATGTGTGGCCCAATAGGTTAAGGCACATAATTAATATTTAATTAATTATCAAATCTCATCTGTTCGATTGGTTACTTGATGGACGTACCAGATTAAGTGAGAACCTCTATAAATTGGTCCTCTCCCCACCCATTAGGGTTACCGTATTTTTTTATTTTCTTTCTTCCATCACTAAAGTCGGCGGTAACATAAAGCTAGGGTAAGGGGCGAGAAACCTATTTCAATCAACGCTTCCGCTTCACGATAATGGATTCCGCTTCAGGTATGTTTTCTATAACGATTATATGTAAGATTATCATGTTCAAGATCCTGGTATGAATTAAAGTTTATGCATACAGAAGGGCGAGGAGGCCGCAATCAATTACTGGCCTAGGATTACAGACCAAGAGTTGCATCAATTATCTGGAGAGTATCCTTGTACTTACTGCTCATTGTTACTATTGCCTACTTTTGAGTTGTTCATCAGCCTGTTAATCATAATAAGATTAGCAAGCATTACTTAAGGATTTTTTTCTATCACTTCTCTAGCTTGGTATCAATTATGTTTTCTTCGATTGCATTTTAAGCTTGAAGTCCACTGTAGTTCCACTGTTCGAGAAGGTCCTAAGTGCTAGTGATGCTGGTCGAATTGGTCGTCTGGTTCTCCCCAAAGAATGCGCTGAAGTAAGACCTAACTCTTAAGATTTCATGATTCGTGAAGTTCCTACTATTCCCCTTGTCTATCAAAGGGTGGAACAAATTCCTTTTGGGGCAGTATGGAACTCGATGAATTAGATGAAGCTGATATTGAAGATATAATTGAAAATAGTGATGATTTTGTTGGTCAATTGTGATGTAAGTACACAAAAATATAATTACAGGTGAACGTGTAATGTGCTGTATTTTCCAGAATTGACTCTCAGAGTTCACCCTATAATTTGCTGATAGTTTATATTTTTGACTTGGTAAGGAGTGTTTACCACTTTTGAAACCTTAGGTAGTTCTCACACTCTTTGAGGTGCGGCCCTTCCCCAAACCCTGCGTGAACACAAGATGCTTCGTGCATCGAGTTGCTCTTTCTTTTTCTCGACACAAGATAAGGAGTACAATAAACGAAAAATATCAGAAGCAGTAACGAGTAATATGTCGTAGATGAGCAAAAAGAGAAGGTTTCAGAAAAACAGTGACTTCTGGAACTGAAATATATGGAGTAAAGCAATCTCTAAAACGAAATAATAGTACTATAAATTGGTGTTGGCAAGAATTCAATAATTTTCTCTGAATTTGCATAATATTGACAACATGAAAGTTAAGCTGGTCTAACTCAAGTAGTGTTAAAGGTATGTACTATAAATTGGCGTTGGCAAGAACGTTCAACAATTTTCTCTAGATTTGCATTATATTTTAATCTGTCTAACTCAACTGTTAAAAGGTCATATTTATTTTCTAGTTTTTAAAAGCTCAAAAGGCGCATCGAACTGTGAATTGTCTGAATTTGGAATTAGATGTTTTAACATTTTTTTTGGGTAATGTAGAGATTTAGTGTTGAAATGTCTGATCTTTATAACATAGCGTTCATTGTATCTATTGAATATACCAAGACAACATTGTTGTCGTACTGAATCTGTCCCATACAACGATTTTTCAACAATATTCCGTTTGCAGGAAACATAAGACGTGAACTCAATTTCTTTGTCTAATATTATGTTTAATTTCTAAATATTTCCGAGAACGACAATGTTCAATTATATGCATGCCAAACGTATAGAAGAACATCAGAACAAACTCAGGTAAGACATGATCTCTGTGGCTTTAGCTTAAAGGAAAGTGGTAAAATTACTAAAATCAGGAAACAACGAAAATAGATGGGTTTTCCACTGGAGTACTGACAACACAATAACTGTTTCAAGTTTTATCGTACAAGATAAATTTTATTAAAATGTTAACGATATGATCAGAAGTTAAGATGAATAAAATCAACAAATAAATTCAAACAAATGTGTGTACAAGCGACTGGGACTTATTCAACATACAGCAATAGAAATTTTACCAGGGGCGATAGACTAAATTAAAAAGAACAAAAAGAAAGTTCAACAGGAGCCTGTATAACTGTTGAGATCTCCCCATACAGCTTCCTCTACTTCTCCCCATACAGCTTCCTCTACCTCCCCATGATTTTCATCATGCAAAATACAGTAGCACCTGTATCAACGGAAGTCACTTAAGGTGAGTTTCCAGCATATTTCATGGCAAAAGGAGTATGAGGCTCCAATCTACTCTATCTTCATCTACAGTGCTCATGTTGGCTATCACATAGAACAATGTCTCTAGTTCTAGTTATCTACTAAAACCTGCTCAACTTAACAATCTCAAGTTCAAACTCCTACTGTATTCAGCAACTCCTTAAGTGATTGAGGTATCTGATTGATGAGAGTATCATATCAGTGGAAATCAACAATTCTAAAAATGACAAATGATGCCTCAATATGGTGAAGGACGAGGGTCATGGATTCTAAGGCCTGAGTCCACACGTCAACATTGGTCCAAATATATGTCGGTTGCCACATAATCGAAGCACGCATTACTACTATCTTCATAAGGCCGGGTATTATATAAGCTCTATTAGTGAAATTTCACTTTGAAGTATGGGTGTCTAACGGGCAAGGTCAGCCCGTTTTCGGACCGGCTCAGACCGGTTAAAATCGGAACTGGCCCGGACCGGTACAAGAGGGCCGGGTGGGGCTGGGTTAAAGGAGTAGGAGGTTTGGTCTGTTCACATTTTGTCAACCGGTTAACCGGACCGGTCAAACCTAGTCAACGTAAATTACTATCGAACCGGTTAACCGGCCCGGCCCGGTTTAAAAGCTATATTTCATTTTTATTTTATTTATTTTTTAAGGTTTTAGAGTCTAAGACAATGCAAAACCTTTGAATTTACTCTTTTTTCGTTAATTTACTTGTTGTTAAATGTAAACCTTTCAATTTGTAAGTTTGAATTTTGAAATAAATGTAGAACTTGCAATTTATAAGTGCAATTTTTTTCCATCTACATTGTATTCTTTATATTTTTACTTTATATTAATATAAATTACAATAGTTATACAAAATACAAAAAAAAATAAAAAAAACACTAACCCGGCCCGTCCTGTCCCCTTGTTCCCGTAACCCTTACGGTTCATTTTTTTACCCGGATGAACCCGAACCCGTTAAACCCGGTAAGCCCCAACCCGTAACCGGCTCGGACCACAACCCGTACGGTTACTAATTTTCCCTACCCAGCCTGGCCCGGCCCACCTGTTAGACACCTATACTTTGAAGAACAAAACGCCTCCAATTATCTCATGGAAAAACACACGAGGACAACATAGAAGGGCCTCCAATTCTTGAGAAATTATTTGTCAAGATGTAAGATTTTTTATTTTTTTATTTTAAATTTCAACCAGTTTATTAGACTATATCTATGATTTTTTTTGGTTCAAGTCTAATAAATCATAGATGAACCAAAAAAAGAAAAAGAAAATCATAGATATATCAAGTATAATAAACATGGTTGAAATTTCAAAAAAAAAAAAAAAACTTACAACTTGACAAATAGTTTCTCCAAAATCTTCCATTTGACTGTAAAAAGTAAAAAAACAAAAAAGGAACATGTGAACGGTAGAGCTAACACTGGATCTTTTACACACAAAACATATGTCGTTATCTATGAGAGCCAAACATACACATTATCACAAAGGATAGAGTTTCAAACTCATGTCTATTATAACATTAAGCATGGAATTAGGCTATTATATGCTAACAAGACCTCTAAAAGGAAATGTTATTTATGTACGTAACAACATTCAAAAGTTGCTGCTAAAACGTAAAGGTAACCAACTCTTCTGCCAAGTTTTGGCAACAGTAATATTGTTGGCAAAGAATTTGATTTATCGCAAGAATAATTTTTGTTGTGGAATGTCTCCATAAGTCACATCTAACATATGGCAACAAAAAAAAAACTGTTGGCAAATGCCTTCTTTTTTGTAGTGATCTGTTAACTAAAATTTGTTTCATGCGAGGTATTTAAAAGTCTTATAGGCATGTTTTCTAACTCATAACAGAGTATATTTGTATATTTGTTCTATATTTCATAGCCATCCTTAACAGTCAAACATGATTTTCTCTTAAGATCTTGCCTTCTAGTGAAAGAATCAAGAATGTCATTGTGGAGACGCATCACATATCCTAAACATGTTGAACAGTTTTCAAAAATTGAGGAATTCCAGAAATCAATAGAAAAGCACAGAGACATGATATCTAGACTAATGTTTTGAGCTTAGCATGATATTACTTCACCGAAACTAATAGCATATTACTCAAGATTTCATGAACAGAATTTTCTAATCATGTTGTTAAAGTACGGTGCAACATATAGGCAATTCCGAATTTGATTAAAGTTAAAGAGTACCCATCTAATTAATTCTAAGTTGAATTAGGGCACCTAAATTGATTGTAGTAATATAATAAAGTATAACTTTGTTAATGGTCTACTTAACCTAAATATTTTAGGTAAGAGTTCAATTAATCTAAAGAGAATGTTTTTAAGGCACCCTTTAAGATACCTTATTAAGACGGTTACCAACCGAACTTCAATTATTAAGGCCAAGTGCAAATGTTAAGATGAAATATAATAGCTTAGAAAAAATTGTTAAGTGAGTAGATTGATCATGATTAAACTAGGTGATTAATTAAGAAGCAATAATTTTGTGGACTCGGTAAATTCAAAATAACATTTGAGACTATGAGGGTGTTTGGCTAATCTAGCTTATAAGCATTTTTTGGCTTATCTACGCGTTTGGTAAAATTAAAAGTGCTTATAAGCATTTTTTGGCTTATCTACGCGTTTGATAAAATTAAAAGTGCTTATAAGCCAAAAATAAGCCAAAAGTTGGTCTCCCCCAACTTATCAAATTTCAGCTTATAAGCACTTTAGATTTGACCAAAATATTTATTATTTTATCCCTAAAGTACTTCTTTTTAAAACAAAACTCTTCGTACACCCAATTCTTCAGCTGCTTATTATTAATTTCAACACTTTTATCCAAACACGTAACTGCTTATTTTTTAAATTAGCTTCAGCACTTAAAAGTGCTTTTCAGCTACTCTAAATCAGCTAAGCCAAACGGGCTCTATATGTGAAAGCCACGAAACTTGATATGAAAAGCATCATTTTTTTTAGCAAAGGTACTAAAGATAATTTGATATATTTTCTTTTTGTAAAGAACTTGTCTTTGACTTATTTATTTTTTTTAAAAAAATAGCCAAGGCCTCAAGTATACCCCAATCTAAAAGAAAATCGTTATCAGTGAGCGTCAAGTTCTACCTGTCCAAGGAAGGCTGAATTTTAACTAAGTTAGAACTAATAAAATAACTATAAACTTCACCATGCACATAACTCCAACCAAGTAAGTGTCAGATATAAAATTCACAAGAAAGGAATTGCAAGGAAATTGTAGTAAAGCATAACATGATGTCACTATTCCCTCGCTCTCTTTCAATTTTCTGTTCGGATGCATTTTGAGAGGGCGAGAGAGCGGCGTGAGGAAGAATGAAGGCGAGATGCTGGTATCGGGCCGGGCAGCAACATTGAGTCTACAAAGAGACTCCTCGCAGCTCTGGTGTGTTTATGCAAAACAAAGAAAGAAATAAAGGAAATTAGAAAGGAGAATTTGATTCTTGACACAAAATAAAGAAAGAAACATCATGTTCAGCTTTGCGTCATTTATAAACTGAAGAATCTTCACCATCCATAATAGAGAGCGGCTTAACAAAACGACCGGCCCTCGCTCTGTTTTCCTCATTTCTGCTTCTTTATGCTTTGTTCATCTGTGTTATATGGTGCCGGGTTGGTTGGTTCGAGTTCGGAATGGTTTTGGAAAGGTTTGAGACACTTAGTCCTTTTTGGGTAAGCTTAAGTTGGAAAAGTCAACCGGATGTTGACTTATGTGAAATAGGTTTCGGATGTGAATTTCGATGGTTCGAATAGCTTCGGGAGGTGATTTGGGACTAGGAGCGAGATCGGAATGTGTTTTGGAGGTCCGGAACAGATTTAGGCTTGAATTGGCGAAATTGGAATTTTGGCGTTTTCCGGTTGATAGGTGACATTTTGATATAGGGGTCGGAATAGAATTCCGGAAGTTGGAGTAGGTCCGTCATGTCAATTGTGACGTGTGTGCGCAAAATTTCAGGTCATTCGGGCGAAGTATGAGAGACTTTTTGATCAAATGCAGAATTCAAAAGTTTTGGAGTTCTTAAGCTTGAATCCATGGTTGATTGGTTGTTTCGATGTTGTTTTAGGTGTTTCGAAGATTGGTATAAGTTTGGATGGCGGTATGTGACTTGTTCATACTTTTGGTTGAGGTCCCGGGGGCCTCGGGGTGATTTCGGATGGTTGACGAGAGATTTGGCGTGTGAGATTTGCAGTTGAAGCTGCTGAACCACTGTCATAACCGCATCTGCGGCTTGGGGACCACAGGTGCGGGACCGCTGAAGCGGAAGGCTAGCCGCATATGCGGACGTTGGCGTGAAGGGCTGAAGCGCAAGTGCGGATGATTGGTCGCACCTGCGAGACCGCAGGTGCGGATGGTGAGACGCAGGTGCGGAATTTTGGTTTTAAGTGAAAACCGCAGATGTGGTGCTTTGGCCGCAGATGTGGTACCGCATGTGCGGTGTATGGACCGCAGGTGCGAAAAGTCTGGGTCAGAAAGTATAAGAGGTTTCCTTCGCGAATTTGGGTTATTTTTCATAACATTTCAAACGGGAAGAAGCTTTGGGGAGCAAATTCAAGGGAGGATTCAAGAGGGTTTCTTAGAGGTAAGGTCTTTGGTCCCTAAACTCGTTTTTATGATGATTTTTAAGGTTGTAAGCTTGAAATCCATGGGAAAATTAGTAGCTAATTGGGGGTTAGGGCTTGGAAAACATGAGGCCTAAAATTAGGGATTTGAGGGGTCATTTGTGGTCGGATTTTGGTACTTTTAGTATGAATGAACTCGTGGGGTAATAAGGATTCTATTGATGTAAATTTTGTCGGATTCCGAGATGTGGACCCAGGGGTCGGGTTTGGTCAATTTCGGGATTTGTGTTGTAATTTGATTATTTTTGCATAAGTTTCATTCCCTTAGCATATTTTGACGTCATGATTCTGATTTTTGGATAGATTCGACGCGAGTTGAGGCCAAGTCGAGAGGCAGGGGCGTCACGAAGTAGTATTTCGTCCGGTTTGAGGTAAGTAACCATTGTAAATCTGGACCTAAGAGTATGAAGCTCCGGTATTTCGTATCATTTTGATAAATAAGGTGGCACACATGGTAGGTGACGAGCGCGTGGGCGTGCAATGGTAGGGATTTGTGACTTGGTCCGTCCCGTAGCAGCTATTAAGCCGCGTATTTGATTTGAAATCTTATGGTATTCCATATTTTAGAGATTGATACTATATTTTGGGTTGTACGCCATGTTTGGGGCCTTGTGCCGACCTTTTTAGACCCTTAGGGGTATTTTTACTTTTTCCTCACTCTGTTTGATTTGAAAGCATATCCTCAGTCATGTTTTACCTGTTATTTGTTTAAAACTGATTTTATCACTCTATTTCTATATATGAAAATGTTTGGGCGGAGTTCCCTGATTTTACCGTTACGCCCGAGTGGCCGTGAGGTTAATGACTGAGAGAGGTTTAGGACCTAATGGTGAGGATTATATGTCTATTGTGGATTGGGCTACACGCCGTAACGAAATTATATATACATGGATCGGGCTGCACGGCGCAACGATATACATATGGATCGGGCTGCACGCCGCAGCTATATATATTGGGTCGGGCTGCGCGCCGCAACGATATGACGCTTGAGCTGTAGGAGCCCCTCCGGAGTCTGTACACCCCCAGTGAGCGTAGTCGACTATAAACTATGGATCGGGATGTACGCCGCAACGGTTATTATAATTAATATTATTATAAGATATTATTGAGCCGGAGTGCTGAGTGTGAGTAAGATGTGACTGAGTGTTGAATCACGAGTGACTGAGAGGCTTGCCCGAGAGGCTATATTGTGAGTGATACCTTGCCCGAGGGGCCCGTTTATGACATTTTGCTGTTTCACTCTTCTTTTATACTGAGTCTCTGTTGAAAGATGTTGAATAAATGATTTCAAAGTATTTCAATTGAAACTGAAATTTTTACGAAGTAACTGGCTATTAAACTGTTGAATTTGACTTGATATTCTGTTGAACACTCTTATATGATTTTAAACTGCTCGTCACTGCACTCAGACTTTATTTACTTTAGTTACTTACTGAGTTGGCGTACTCACGTTACTCCCTGCACCTTGTGTGCAGATTCAGGTGCCCGCGCAACAGAGTGAGGGTTCCCAGCACTCTCAGAGCATAACCGGAGACTGCAAGGTAGCTGCACGGCATTCGCAACCCTGCTTTCCTCCATCTTATCTTAGTTTTTCTGCTATTTCAGACTTATGATGTATTATTCAGTCAGTTTGGGTTGTATTTAGAGGCTCTCGACTTGTGACACCGGATTGTTGGGCTGTGTTGGTATTCTGTACTGGTTTTTCCGCATGTTCTGTTTTACTCATCTATTTCATATGACGAATTTGAGAATTATTCGATACTAGAAAATGATTTTTTTATAAAAGATTTTGTTGTGGTAAATATTCGGTTGGCTTGTCTAGTACTGTGATAGGCGCCATCACGACCGGGGCATTTGGGGTCGTGACACAAACATGTATCAGATGTTATACTTGAAATGAAATGACAGATTCTTAAGTGAAATGCTGAATTTGGGACAAACAACCTCACTACAATATCAATTTAACAGAATGTTCGTGACACTTAAACATGTATCCGATGTTATACTTGAAATAAAATGACAGATTCTTAAGTGAAATGTTGAATTTGGGACAAACAACCTCACTACAATATCCATTTAACAGAATGTTATTTATTTATTTATATATATATGTTTGTTATCCCGGGCAAGTTGAGCTCTATATGGTACACAAAGTTCTTTTAAAGTAACATGAACATATAGAATTATTTACCTCTTTAGTTATTGAATCCTAAAAGAACATGGTATCTAGTCATTCTTAAAACCATCTTTTCTACTATTTGAAAGCACAACAACATCTCAACAAGGTAACTCAAGTATGCAACGGTTAACTCCTCAAAGATTAGTATTATTATCTTCGAATATAGTTTCAAGTAGAGAATGTGTAATATTCATATGATGCCACAGAAAGAGACCAAGGAATGTGAACTTAAAGAGAATTCTAAACAAAACTTCAAGTTGACGGTCAAGAATCAGGACATCTTCATATATGTTCTCAATCAAACAATGCACAAACGGCAATGCCGCCAATCATAAGGAACCTAAACATGATCTCCAGATTCACGAATCGACATCACAAAATGAAACCTTATGTATTCCTATAAACATTTTGTCAAACATTCATCAATCAAGATTTTTAACATACGGCCAGAAAATTAAATCCTAATGGCATAATTTCTACACAGGGAAAATTTTAACTTCTGGCTTCTAATTAACAGAGTGAACCATTGCACGTCACATACTACCAGTAAAGAAAGAAAGGGCTTGAGTTTGGGAGTAACTGACTGTTTGCGGGGCAGTAAATCCGGAGCTTCGGCCTCGGATCTATCTCTTCTTCACGAATGAGATGTGGACTCGAACAACTCATATGCGAAAGTCGTCCCTTTAAAGTGAAAGAACGACTAAGAGTTAATGTTTTAGGGGAAGTAGAGGCGGCTAAAGTATATAAAAATGGATAAGAGGCAACTGAAGAATCCCCCTTTACTTGTAGAAAACAATAATATTTATAGGGGAAAGGTCTAGAATTTTTGGATGAAAGTTTGAGAGGGATTTCAAAATCGAGTCAACCATTTAAAATTTGAACATTAGGAGGACTTAATGAGCTGGTGTCTTGACTCCAAAAGATCTGTTTGCACACTGAAAATCTCTGTCATAGAGAATCAAAAATTCAAAAGCTCTTTGGACTCTTCTATTGACCATATCCAGTTGTAGATGAGAGAGATAATGCTGAGATATAGGATTATAAGAGAGGTAATATGTGATACACATAATCCAGAGGAGGCCACATCAGCTGCTGAGTAGGGTTATTTGAATAGTAGTTAAGATAGTTATGTTAGTTAAAATTTGAATTCTAGCTTTGGCGGGAAAGTTAGTTACTTGTATTTCAGCACATTTTACATTTTGAATTCTACTTTACATTTTGTAATAGGTTGCTTGGAGTATAAATAGCAAGTTGTAAACTCCTATTAGATACTTTTGATATGTTAATGAAAATTAGAATTTCCCTCTAACTGTTCTAGTCTCTTCTGCCTTCTTCTCATTCCTCATTTCTCACTTTCTTCTCTTCTTCTTCTGCTTTCTCTTCTTAATTCTCTGCTCAATTGTCGATTAGATATCAATTTTGGTATCAATTGGTATCAGAGCTAGACTATGGGACCACGCAAAGCTGTTGATCTCTCAAATCTGGATTGGCAGGAGCAATATGAAGATTTAACTGCTCAGCAGTTAGATCTGCGTTCTATTCTCGATCAGAAAATAGAGGAAATATGAGCTAACATGGATCATAGACATGCTGAAATGCTACAAATGGTGGAAGCTCTCAAAAACTCGATTGATGGAATGCAGTTACATCAACAATCACGAAACAACAGTTCTACTTCCAAGGGTCGAGATAATGTACTACAATCAGGTCAGAGAATTTTAGGGCCTAATTCTTATCATGCTTACAACAATCGAGGTCACAATCTGTTATTTCCTAGATTCAACAGGAAAAACTTGAAAAGTTGGTTGTATAGAATAGATCAATATTTTGTTGTTGATAATACTGCTACAAATTAGAAGGTGAGTATAGTATCAATGAATTTGGATGATGATGCTCTAGCTTGGCATCAGTCTTATTTGAAATGTAGAGATTCTCCTATCCTTCCATCTTGGGATGAATATATCGAAGCCTTAATTGAAACACTTAGTGAGGAATATACGGACCCTATGCTAGAATTGAAACAGTTGAAACAAACTGGTTCAGTGAAGGAGTTGCAATTCGCTTTTGCCAGATTACTAGCTCAATGTGATCTAACTATTAGTCAAGCTATCTCTTGTTTTTAGGAGAATTGAAGGAAGAACTAGTGAATCCTGTCAAAATGCATGAGCCTCAGACCTTGTCCAAAACCTATCGCTTAGCTAGATTAGCTGAAGCAACATTAGCTACTAATGCTAGAGCCTTAAAATGCAGTCTTATCTCTGTGTCAAATACTCACCTCAAAAAGCCTTCCTATGATCCAAACTCCCTCAAACACACTCCTAATCCTATTACCTTTGCTCCGAGATTAGCCTCACCCCCTTCCACTAATGTCAATGTTCCTAGAAATAGGAGAACTATTTCTCCTGCAGAAATGCAGGCTAGAAGGGCACATGGCTTACTTTTGTGATGAGAAGTATACTGCTAGTCATAAATGTAACTTACCTAAGCAACTATTTGTGATGGATCTGGAAGTCCCAGAAAATGAGTGTTTGGAGGTTGTTGATAGGAATCTAAAAGGATTCCTTCTAGTGAAGAGTGGTCAATTGTGGAAGTGGATACTCCTATGATATCTCTATGTGCTCTAAGTGGATTACAAGGAGCTCAGACAATACATATTATAGGATATAGTGAGAAGAGACCTATACAGATCTTACTTGATGGAGGTAGCACTCAAAACTTTATTGATGAGAAGGCTGCTAAGAGGTTGGGGTGCCAAATCTGTCCTACGAGAGTGAGCTATGTGAGCCTTGGTAACAACACCCTAGAAGCCACTTCTGGAGTTGTTAGGAATTTTGAGTGGATCCTGGAGGGCACTACCTTCTCATCTGACTTGATTGTTTTCCCAGTTGGTAAATATGATTTGGTTTTAGGGGCTTTATGGATGAAAACACTAGGTCCCTTTACCATGGACTCCTCTGAGCTGATTATGGCTTTCAACTATCAAGGGAAGTCTCAATTGCTAAGAGGGGTGTCTGATGAATGTAAGGTTTCCAGTCCAAAGGCCTTGAACATGTTAAAAGGGGAGGACATACAATTTTTTATATTACAAGTGATAGACAACATTCCTAGCTCAATCACTGCTATGCAATATCAAGCTTTGCACATGGCCAAGTCTGATAGTGCTCTTCCTATTGATCAACTGTTACAACAATATCAGTTGATCTTTGCTGAACCTACTTCTCTCCCTCCTCAAAGGGGAGATTTTGACCACAGAATACCTCTACAACCTGGCTCTAAATCTGTGAATGTTAGACCTTACAGGTATTCTTCCATTAAGAAGGACATTGTTGAAAAGCTGGTTAATGAAATGCTGCTGTAGGGAGTGATTTAGTATAGTAACAGTCCCTTCTCTTTTCCTGTGGTCCTTGTGGGAAAGAAGGATGGATCATGGAGGCTATGTGTAGACTACAATGAACTGAATCACTGCATAATTAAGGATAAATTCCCAATACCCCTTATAGATGACTTATTAGATGAGCTTGCTGGAGCTACTATTTTTTCAAAAATTGATCTCAGATCTGGATAACACCAAATTAGAATGGTGAGTGAGGATGTTCCTAAAACATATTTCAAAACACATTCAAGGCATTATGAGTATTTAGTAATGCCTTTTGGCTTAACTAATGCTCCTTCCACATTTCAGTGTCTTATGAATCATTTGTTTCAGAAATTCATAAGGAAGTTTGTCTTGTTTTTTTTTTTTGATGATATTTTAATTTACAATGTTACCTTGAAAGATCATGTGGGACACGTGCATCATGTGTTTGATACTATGGTTACTCACAGCTTATTAGCTAAACAGTCTAAGTGTGCCTTTGGAGTCTCAAGGGTGGAATACTTAGGATATTTTATTTCTGCTGAGGGTGTTTCTACTTATCCAAGGAAAATTGAAGCAGTTCAACAATGGCCCACTCCCACTACACTTAAGCAACTGAGGGGCTTCTTGGGACTAACTGGCTATTACAGGAAGTTCATTAGAGGTTATGGTCTTATAAGAAGACCACTAACTGAATTGCTCAAGAAGGATGGTTTTTGGTGGACTGATAAAGCAGCAGAGGCATTTGCAGAATTAAAGTCAGCCCTTACTTCTGCTCCTGTTCTAGCATTACCTAACTATGCTCTCTCCTTTATAGTTGAAACAGATGCTAGTGGCACTGGTATAGGGGTTGTTCTGATGCAAACTGGACATCCTATAGCTTTCATTAGTAAAGGTTTAGCTCCTAGGCATATGGCTCTTTCTGTGTATGAAAAGGAGTTGCTAACCTTGGTTTTTGTAATTACCAAGTGGTCTCATTATCTTTTAGGCCAACATTTTATTGTGAAGACTGACCAAAAAGCTCACAATTATCTCTTGGACCAGAAGTTGCATACTGATCTACAAATTAGGTGGCTAGCTAAATTGTTACCCTTTGATTTTGAAATCCAATACAATAAGGGTAAAGAGAATGTGCTGATGATTCCTTAGCTCGAATTTCAGGTGCTGAGATTATGACCTTAATGGTCTCTTCTGTGCAAGCAGATCTTTGGGTTGATATTCAGAATAGTTGGTTCAATGACCCTGAACTGCATAGTCTTATCAAATCCCTTCAAGAGAAGCCACAGAAGCATTTCACTTGGCTCAACAATCAGCTCAGGAGAAAAGAGAAACTGGTAATTGGTAATGACTTGGGCTTAAAGACTAAGATCTTGCAGCTGTGGCATTCATCCCCCTCAGGGGGTCACTCTGGCATTGATGCGACCACTAGGATATTATTGGCTTACTTTTATTGGAAGGGTATCGGAAATGATATCCTTAACTATGTGCGCAATTGTACCATGTGCCAAAGAAACGAATATGATACTTCTGCATCTGGTGGTTTATTGCAACCCTTGCCTCTTCCGACAGTTCCCTGGACAGATATCAATATGGATTTTATTAAAGGCTTACTTGAGTCGAAGGGAAAAACAGTAATTTGGGTCATAGTTGATAAATTGACCGAGTATGGTCATTTCATTGCTCTTGCTCATCCTTACACTATCCAATCTCTTGTACCTATCTTCCTGGACCATATCTTCAAGTTACATGGTTTCCCTGCTTTGATAACCAGTGATCGTGACCCTATTTTTATCAGCACATTTTGGAAAGAGTTCCTCTCTGCCCAAGGTGTCCATTTGCAGACCTCCACAGCTTACCACCCTCAAACTGATGGCCAAACTGAGGTTCTTAACAGATGTTTGGAGACTTATCTCTGCTGCTTTTATTCTGATTCACCAGCTAATTGGTGTGCATTCTTGCCTATAGCTGAATGGTGGTATAATTCCTCACACCATTCTGCAATTCAGACTTCACCCTATGAACTGCTCTATGGTTATCCTCCTCCTCTTCACCTTCCTTATCATCCTGGTGACTCTTCTTCTGAGGACATTGAGAACATTATGCTGCTAAGGGAATTCAAATGGCAACTTGCCAAATATCATTTGACACGAGCTCAACAGCGTATGTAAGTTTAAGCTAATGCTCATCGCACTAACAGGCATTTTGAAGTTGGTGATTGGGTCTTTGTGAAGCTTCAGCCCTATAGGCAGTCCGCTCTTTCTGTTTCTCCCTATCATAAGCTTAATTCTCGTTATTTTGGTCCTTATCCTATTGTTGAGAGGATTGGCACAGTTGCCTATAAATTACTGCTCCCACCTGAAGTCCAAATTCACCCTACTTTTCATATCTCTCAGCTAAAGTTCTATCCAGTCATTCCTTCTGAAATTGTCCACCCAACTATCTTGGATCTCTCCAGTCCTTTATGTCCTACTCCTGAGGCTGTCCTTGATCGCAGATTAGTCAAGAAGGGAAACAAAGCTGTCGCACAATGCTTGGTCAAATGGCAAGGGTTGGATGCTGCTTATGCCACTTGGGAATTTGCCTCACTCCTAAGGACCAGATTCCCTACTTTCACCCTTGAGGACAAGGGTGTTTTTCCACGGGAGGGGGGGGGTATTGGTACACATAATCCAGAGGAGGCCACATCAGCCGCTGAGTAGGATTATTTGAATAGTAGTTCAGATAGTTATGTTAGTTAAAATTTGAATTCTAGCTTTGGCGGGAAATTTAGTTACTTGTGTTTCAGCTCATTTTACATTTTGAATTCTACTTTACATTTTGTAATAAGTTGCTTGGAGTATAAATAGCAAGTTGTAAACTCCTATTAGATACTTTTGATATGTTAATGAAAATTCGAATTTTCCTCTAACTGTTCTAGTCTCTTCTGCCTTCTTCTCATTCCTCATTTCTCATTTTCTTCTTCTTCTTCTTCTTCTTCTTCTTCTTCTTCTTCTTCTTCTTCTTAATTCTCTGCTCAATTGTCGATTAGATATCAATTTTGGTATCAAAATGTTTAACTCAAAATCGGTGCTACAAGTTCTGCTAGGTGTTGATGAAGAGGGGAAAATTTCATTAAAATGGGAAGGAAGAAGAAGAGGACAAAAGGGGCACGTGTGAGAGTGAAAAGATAAACCTAATAACTTTTTTTGGTTCATGATTTGTGCTAGAAGGCTAATGTTAATTGATCCAACTTGATCTTGAAAGGTTGTTTGAGCCGATTTTGTTCTTGGCAAACTTGCTTCAATAACCTGAACAAGACGGCCTTCAAAATGTCTCATGGAAAAAGAAACTTTTGGGCTTATAATTATGCCTAAGGCAATCTCTCCTTCTTATAATTAATTCCTTCGAGCTTCTAACTAACTTATTTTAGTTATAATAGTATTAGAATACGCGTGTTGCGCGTGTAACCCATATTAAGGAGTATTAAGATTTTCTAAATGATTACATAAGTATTAACATATATATATATATATATATAATGCGCTTGAGTTATAAAATAAAAATAAAAAAGTGTAAGTTTCTAAAAGCGAAGAATGTTGATCCTATTCAGTTACGTTAAATGAATAAAAATCTCCTGTGTTTTTCTAGTACAAGTATTTGATTTGTCATGAAACCAAAACTCATATTTATTAATTATCTTAGATGCTTAATTGCTATAAATGATTATTGTACTCTTTAGTTGTGTCTAAAAGCAATTACGAGAATGTTGAACCTATATATTTCTAATGATTTTTTGGTAAAAAAGTTATTTGTTTTGTTTTATTATATTTTCGGAAGGAATTATAGTTATGTTACTTAATTCTTTTAATGAATGATTTACATAAGGTAAAATCTTAGATTTTAAAATCCTACTCCCTCTGTTTTAATTTATGTATCATATTTCTCTTTCTAATATGTCCCATGAAAAGAATGTCATACTTCCTTATTTTGAAAATAATTTAATTTTAAACTTTTCAATTTAAGAAGATAATTTATAGCTGCATAAATGTCTATGGCTTGTTTTAGACCACAAATTTTAAAAGTCTTTCTTATTTCTTAAACTTCGTGCTCAGTTAAACACTATCAATAAGTTAGGTCAGAAAGAGTAAATATTAGTGTTTCCTACATAGTTAAAAATAAATAAAAATTTAAGAAGCAAAACTTTAATTGATTTTGAAATCCTAAAATATTAAACAATAATTAAATGAGAATTTTATCGAAGGTGAAATATATGTTTAAAGGATAAAAAAAATCGATCAACATTTTATGTTGTAGTTTCATAAAAATAAATTTTACAAAATTTTAATCGACCTTTTTGAACTTTAAAAATAAATTTTATACTGGATAAAAATTGTATTAATATCCTAAAGTGTAATATATAAGGTATTATAATTATATTAATTAATTTTAAAATCTTAAATATTAGGACTTCTTAATATGTATTAGGATTTCCTACATTGTTCAAATAAGAAAAGATTTTAAAGAAATTACTTAAAACTAATTTAAATATTTTATAAATTACAATACAATTTATTGCTATTAATTTCAATATTTAATTTAGAGTATCTTATATATGCTTCATTTGTCCGATATTGTAATTGGGATTTTGATTTAATATAGGTATATATTACAACATGTAAAAAACTTAAAGTATATTGTAGTATTTATTATTACTATAAACTATTATTATTTTCAAATATAGGCACATCGTTTGTAAACTTACTTAAATATATTTTCTTACTAATGTGCCTATAAGTTTGGTTTAGATTGTATAGTCAAATTCAATATTTAAAGGCTTAGAATGGGTCTATTTTTATTAGTTGATATCTAATGTACGTGTGGGAAAGAAGCTATATAATATTATACAATTAAAATGAGAAATCGACTTATGTGATGTCACGACCCAAACTATCCAGTTATGATGGCGCCTATCGTAGTACTAGGCTAGCCGACTCATTACCCAAAACACACAATGCTTCATTTTTAAAAGTATATTTTCAAACTATTTAATCATAAAATCTCTCATAAGAAATCCAAACGCCGCATCTACGGATCTTACTTATTCGCCCAAAATCGCTTATGCGGTCCAATACTCGCATTTGTGGCCTCGTAGGTGCGCTCCCCTCATCGCACTTGTGGTTCATGACCTTCTCAACCTTTGCCGCATCTGCGGCCCTTCCTTCGCTTCTGCGGGCCCGTACCTGCGGTCCACACTCCACAGGTGTCGTTATGACAGTTGAATGAAAATCTTTAGCAACTCCTCAATCCCATCCTTGAACCGTCAACCACCCGAAATCAACCTGAGGCCCTCGGGACCTCTACCAAATATACCAACAAGTCATATATCAACATACAAACTTAGTCGAACCTTCGGAACACTCAAAACAACATCAAAGCACCAAATCACCTTCGGATTCAAGCCTAAGAACCCCTAAACTTCAAAATTTTGCAAACGACGTCGAAACCTATTAAATCACCTCCGAATGACCTGAAATTTTGTATACACGTCACAAATGACACTACGAACCTATTCCAACTTTCGAAATTCTATTCCGACCCTACCAATTTTACTGATAGATTGATATTGGGTGTTTGTTATTTGGGTTAATTTTAGGGTTTAATTAAGGATTGATGGTTGCAAACATTGATTCTAGCTTATTGGGTCTTGACCTTTCTTGAGAAAGAGAGTCTATGACCCCAGAATTGACCCAACAAGGGATTGGGGTGGATTCATGAGAAATGGTAGTCCCAATTAATGGGTTAAACCTCGAGAGAGTAATCACCCTACTTGAACCCTAGTTGTTTGGTCTAATTGGCCTACCCAACTGAGCTCGAGAGAGTCAATTGGGCAAAATCGCTCTCTCTACCGAGAGGTGTGAGAGTGAGTACAAATGTGCACGGTTATAGCATTGATCCCAAATATGTCAATCTATTATTAGTAACCTCTACCCGTTAGTTAACCACCTAGGTGATGCCACGACCCGAGTGCCTTTCTCTATATTTATCACAACTTAGAACATACCCTTTTAGCATAAATTAGCTTAAACTTGTAGTTGATAATAGTAGTACTTAAACAAAAACCCAAAAAATGGTAGAAGTACAATTAGGAGCAAACACGCATTCCTAGTCTAAACAAATACGCAACTCCATTCCAAGCTCCCTGTGGAAATTGAACCCGATACCACTATTTGGGTAAAAGTACTAGCGCCTGCTCCTCCTACCGTTGTGTAAGGTTGAGTTCGCCGTGATCACTCACATAGCCCCTACCATGATGAACTGCATCTGGGGCACGAGTACCACTATAAGTTCTAGACTCTCCAGACCTCTAGGCCTCTCACTCCTCTTCTCCCGAGCAAGCATGCCCTCTACTCTCCTAGAAATACTCACAACCTGCTGGTAAGAAATATCCATCTCCAACTCCCGGGCCATGCTAATCCTGATACTGGGTTGGAGTCCATCAATAAACCGATGAACCCTCTCTCGATTTGTGGCAACCAAAGCTGGTGCATGTCGGGCCAAATCATTGAAGCAAACTGCATACTCTGACATGTCATAGTACCCTGACGCAACTGCTCAAACTCCACGCACCATGCGTCTCTGAGACTCTAAGGAACATACTCCCTCAAGAACATGTTCGAGAACTGAGTCCATGTAAGTGAAGCTGCCTCAGCCGGACTACCCAACTCATAAGCACGCCACCATTGATAGGCTGCTCTACTAAGCTGGAATGTAGTAAAAGAAACCCCACTCGACTCCGCAACACCCATAGTAAGGAGAATATGGCGACACTCCTCTAGAAAACCCCGGGCATCATTTATTGCAATCCACTGAAAGTAGGAGGGTGGTACTTATTGTATCTCTCAAGCATGAGCTTCTCTCCTCAGAAGCTGCTGCCCTACCCTTAGGCCGAACTAGAGCTACCGGCTGCATCGGTATGATCTTTGGAACCTGGTCAACCTAAACCCGCTGCTCTGGGCTACTGGCGGTGGGAGTCTATGCTCTTCCCCCGGCCTGAGATATGGTTGGAGCAAGTGGAATCAGTCCAACCTGAGCCAAGGTGCTGAACATGCTCAGGAACTGTGCAAGGGTCTCCTGAAGAGCTGGTGTAGTAACATGCATCTCAGGTGTCTGCGCTCTGACTGGAGCTACTGGTGGCTCCTTTGTAGCAGCTCGTGCGGGTGCTCTGGTTGCACCACATGGACATCCTCGGCCTCTACCCCAGCCCCGGCCTCTCACGGCTCTAGCAGGGGTGGCAGGTGCCTGGTCATCAGATCCATATGTACGTGTCCTTACCATCGGTGAGAGAATAGAAGACAGAAGTTTAGAATTTCAAAGTCAACAATTTCGCACGACAAGGATGTCGCGCCCCCTTTTTTTCCTCTCGAAATAGGGTTTATGACATTGACAACTCTTTTAACGGGTATTAAAAGAGAAGAATCGCCACCTAATGATTAAAGTGCATTAGGACACTAAGAAGAGTTTGATTTAGGAAAACCAGAGTTCGAGTAAGGGCTTGAAATTATCCCGAAGGGAAGGTGTTAGGCACCCCTTAGGATCCACTAGTGTGGTTCCCGGCCATACTATAATTGTGACTTTAAGTAAGAAAATAAGAGTTTCAAATATGAGGGGGTTTTCACATAAGGGTTGCAAATAGATAAAATTAAATGAAGTGAAAGGCAAGCTGAAATTTAAGAAAAACGATTTAAAATTTTGAAAGGTAAACAACGAAATAAACAAGTAAAGGAAAAGGGGGGGTCCTAAGTTTATAAATAATATGGATCACCCCACATGTCCGGTAATCGCTCCTTGACGAGGGGTTACACGTGACATTATCGCGTGGTCATCACATCCATATCTACCCTTTCCCACCCCATAAGGTGTTAAAGCGCAGAATAGTCTCGTTTACTTATTGCATGCTATTACCCGCCCCAATTCTATTAGCCCCGGAGGTGCTTGGGACTTCTAATCTTATAATGGTGGAAAAGTTGGCTTATTTGTGGTTTCAAAATGTAAAAATACTAAGGCGACAAATAAAACATGTATAGCAAGTATTGGGAAAACACATAAACAGGTATGGCTCAAATAAACCTCCTCAAAGCAAAGAAAAGCATCTAGTTTAGCGCATGTACTGATTAGGGTCTGATTAAAATTTAAAAGGGGAAAGCAGGCTGATTTATCACATATTTTCAGATAAGAAGTCCGAATTAGACATGTCCGCTAGTTGTAATTAACAAAAAAAAACTGGTGTAGTCATAACTTTTATCCTAAGGCTTGCCTAAGTGTTAGACGAAACCTATAGGCATGATATCTACTGGTTTAAGAAAAGATGAAGTGTACTGATTTTAGAAGAGGTCGTCAGTTATTAAGGGAAGACGAGTTTTGACAAAAGATTCTGCAGATGATGGACAATGATATTGCCGATTTTAGACTTATAGGTGAACGAAAAAGTTTCATACTATGTTGTTAATTCTTATAGGCATGCTTTCTAGGCATTGTTGACTTTAAAAACATTGTTATTGACATGCAGAAATCCTATAGGCAGGTCATCTATATGCAGTTAGTTATTTAACTCCTATAAACAGGTTTGCCTAATGACAGATGCACATGCAAATTGCAGAAAGTCCTATAGGCATATTATCTATATGATATGCAGAATTTCAGAAATGACTTATGGACATGGTCTCTATATAATACTGAAGTGCAGAAACCTATAGACATGGTCTCTATATAATGCAGAAGTGTAGAAACCTATAAACATAGTATCTATATGAAATGCAGAAGTGCAGAAGTATAATAATTCCCTATGAACATGATATCTATATGAAATGCAGAAGTGCAGAAGTATAATGATTCCCTATGAACATGGTATCTATATGAAATGCAGAAGTGCAGAAGTATAATGATTCCCTATGAACATGATATCTACCCCTTTGCAGGCATGATTCCCTCCCTTTTCACTAGCCATCCCCAATAGTTATTACAAGTTATTACAGCCCGGAATGAAATAAGAAAATCAAAATTAAAAGTACAACTAAGGGGAGCCTAATTCAGACTCCATGTCTGAAATATGAGATGAACCAACTTTAAAGATCATAATTCAAAGCCTTTCTCTCATCTTTGGATGTGTCAGAGTTCCCTAAGAGCCTCATATGGACTCCGGGCAGTGCTCACACCCAAATGTTACCAGATTAAGAACATAGTGCAGTGTGGAAGGGCTAGCCCTCAAGTGTCCAAGTTCAGAGGTAACTCAAGGTCCCAAGGCAAGGCTCACAAGAGGGGGGCAGAACCTAGAAGCTAGGAGAGAGTGCAAGTGCAGAAGTGAAATTCTGAAAAGGTAAAGGGGGGAAAAGGGAACAACTTAAAAATCAGTGCATATAGGGGTATAGAGGAGTAGGGGATTTGCAAGAACACAAGAGAAGCAGGCTGATGGGCATACTCAGCAATGGGATATGCTGGCACACCCTCCAGCCTGTTAGAGGTTAGGACCTCATTGGTTCAGAACTCAAGTCATGGGCAACAACTCATGTTGCCATGCCCTAAATCACCACTTACAAACACATAGGGGTAATGGGGTAGGGAGAAAAGATTCACAGTAGAAACAGGCAGTAGAACATGGGCATATTAAGTTAAATATTGAACTCTACATAAGCAGTAAGGTAGCCATAGATACAAAAACTTTAAGTAAACACATTGGGGTGATGCTGAAACTAAAATTAGGATATACCAGTTTCAAAGAAAACAAACAAAGAGAAAGCAATAGTCTTGTAAAGCCAAAGTGCAAACGAGCAATCAGAATGCTATGAGTTTAGAAGAGAATTATGAGTGTGAAGTCTAGAAGTATTGAATTGAAGGTGTCCTAAAGTGCAGAAGGGTCGTGCCCTTTTATAGTGCAGAAAGTAAGTAGAAATAGGTAAGAAAAATAGTTTGGAAATCAATTACACAAGGTCTCCCTTTAATTGAACATCCAATTCCAATGGCCTCTCTACTGCTGGTAGATATGCTAAACTCTCCGCCCTGCGACTCAAGGCATCGGCCACCACATTGTCCTTCCCGGGATGGTATAGAATAGTGATATCATAATCCTTAAGCAGATCTAACCACTTCCGCTAAGGCAAGTTAAGGTCCTTCTGCTTGAACAGATGTTGCAAACTCCAGTGATCAGTGTAGATCTCACAAGGGACATCGTACAAATAGTGCCCCCAAATCCTCAAAGCATGAACAATAGCTGCTAAATCAAGGTCGTGGATATGATAATTCTTTTCCTACACCTTCAGCTATCTAGATGCATAGGCAATCACCCTACGGTCCTATATCAACTCTGCGCCGAGACCAACCCGCGACGCATCACAATATATAGTATAAGACCCTGAACTTGGAGGCAATACCAATACTGGGGATGTAGTCAAAGCTGTCTTGAGCTTTTGAAAGAACTCCTCAAACTCCTCTGTCCACCTGAATGGGGCACTCTTCTGGGTCAGCCTGGTCATAGGTGCTGCAATAGATGAGAAACCCTCTACGAATCGATGGTAAGACCCCGCCAACCCAAGAAAACTCCGGATCTCCGTAGTTGAGGACGGTCTAGGCCAACTCTACATTGCTTCCACCTTCTTCAGATCCACCTTGATCTTATCACTCGATACTACATGGCCCAAATGCTACAGAGTCTAGCCAAAACTCACACTTTGAAAATTTTGCATATAGTTTCTTTTCTCTCAAGGTCTGGAGCACAGTCCTCAGGTGCTGCTTATGATCCTCTTGAGTCCGGGAGTACTAGAAAGTGGCATGCCGTCCACTTTTATATGACATTATGGGATCGTGTGGTACGCCGTCCACTTATATATGATATTATGGGATCGTGTGGCACACCGTCCAATTATATATGATATTATGGGATCGTGTGGCACGCCGTCCACTATATATATATATATCATGGGAACCGGAGTTTCTTCTGTTTATTTCCGATATTTCATTTTTATCTGTTACTCCCCGATAGCATGTCCCCTCCTAGCTTTACTTTGTATTATCTTGTTATTGTTTTCTTGCACTTGCATATATATCTGTATAGGTTAATTGTGGTAGGTCCTATCTATCCTCGTCACTACTTCTCCAGGGTTAAGCCAGGCACTCACCAGCACATGGGGTCGGTTGTGCTGATGCTACACTCTGTGCATTTTTGTACACAGGTCAGGGAGCAGCTTACGGACCACAACAGTAGGACTTCTGGAAGCTATCTTCAGTCCAGGGACTCTCGAGGTAGCCTAGCTGGCGTTCGCAGGCCGAAGTCCCTTTCCATGTTTTCCGTTTGTTCATCCTGTATCAGACAAACATGATAGCCTTTCAGACATTGTTTGTAGTATTCTGTAGTAGTCCGTGAGCTAGTGACACCAGACTTTGGGTAGTGATGTGTACTAAACTTCCGCACTTTTGGTTTTCAGTTGCTTTAGATTTAAAGTCTTCCGCTTAAATTTTGTCTCGTTTATTATATTGTTTGAACGAAAGCAGGAAAGGTGTTTTAAATATTTGGCTTGCCTAGCTCCGATAGTAGGCGCCATCACGACACCCGATGGTGGAAAATCCGGGTCGTGACAACTACTCAGTTTCCTTAGTCCATTGAGGACACGCTGCAGAAGCTCCTGGAAAATCAGAAGAAGATTATGAGGACTCAGGACGCCTTGACTATGGCGGTAGATTCACATGGCAAGGCTTTGAGGGAGCTTGCCAAGGAGCACAAGAAGATGAGGAAGTCAAGGGCGTCCAAAGAGTCGGTGAGAGTGCTACGGACTAATGTGGACAGGCTATTAGCAGACCAGATGCCTTTAGACTTGTTATTCGGGGATCCAACCCCAGCAGCAGCACCAGTGCCACAGCCACGGCAGGAGCAGGAGCAGGAGCAGGCACCCAGGCCCCCAAGGAAGAAGAGGAAGCTCCCTAGTTCAGTTGGTGCAGTTATTGAGCTACCAGACCCACAGGAGACCCCCTCTAGTGATGCACCTATCAGTCAGCCGGCTCAGGAGCAGGCCCCAGTCCCAGCAGCTGAGCAGTAGGAGATCGGGAACCAGTCTGAGGTTCCCATATATACAGAGGACTTGGGGACCACTGATGATCCCATACAGACGGACCAGGCCTAGGGAGATCCTATATCCTTTTTGTTGTTTTGATATTTATTTGATAGTTAGCATTGGGACAATGCCAGCTTTTACTCGTGGGGGTGCGCCCTACTTTTTCTAGATGACTGTATATATATAGATTCTTAGTTTATTTTTATTGATTTTGTGTTTTTTTTACTTTGGGCTGTATATAAATTTACATTTCTGTATATATTCATCCCCCGTTGTATATTCTACTCCCCTATTGTACATATTCATTTTATTTCCTATTTTCGCTAAATTTTCATTTTTAGCTTTGTAGTTAGGCTCGTAGCCGCTTGTTTTGATTTTGGCGTTTCCAATAAGCCCTTGGTTTTCTTAATGCCATGGTTCTTTTCAAGGATGGAGTATTGTGCGAACCGGGTGGCTCTTCCCAATGATAGATGGCGTGAAAACCTTCTTTAGGGTTTGAGTCCGTTTCTTTGATTTTTCTTTTGTTTTTGATAAGTGTAGTTAAAAGCACCTGAAGCAAGGTTTCACTTGGGCCTAACACATTTGCCTTTGATCCTATGGTCAAAGACATAATGTTGTGTTCAGGATAGTGAAAGTCGTGGCTTTGAGACTCTTGCGTTGACCAAACGATCATCGTATGGTCTTTTTGGACCATTGTGTGTTTAAATCATAACTAAGGTCGTTGTGGGCCCTCGACTCAATGTCTTTAGCAAATCCCTAGCGTGTGTGGTGAGGAATTGAAATTTGAGTCCAAGTCCCGAGCCAATGGTCTAGAACTTGCCCTGAATGTCTGTTGAGGCGAAATCCTAGGTGAAATTTGACTTGAGAAATGATTATAGGCTCTCCTTGATCCAAATGCTAAGTTGAATAATTTCATAGCCTTCCAATGAAACAATCCCTAGTTAACCCTTTTGAGCCTTAAACCTGTTTCTTTCAAGAACCAATGCTACAAGCCTATACCCGTTCTAAACGATTACCCTCTCTTGGAACCCAAATTTTCCCTTGAGTAATGGCAAAAATCTAAGTTTGGGGGGAGAGACAAGAAAGAAAGCAAAGCAGTAAGGTACAAAAGAAAGAAAAGAAGGCAATGAAAAAGCAAAAAAAGAAAAAGGACAAAAAGAAAGTCCTATGTGAACAAGAATAAAAAGGGATTCAAGGAAAACAAAAGTGGAAAAAAAAAGAGGTGTGGAGAAAGTAGAAAACGGAGAAATGTTTTGAATTGTATAAGAAAGAGTGACAATGTGTCTCTCTAACCCCTTGTGAAGAAGTGAAATCCTTAAAAAGAGCCAAGAAAGTTGTGCCGAAATGAATCAAAAGAAGTGCTTAAGGGAAGATTGAACCCACGTGAATAAAAATATGTCCTACCCTTGCCTAAAAACCTTCAAAATGACTCCACAAAAGCCCTATTTGATTTCAAGTTGAAGGGAGCCTACATTAGTGGATACTTACATAAGGGGCAAACATATGGTACTTGGAGCCGGACTTGTGACCTTCCTTTTTGAGAGAGATGAGTGAAATTTCATTTGCTTCGATTTGTGTGTCAATATTTAAAAAGGTGAGGTTCGCTTAGGGAGAGTTGAGGATGTGAGAGTTTGGGTTCCACAACGACCAAAGTAAGTGAGAAAAGATCTTTGATGAAATGTGTCAACTCTTGATGCTCTTGTGTCGCACTTGATCCATAGTTTTCAAAATTTTAAATGTGTTAATGATGCATTCGTATTGAGGGCAATTGTTAGTCCCAATTGATGCTTGCTGAGGTTATTTTAGGATAGCTGGAATCACTGGGATGTTCCTTTAAGGGGCGGGTCTTATTTTGTTTGCTTGAGGACAAGCAAAGGTTTAAGTTTGGGGGAGTTGATAAGTTAGGATTTTAAAGTGTTTATGTCCCTACTTGCCTATGCTTTGAGTATAAATTGATACAAAAACAGTCCCAAAATGCTCACAAGTTGTGCTTGATTGCAGGGTTGATTGACAAAGTGCGAGATATAAAAAATCGGCTCAAAAAGGAGTGAAACCTGCTCAAGTATCAAAGACCAAGAGAAGTGAAGAAAAAGGAGGCCTAGTGCGGACCGCGTAACAATGACCGCGACCGCACTAGGAGGTTCAGAGACTGGACATTTTTCAAGCCTAAGGTCACGCGGCCGCGGTAGGATATACGCGGCCCACGGAGAAGCTTCGCGGCCGCACTCTTTCTCTGTGCGGTCCGCGTTCATAGGGTTCAGCAAAGGGACATTTGTCCTCATGCGGTCCGCGGTCACGTCTGCGCAGACCGCGCCAGTTGCCTTCGCGGCCGCGGTACACTCCCACATGGCCCGCATCCCCTAGTTCAAGTCATCAAACAACTGAAACCCAAGAGCCAATGCGGCCGCGGTCCATTTTGTGCGGCCCGCACTGATCCCACAGGGGTATTTTTGTCCAGTTTTTCCAGCCTAGTATAAATAGAACGTTTTATATTTTTTAGACAGGGAGGTCAGATCTGAGAACAGGAGAATAGCTACGCTTGGTGTTGTAGCCATTTTTGGCATATTTGCTCCCCATTAACAATAGATTATTGTAGTTTCTTCTTAGTAATTAATTAATATGTGTAGTTCTTCATCTATTTCTTCAGTTTCTTCTTTAATTATGTGTAGCTAAACCCATTAGCTAGGGTTGTGGCTCAACCCTAGTGTGGGTAATTGATGGGTGTTGCCATCTAGGGTTAGATTGACTATGTATGTTTGTTATTTGGGTTGATTTTATGATTTAATTTAGAATTGGTGGTTGCAAACACTGATTCAAGCTTTGTGGGTTTAACTCTTCTTGAGAAAGAGAGTTTATGACCTCAAAATTGACCCAACAAGGAATTGGGATGGACTCATGAGAAATGATAGTCCCAATTAACGGGTTAAATCTCGAGAGAGTAATCACCCTCACTTGAACCCTAGTTGCTTGGTCTAATTTGCCAACCCAATTGGTCTCGAGAGAGTCAATTGGGTAAAATCATTCTCTCTACCGAGAGGTGTGAGAGTGGGTAAAATTTGTGCAACGGTTATAACATAACCCCCAAACAAGTCAATCGAACCTAAGTAACATCTACCTGTCAATTAGCCACCAAGGTAATGCCACAACCCTAGTGCTCTTCCTTCCCATTAATTACAACTTAGCAATATTCTCCTAGCATAATCTAGCTTTAATCCGTAGTTTTATAATAGTAGTTATAAATACAAAAACTCAAAAGATGATTGAGACATTAGAAGCACAACCACAACTCTAGTCTAGACAGAAAATACAACTCCACTACTAGCTCCTTGTGGAAATTCGATCCCGTACCTCTATTCGGGTAAAAGCTATTGCGATCCGCTCTTCCTACCATAGTGTAGTGTCGAGTTGGCAGCGATCAACATATAGTCTCGGCGTTTTCTAGAACGAAATGATGGGAAACGATTCTGACACCCGACTCCCCGGGCTTCCCTGGCGACATCATGCCGATGACGCAACCTATGGCGTGAGTTTTCACGATAACCGGGACATCCCATGGACTTGTCTTTTCCACTCCATTCAATGCGCTGTTGATTCGGTTCTTCAAGAACGCATTAATTGTACCTGCAGGTCAGTCTTCCAAAGGCATTGATGGTCGTGTCATTATCCCCTATAAATGGGGGTATTGTGGCATTATCTCTCTACCCAAGTGCCTTCCTTCGTTTAGTCATCCCTTTTTTTTGCTTTCTTTCTTTATTGCTAATCGCCATGTTTGGAGTTCATGGCTTTAAGACTGTTTGGCAGCATTCCCATCGGCTACGCGATGGCCTCCCGCCTGATTTTCCCTATGCCGAGCGAGATCATGCCATCTTGTCGTTGTTGTTGTTGTTGTTACACCTGTTACTGCTGTCCTTGCTCACTCGAGATGATGATACGGGGGCGACTGGCACCCTCTAATCTAAAAGGGTGTTTGGACTCTACACCGTTGCTCGGGAGGGTATTCGGACTATACACTACTGCTCACTCTCCTACCCTATCCTGGTGTGGCACTTCATTCTTTGGTTTTTTTTTACTCCCAAGGGATAAAATGGCACGACCGGCCATTGAGGCTGGGGCCCGTCGAATCTTCAACCTTTGGCTTCGGCGGATTATGTCTCTTTTTTCTGCCTCTTCTGCATCCTCCCCCTTTCCTCTTCTTTATCTTCTCCCTCGGTGTTGTTATTCCGAGGGATCGAGCTGGGAACCTAGGGGAGGTGGCGATCGAAGGAGTTGCCTTCGAGGATGCGATCTTGAGGAGGCAGCGCTCGGAGATGCTGCTACCAGAGATGAACCTTCGAGGGTAGACTAGGTCCCTAGGCTTTCACTATAGGCGTGCGCCCCTCTGCTTCTTTTTTTCTGTGTAGAGACCCTTTGTAGGCTTTTGTAATCATATGTAAGGGCCCATCGAGGGCCGTTGTAAACAAATGTTTATGAATATAAAGATATTTTCTTTACTTCTGCCTTTGATACTTGCCATATTCTTGTATATTCTTGTGCACTTGTGGGGATTCTGAGTGTATGCCTCTATTGACGATCGTTAATGTCTAATTCGGATGCGAGTATTCCTTCCGATCTTTAGTTGATAGAAATGGCTCCTTTCCAAGCCCACTGTTGTTCTCCGAATCAAGCCTGAAGCAGTCCGATAGATTCGGGTCATTGGGACCCTTGAGTCTCGTGGAGATAGAGCATCGAACCTTGACATTTTGAGAGCGGCCTTTGAGTGAAGGTCAGCTTCAGGCACTTGGAGATTTATTTTGAACTTGATGTAGATAACCTTTTAAGGCGTTGTAGGTAGGTCCCGAGAAGGGGTTACCCATATTTAGGCAATTTCCTAAGGTCAAGCCCTCATGGACGGAGCTCGAAGGGCTTACTTTTCTCCTTGAGAGGAAACCTCGAGGTTGGGTACCACCTTGGGACTGGAGACGACGTGGTTGGCTTTTTGAAGCCTTACTTCTTTTCAAAGGAGGTCCTCGAGGTCGGGTACCACCTCGGAACTAGAGACGACGTGGCTAGTTTTTTGAAGCCTTACTTCTTTTCGATGGAGGTCCTCGAGGTCGGGTACCGCCTTTGAACCCGTATCGAAGTCGTTGGCCTCCCAGGGCCTAGCTTAGGTAGGCGGACCGTTGTTTTTTCCCCACATATATATGGGGTTGCTCCCTCTTTTTGGGAGATCCTATTATTTTAGGTAGTTATCCTTCCGTTTTGGCATCGAGTCCTTCGTTACCTTAGCGCCAAAGTGTTCGTGTAGGTTCCCGCTTCAGTTTGCTAGTTCCACCATAGCTATGACTGCTACTTCAGGGTCTGCCCGGCAGAGAGGGGAGAGTTCCACTCCCAGTGCTCAGGATCCATGAGAGTTTACTTTGAAGACTATGTCTTCAATAAAAGAGGAGTACCCGGAACTAGTGAAGAGAGACTGCGGATGGGGCGAGGGGGTAGCGTTGCAGGCTCTTCCCCCGGATGAGGGTATCACGGACCTTGCCGATGGATTCCTGAACGTGTACTTGTACCCTTTCATATTAGGCCCCCTTGATAGGGTCGTGTTCGATGTCTGTTTAAAGTATCGACTTACTTTGGCGAAGATACATCCATCATTTTGGCGAATAGTGCTGATGATGAGGTTCTTTGCGAAGAAGGCGGGGCTTGAATTCATGCTCGGTCACCTTGTCAGGTTGTACCGACCCTTTCATCATCGAGGTCTGATAACCTTGCGGTGTCGTTCGTCCACGCCCTTTGTTGTTGATGATGAGGAAGATGGAGATCGAGAGTGGGTTAGTCGATTCGTCCGAGTCCGCACGACTGACGTTATCCCCATGGAACTTATGCCATTCCCCGAGGAATGGAATTATACGCGTGAGTGGAGCGCCTCATGCTTTCTCAGACTTGCTCATGGCGGAAGTTAGTTTAGTAATCGTGTTTCCTTCTTTTCTGCAGCAATTTCATGGGCACCGGGCGAAGTTCCTAATCTGCCTGGCTGGGTCTGGAAGCTGGCGACCCATTCGACTTGTGACGAGCATAGGTGGCGAGCCGTATCCCGGGGCAGATGGGAAGAAAAATATCATGGTATGTGTATACGCTGCTTTTATCTTGTCTCTCGTACATTTGGAAGGGCCTTTTCTCCTTTTCATGTATTAATCTTGCCATCGTAGGTATTGGAGGGTTTCCAAGGGAGAGGTTGTGCTTCTCTGGAGAAGGGTAGGGGTTGCCAGCTTTCGAGCTAAAAGATGACGATAATAGACGGGATATGCATTTACAGTGCGATGACGCTCATAACAGGGTGAAACAAGGCCGAGTTTTTGAGGAGAAAACATCGTCCGAGCCTGTTGTACCTGAAGTCTCCGGTCCTGGAGAGGAGGTTCCTCCGAGCGATCATGCTTCGATCGGGATTGATTCTTCCAGGGCAGAGGGAACTAGATTGACAGAGGTATGCTCGTCCTTCGAGGAAGTCCGCCGACTTCACTTCGCGGTGAGCTTTGGCACAGGCCTTCCTTATCGAGTTTTTCTTTTGCAGGATTTTGGTAGGCTTAAGTCTGAGTTGCTCTATTATGGGGTTAGGCTCCGGAAAGCTCTGGATGAGGGTAAGTCCCTTGGGCTCCTTTCCGAGGAGAAGGAAGCTGAGTTGACACACTGGCGATATGAGGCGTATCGGAGCTCGAATTACGAGAGCTATTTGATGGAGCAGGTAACTTTTCGTACCAGGCAGGTATGCGTTTTGCTTCTTAACCTCTCAGGTTAACTCTTCGCCTATCCCAGCTGCAGAAAAAGACGGAGGCCCTGGAACGCCTCAGGGGTGAAGCCGACCGAATCAGGAATGACTGCGTCGAGCTAAGAGCCCAGGCGCAGGTTCAAGCTTCAGAGGAGAAGGGTGCCTTGGCTAAAGAACCTGCCTTCGAGGTCCAACTCCGCTTAGCTCGTGATAATGCTTCAGTTCAAGAGGATATGATCACGAAGCTTGTAGCGGCCCCTTTGGGAGGGTGCCACTTAGGAAACAAATCTAATTCACTACTTATAAAATATTTAAAATAAATATTAGTTAAAAATATTCAGAATAATTTAGTAGCAGAAATAGGCTCATGCGAAAAGGTTCTAAAGTGATATATATATATATATATATATATATATATATATATATATATATATAAAAATCTGTTGTACACTTCATAATATTATTTTAAACGAAATACAATGTCAAAATATCAACATAAGGTGATATAACCCTTTTTGAACAGTCAACAGATTAAAGCAACTTCCTAACAAATTTATACATTCATTCAACATCACTGCAAGTTTGTATTGTACATAAATTTCAAACTATCGGGTATATAAAAAAGGAAACTAGTTTTTCTCCTTTGAACATATTTACAAGACAAAGTGTAATTCAGCATATTACAAGACTTGAGTTATTAACACACCCTAAAACAGTAAAATAGGTTACCAAATTCAAGTTACAAGATTTTGGTCTTTAAAATCCAACAAGCCTCCAAATAACATACATAAATGTGACATATGTATATATATATATATATATCATGTACATGTCCCAAAACTATGCAAAACCAAGGTCATATGCAAATGTGATCTCCATAAGTTCTCCCAAAAAAACTACTTCATCATGGCCATCTTCAGATTTCATCCCGAGCATTACCTATGATAGAAAACAACTATCGCTAAGCATAAAGCTTAGTGGTGTATAAACTTTAGGCTTGGAGTCATTAAATTCTCCAATTCCCCCTTTTAGTCATAGTTAGCTCAATTTAATATAATTTAAAATAAGTGAACAAATATATCAAACATATCAAATATCAAACTTTGAAGACTTTCCAAATATCAATAACAATGTTCAAGAGTCGAGAAAGCGTATACTATCAATCTAAGAGAGTATACCAAATATTTATTTTTCGCCCAATATGTACGTCATGCCATCACACTAAGCATAATCAAATATCAAGATGGACCGAAGCCCCAAATCAAGTAGGGTCAAAACCCAATAGTCAAGAGAATCAAGAACCATATTAAAAATGGCTTCCTAGTTCGTACTTAACACGGACAAGTTCCATAATTCAAGACGAACTACAAATCCAAAGTCAAGATGGCAAAAGATCTGAATCAAGAGGCATGCCAAGATGAGTGACAAAGTCACTGCGACAAGAAGGACAAAGTCCCAACAAGAATGAAAAATGATCAAACAATCCGTACGAATGGGCGATTTAGCAAATATCTTACAATACTTGATATAATACGAATATAACAATATAAATTGAAGACAAGAAAAATAAAATATCAGGTTATTTTAAAATATTCCAGCAAGCAAAAAGAGTACAAAGTTTATACACAAATCTTGGTGTTTTACCACAAAACAGTTCAATCACAACTTGGGGACGTTCGAATCGTCTACGCCATAAATAAACCAAATCCGTCCACTTTCTCAAACACTTTCCCTTTGATTTTTCAAGGGTTTATATACCTTAAATACATAATCAAATATCTAAATAAGTTCAGTGATTTAACAAGTCAAACTAAACATGATATTGGTGAAAATTACCCAAAAATGTTTGAAACAGAAATTCTGGACAGTATCATTGTTTCGTGTTGTGACTCGATTTTGAAAATCTATACAGACAAACTAGACTGTATAGTCTTAAGAAACGTTGTAGATCTATGTCTTATCATTTTGGAACATCTTGAATCACCTCCATATCAATTTTTAACAAAAAGTTATGCTAAAATTACTAACAGTAGTACATGGAGTATTTCTAAAACTAGAAATATGGGCAGCACCTGCCCTGTACTTTCTGATCCTTTTTCAGGTAAATACCAGCAAAATTAGATTTTGGTTGCTTCATAAGAGTTATAGATTTACGAATTACCTTTCCAGAAAGTCCTTAATCACTTAAATTGGAGCTCTGTACAAAAAGATATATAGAAAACACTAATAGATATCTAGTATAAAAATGGGTTTAGAAACTTACCACAAAAGAGAGGAGCAACTTGATCTTCACCAAAAACGAAATTTGTTGGTTGATTTAGTAGAAATATATGGTTGTTTCATGAAAGTTTCAGATGCTAAGAAGGAGAGAGAGAGAGAGAGAGAGAGAGAGAGAGAGAGAGAGAGAGAGAGAGAGAGAGAGAGAGAGAGAGAGAGAGAGAGGGGGGGGTTCTTTTCTTTGTCTTGAAGAATAAAAAAAAATAGGGAGTTTATGGAAGACTAAGTTAGTCAAAGTTAACTTTAAGAATTTTGGATAAATATGAAATAAAAATAGTTCCCCAACTACTAAATATTCTTAGATAAATACAAAAGTTTGGCAACCTAAAAACTTAATTATATACTATATTTAATAACAACTAATCAAAATAATATTAAGTGTTACATATAGCAACACCATGGAACTTCTTTACCAATATTAACACAATCTAAAGTAAGAAATTTTCATATATTAAAAATTTCACATTTAGGAAGTGCAAAGTAAAATATCTCCTCGTTATAAAAATGCTCAATCAAGAATGCAAATATTATAAAAAAAATTGGGGTGTTACAAAGCTCGAATCTGAACTTTTGAAAGTTAGGGTTGAGATCGTTGATGCTCGGACCAAAGCCGCACTGAGCCGGGCTAAGGCTGATCAAGAGATGGCGATTTATTTGAAGGATACAACCGATGCCCAAGCCGAGTTAAAGAGGGTCCTCGATCATGAAGATAGGATCAAAGAATATGCTCGTTGCAGATCCCAAAGAAAGGTTCTCGAGGAGATCAGTGTCAGGGGTTTTGTTCTCCCAGAAGAGTTGGCGCGAGCGAGGGCGGACGAGCGTGACGCTCGGTCACTTCTGTCCGATGCTGAGGAGAGTGAAGATAAGGCTGGTAGGTCATAGACCTCAGGGGCGGGGCGTAGACTTTGTCGTTTTGTATGTGATATTTTTAGAGCACGTTTGTAGATGGAGGATGCACTTTTTCACGTATGTAAATAAAAGAAAACTTGAAGCTTTATTTCTTATGTACCCCTTTCTGCTTCGCTTCTGACCAGGTGGACTGGTTTCGGAGTTGGTGAGAATCCTTAGATTCGTGATAGGGCTCCGGGGCTCATCAGGCAGGCCTGAGGGCTCTTACGCGTTCGGTCGATGCGACCTTTAGTGCAAGTTGGAGTTAGAGATTTTATGCTTTTGCTCAACTGTTTTGGGTTCAGTCTCCGAGTCGGGCTTCAACTCGAGCTCATTCGACCCTCAAGCTTTTGTGTCTACATGGGCGGGCGACAATGGATCCTACGCCTTGCCATTAGGCATTTGTATTTTAACTATTTTTGGTTCAGTTCCGAGTCGGATTTCGACTCGAGCATAATTGACCCTCAAGTTCTGTGTTTGCGTGGGCTGGCGACGACGGCTCTTACGCCTTGGGTCGAAGCGACCTTTTATGTGTGTGGCCCTGAGGCTCATGAAGCTGGCGACGATGGCTCTTACGCTTTGCCCTTAGGCATGTATAGTTAACTATTTTGGATCTGGTTTCCTAATCGGGTTACGACTTGAGCTCATTTTGACCCACAAGCTTTCAAATTTTAAGCTGGGGACAGTGGCTTTTACGCTTTTGGTCGATGTGACCTTTTAGTGTGTGGCCTTGAGGCTCGTTAGGCTGGCGACAATGGTTCTTATGCTTTTGCCCTTAAGCATATGTAGGCTTTGTTTTCCTCTCGTTAAGTTTTTTTTTTTAAATGATTTTTCCTGACCCATCGTCGGTTCAGGAAGAACCTCGATTTCAAGTCGTTTGCGGCAATGTTCAAGCACCTCGGAAGGTTTAGCTCATAGGATGAGTAGCTCGAAGTCTTGTGATTTGGAGCTGACATAGTCGAAGCTCTTTTGCCTATCGAGGGTAGCCTGTTTAGCTGGTTCGCGATGGTCGGGCGTCCCCGAGTCGCATTAATTTGGCTGGTACAGCTGTATAACCGTAGTTATTTATGTTTGGCCGGAGCCATTTTTGATCCCGAGTGTAGTAGTTTAGGCATCTACATCGAGGGTATGCCCTTTCGAGAGTCTTAAAAATGCAACGTATAGCCTAAACTTTGGGATTGAGTTTATGCCTGTAGTAAGGTCAAAATTTTCACGCCTTTTGAGGTCTTACAGTTTTGTTGATACTTGGTACAAGTATGATTCATGTCTTGCTTGAGGTCTTACAATTTAGTTGATACTTGGTACAAGTATGATTCATGCCTTGCTTGAGGTCTTACAGTTTAGTTGATACTTGGTACAAGTATGATTTATGTCTTGCTTGAGGTCTTATAGCTTTCGTTGCTACATTGAATAGGTCTTACTAGACCGAGTCTGCCCTCTCAGGGTCTTATGGCCTCGGGGTTTTAAGTGAATGGCGATTGGCGAGAGTCTCCGAGTCATCGAGTTTGCTTAGGCTTGGAGGCTGTTACTCGTGAGCTTGGAATTGCCTCATTGAGGGCTTATGTTTTTTGGAGATTCCGACCCTGGGGTCGTGTGCTTTCTGAGTTTGCGATGCCAGTCTCCAAGTGTTCGGGACATTTTTCCCTTTTGGAAATGTTTCATGATTTTCGTGCTGCCTCGTTAAGGGCTTATGAGTATGGAGTTCTAACCTTGAGGCCATGCGGGTGCCGAGTTATTGACGCTAGTCTCCGAGTTTTTCAGGGCGCTCTTGATGGAGGGATCCTTGCTGTGAAAATGTTGAATTTTCTTTGGAGTACGAGATGTTTTTGGCGAAATATATTCTTTGATTGCTTGGCGTAAGTACATGTTATTTTGTTGCCATAAGCCCGACTTATGCGGACACGGTTCGTTTGACCATTTGGCCCGGTACATCATTTCTTATTGGAACCCTATTTGTCGTTCCCTGGTTCTTCCGAGTGGATGGCCTCTCAAAGGGGTGCCCTCCAATATTCGGGGTTGACTACAAAAGAAACCTTGTAAGCTCATTGGATCCTCCTTAGGTAGCGCGTGTACGTTGCCTCATAGAAAACCTTTCCCGTGAAACCCTCTTCGGGACAAAAGCTCAGCTGAAGGAAAAGAGTGCAACTAACATCGTTAAGGCCTTGAGATCTTCGGGTTGGGTTAGCACTTTCGACCGCCCTGACCGGGCGCCTGCATATGGGTCAGTGTAAAATACTGAAAGAGGGAGGTGTTCTTACCTTATTGTGGGGTGCGTCGGCGATGTTCTGAGGCCTGATGTGTCCCTATTGTTTGGAGCGAGGACTCGGTATGGTCCTCCGCTGTGTTTAATCGGGCTTAGCCGAAGACGTAGTTTGATTGTCCTTTGACTCTTTCGAGAGTGGAGATATTGGTGCCGACACTACGTTACGTAAAGCGAATGCTTCCCTTACCGCGCATTGTTCCCCGTAGATGGTTTTAAAACCATCCTCCGGCAAAAATTTCATCATTTGGTGGAGGTTGGACGGTTCCGTCCTCATGCAGTGTACCCTTGGTTGTCCGGATAAAGCGTAGTATTTCATGTCTCCTTCAATGACATGGAATTTTGGCGTTTTGAACCGTGTCGGCCATGTCGACTGGGAGAGTGGTTTCCCCTTTCGTTATTTCGATCGCCATGTTGAATTCGTTAAGGATTCAAGAGGTGGGCACAATTTGGTCTAGCAGTCTGAGCCGCTCTATTACTCTCGACCTGATAATGTTGGTCGAGCTACCTGGATTCACGAGCACATGTTTTATTCGAAATGAATAAATGAAAAAAGAGGTTACCAGTATGTTGTTATGATGTTGGGGCGAGGTTTCAGAATCTTCCTCGCTGAATGTGAGGGCATGTTTGGATACATATCCCCGGGTTCGTCTTTCTCTAGTGATGGATATTTTTGTCCTCCTCGTCACGGATTCATGGGGAGTGTCGATGCCCCTCCAATATCATGTGGATAACGCGCCGTGATTCATTTGCTTCGTTCTTCTTGGCCGTCTCTCTTTCTTGGAACTGGATTTTAGCCCGATCGCTAAACAAATTCTCGGTGGTGACTCTTATTGAGTAGCTTGGCTATTTCCTTTCGGAGCTGGTGGCAATCTTTAGTCTTATGGCCGTGCGTATTATGAAGTGCACATACTAAGTTGTGGTTCCTCTGGGAGGGATTCAACTGAATAGGCCTAGGACATTCAATGTCCCTAGTTTTGTTGAAGGTGAACATGATGTCTGGTTCATCTGATAGGTGATGTGCCCTCATTAGCCCCATGTCCCCATCGAATCTACCTTGGCTGATGAGTCCCCGAGGGCTCTGTCCTCGGTTTACCAATCGATCGTTGCGAGGCGGATTGCATCTCGGGACATTCCTCCTATCTTCGGGGTACGGCTGATATCTCTCTTTGTTCGATTTCGACTCCTTCACCAGAAGTCTGCTCGGATATACTAAGCCTGAGGGGGCTCCTAGCTGGTCATCCTCGACCTTGATCTTTGACTGGTACCGGTTGTGGACGTCCGGCCAAGTTACGGCGGGATACTCGATCAGATTCTCTTTCAGCTGCCTTGAGGCCACTAAGCTTCGTTCATTCAGGCCTTGAGTGAAGGCCTGCACTGCCCAGTCGTCGGAGACCGGGGGGAGTTCTATCCGTTCCGTTTGGAAGCGAGATACAAATTCTCGCAGCATTTCATTCTTCCTCTACTTAATCTTGAATATGTCGGACTTCCTTGTCGCTACTTTGATGGCACCGACGTGTGCCTTTATGAAGGAGTCTGCTAGCATGGCAAATGAATCTATGGAGTTGGGATCTAGGTTGTGATACCACATCGTGGCCCCCCTTCGAGAGCGTTTCCCCGAACTTCTTTAGTAAGACGGACTCGATCTCGTCGTCTTTTATGTCGTTGCCCTTTACTGTACACGTATAGGCAGTGACATGTTCGTTGGGATATGAGGTCCCGTTGTATTTTGGGAGTTCTAGCATTCTGAACTTCTTTGGAATGGATTTCAGAGCCGCTTCCTCTGGGAACGGTCGTTGTACGAACTTCTTTAAATCTACACCCTTCAGGACCGGGGATGCGCCCGAGATTTGGTTGACTCTGAAGTTATAGGTTTCGACCTTCTTGTCGTTGGCTGCTATCATTTTCTCGCCCGACTCGATCCTTTTGGTGAGGTCCTCCAGCATTTTTACGATGGCAGGATCGGCTACTGATTCGTTGTTGCTCGATCTCTCCGGTACCTGTTCGGCGGGGGAGTTTCCGGTGCTACTGTGCTCGGAGTCTTCGGGTGGCTTTGCAGCTGAGCGATAGCCAACTGTTGTGCCTCTAACATTTCAAAAATAACATGACTACTAACTTCTTGTTCTTCCCGAGCTGGGATTTTTTGGGCTTCCTGTTGATCGTCATGTTGTATGCTCCTGTTGGTGTGTGAAGTTTCGTCGACCTGCTGTACGTCTTGCGAACCCGCGTCTGCTGGAATCGGTCCAGGAGCATTGTCGGGGTTCTGTGGTGGCACGCCAATAACTGGAATGGCCACACCATTTTCTCCGTGGTTTTCGAGGTTGTCGTTCCCAACTCTGTTCACTGAGCCAGACATTTTGACCTGAAATCAAAGATCTTGGACAAGAAATAGTGTGAAAGATAACTTGTGTTGCGTAATGAAACCAGCAAGAAAATAATCACTATTATTTTTAGCCTCACGGTGGGCGCCAAACTGTTTACCGTGAAAATGGTAATAACAATTAAATTTGTTTATAGGACTCTAAAAATACGTGATCTATTTTTATGTTAGTTGTTAAAGCAATTGATGCTAGATATGTGGAGATAAAAGATGAAATGCGAGCTAAAATAGAGTTATAATCAAACCGAGGGTTAGCTGTCCGGGCCTCGGACTAACCGATGAGGAGCCTCGAGGTCGATGCCTGGGCTCGGGCTCGAGCTATCGGGGATAACTGGGAGAGGGCTAACAGTTAGAATGGAATTAAAGGAGGCTCTTTATGGCCAATAACAAGCAATAAATGAAGAACAAGTATGAAAGTAATAAGCAATAACAATAGTGTCGAGAGAATATGTTAGAGAGAAAAGAGAGAGTTCTTGTATATTTCATGTAGAATAGTTGGAGCAACAGCAGCCCTTTACAAAGTGGTGAGGATCCCCTTTATATAGGGGGGGGAGGAATCTATCATAGTACAAAATGCATTGATTGTAAAGGTAGGGATATGGGACGGCTAGATGCGACACCTTGATACAGGCTTCGGGCAGACCGGCTTTGTCAGACTTAGCCACGTGCCTTGGGAATCCCCTGTTTTACTCTAGCCTCAATCAATATTCTCTTTGGGTCGGGCCTCGACGAGCTTCGAGGGAGGGAACTCGATCACAACTTCACGTCCTCGAGGCCTCGAAGTGTTCTTCTGAAGTGACTTAATAGCAAGAAATTGGACCCTCTGATTTCGCTAGGTACAATTATATACATCACGTTGAGAAAATCAACCTTCTATTTACAGTAAATTTTGGCTCTTAGGGCTGAAATTATACTTCACCCTTTTTAAAGGGAAAAAAGAGGAGGAAAGAACCTTTTCGTTTTTTATCATAAGAAAAAAAAAACGATTTAACCACGCTACATGGTGGATTATCCCCATTTTTAGACTCTTTCTTAATCTATTTGGAAACGTAAGCGTATCATTTTCGTATCCTTTAAAGTTTAGGGAAAGAATTCTCATACAAGCATATATAGTCAAATAATCAATATGTTAGATTGAAGGACAAAAGTATCAATCGACATAGCATTGGAGCAAGAAGGAATGCTCTTGGGCCTTTAGACCAATGAACGTTTGGTTTAGGAGGCATTACATAATCAACGACATAACGGGCCATCAAATGAATGAAGTGTCAAATATCAAGCAGGCTAAGATCAGTAATATTCGGGGTATTTTCGTATATATCCACTTTTGAGGCAACTATTGAAGTTTTATCCGCATTGTACAAGATTTTACAAAGTGTATACTTTTGGATTTGAAATAGTTCAATTTCTTCAATGCAACTTAAGAAATCAACTTTGAAGTTCTTCTATCTTTCAAATGCAAATTCAAAAATTCGAATCTTAAATCATTCAATCTCTTCAATGCAACTTCAGATTTCGAATCTTAAGTTTTGAAATATAAACTTATTCTTCGAATTTCAACAACCCAACATACAATTCAATGCCCAAATCTACTTCAAATGAGCTCAAATTTGAAATATAACTTTTAAATATCATACAAAACAAACCTCAATCATAAATTATCAAAACAACAACAAATTAACAAACCTATTTTGCAACTAAGAAGAAGAAGAAACCTTAAGCACAAAGAAGAAGAAAGCAATAACGGGAAAAAAAGTGTATGTATTTGAATTTAACCAAAAATTGGGTATTAGTTAAATTATTTTATAAAAGTGAATAAAAATTCAGTGGTGGCGCAAAACTGCGCGCCACATGAAAATTTTACATAATATTCCTGGGCTAATTCGTAAAAATTGAAGGGGGCGCCCTATATACCATTTTATAAAAAAGTTTTAACGTGTACCCACATTTTAAACAACTTCAGCCCCCTTTCTTCTCCTTCTCCTCCTCAAAGTTATATCCGCCCTCAATCCGATCGGCACACCTTTCTGAAGTTGTTGATTGTGAAAATGTTCCAGTAATTGACATGGGTTTTAGGGCATTTCATCCACTTAGATGTTTACAACCATCAGTCTTGATTATTGGAATTATGCACATAAGCACGGACCCAAAATCTCATAAATCGGAATACAAAGATGATCCTTGGTTATTCACATAAGCTAGAACATAAGAACTATAGCCAGATGCGAGAAATCAATATCTTGGAAAATATACCAATGATTATTGGCTTATTTTAGTTCTTCTGGTAAAGAACTGGAGTATAAAGGTTTTTTTTTGAATGGTAGTATGACAGCCTATTGTCCATGCAAGTTTGATACAAAAGGTTATATGTTTACAACCATCAGCGCCTTCTGCACAACGTGTTTGCATTTAGGGCATTTCATCCACTTAGATTTCTTAGCAAGTTCCTCAACTTCAGCTCTCAATTCTAGACCTAAAATTCGCCAGTTACAAGCAAAAATTCAGCACACTTGGTTTAGCATATTTGCTATTTCAGTCCCGTCTACTAGAATGCTGAAGTTTTGCGTGATTACATTTGCTACTTCAGCCCCGTATGCTGAAGTTACACGAAAAGTAGGTACGCTTGCAATTTTTTTTACAAAACGAACACAAATTAAAACGTGACCCAAAAATGGGTATAGATGCAAATGCCCCGCTAATTTTGGATTGATGGGCTCCGAAGAAGGCATCTAAAATGAAGTCCACTCAAGTCTCAACCCAAACCAGTTCATTTACATAATTGGAATCCTCATCAGTCCACAAAATCTTGGCCCAATAATTGAATTTGAAGTGTTGAGATTAAGAAATTTCAAGCTTAAATGGAATCAAAGCAAAAGTAGCTCGATGATAGGGTGCATTTTTTATTTTTTTGGGTGCATTTTGTTTATTTGGTGTCTCATTTGGTGGGGTAAACTATACAAAAAGAAGTGAAAACTGTTTATAAAGTTGTTCGCGTTCTCTCTTGAAGTTGACAGTTTATTACCAATGATTGGTTGGTTCTAAAGACAGCCTTGTACACAAAAAGGATAAAAAGAAACGTCTTTAACCGGATCAATTTTTCTTCTCAAAGCTAAAAGAACACTGAACACTGTTTTCTTACTATTTAACTAATACAGTAGTGAATAGTAATATTTTACCACATCAGTAATTAGGTAGTAGTCCATCTTATAGTCCATTGACAATGACTTAGCACCCCTTGATGTTCTTGACGAATAGTATATTGAAATTCCACCTACAAGTCTACAACACATCCTTTATCATCATTGGTTTCAAAAGAAATGCGAGGCCACAAATTCAAAGCTAGGAAAAAATTGTGCTTGCCATTTTCCCACCATCTTATTATAATTTTGACCATATAAAAAATGCTTATTAAGAAGTCTTAAAAATCATGAGACCAGAGATTTTACATATCAAACAGCTGTAGAATATGCTTTAGAGTTCTTGAGCCGAGGGTCTCTTCCTTCATAAAGTAGGGGTAAGAACTGGGGTTAATTTCACAAATGGTCATATAACTATGACGTTTTTTCACTAAAGTCATATAATTTTATCTTTTCACACAAAAATCATATAACTATGACTTTTTTTCACTAAAAACTTTGTCTTTTCACACAAAAATCATATAACTATGATTTTATTTTTTACCAAAATCATATAATTATATTTTCTCACACAAAAATCATAAAACTTTTATTAACTCACAAAAATCACAGTGATCGGAAATATAAATTCTCAATAGTATTTTCTTATTTTGTAGATTTTTATTTTCTTATTTTTAGCTTAATAAATAATAATCAAATTAATATAGGAATGACTCACCCCGACATGGCCCACCCGACCCAGTACTTATATGTATAAATTAAAATAATATTAAAAGTGAATAGTAAATCCTTCAAAAGCATGATACTTCTATTGTTTATTTTAATTTTCGAGATTTTTATTCAAATTTATAGCATTTTTATTTCAAGTGCTCTCTAATTATACCTTTTATTTCTTTATTTTTCTTTATAAGAATCTCATGTATTCCGAATTGAATTTTTATGGGGAAAGAATTCACTTTTAGTAAATAGGAATGACCCAACTTTAATTTATATATATGAGTACTATTGGGTCAGGGTGGGCCAGGTCGGGTTGACTCATTCCTATTTTAATTGGATTATTATTTATTAGGCTGAAAATAAGAAAATAAAAATCTACAAAATAAGAAAATACTAGCAAAATATTATATCTTCTGATCACTATAATTTTTGTGAGTTAGTAAAAGTTTTATAATTTGTGTGTGAGAAAACATAATTATATGATTTTGGTAAAAAACAAATTATAGTTATATGATTTTTGTGTGAAAAGACAAAGTTATATGACTTTAGTGAAAAAAAACCATATAGTTATATGATTTTTGTGTGAAAAATAAAGTTATTTAACTTTTATGAAAAAAAGTCATAGTTATATGATTTTTATGAAGAAAAAAAAGTCATAGTTATATGACTTTTGCGAGAAAACAAAGTTCTATGACTTTAGTGAAAAGATGTCATAGTTATATTACCATTTGTGAAATTAATCCGTAAGATCTGCGTACACATTATCCTCCTTATATCCCATGTATGGGATTGCACTGAGTTTGTTGTTGTCGTTGTTGTAGAATATGCTTTAGTCAAGATCGTATGAGTTTTGCTGAGTGTTGAATTCCCCAAAACATAATTTAGAGTTTGAGTGTTGAATTCCCCCAAACATAATTTAGAGTTTCATTTTATACTATGTAATTAGTTTGACTAAAATGCACAAGTTTTAGGAACGTTTCAAAAGACTTTGTTCAGTAATTAATATTTCAAGTTAAATTTTTCGTAAAATTAATATTTAACTTGTTTAATATAATGGTACTTGTGTTGTGGACTTGTGGGAGAAAAAAGAAGGGGAAGAGTACAACAACAACAATTCATTATAATTTCAATAGTGGGGTCTGGGGAGGGTAGTGTGTACGCAGACCTATTTTAATTGGATTATTATTTATTAGGCTGAAAATAAGAAAATAAAAATCTACAAAATAAGAAAATACTAGCAAAATATTATATTTTCTGATCACTATAATTTTTGTGAGTTAGTAAAAGTTTTATGATTTGTGTGTGAGAAAACATAATTATATGATTTTGGTAAAAAAAAAATGATAGTTATATGATTTTTGTGTGAAAAGACAAAGTTATATGACTTTAGTGAAAAAAAGTCATATAGTTATATGATTTTTGTGTGAAAAATATAGTTATATGACTTTTATGGAAAAAAAAAGTCATAGTTATATGACTTTTGTGAGAAAAAACAAAGTTCTATGACTTTAGTGAAAAAACGTCATAGTTATATGACCATTTATGAAATTAACCCGTAAGATCTGTATACATATTACCCTCCTCATATCCCACGTATGAGATTGCACTGAGTTTGTTGTTGTCGTTATCGTAGAATATGCTTTAGTCAAGATCGTATGAGTTTTGCTGAGTGTTGAATTCCCCAAAACATAATTTAGAGTTTCATTTTATACTATGTAATTAGTTTAACTAAAATGCACAAGTTTTAGGAACGTTTCAAAAGACTTTGTTCAGTAATTAATATTTCAAGTTAAATTTTTCATTAAATTAATATTTAACTTGTTTAATATAATGGTACTTGTGTTGTAGACTTGTGGGAGAAAAAAGAAGGGGCAGAGTATAACAACAACAACTCATTATAATTCCACTAATGAGGTCTGGGGAGGGTAGTGTGTACATAGATCTTACCCCTACTCTGACTTGGGGTAAAGAGGCTGTTTCCAAATATACTTTGCTCAGTAATTAATATTTCAAGTTAAATTTTTCGTTAAATTAATATTTAACTTGTTTAATATAATGGTACTTGTGTTGTAGACTTGTGGGAGAAAAAAGAAGGGGCAGAGTATAACAACAACAACTCATTATAATTCCACTAATGGGGTCTGGGGAGGGTAGTGTGTACATAGATCTTACCCCTACCCTGACTTGGGGTAGAGAGGCTGTTTCCAAATAGACTTTGTTCAGTAATTAATATTTCAAGTTAAATTTTTCGTTAAATTAATATTTAACTTGTTTAATATAATGGTACTTGTGTTGTAGACTTGTGGGATAAAAAAGAAGGGGCAGAGTATAACAACAGCAACTCATTATAATTCCACTAATGGGGTCTGGGGAGGGTAGTGTGTACATAGATCTTACCCCTACCCTGACTTGGGGTAGAGAGGTTGTTTCCAAATAGACATTTGGCATCCTTCCCTCCAAGAACTCTCCACCTTGCTCTTGGGATGACTCGAACTCACAACCTCTTGGTTGGAAGTGGAGATTGCTTACCATCAGAACAACTCCTCTTGTCGTACTTATATATTGTTACACATATATTGTTACTAGTTGTCATACTTAATTGACTGGTTGTTATACTTAATTGGCAGAAACTCTCATAAGATACGTGGGAACTACTGTTTCATATTATATATTTTATTTTATTTTTATTTAGGATCGTTTCCACTTTGTTATAGTACTTGGAAAAGACCACCACCATCCGCTTCGTATCGTTTCTTCTTAATTCTTTCAAGTCTTTCACCTTCTCTAAGACTGTCGAGTATCAAATTGTTTCCTAAATTTTGAGAATGCGAAGGCAGGAAATTCTTTTTCTTGTGCAATTGGTTAAAGTGAAATATCTTTTATGTATGTCGAAACTTTTTTTCCCATTAAAACTAATTTATTTATTATAGTGAAATTTGGGGGATGGGGTAATGTTTTGGAGATTATTTGACAGTAACAAGCTGACAAAAATATCTACAATGTAAATTAGAGCGAGAGCTATGAATTATGAGTTAAAATTGTTTGTAATTGTATTTGGAAAGTAATTCTGGAAATACAATAACAGAAATGTAGAAGAAATAGAATTTAATTCGAGCCCACTGAATTCATAGTGTTTCCTTAAGGAACTTAATCTCCTCCAAGTACTCGAGCTTGTGGATTATTTCCTCCCAGGATAGAACAGATTACACAGTGGTGTAGCGGTACTTCAAACCTCAGTATTTCAATGAACATAATGATCAGTAGCAAATCACACTTACTGTTACTTTTTTTTTCTTCCAGTTAAAATAATACAGAAGAAAGAAGAAGAATTCAGAATTTCGTAGGGAAAATCTGAGGGAATGGCCTGATATTTATAGCCAATAGGTTGGGTTCAAACGAAGAGGTGCAACTCTTCAGGATGACTGTTCGCGTAAAACAGCCATTACGTAAATGGCTATTTATGCAAAACAAAACGGGAAAATCAAAAGTGGAGGAAGATTAATTTACCGTTACAAAAATGGCTAATACCAAATTCGAAGTCGAGCGACGACGACAACGGCTTGAGGCTTGCCTTCTTCTCAACTCGTTAAGAGCTAGATGAAGAGCAATTATAAATATACCCATCAAAACTCTTTTCCTCCTTCAATATGGGACAATGTCCCTTTGTCAAAGAGGAAAATTCAAATATTTAATTTTTTCCTCCATTCCCCATTCACTATATTATAAGCTTTAACAAGCTTAAACCCAACAAAAATACTTATAAATTATAGCTTACGACCCTAAATTAATGACAATATTTTTCCAAAGATGGATGTAGAATGGTAGTACTGGGTTCATCTAATAGCCCGTTTGGCCAAGCTTCTAAAATCAGCTTATTTTGAGAAGTGTTTTTCTCAAAAGTACTTTTAAAAAAAGTGCTTTTGGTGAGAAGTAGTTTGTGTTTGGCTAATTAATTAGAAAAGTACTTTTGAGCAGTAATTAGTGTTTGGCCAAGTTTTTGAAAACTGCTTCTAAGAACCCGTTTGGCCAAGCTGCCAAAATCTGCTTATTTTGAAAAGTACTTTTTGTCAGAAGTACTTTTTTAAAAGTACTTTTGAAAAAAATTGTTTGTGTTTGGCCAATTCATTTAAGAAGTACTTTTTGCAACATTTGGTAAATAATTTGTGTTTGGCCAATTATTTCAAAAAGTGCTTTTGAGTGTCAAATTACCAAAAAAGATATTACCAAGGTCGTATAATTCTTTTAAATATAAAATGAACTTAAATTTATCGTAAGAGACTTTTTTATTTAATTAAAATATAAAACATAAAGTAAACAAACATATTAAAGATTTAAATCAATTTTACATATATAGTTATACTAAAGTATATGATATTATCCAGTATAATTACTTGTTTTTATATGATGATTTGAATAATTAAAATAACATCATTCAATATAAATTAGAAGTCTATCCATAAATTACTATGTATTGATAATCCACCATGAAATAATAAGAAAAGTCACTCACACATGATAATACTTCTCAACAATTTCATCTCTACTTCTATCACTCAACGCTTTCATATTAATAGAAGACTTGCCTCGCATTTCTAAAGGAATATCAGAAGTATGATCTCTTTCATCAATCTCTGCAGTAATGTCTTCATTAGCATAATAGTTGAATTCTTTATCGGTAAAAGAATATTATCGGATGAAATTATGTATAGTCATGGTAGTTGTAACTAGATGATTTTGAGTATCAAACTTGAAAGATGACATTGAGCGTAAAATAAAAATAATTTTAAATATATAAAAAAATTGTAAAAGAAATAGTTAAGCATGTTTAAATTCTAATTCAAAAAGAGTAACTAATAATTAACAACACATAATGTATAATTTATTTATTTTTAAAAAATCTAAATTCAAAAAGAAATTAATTATTACCTAACCTTACTAACTTCGTCCTAAAATGCTAAGTAGCCTATTATGAGGCTGCCACTTGACTAATAGCTTGTTTGGCCAAGTTGCAAAAATCAGCTTATTTTGAGAAGTGCTTTTTTCAAAAGTGCTTTTCTCAAAAGTACTTTTGGTGAGAAGCAGTTTGTGTTTGGCTAATTAGTTTGAAAAGCACTTCTGAGCAGCAATTAGTATTTGGCCAAGCTTTAAAAAAATGTTTTTAAGTGTATTTTTCTCAAAAGTACTTCTCAAAAAAGTGCTTTTGGAGAGAAGTTATTTTTTTCTGTTTCTCCAAAACTGCTTCTACTTTTTCTCAAAAGCACTTTTTTCCTTCCAAAAGCTTGACCAAACACCTCAATTTTTGGTCAAAAGTGCTTTTGGCAAAAAAAAAACACTTTTGGCCAAAAATAAGCTTGGCCAAACATGCTATAAATATGGATGCATTTTCTTATTCTTTTAATAATATATCGATAGATTATGCAATTCAATTGTAAATTTATTTGTAGGTCATTTTCACAAATCAGATTTGATAACTGTTTTAAAGATTCGGCAACTAATAGCATATAATAGAAGAAATTATAAATAATTATTTGTAGGAAGAGAATTGATAATCCAAAGAAGATGCAGATAATTTGCTTTAGTGTGAAAAAAGAAGAAGATAATTTGGAAAGTTACGAGATATTACACAAAGAAAAGATCAAAAACAAGAAAAGTCAATAAAAATTTTGGAAAGTTACAATATAATTCATATATATGATATCTTTAATTTTAATAGGATGGTAAAAACTAGAAAAAAAAAATGAAAAGAAAAAACTTAAATTAGTAAGGGATAATTTGAAAAGTATAAATTTATGGTGATGATAGTTTTGTCTTGAATAAATTAATTTTCTACTTCTACTTCTACTTCTTGGAAGAAATTAGAATTTTCTGCTTCTTCCCAAAAGCAGAAAAACTGCTTCTGCTGCTGGCAAAAAGTACTTTTCTGTATTGGTCAAACAACTCAAATTTTTTAAAAAGTATTTTTTTGGAGGAAAAAAGTACTTTTGGCCTCCCAAAAACTTGGCCAAACAGGCTCTAAGTGTATTTTTCTCAAAAGTGTTTCTCAGAAAAGTGCTTTTGGAGAGAAGCTACTTTTTTCTGCTTCTCCAAAATTGTTTCTGCTTCTCCTCAAAAGCACTTTTTTCCTTCCAAAAGTTTGGCCAAACACCTCAATTTTTGGTCAAAAGTGTTTTCGGCCAAAAAACACTATTGGCCCAAAAAAAAATTTGGCCAAACAAGCTATAAACCTAGTACTTTTAAACCAAAGCATTAATTTATGTATAAGAATTAATTAAAATTACAAAAATTACTCGTAGTTATGAACCCACGAGTTTAATATACAATAAGTTTAGTGCTAAGTATTTTAGAGAGTGAAACTACAAAATTTAAATTATGGATCCTATGATATTCTCATCTAGTGCAAAACGCTACATCGACAAAATTAATTTCAACAACTTAACACGATCATAATAAGTTCATCAGAAAACATATTTTCTGAAAACATGTTACGCTATTTTTTTTATGATTTTCCACTCGGTGTCCGGGTATTCACATTGAGGATCGATCAAATTCGAATTCGCGCCGGGAAGTTCCACATTGGGAGGAGGGAGAGGAAGGGATAAAACACTCCCTAATAAAAAGAGCTTCATAGCCAAGGACTCGAACCCGAAACCTTCGGTTAAGGATGAAGTAGTACTTACCGCTCTACCACAATCCTTGTTGGTAACGTGGGTTTCCAACATGTTACACTATATACTACATTTATGCATATTAGAGCTTGACAGGTATTGAAAATTTAATTTGCACAGGCAGTTTATCCTATAAGAAACAAAGATTGTTAAAATATGATTTTAATAACTGCAATACTCTAGTCAAAGATATCTATATCGAACAAACGAATATTTGATTTGGATGTAAAAATCATTTGAACAATGGTATTACACTTTTATGTTTTATTACTAATGCTTCAATAATTTTTACTACAAAATAGTCAAATCATTTCAAACATAACTCAGTCAAAATTTAATTTGACTCGATAGTCAAATATTGCTTTAATGCACGATCTAATCAAATTAGGAAAGCTATTTAGAGTCATTGGGGTTGTAACTTTGGTAATTAACCGATGCAATTAAAAGTAATCCAAATTAGGTGCAGTAATTATATGTTGCGTTGGGAACAAATCCACTCCTAAGTTCTAAGGGTCATTATTAGGAGTACTAGTTAGAGCTGTCAATATGGGCCGGGTCGGGCTAGCCCAGCTCAGCCCATGTGGACTTTAGCAATTGACGGGTTGGGCTGGGCTAGCCACCATTTTGATGGGCCTTATAATGGTCAGCCCACCCCAATCCTATGTGGGTCGCGGGCCCCCACATGCTGGCCCATCATTTTTAAAAATATAATTTTATATTTTTTCTTTAAGTTCTGACCTAAAAAAAGATAATTATTTAAACGTTAAAAAATATCTTATTGGAAAAAATTCGCCAAACTTAATAACTTCTTATATTGTTCCAATATATCACAATAAATACTAAAAAAAGTAAAAGATGAGACTATATTTCATTCACTAAAAGTCAAAACTTAAAACAAACTATTCAAGAGAACGTTCATGATGCTTTCTTTATCAAACACATTTGAATCCGCTTGTGACAAGGTTGTCTTAACATCCTCACTTTCATCTACAATTCATATGCAATATTAATTAGTTAAATATTAAAAATAATTAAATTTTAAAAATTAATAATATTTAAATTCACATAAAAAAATGCTACCAGTTTAAGTTCGGGAAAACCTGTGCAGCCAATTTCAAGTAGTAATAAGTGTTTGGACATTTTCATAATAAATGCAACTTCTGTACTTTGTAAGAACACGCCACCAATGCTAAATGTTGATTCTGATGGTACAATGGTAATAAGAATGCTAAGTACATCACGCACCATCATTGAAAGATCGGGATATTTTCTAGAATGGTCCTTCCAATACATGACAACATCATATCTTGAAACTTCTCAAGATCAAGTTTTGGTTCCTCTCAGTAAAGATCCAATTCTGACTTTCCATCTCTAAAGGCAGTATACTTTTTATTTTTTATATATTTGAAATAAATATTTTATTAGGCTCATAGGCCGGCCCGGCCCAGCCTCAGTCAAGCCTCACGGGCCATGGACTTACTCGGGCCGGGCTTAAAAGCCTCGTTTAAATGGGCTCCAAAAATTCTAGCCCAGCCTTGCTAAATTACGGGCTGGGCTGGCCCGACAGGCCAAGCCCATATTGACGGCTCTAGTACTAGTTACTAGTAGTACTTGTTCATAAAGCAAGAATAAAATTAATTACCAACTGCTATTTTGGAAATAATGGGAAAACAATTATTGCCTCTCTACTTCTTGTTATTTGTCGTTTAACATTTTTATACACTTATTAAGAAAAACTAGTTGTGACGACCCAAAGGGTCATCACCGTAATTCTTCCTTGTTCCGTGCTTCTGAGGCCTTGAAAACCTCGCTTTTAGTTGCCTCGAATTTTCGTGCGCAGTCCGGGCGCATAGCCAGAAAACTTTTATGTTGAAATATGCGAATTATGTGAGAAATTTGATGAATTTTGATATTAATATGCATAATATTGACTTCGGTCAACATTTTGGGTAAACGGACCCGGACCTGTGATTCGACGGTCCCGGAGGGTCCATAGAAAAATATGGGACTTGGGCGTGTGCCCGGAATCAAATTCCGAGGTCCCAAACCCGAGAAATGAATTTTTGTGTGAAATTGTTTCCTGAAATTTATTAAGAAAAATGAAGAAGAAAATTGATCAGAAAACTATGGTATCTGGCTCGTATTTTGGTTCCGACGCCCGGTACGAGTCTTAAATATGTTTTAAGCACTATCTGTAAAGTTTGGCTAAAAACGGACGTCATATGACGTGTTTCGGACTTAAAATAGGAATTTGAGTTTTATGAAAGTTGAAAAAAAAATCATGAGTTTTGAGGCTTGATCCTATGTATATGATGTTATTTTGGCGATTTGATCGCACGAGTAAGTCTGTAAAGTGTTTTCGAGATCATATAAATATTTGGTTTGGAGCCCCGAGGGCTCGGATGAGTTTTGAGTGGGGCCCGGGAGGTCTTAGGCTTAAAAAAATACAGGTTCAGATGTTGCAGGCCCCAGTGCGGCCGCGGTCATTTTCGCGCGGTCTGCGCTGGCAGTCACGCGGCCGCAGTGCTTTTCTGTGCGGTCCGCGTGGTGGAGTTCAGAGGGTCGACCAGCGCGGTCGCGCACCAAATCAGTGCGGTCCGCGCTGGGTGGGTTCAGAGAAAGCTCACTTCTTCCCTCCCTCGGCGCGACCGCGATACATTTCTGCGCGGTCGGCGCCAGCCCCTAGCAAAAGTATATATATTCGGGACTTTCAGTCATTTTTCCACTTTTCAAAAATCCAAAACCTAAGAGGCGATTTTTCAAACAACTTTTCTTCTCCAAAACCATTGGTAAGTGATTTCTAACTTAATTTCTTCACTTCTTAACATCTTTTAACATGATTTCAACTTCAAATCAAAAAAATTCATGGGGAAATTGGGTGTTTTGGGTAGAACCTAGGTTTTCTACAAATTGAGAAGTTGGACCTCAATTTGGGGTCTGATTTCAAAACAAAACATATATTTGGATTTGTGGGAGAATGGGTAACCGGGTTTTGGTCCGAACCTCGAGTTTCGACCACGTGGGTCCGAGGGTATTTTTGACCTTTTTGGGAAAACCTTGTAAAAAATATTTTTATGCATTGGGGTTAGTTCCAATAGTAATTATTAATGCATTCAAGTAATTTGTGACTAGATTCGAGCGGTTGGGTGGTGAATTCGAGAGGTAAAGCTATAATCGAGACTTGAGTTTGAGCATTCGAGGTAAGTGTTCAGTCTAACCTTAGCTTGAGGGATTAGGAGTTGAGTCATATCTGTTACTTGCTTCTTGTTGAGTACGACGTATAGGCAAGGTGACGAGTATCTATACCTTAGTGACAAGTATGACCATGAGTCTTATATTGTGATTTCCATAATTTTGTTGTATTATTCATGCCTTGATGAAGATTTCTATTTTTGTTGTGTAAAGTTGTGGAAAGAATTGTGACCTATGAACATTGAGGAGCGTTGAATCCAATTGTGTAACGAATTGTGAAAGTATAAGTGATATTGAAACTCTAGAGTATTGGCTCGAGTGGTGAAGGGAGTCGTGAAGTAAAAGTGAGAAAGGAAAGAGATTATCGCGTTGCACCCTTGCCGGGCTATTGTTGAGTTGTGGTTCCCTTGCATTGTGTTCTTATTTGATATTACGGATGCTTAGGTTGATGATTCTTTGTGTTAGGTGTTGTAATAAGTTTAGTTATAGCTGAAGTAGTTAGATGTTGTAACGAATTTGGTTATAGCTGAGGTAGTTAGGTGTTGTAACAAGTTTAGATATAGCTGAGGTAGTTAGGTGTTGTAACAAGTCTAGATGTAGCTGAAGTAGTTAGGTGGTAACAAGTTTGGTTATAGCTGTTTCTCCCTCGCCGGGAAGTGAGTATATTCCTTATGTTCCCTATTCGGATTTGTTCGTGATTGTTTTCATTGACGATATTGATGAACTAAAATGGGAGCGGGTGGTACGCCTACCACAAGATAATGAAATGGGAGCGGGTGATATGCCTACCACAAGATAATGAAATGGGAGCGGGTGGTACGCCTACCACAGGATATGATGAAATGGGAGCGGGTGGTACGCCTACCGCAAGATAATGAATTGGATCGGGTTGCACGCCGCAATTGCTATATATATATTGGATCGGGTTGCACGCCGCAACAGATATTATATTGAATCGGGTTGCGCGCCGCAATAGCTATATATATATGGATCGGGTTGCACGCCGCAACAATGTTAAATGATAAGGGATCGGGTTGCGCGCCGCAATAGTATTGTTATTGTATCGTTGTAGATATTGAGCTGTCCTTTCATATTTTAATAAGTTTCTTTTGTTGGTCTTGATATGTTTCCCTGAAGCATGTACCCCTTCCATTTTAAACTGCTTATTCCTGTTTATTTTCCGCAACATATTATATATCTGCTCAGGTTTATCTGGAGTCTGTCCCTAGCCTCGTCACTACCTCGCCAGGGTTAGGCCAGGCACTTACCAGCACATGGGGTCGGTTGTGCTGATGCTGCACTTCTGTGCTTTTTGCACATATTACGGTACCGGAGCAGCTTTAGGACCGCAATAATAGCGTAATGATCGGGAGTTGACTTCAGTCCAGAGACTTCAAGGTAGCCTAGCTGACGTTCGCAGTCCGAAGTCCTTCTCCATGTTTAGTTTGTCTTCATTGTACCAAGACAGATATTTTGTATTTCCATTCAGACTTGTTTGTAGCACTCTTTAGCAGTCCGTAAGTTAGTGACACCAGATTTTGGGTAGAGATTTGTCTTAAACTTCCGCATTTGTATTTCAGTTTTATAAACTTAAAGTCTTCCGTTTTTTTATTTAATTGCTTTCATATATGGTTATTGTTGAGAAGTTATCAGAGAGTGTTTAAAGTTTGGCTGGCCTAGCTCCGTTAGTAGGCACCATCACGACTCCCGATGGTGGGGAAATCCGGGTCTGACAAGTTGGTATCAGAGCTCTAGGTTGCGTAGGTCTCACAACTCGCGGACAAACTCGGTAGAGTCTGAGGGATCGGTACGGAGACGTCTGTATTTATCCCCTAGAGGCTACAGAGTTAGGAAAAATTTCACCTTGTTCTTTCTTGTCGTGCGATTCTGTTTCTCAACACTGATTGTCGTTCTACTCTGCTCTTTCACAGATGGCGAGAACACGTGCTTCCCCTTCTACCGCGCAGCAGCCCGAGCCCCCAACAGCAGCTCCTATTAGGGGCAGAGGGCGAGGCCGTGCCAGAGGGCGAGGCCGAGACCGGGGCAGAGCCCAGCCCCGAGCAGCAGTCCCAGAGATGGAGCCTCATATGATGAGGGGGTTCCAGCTCCAGTGGGCCCAGATCAGGTCCCAGAGGGCTTCATTGCCACTCCAGTTCTTCAGGACGCTCTGGTCCGATTGGTAGGCCTCATGGAGAGTGTCACTCGAGCGGGTTTGCTTCTAGTAGCACCAGCTACTTCTCAGGTAGGAGAAGGGGCTCAGACTCCTGCTACACGCACTCCGGAGTAGGTAGCTCCCCAGACTCAGATTCCAGCGGTTCAGCCAGTTGGAGTAGTTCAGTCGGGTGTCATAGCTCGAACCAGCGATGGAACGGCTATGTCCACCGATGCTTTATGGAGACTGGACAGATTCACCAAGCTATTCACTTCTACTTTTAGCGGAGCATCTACTGAGGATCCCCAGGATTATCTAGACAACTGCCATGAGGTTCTCAGGAACATGGGTATTGTTGAGACCAATGGGGTTGATTTCACTGCATTTCGTTTGTCTGGATCTGCCAAGACTTGGTGGAGGGATTATTGCTTAGCGAGACTAGTCGGATCGCCATCTTTGACTTGGGAGAAGTTTACGGTATTATTTATGGAGAAGTTTCTCCCCGTTACCCAGAGAGAGGCCTATCGGAGGCAGTTTGAGCGCCTCCAGCAGGGTTCCATGACCGTTACCCAGTATGAGACCAGGTTCATCGATCTAGCTCGCCATGCTCTCATCATACTTCCCACTGAGAGAGAGAGGGTGAGGAGGTTTATTGATGGTCTTATTCAGCCAATTCATCTTCAGATGGACAAGGAGGCCGGGAGCGAGATCACATTTCAGGAGGCGGCCAATGTGGCCCGCAGAGTTGAGACGGTTCTGTCACAGGGAGGGGGTCATGGGTCGGATAAGAGGCCCCGTCATTCAGGAAGATTCAGTGGCACCTCGTCAGGAGGTAGAGATTCATATGGTAGAGGCCATCCCCCTAGACCCTTTCAGTCAGCACTCCAGGTCTCATATGGTACTTCGGGCGGTAGTGGTTCTCAGCAGCGCTATTCGGATCAGCAGCCTATTAGTGCACCACTGCTTCAGAGCTTTCAAGGAGGTCATTCAGGTCGACAGGGTCAGCCTCAGCCCTCTCGGCTGCAGCAGCCAGGTGGGTGCTACGAGTGTGGTGAGTATGGTCACATCAGGAGAGCTTGCCCGAGATTGAGGGGTGCATAGCCGCAGCAGCAGGGTCCTCGAGCTATGATTCAGGCACCAGAGGCTCCGCAGGTCGCCCAGCCAGCTAGAGGCGGGGGCAGAGGTGCTAGAGGTGGAGGTAAAGGTGCTAGAGGTGGAGGCCAACCAGCAGCAGGCCGTCCCAGAGAGGCAGTTCAGGGTGGTGGGGCTCAGCCCCGGTGTTATGCTTTGCCAGCCAGGCCAGAGGTTGAGTCTTCTGATGATGTCATCACAGGTACTATTCTGGTCTGTGATAGAGGTGCTTTAGTGCTATTTGACCCTGGGTCTACGTATTCGTATATGTCATCCTATTTTGCACCCTATTTGGTTATGCCTAGTGATGCCTTGGGTGTTCCAATATATGTATCTACACCGGTGGGTGATTCTATAGTGGTCGACCGAGTGCATCGTTCCTGTGTAGTAGTATTTGAGGGTCTTGAGACTTGTGTTGACTTATTGCTCTTAGATATGGTGGACTTCGACGTTATATTAGGGATGGATTGGTTGTCCCCGTACCATGCTATCTTGGATTGCCATGCCAAGACCGTGACTTTAGCCTTACCGGATTTACCCCGTTTAGAGTGGAAAGGGACTTCTGGTCATTGTACCCGCAGTGTTATCTCGTATGTGAAGGCTCGGCGTATGGTCGAGAAGGGATGTTTGTCCTGTTTGGCGTACGTTCGTGATTCTAGCGTGGAGGTCCCTTCTATTGATTCTGTGCCCGTTGTTTGGGAGTTTCCTGAGGTTTTCCCTTCAAACATGCCGGGTATGCCGCCCGACAGGGATATCGACTTTTGTATTGATTTGGCTCTGGGCACTCAGCCCATTTCTATCCCGCCATATCGTATGGCCCCGCCGGAGTTGAAAGAGTTAAAGGAACAGTTGCAAAGTTTGCTTGAGAAAGGTTTCATTAGACCCAGTGTTTCGCCTTGGGGTGCGCCGGTGCTGTTTGTTAAGAAAAAGAATGGTTCGATGAGAATGTGCATTGATTACCGGCAACTGAACAAGGTTACAATTAAGAATAAGTATCCACTGCCGAGGATTGATGATTTGTTCGATCAGCTTCAGGGTGCCAAGGTATTCTCAAAGATTGACTTGAGATCTGGCTACCATCAGTTGAGGATTAGGGCATCTGATGTCCCTAAGACAGCATTCCGCACTCGGTACGGGCATTATGAGTTCTTGGTTATGTCATTTGGGTTGACCAATGCCCCAGCAGCCTTTATGGATTTGATGAACCGAGTGTTCAGGCCTTATTTGGACTCGTTCGTGATAGTCTTCATTGATGATATTCTGATATACTCCCGCAGTCAGGAGGAGCATGAGCAGCACCTCAGAGTGGTTCTTCAGACTCTGAAGGATAGTCAGTTATACGCCAAGTTTTCGAAGTGCGAGTTCTGGTTGAGTTCTGTTGCATTCCTGGGTCACGTTGTTTCAGCAGAGGGTATTCAGGTTGATCCGAAAAAGATTGAGGCAGTCAAGAACTGGCCTAGACCAGCATCAGCCATAGAGATTCGGAGTTTCTTGGGATTGGCAGGGTACTATCGTCGGTTCGTAGAGGGGTTCTCATCTATTGCAGCCCCGATGACCAGGTTGACCCAGAAAGGTGCCCAGTTCAGATGGTCAGACGAGTGTGAGGCGAGCTTTCAGAGACTTAAGACAGCTCTGACTACGACACCGGTATTGGTTTTGCCCACAGGTTCAGGGCCCTATACAGTCTATTGTGATGCATCTCGTATTGAACTTGGTGCAGTGTTGATGTAGGATGGCAAGGTCATTGCCTATGCTTCGAGGCAGTTGAAGGTTCATGAGAAGAACTATCCAGTGCATGATTTGGAGTTGGCAGCCATCGTTCATGCTTTGAAGATTTGGAGGCATTATTTATATGGTGTGACGTGTGAGGTGTTCACGGATCATAAGAGTCTTCAGTATTTGTTCAAGCAAAAGGAGTTGAATTTGAGGCAGAGGAGGTGGTTGGAATTGTTGAATGATTACGACGTCACTATCTTATATCACCCGGGAAAGGCCAATGTAGTGGTTGATGCCTTGAGTAGGAAGTCAGTCAGCATGGGCAGTCTTGCTTATATTCCGGTCGGTGAGAGACCGCTTGCTTTGGACGTTCAGGCTTTGGCCAATCAGTTTGTGAGGTTGGACATTTCTGAGCCTAGTCGAGTATTAGCTTGCACGGTCGCTCGTTCTTCGTTATTGGAGCGTATCCGTGATCGGCATTTCGAAGATCCCTATTTGTGTGTCTTGAGAGACACGGTGCAGCGTGGAGGTGCCAAGAAAGTAACCTTAGATGACGATGGTGTAATGAGATTGCAGGGGCGAGTTTGTGTGCCCAATGTTGATGGGATTCGAGAGTTGATCTTAGCGGAGGCCCACAGTTCTTGGTATTCTATTCATCCGGGCGCCGCGAAGATGTATCAGAATTTGAGGCAACACTATTGGTGGCGCAGAATAAAGAAAGACATTGTTGCCTATGTGGCTCGTTATTTGAACTGTCAGCAGGTTAAGTACGAGCATCAGAGGCCCGGTGGTTTATTTCAGAGGATTGAGCTTCCCGAGTGGAAGTGGGAGAGGATTACTATGGATTTTGTTACTGGACTTCCGATGACTCGGAAGAAGTTTGATGTGGTTTGGGTTATTGTAGATAGGTTGACCAAGCCAGCGCATTTTGTTCCGGTTGCCACCACCTATTCGTCCGAGAGATTAGCTGAGATTTATATCAGGGAGATCGTTCGCCTTCATGGGGTGCCTATGTCTATCATCTCGGACCGAGGTCCGCAGTTTACCTCGCATTTTTGGAGAGCAGTTCAGCAAGAGTTGGGCACCCAGGTTCAGTTGAGTACAGCATTTCATCCCCAGACGGACGGTCAGTTCGAGAGGACTATTCAGATATTAGAGGATATGCTCAGAGCCTGTGTCATTGATTTCGGAGGCTCGTGGGACCAGTTCTTGTCTTTAGTAGAGTTTGCCTACAACAACAGCTACCAGTCCAGTATTCAGATGGCTCTGTATGAGGCGTTGTATGGTAGGCGGTGTTGGTCCCCAGTCGGATGATTTGAGCCGGGAAAGGCTCGGTTATTGGGTACAAACCTAGTTCAGGAGGCCTTGGATAAGGTCAAGATCATTCAGGATAGACTTCGGACAGCTCAGTCTAGGCAGAAGAGTTATGCAGACCGCAAGGTCCGAGATATTGCTTTCATGATTGGTGAACGAGTGTTACTCCGTATGTCACCTATGAAGGGCGTAATGCGATTTGGGAAGAAGGGCAATCTTAGCCCTAGGTTCATCGGCCCATTTGAGATCCTTGAGCGTGTGAAAGAGGTGGCCTATAGACTTGCTTTGCCGCCTAGCTTGGCAGTTGTGCATCCAGTGTTTCATGTATCTATACTCCGGAAGTATCACGGCGATCCATTGCACGTGTTAGATTTCAGCACTGTCCAATTGGACAAGGATCTGTCATATGAGGAGGAGCCGGTGGCTATTCTAGACCGGCAGGTTCGACAGTTGAGGTCGAAGAGTTTTCCTTCGGTGCGTGTTCAGTGGAGAGGTCAGCCTCCTGAGGCATCGACCTGGGAGTCCGAGTCCGATATGCGGAGCCGTTATCCTCATTTATTTCCCGACTCAGGTACTTCTTTCTTTTGTCCGTTCGAGGACGAACAGTTGTTTTAGAGGTGGAGAATGTGACGACCCAAAGGGTCATCACCGTAATTCTTCCTTGTTCCTTGCTTCCGAGGCCTTGAAAACCTCGCTTTTAGTTGCCTCGATTTTTTGTGCGCAGTCCGGGCGCGTAGCCGGAAAGCTTTTATGTTGAAATATGCGAATTATGTGAGAAATTTGATGAATTTTGATATTAATATGCATAATATTGACTTCGGTCAATATTTTGGGTAAACGGACTCGGACCTGTGATTCGACGGTCCCGAAGGGTCCGTAGAAAAATATGGGACTTGGGCGTGTGCCCGGAATCAAATTCCGAGGTCCCAAGCCCGGGAAATGAATTTTTGTGTGAAATTGTTTCCTGAAATTTATTAAGGAAAATGAAGAAGAAAATTGATCAGAAAACTGTGGTATCGGGCTTGTATTTTGGTTCCGATGCCCGATACGAGTCTTAAATATATTTTAAGCACTATCTATAAAATTTGGCTAAAAACGGACGTCATATGACGTGTTTCGGACTTAAAATGGGGAATTTGAGTTTTATGAAAGTTGAAAAAAAAATCATGAGTTTTGAGGCTTGATCCTATGTATATGATGTTATTTTGGCGATTTGATCGCACGAGTAAGTCTGTAAAGTGTTTTCGAGATCATATGAATGTTTGGTTTGGAGCCCCGAGGGGTCGGGTGAGTTTTGAGTGGGGCCCGGGAGGTCTTAGGCTTAAAAAAATGCAGGTTCAGATGTTACAGGCCCCAGTGCGGCGCTCGGTCATTTCCGCGCGGTCCGCGCTGGCAGCCACGCGGCCGCGGTGCTTTTCTGTGTGGTCCGCGTGGTGGAGTTCAGAGGGTCGACCAGCGCGGCCGCGCACCAAATCAGTGCGGTCCGTGCTGGGTGGGTTCAGAGAAATCTCACTTCTTCCCTCCCTCGGCGCGACCGCAGTACATTTCTGCGCGGTCCGCGGCAGCCCCCAGTAAAATTATATATATTCGGGACTTTCAGTCATTTTTCCACTTTTCAAAAACCCAAAACCCAAGAGGCAATTTTCCAAACAACTTTTCTTCTCCAAAACCATTGGTAAGTGATTCTAACTTAATTTTTTCACTTCTTAACATCTTTTAACATGATTTCAACTTCAAATCAAAGATTTTCATGGGGAAATTGGGTGTTTTGGGTAGAACCTAGGTTTTCTACAAATTGAGAAGTTGGACCTCAATTTGGGGTCCGATTTCAAAACAAAACATATATTTGGATTCGTGGGAGAATGGGTAACCGGGTTTTGGTCCGAACCTCGAGTTTCGACCACGTGGGTCCGGGGGTATTCTTGACCTTTTTGGGAAAAAACTTGTAAAACTATTTTTATGCATTGGGGTTAGTTCCAATAGTAATTATTAATGCATTCAAGTAATTTGTGACTAGATTCGAGCGGTTGGGTGGTGAATTCGAGAGGTAAAGCTATAATCGAGACTTGAGTTTGAGCATTCGAGGTAAGTGTTCAGTCTAACCTTAGCTTGAGGGATTAAGAGTTGAGTCATATCTGCTACTTGCTTCTTGTTGAGTACGACGTATAGGCAAGGTGACGAGTATCTATACGTTGGTGACAAGCATGACCGTGAGTCTTATATTGTGATTTCCATGATTTTGTTGTATTATTCATGCCTTGATGAAGATTTCTATTTTTGTTGTGTAACGTTGTGAAAAGAATTATGACCTATGAACATTGAGGAGCGTTGACTCCAGTTGTGTAACGAATTGTGAAAGTATAAGTGATAATTGAAACTCTAGAGTATTGGCTCGAGTGGTGAAGGGAGTCGTGAAGTAAAAGTGAGAAAGGGAAGAGATTATCACGTTGCACCCTTGCCGGGCTATTGTTGAGTTGTGGTTCCCTTGCATTATGTTCTTATTTGATATTACGGATGCTTAGGTTGATGATTCTTTGTGTTAGGTATTGTAATAAGTTTAGTTATAGCTGAAGTAGTTAGATGTTGTAACGAGTTTGGTTATAGCTGAGGTAGTTAGGTGTTGTAACAAGTTTAGATATAGCTGAGGTAGTTAGGTGTTGTAACAAGTCTAGATGTAGCTGAGGTAGTTAGGTGGTAACAAGTTTGGTTATTGTTGTTTCTCCCTTGCCGGGAAGTTAGTATATTCCTTATGTTCCCTATTTGGATTTGTTCGTGATTGTTTTCATTGACGATATTGATGAACTAAAATGGGAGCGGGTGGTACGCCTACCACAAGATAATGAAATGGGAGCGGGTGGTACGCCTACCACAAGATAATGAAATGGGAGCGGGTGGTACGCCTACCACAGGATATGATGAAATGGGAGCGGGTGGTACGCCTACCGCAAGATAATGAATTGGATCGGGTTGCACGCCGCAACTGCTATATATATATTGGATTGGGTTGCACGCCGCAACAGATATTATATTGGATCGGGTTGCGCGCCGCAACAGCTATATATATGTGGATCGGGTTGCGCGCCGCAATAATGTTAAATGATAAGGAATCGGGTTGCGCGCCGCAACAGTATTATTATTGTATCGTTGTAGATATTGAGCTGTCCTTTCATATTTTAATAAGTTTCTTTTGTTGGTCTTGATATGTTTCCCCGAAGCATGTACCCCTTCCATTTTAAACTGCTTATTCTTGTTTATTTTCCGCAACATATTATATATCTGCTCAGGTTTATCTGGAGTCTGGTCCTAGCCTCGTCACTACCTCGCCGGGGTTAGGCCAGGCACTTACCAGCACATGGGGTCGGTTGTGTTGATGTTGCACTTCTGTGCTTTTTGCACAGATTACGGTACCGGAGCAGCTTTAGGACCGCAGCAATAGCGTAATGATCGGGAGTTGACTTCAGTCCAGAGACTTCAAGGTAGCCTAGCTGACGTTCGCAGGCCGAAGTCCTTCTCCATGTTTAGTTTGTCTTCATTGTACCGAGACAGATATTTTGTATTTCCATTTAGACTTGTTTGTAGCACTCTTTAGCAGTCTGTAAGTTAGTGACACCAGATTTTGGGTAGAGATTTGTCTTAAACTTCCGCATTTGAATTTCAGTTTTATAAACTTAAAGTCTTCTGTTTTTTTATTTAATTGCTTTCGTATATGGTTATTGTTGAGAAGTTATCAGAGAATGTTTAAAGTTTGGCTGGCCTAGCTCCGTTAGTAGGCGCCATCACGACTCCCGATGGTGGGAAAATCCGGGTCGTGATACTAGTATTAGTACCCGCGCGATGCGCGTACACAAATCATGTTAAATTGTGATGGTGGTTATTTGAATCATGTGCAAATAACCTTAAAATATAAACCTCTCAGATAAAAATTATATAACATTAGATATTAATTATGAAGTATGATATGAAATTATTGTTCAAATCTCGTAGTGCACAACCTATTTTGTTTTTTATTTGTAGCAACCTAACTACTTGATTTTAGTACTTGCACTTCGTTTTGCTGTCAATATCAAAGAATACTAAACTCATCATGTTGCGATCTGTCTTGTTTGAGCAAATTAGATCATATTATTTTAACAAACTTCTTACTATCACTTTATTTTTATCTAAAAGTTAATATGTCTTATTCATCACATTATTTTTATGCAAATTCTTATTTCTTTTATTTTTTCTTATAGTTATTGTATTATTTATTATTTATTATTATTTTACTATCATATAATTTTTTATTAAAGTCTTTTAATTAATATCTTGCTTATTATTTTTTTAATAGTCTTTAATAAATATAAATGTTTTATTCTTGAAATTTTGGTATATTTTTATGCATTCAATTTTTTTAATCATTTAAATTTATTTTAATATTTGTAAATATAATTTAATTTTTTAATTTATTTATTTTTAAATTAATTTAATGTATGAGTATCCTCACACTATCTCTATTTTTTAATACATTTTCTTCCCTACTATAAATTTTAATTATTTTTATATTAATCTTTTACCTTTAACCACAATAATATCATATTTTATTTTAAATTGTAAAATTGAATTAGTCTAAAATATTAATACATATATTTGATGATTATGTTACAAATATATTGAGTTCTCTTATAATTATTTTTGTATTAGATGAATGCATTTTTCTTTTTTGTTTTTTAGCTTTAAGATACAAATTTAATTTTTAATTTTCATTAGTAAAATTACCTATATTAGAAAGTTATTTATATTTTTAAAATTTTATTTTAATCATAGAAAAATAATTTCTTAATTGTTTGAACATATTATATATAGGTAGTAATATGTTTATTATCATTTTATTTCTTTACGTAATATTTTTAAATATAAAAACTTATGAAATAAAAAAATCTCATCTCAAATTCAAATGATTCTTATCATTCTATTTTCTAAATTGGATCGCATTTTTAAAATATTATGCTATATATTCAAACTTAAACTAACTGCACTCAATTTAGATATTAATCATAGAAAAATATTTTCTTTGTTGTTTGAACACATTATATGTTAATGTTGTAGTAATATTTTCATTATCATTTTATTTCTTACGTAAATTTTCTTTCTTTTTTAAATTTAATACAAATTTAATCTTTAATTTTTATTAGTAAAATTACCTATATTAGAAATTTATTTTCTATTTTAATATTTTTTTCATAAATAAGACTTCAATTTCATGATATTATCCATAGTTTGGACATTCTAATCGTAGTTTTAACAAATTTCTAATTTCAAATTCAAATAGCCTTTCCCTTTCATTTCTAATAGTAATTTTTTAATAATTTTGCTAATTTTTAATCTAATATATAGTCTTAATACGTTTTATGTGACTTTTCATTAACTTGTAACTTTTTTTAATATCATTATAAACTACTATTCTTTAATATAATATATATAAATATATAATTTTCTATTCATAAAATAAGTATTTATTTTGTTTTAAAAATATTACTCGAAAATTTTAAATTATTTAAATTTTAATAAGATTTTAACAATTGTATATTTAATTTATTTTATTTTCTAAACTTATGATTTATAAATATCTCATATTATCTCTAATTTATTTCTATTATTCAATATTTTTAGTTTTTGATTTTATCTATTAGACTTGAGTTACGTGAACTTATCCATATTATGAATTTTCTTATCATAATATAAAACAATTTCTCATCTCAAATTTAAATAAGTTTTACCCTTCTTCTCTATGATAAAAAATCTGAATTTTTTTTTTCTCTATTTATTATTTATTTTTGATATTACATTATTCAATACCTAATATTATTACATTGTCATGTGGATTTCTATTAGCTTATTTGAATTTAATATCTATTTCTACCACATTCATTCTAATATAATATAGATAAAAATTTAAAACCTTTGTCAAATTCAAATAAGTTTTATTATTCTATTTTCTATATTTGACTACATTTTAAAAAAATTATGTTATACTTTCAAACTTAAACTTACTGCACTCAATTCAAATATTAATAAAAAAATATTTTCTTAATTGTTTGGACATATTATATCTGAATGTTGTAGTAATATTTACGTATAAAATATTCGCCTGCCCGATTTATCAATATTAAAATGACTTTATTATTCTTATTTTTAAAATATTTTCTTACTAATTATTTAAGTTTTTTCTTACCTTATAAATAATTTATATACTTTATGTAAGATCTTATTTTGTTGTTTGAATTTATTTAATTTTTAAACTCAATATATCTTTAATAACTTAAGTAATTTTTAATCTTATTTTATATTTTAACTTACTCCAATGTATAAATAGTCATAGGTTATCTCAATTACGTCTTTCTATATTTTTTTATTTTTTCCGATTAGAATTTTTTATTAATTTTTACCTCCATATCTCTAGCTAAATATAGAAAAAAATCTATGGGTGAATCAATATAGATATAAACATACTTATAAATATAAATTTAAATGTAGATATATAGATTAAATTTATCTAAGATCTATTTAGATTAAGTATAAGATTCATTAAACTACTTCCATTAATTATGTTTCCATTTATAATTTAAATTTTTAATGTTGTCTTAGAATTGCTAAGTGGCTTCTTTTTAGCTTGCCACTTGGCTAAACCACATGCTTCACTACTCTCCTTTTAATATAATACTAGTATTAGTACCCGCGCGATGCGCGGATAATTAAAAAGAACGATCTACACCATAAAGTTTAATATGTTAGTGTTAATTCCATCTTTACAACCAAACACTAAAAATATTTTAAGACTCCAGTAAAACATTCAATCCATCTCCTAATAAATGTTCCATAAAAAATAATGATACTATACAATGTTTGATATGAATGTTCCACAAAAAATAATGATGCTATACAATTTGCTTGATATGTAGCACGTGCCTAAGGGAACATTTTTGTAGCAAATGCTCATGACATATTGCAGTGCATTTTCCAGAAGTTGTCCTCTGTATTGAGGTTTATCACTACAAAAAATATGGGTAAAAACTCAAGAATTTTTGGTGAACCCCAGTCACTAACATTTTGGAAAATTGAAAACCTAATTATGCATAAGACACCTTACATTTCCTAATGCTTGTATTGAAAGTATGAAATCCCCAATAGTTGCATGAATTTGATCTCCCTAAAATAAAAAATTTGAAAAGAAATTTAAGTTAGTAAGGCGCATAAGTTGAAGAAAATACATTACAACTCGAAAAAAATAACATGTAAAAGAGTATGCACCTTTTCATCTTGAATAATTAATTCAATTAAATTAGAATTTTCTGATTTCTCGCGGTCTGGAATGTGCCATAATCTAACAACACGACCCTTCAAATTCTAACTCATTTTGGACATTAATATTTCGCTGATATAGTTATAGTTTGGAGCTATACTTTGCAGAAGTTTGTGTGGAAGCTAAATCCTAAGTAATGTAGAGAAGCCAAACACAAACAAAAGTTGTTTAAATAAAGATTTCTAAGGAAAGACAATCTAGTAAATCAATTTTTAAGTATATGAAATCCTAATATTTAAAAAGGTATGTGTAAATCAATTTGTATGAGTGAGTGCGCAAAAAATGATACAGATCTTCATTTTTTAGCTTTTGGCTTATTTAATTTTCAACGTTTTTTTTTGTGGTTAATTAAAATTTGTTAACCACCAAGCCTTAATTTTTCTTGTCTTTTTCCTTTGTCCTATTGTTCATTTTTCAATATTATTTCCTTTAATATAATATAGATGTAAGATACAAAACGTTTATTTAATTATTTCTTTCTTAAAAAAGAATACCTACAATAACTAAATTATACATAAAATTTAATGAAAGATATCTATAATAATGTATATTGTTCGTAAATAAGGCCAGATACAAAGCTTGTACTAAATATAGAATTATTATTTCAACTTAAAATTAATGTGTAAGATACAAAACGAAATTGTAATTGATTCTTTCTAAAGAAAAAGGATACCATAACTGAATTATACACAAAATTTAATTAAAGATACCTATAATTATAGTATATTGGTCTGCTTAATGAAAATTGCATCTTTTTTTTGTGTGTACGACCAAAAAATTCTACTTTGGTCATTAAAAAGAGAACATTTTAGTTTAATTAATTCTTTCTTAAATTTTTCAGTCTATTTTCTTTAGTATAATATAGATGTAAGACAAAACATTTATTTAATTAATTCTTTCTTAAAAAAGAATATGTACCATAACTGAATTATACACAAAATTTAATTAAAGATACTTATAGTAATGTATATGATACCTATATTAATGTATATTGTTCGCAAATAAAGTCAAATACAAAGTTTGTACTAAATATGGAGTTATTATTTCAACTTAAAATTAATGTGTAGAATACAAAATAAAATTTTAGTTGATTCTTTCTCGAAAAATGATGCCTACCATAAAAGAAATCCTTAATAGTATTACAAATCGATGATCCTGTAATTTTGTATGGCAAGTGTGAGTAATCATATATTGTCATGTCGCAATGATCTTTTTCTTTTACTTATTTTTAGACTTTGGTCCATCACACGTTTTTGGAAAGAATTTTTTCTTTCCATTTTTATGTCAGCAGAATATTTCATATCTTTTTCTCTTACCCATATTAACTCAAAGCATTAATTTTATATTTCAACAGAATATTTGTCATATGTAACATTACTCCAAATATGATTATATATGTTCACGGACAACTCTATTTCATATTTCATTCCTAGAAAAAAAAGTAATTATTAATTAGATACAAAAGAACATCAAATAATAATTTTTTGACGGAAACCATGAACTTATATATAATGTAATATTGATATGGTAATATATGTTGACGGGTAGCTCGATTTCATCTTTCTTTCCCAACAAATTTTTATCCAATTAATAATTAGACACAAAAGAATATCAAATAATATTTTTTTCAATGTTATACAAATAGAATCCAACAAATAGATTTCATAAAAGTGCCAAGTGGTTTTTTCTTAATACGCCACTTGGCTTAACCCCATGCTTCATTACTCTCCTTTTAATATAATATAGATAGATTGAGTAAGATCTTATTTTGCTGCTTGAATTTATTTAATTTTTATACTAAATAAAAATTTATTTAATGACATAGTCCTAATTGACGAGACCCGACGCGGCGTCAATGAGAGGCTAGAGGTTTGGAGACAGGCCCTTGAGTCTAAAGGGTTCAGATTGAGCAGGACGAAGACGGAATACCTCGTGTGCAAATTTGGGGACGAGGCGACGGACGAGGGAGTAGAAGTGAGGCTTGAATCTCAAGTCATACCTAAGAGGGGTAGTTTCAAGTACCTTGGGTCAGTTATTCAGGGGACCGGGAAGATCGACGAGGATGTCACACACCGTATAGGGGTGGGGTGGATGAAGTGAAAGTTAGCGACGGGAGTCCTGTGTGACAAGAAAGTGCCGCCGTTACTAAAAGGTAAGTTTTATAGAGCAGTAGTTAGACCTGCCATGTTGTATGGTACCGAGTGTTGGCCGGTTAAGAACCTACACATCCAGAAGATGCAAGTAGCAGAGATGAGGATGTTGAGGTGGATGTGCGGGCATACAAGGATGGATAAGATTAGGAATGAAGATATTCGAGAGAGGGTGGGCGTGGCCCCAATAGAGGACAAGATGCGGGAAGCACGACTCAGATGGTTCGGGCACATTCAGAGGAGGTGCACTGATGCACCTGTGAGGAGGTGTGAGCGATTGGCGGTGGTGGGTACGAGGAGAGGTAGAGGGAGACATAAGAAGTATTGGGGAGAGGTGATCAAGCAGGACATGGCGCGACTTAGGATTACTGAGGACATGGCCCTAGACAGGGAATTGTGGAGGTCGAACATTAAGGTTGAAGGTTAGGAGGAAGTTATGAATATCTATACAGCGCACTAGAGTGAGATTAGCCCGTTAGGAGTTAAGCTTAGGATACTACTGGTTAGCTACTGATGCAGGGCTTTATACGCTGGATATTAGTTTACCTTCCATCTCTCTCGTATTTCCTATATTCTCTTATATGGCTGTTATTTTGCTATTTTAATTTCTTTTATGTATGTTATGTATTTTATGTTATTATATTATGAGTCTATCAATAGTACTAATATATCGTCACTTGGTGCTTTCTTGAGCTGAGGGTCTCCTGGAAACAGCCTCTCTGCCCCTCGGGGTAGGGGTAAGGTCTGCGTACATACTACCCTCCCCAGACCTCACTTGTGGGATTATACTGGTATGTTGTTGTTGTTGTTGTTGTTGTTGTTGTTGTTGTTGTTGTTGTTGTTTTATACTAAATAAATTTTTAATATCATAAATAAATTTTAATTTTATTTTATAATTTAACATACTCCAAAATATAAATAGTCATAGATTATCTCAATTTACGTATTTATGTATTTTTTAATTTTTTCTATTATAGTTTTTTAATGTTTAATTAATTTTTCACTTCCATATTTCTAGCTAATATAGAAGAAAATCTATGAGTGGATCAATATATAGATATAAATATAGATATACATATAGATACAAATATACATATAAATATAGATATATAGATTATATTTGTCTAAGATCTATTTAGATTATATATAAGATTCATTAAACTACTTCCATTAATTATATTTCTATTTATAATTTTTAATAATTAATGTTGTCTTAAAATTGCTAAAGTGGTTTCATTTTAGCTTGCCACTTGGCTTAACCACATGCTTCACTACTCTCCTTTTAATATAATATAGATATATATATATTTTTAATAACTTTAGTAAATTTTAATTTTATTTTATATTTTTACTTACTCCAATGTATAAATAGTCATAGGTTATCTCAATTACGTCTTTCTATATTTTTTTATTTTGTTTGATTAGAATTTTTAATTAATTTTTACCTCCATATCTCTAGCTAAATATAGAAAAAAATCTATGGTTGAATTAATATAGATATAAATATACTTATAAATATAAATCTAAATGTAAATATATAGATTAAATTTGTCTAAGATCTATTTAGATTAAGTATAAGATTCATTAAACTACTTTCATTAATTATGTTTCCATTTATAATTCAAATTTTTAATGTTGTCTTAAATTGCCAAGTGGCTTCTTTTTATCTTGCCACTTGGCTTAACCACATACTTCACTACTCTCCTTTTAATATAACTAGTATTAGTAGCCGCACGATGCGCGGATACAAATTATGTCAAATTGTAATCTAGGTTGTTTGAATTATGTGCAAATAACCTTAAAATATAAACCTTTCATATAAAAATTATATAACATTAGATATTAATTTTGAAGCAAGATATGAAATTAATATAAAAATCTCATAGTAGACAACTTTTATTTTATTTGTAGCAACCTAATCTTTTGATTTTAGTACTTGTATTTCGTTTCGGTGTCAATGTTAAAAAATACTAAATATGTCATGTTGTGATCTGTGTTGTTTGAGCACATTATATCATATTATTTTAAGAAAATTCTTATTATCACTTTATTTTTGACTGAAAGTCAAATATGTCTTATTCATCACATTATTTTATGCAAATTCTTTTTTATTTTTGTTCTTTTCTTATAGTTATTGTATTATTTATTATTTAATATTATTGTACTGTCATATAATTTTTTATTAGCTTAATAATTTAATTAATATCTTGCTTATTATCTTTTTAATAGTCTTTAATAATATAAATATTTTAGAAATTTGGTATATTTTTATACTTGTATCCTCTTATTCGGAATTTTTTAATCATTTAAATTTATCAGTCATATTTTTAAATATAATTTAATTATTTAATTTACTTATTTTTCAATTAATTAAAGTATAAATCACACTACCTTCATTTTTTTATACATCTCTTCCCTACTATATTTTAAATAGTTTTTATATTAATATCTTACCTATAACCAAAATAATATCATATTTTATTTTAACTTTGAATTAGTCTAAAATATTAATACATAAGTTATTTGATTATTACGTTCCAAATACATTGAGTTCTCTTATAATTATTTTTGTATTAGATGCAGTTAAATTTTCTTTTCTTTTTAGCTTTAAGATACAAATTTAAATTTTAATTATCATTAGTAAAATTACCTATATTAGAAATTAATTTATATTTTAAAATTTTAATTTAATCATAGAAAAATATTTCGTAATTGTTTGAACACATTATATCTAAATATTGTAGCAATATTTTTACTATTTTATTTCTTTACATGATATTTTCAAAAAACAAATTATGAAATAAAAAATATCTCATCTTAAATTTAAATAATTCTTATAATTCTATGTTGTAAATTGGACCGCATTTTCAAAATATTATGCTATGCTTTCAAACTTAAACTAACTGCATTCAATTCAGATATTAATCATAGGAAAATATTTTCTTAATTGTTTGAACACATTATATCTAAATGTTGTAGTAATATTTTCACTGTCATTTTATTTCTTTACGTAATTTGTTTTCTTTTCTAGTTTTAAGATTCAAATTTAATTTCTAATTTTCATTAGTACCTATATTATGTATTTTTAAATATTTATTTGTTTTTTTATTTTTCATAAATAAAACTTCAATTTCGTGGCATTCTCCATAGTTTGAGCATTCTCAACATAGTTTTAAAACTTTCTAATCTCAAATTCAAATAGTCTTTCCCTTTCTTTCTAATAGTAGTTTTTTAATAAATTAATATAATTTTACTATTTTTAATCTAATATATAGTTTTATTACATTTTATGTGGCTTTTCATTAATTTATAACTTTATTTAATATCATTATCACTACTATTCTTTATATAATATAGATAAATATATATAAATTTTTGTAATCATAAAATAAATATTTATTTTGTTTTAAAAATATTTCTCAAAAATTTTAAAAAATTAAAGTTTTGATAATATTTTTAAGTATTATATATTTACATTTATTTTATTTTCTAAACTTATGATTTACAAATTTCTTCACATTATCTCTAATTTATTTTTATTATTCAATATTTTAGTTTTTTATTTTATCTATTAGACTTGAATTATGTGGACTTATCCATATTATGATTTTTCTTATGATAATATAAAAAGCTTTCTCAGCTCAAATTTAAATAAGTTTTACCCTTTTCTCTATAATAAAAAATCTGAATTTTTATTTTTCTCTATTTATTAATATATATATAATTTGTAATCATAAAATATATATATATATTGCAATCATAAAATAAATATTTATTTTGTTTTAAAAAAAACTCTCGAAAATTTAAAAAAATTTAAGTTTTAATAATATTTTTAAGTATTGTATATTTACATTTATTTTATTTTCTAAACTTATAATTTACAACTTTACTCACATTAATCTCTAATTTATTTTTATTATTCAATATTTTAGCTTTTGAATTTATCTATTAGACTTGAGTCATGTGGACTTATCCATATTATGAATTTTCTTATCATAATTTAAAAAACTTTCTCATCTCAAATTTAAATAAATTTTACCCTTTTCTCTATGATAAAAAAATTAATTTTTTATTTTTTCTCTATTTATTAATATATATAAATTTTTTTAATCATAAAATAAATATTTATTTTGTTTTTAAAATATTTCTCGAAAATTTTAAATTTTTGAAGTATTGTATATTTACATTTATTTTATTTTCTAAACTTATGATTTACAAATTTCCTCACATTATCTCTAATTTATTTTTATTATTCAATATTTTAGTTTTTGATTTTATCTATTAGACTTGAGTTATGTGGACTTATCCATATTATGACTTTTCTTATCATAATAAAAAAATTCTCATCTCAAATTTAAATAAGTTTTACCCTTTTCTCTATGATAAAAAATCTGAATTTTAATTGTTTTCTCTATTTATTATTTATTTTTAATATTATATTATTCAATAGCTAATATTATTACATTATCGTGTAAATTTTTATTAGCTTGTTTGAATTTAATATCTATTTCTACCACACTCATTCTAATATAATATTGATAAAAATTTAAAAACTTTCTCATCTCAAATTCAAATAATTTTATCATTCTATTTTCTAATTTGGACCGCATTTTAAAAAAGTATGTTATGCTTTCAAATTTAAACTAACTGCACTCAATTCAAATATTAATCATAGAAAAATATTTCTTAATTATTTGAACATATTATATCTAAATGTTGCAGTAATATTTACGTATAAAATATTCGTTTGCATGATTTATCAATATTAATATGACTTTTTTATTCTTGTTATTAAAATATTTTTTCTTGATTATTTAATTTTTTTACCTTATAAATAATTTGTATACTTTATGTAAGATCTTAATTTGCTGCTTGAATTTATTTAATTTTTAAACTCAATAAATTTTTAATATCGTAAGTAAATTTTAGTTTTATTTTATAGCTCCAAAGTACAAATAGTAATAGCTTATCTCAATTTATGTCTTTCTATATTTTTTATTTTTTTTATTCTAGTTTTTTAATTAATTTTTTACCTCCATATTTCTAACTAATATAGAAGAAAATCTATGAGTGAATCAATATATATATATTGACAAATATACATATAAATATAAATATAGATATAAAGATTGGATTTGTCTAGGATCTATTTGGATTATGTATAAGATTTAGTAAACTACTTTCATTAATTATGTTTCCATTTATAATTTTTAATTATTAATGTTGTCCTAAAATTGCCAAGTGGCTTCATTTTAGCTTGCCACTTGGTTTAACCACAATGCATACTACTCTTCTTTTAATATAATATAGATATAGATTTTATTTTATATTTTAACTTACTCCAATGTATAAATAGTCATAGGTTATCTCAATTACGTTTTTCTATATTTTTCTATTTTTTCTGATTAGAATTTTTAATTAATTTTTACCTTCATATCTCTAGCTAAATATAAAAAAAAATCTATGGGTGAATCAATATAGATATAAATATACTTATAAATATAAATTTAAATGTAGATATATAGATTAAATTTGTCTAAGATCTATTTAGATTAAGTATAAGATTCATTAAAATACTTCCATTAATTATGTTTCCATTTATAATTCAAATTTTTAATGTTGTCTTAAAATTGCCAAGTGACTTCTTTTTAGCTTGTCACTTGGCTTAACCACATGCTTCACTACTCTCCTAGTATTATCACCCGCGTGAATGCGCGTACACTAACCATGTAATATATTTGAGTTATTTGAATTATATGTAAATAATCTTAAAACTTAAACTTTCTCTATTAAATATAGATAATCATTGGATAAAAATTAAGAAACACTACATGAAAAAGATTAATCATTTCTCAAATTTCCTAGATATAATTCTACAACAACAACAACCCAGTATAATCTCACTTAGTGGGGTCTGAGGAGGGTAGTGTGTACGCAGACCTTACCCCTACCCTGGGGTAGAGAGGCTGTTTCCAAATAGACCCCGACATCCTTCCCTCCAAGAACTTCCCACCTTGCTCTTGGGGAGACTCGAACTCACAACCTCTTGGTTGAAAGTGGAGTTTGCTTACCATCAGAGGTTCCTATATATAATTCTCTTTTTATTTTTTGATACCATTCTCGCGGGTGTCATTGGATCCTAAAATTAGCCGGGAAGCAAAATAATAACTCATTTTTATAACAAAACAATCAAAGGTTAAGACTATGAAGGATTCTTTGGATACAACTTGACTCTTTTACTACTACTTGAACTCTTATGTTGTATGTTGATATCTTTCAAAATTATTTCTATTTTAAAATTTCAATTTCTAAAACATTATTTTTAAATAATAATTTATTTTATAATAATGTAAGTGAAAATATTATCCTTAATTCAAAACTAATTTTAGTCGGCTATCTAAGAATTTAAAAAATTGTTTAGCCAATAATTTTTTTTCCAGTGTGACTCCATTTTGATATTTGACATTAACCATATTAAATATCCGAGTTTTTTGAATGACATGTAAATAACCTTAAAATTTAAACCTTCTAGATAATCGTTAGATATCAGTTACGAAACAGTACATGAAAAAGACTAACATTTTCTCAAATCTCATAGTGATAATTTTATTTTTGCACCATTCTCATTGGTGTCATTGGAATCTAAAAATAGCCAAAAAGTGAAATAATACTCGTATTTATGTCAAAGCACAAATGTTGACACAATATGAACGATTCTTTGGTTACGATATGACTCTTTTACTACGACTTGAACTCTTATTTGGTATGTTGTTATATTTCAAAAAATATTTCTATTTTGACATTCCAATTTCTAAAACTTTATATATAATATATATATATATATATATATATATATATATATATATATATATGTATATAATATGATGCAAGTGAAGATATTATCTTTAATTTAAAATTCACTTTTGTCGGCTATCTAAAAATTTAAATGATTCTTTAGCCGGTAAAATTTTATTTTAATATGACATTATTTTGAGTTTATAGATATCTCTAGCCACATATTTTGAATTTGGAATACCCTATATACAGAGGTGGATCTAGTATTTATACTTTATGGATTCAATTTTTAAGGTTTTAGCATTGAACTCATTATATTTTTAGAGTTATGAGTTCATATCTACTATTTTTATAATTTTAAGAATGTTTTACATATAAATTTTTGCTCAGCGTGAAAAGTTATGGGTTCAATTAAACCTGTTGTCAACACTCTACATCTGCCTCTGCCTATATATATACAAATTTTTTGTTCTTTGAATCACTAAATGTTAAATTAGTTGATTGTTATTGTATAACATTGCATATATTATTTTGAAATTGCCAAGTAGTTTTTTCTCGACACCATACTTAGCTTAACCTCAATGCAAACTACTCAAATTGCATTTATATTCAAATTCAGATATCATACCAGTTTGTTAGTAACAGTAAATATTTAAAAATGACACACAATTTAAATTAAAAAAAAATTCTAAGATATCCTTGTCTTATAGTCTATGTATTTGAGTTGAAAAAAATATTTAAAATCGATGATATCAACTTCCAAATTTTTTATACTTAACATAGATGAAACAAAAGAAGAAATTCGTTGTCATCTCTTATTTCTGGTTTTTAGATTTTTCAAACATCTTTTCTATATTTATTTTCTTTTATCTTATTTTTATGTCTTTCTTTTTTTTCTTTTTTACAAAAAAATAATTTATGTCTCTATAAAAAGACGAGTTTAAATAGAATTGTCTACATAAGAACTTTATTTATATTTTTAGTGTTTAGTTAAAATTCTTCCATATTTTTCTTTTGGCTTTATCTAATCAACCTAAATAAGTGCTCGACTTACCACTTAAATTTAAAAACTGAAGAATGTGTAATTTATATATAATCCATATATAATATGTGTCTAATATGTATATATATATATATATATATATATATATATATATATATATATATATATATATATATAATGTATGTATGTATGACTAACATAGTCAAATATAAAATAAAGTTACCATATACTATTTGCATTTATTAGCTTGCCACTTGGCTTACCCACAATGCAATTATATATGGTAACTTTCTTGCTTTAATATATATATAGATATAGATTTTTAAACTCGTTTTTATTACCTAAATAACCATAGACGTATATCATATATGTTACATTTATTTTAAAAGAAATTCGATTTATTCAAATCTAGCTATATTATTTTAAAGAACTATAATTATAGGGTTTTAAGTGTGAAAGAGTTCTATAGTTATATGGAATAGTTTTTTTTTTCACACTCGCATTAGTATTTAAATAATCAAAAAAGATAACAAAAGTTCCTACCATTATTGCATATGATCATTAACCGAATTAAGTATGATAACTTGACCCAAAAAAATATTAATTTCTTTTTTTATTTTAATTCAAATTTAAAAACTTTATCTATAAATTCAAAATTATTCTTTAATTCAAATTTAGTTATATATATATATATATATATATATATATATATATATATATATATATATATATATATATATGACTAACATAGTTAAATATAAAATAAAGTTACCATATACTATTTGCATTTATTAGCTTGCCACTTGGCTTAACCACAATGCAATTATATACGGTAACTTTCTTGCTTTAATATATATGCTAGTATTAGTACCCACGCGGATGTGCGGACATTAATCATGTCAAATATTTAAGTTATTTGGATTGTATTTTAGTAATCTTAAAATTTACACTTTCTCAGTAAATATAGATAATCATTGGATATTAACTACATAAAAAAATTAATCATTTCTTCTATTTTTTTTTTAATACCATTCTTGCCGGTGTTGTCGCACCTCCTTTTTCCGACCCCGCGAAGGGCGTAGGGAGTTTTTTCCAATTAAAGGACAGTCGAAACGGGATTTATTTCTTTATTTCAGAGTCGCCACTTGGGAGATTTAGGGTGTCCCAAGTCACCTATTTTAATCCCGAACCGAGGAAAAATGACTCTGTATTACAGTCCGCGAACCAGAAATCCGGATAAGGAATTCTGTTAACCCGGGAGAAGGTGTTAGGCATTCCCGAGTTCCGTGGTTCTAGCACGGTCGCTCAACTGTTATATTTGGCTTGATTATCTGATTTTATACAAATATGGACTCATGTGCAAGTTTTATCTTTTTACCGCTTTCATTATTATATTTTTTAAAGAATGTGAACATCGTTAAAAAAACATGTCTTTGGATTGGGTCACATAAAATGCATCCACGATCCGGAACGTATTTTTATTCAATGTTTTGGGATTTGGATTTGGGTCGCATAAATGCATACCCGTGTTTAAGAATGTATTATTATTATATCGCGCCTAAAGCAATTAGCGATTTATTACTTTGGGGTAGGGCCGTGAAATTTGCTAAAACGACTCCTCCTTAATTCTAAGCAATTAAATGTACATTTATTGAGGGCCCCGCAATCTATACATTTTATTAAGCGAGGCTCATCTCATTTATTTTCCTAAATGGATAAATCTTAAAGCGACTACATTTTGCTATTTAAAATTAGTCTCTAAAATGAATAAAGAAAATCCTAATTAATTACGTTTTTTTTATTATTATTATTTAAGAAAACATGACACGCTAATTGCTTGATTCATACAAATATTGATGAAAAAGGGATTTTATTCTTAATTTCGAAAATTATAAATTAAATAAAAATTCAACAACTAATATTCAAAATAAACAAATATAGCTAGATTAAAACTTAGCATTGTTATTTTTTTAAAAAAATATTATTGAGATTAATTATTCACAATCATTTGAAACTAAATTTAACCATAATTACTAAAGCTTATTAGAAAGTTTATTAGACTTAAACGTTCTTCTAATCTTGCTTAAGCTCAAGTCATGCCTTAATGCCTAATTTACGATGTTTAATTTAAATTCGTGTCTTAGCTAAATTTAGCTACTTGTTCATGATCAACCTATAATCTTGAAGCCTTCATAACTAGTGAATTAACCTATTTTGCCGAACCGATTTATTACAGACTAACTTATGATATTATTTTCTTATTCCAATTATTATTTAGTAATTCATGAAATAGCTTAAATACAATCAACAAAAGGAACAAAGAAAAAAAACGAAATTAAAACTTCAAATTTTCATTCTTCATATGTATTCACGCTTCATATTTCGGATTACAATAACCAGCTTTTCAGTTGTGTACCTGATATTGGAAGCAAAAGAAAATGAATATGAGAATCAGCAGCAGCAGTAAAATCAGTACAACACAGCAACAATAGCCCAGCAACAGTAACAACCCAGTAACGGACCGGTGGAGTAGTAATCCAAAAAAAACAAAAGCTTCCAGCTTTGATGAAACAACAATTAATTCTGATTTCAAACAACAAAAGAAAGCAGAATATTTTTTTAGTTTTTTTTATTTGAAAGCTTAAATATTTTTCGGAATTTTCTATCTCTTAAATGTTCAGCCCTTTTCTCTCTCTTATTTTCAGATTTGTTTCTCTCTCTCGTATCTGTGTATTTTTCTCTATCTCTCTGTGTTTTTGATTTCAAGACTTCTTATAACCCATCCCATAAATCTTTTAATCAATTAAAATCAACCCATTTTCTCTACCAAACCCATTATCTTCCCACTCATCCCCATTATATTAAATAAACATATCACACCACCCCATTTCATTTTGTCCCCCATGCTTCATTTAAAATAATGCAAGATTCCCTTTAAATTAAATCTTGTCCCCCCTTTATATTAAACAACTATATCACAACCCACCCCATTTCATTTTGTCCCCCATGCTTCAAATAAACAATTTCAAAATGTACAATTCCTAAACTACCCCCTCCGACCTTACTGAAATTACCAAACTACCCCTGAACGTACTACAAATTTACCAAACTACCCATCAGCTATAACACATCAATTAATCAAACTTAACCAAAATATAGACAATATGATCAATTTCTAACAATGTTCAAACAACAATATGAACACGGATGAACATCATAACAACAATATCACATGAACACGATTTTAACAACATTTCAACAACAAAGCACATGAACATGATTTCAACAACATTTCAACAACAAATCACATGAACACAAATTGAACAACAAAGAACAACTAAAATTTGATTGAACAATATTTTAGCAACAAACAATCCTATTTTCGGATTCAACAACAACAACAAACAAGTATATTTTGATTTCTAAATTCAATAATATTGAACTTAAAATCAACTACTCTAACAACATTACAACAACAATTCCTATATTAAACTTTATGAGACAAATTCAAGAAATAATCACAAATGGTAAACAAGAAATCAAACTATACAAAATTCGGATTCAAGATCATCCAAACAAAGTATGAACATGAATGAATCTATTTTAACACAACAAACATGACGGATTAAACGATTAAATCAATATATTTCCTTTAACACAACTAAATTCTTTTTAGACAAATAACAAGATTGACGAATAAACAATTATGAACTTAAGCTTGAACTTAACAATATTAACAATTTCCAACAATACATAAACACATGAAACAAATTGAAGAAATAGTTAATTAAATTTCAATTTGAATCTAACAAACATCAAACTAACAAATATTCACTTAAACAATAATACAAACATGAAATGAATATGAAAACAACTAATTAAACTTCTATTTTGAAATCTGAAAATTAATTTAACAAAGCACATGAACATGAACAAACTAGAAAAATGATTTCAACGATGAACAACGAACAAAACAAGAATTGAATTCTTTAACGATTTTAACTTCGAGAAATATAAAAACGAAATATGGACAAAATAAAACTCAAAAACAACTAACCGAAGATGAATCAACGAAGAACTTTGATTGTAAACAAATCTGTCCGAGCCTCGACCAAAGCTCGAACAAATGACGACGAAGACGAAGAGAAGATGAAGGCAAAAAACAGCAGCAGCGGCAAGCATGTTTGGTGAAGGTCGACGAGCTGTTCGTCGTCGATGGAGCAGTGGAAACGCAGCAACAATGGAGGACAAAAAGCAGCAACAATGGAGGACAAAAAACAGCAGCAATGGAGGACAAAAACAGCAACAATGGCGGACAAAAAAGGACGCAGCAGCGGCGACATGGATGACGCAGAAACAGCTGCGACGATGGTTGTTTGGACGCGACGAAGATGGTGTAGCTGCTGGGAGTCATTGCTGCTCGTCATGGCTGCTCATTCATGGCTGCTTGGGGCTGTTTGAAGTCGTCCATGACTGGACGTGGTGAAGAAGATGACGAAGAAACAAGGGGGGGGGACAACCATGGATGTCGAAGTTTGAAGGTGGTCGTTTGATTTTAATGGCGGACGGGGGTCGATTTGGGTGGTCCGACGAGGGGTTGTGCGTGTGTGAGTGTGACGTTGGGCAGCCATGGTTGAGCTTTGAGGGGGAAGCCATGGATGACCTTGGAGAAACTTGAGGAAGAAGAAGAAGATAGGAGGGGGGCGGATGACTTCTTAGTCTTTTTTTAGGGTTTTTTCTTCTTGTTTCTTTTGTTTTGTGTTGTAAAATGTAAGACAAAGGGGTTTGGGTCTTTTGGGTTATGGACTGGGTCGACCCAGTTCGAAATGGACTGGGTCGTAGGGAAGATTGGGCCATTTTTTGGGCCTATAGCTTGAAATTGAAGAAGAGGCCCAATTCCGACTTTCTTTATATTTTCGCTCTCTTTTCTTCTTTTATTTTTCTAAAACTAAATTATAAAAATACTTAAACTATTATTAAGAACTAAATTAAGTTATAAAGGCGCAAATTAACTCCCAATAACAATTAACGCACAATTAAGTATTAATTAAGCATAAAATTGTATATTTGGACATTAAATGCTAAAAATGCAAACGATGCCTATTTTTGTAATTTTTAATTTTTGTAAAACAATTTTAATTACTATCAATTGTAGAATTAAATCCTACATGCAAAATGCGACATATTTTTGTATTTTTTATTAATTTAGCGAATAAACACGCACAGACAAATACAAATAATTCTTCAAAATATCACAAAATTGCACACCAAAGAAAAATCATTTTATTTTTGAATTTTTTGGGAGTAATTCTCATATAGGGCAAAAATCACGTGCTTACAGCTGCCCCTCTTTGCCCGGAGACACGAAGGGTTTTCGTGCAAAGATAAAGCGAGCGATTTTTGCCCATCCGAGTACTCCGTTGAAGCATTTTTTGAAAAAGATTTGACCGAACCTTTGCTTCAAAGGTTTCCTACATATCCTGGGCTAAACAGGAATCAGGTCAATGTAGTTCGGGAAGTTTTTGGTAGCTGGGACTACCGTGGGACTGCGATGTTACTGCTGTTGCATGCTGTTATCACTGCTTACCGATCTCCTTGTTACACCGTGCTTAAAAGAAAACAAGAAGCTAGGCTAGACTAAAATTTGTTCTTGTTGCCTTGCTTTCTTGTCGGCTTGTGTTTCCTCCGGTGCTTTTCTTCCGATGCTTTTCTTCCTTTTGACACATGGACTTGAGTTTATGCTGGGACCTCTTGTTGCAACCTTCTGCTTCCCGGTGCTGGGGATTTTATTGTTTACTGCTGGGGATTCCTGTTGTAACCTTCCGCCTTCTGGTGGGGTTACTGATTCCAAAATCTGTAATACAAGACTAAAAAGTTGCTTCAATGCAAAATTATGAAATGTATGCCCGCATTATACTGGTGGGCGACCTAGAGCTGAAAGTATTCCCGCATTTTACTGGTGGGCGACCTAGAACATGAATGTATTCCCGCATTTTACTGGTGGGCGACCTAGAACTGAAATGTATTCCCGCATTTTACTGGTGGGCGACCTAGAACTGAAATGTATTCCCGCATTTTACTGGTGGGCGACCTAGAACTGAAATGTATTCCCGCATTTTACTGGTGGGCGACCTAGAACTGAAATGTATTCCCGCATTTTACTGGTGGGCGACCTAGAACTGAAATGTATTCCCGCATTTTACTGGTGGGCGACCTAGAACAGAAAGTATTCCCGCATTTTACTGGTGGGCGACCTAGAACTGAAATGTATTCCCGCATTTTACTGGTGGGCGACCTAGAACAGAAAGTATTCCCGCATTTTACTGGTGGGCGACCTAGAACTGAAATGTATTCCCGCATTTTACTGGTGGGCGACCTAGAACTGAAATGTATTCCCGCATTTTACTGGTGGGCGACCTAGAACATGAAATGTATTCCCGCATTTTACTGGTAGGCGACCTAGAACTGAAAGTAAAAGGACAGAAATGTATGCCTCTGTTATATGGGCGGGCTCCCAACTTCAATGCTAACTTAGGAGGAAATGCGTCTCCTATGGGTAAAAGTAAACTTAGGAGGAAATGCGTCTCCTATGGGTAAACTAAACTTAGGAGGAAATGCGTCTCCTATGGGTAAAAGTAAACTTAGGAGGAAATGCGTCTCCTATGGGTAAAAGTAAACTTAGGAGGAAATGCGTCTCCTATGGGTAAAACTAAACTTAGGAGGAAATGCGTCTCCTATGGGTGAAACTAACTTAGGAAGTGCGTCTCCTATTGGCAGAACTAGACTTAGGAAGTGCGTCTCCTATTGGCAAAGGCGTGGAATGTATTCCCTTGTTATACAGGTGGGCGCCTAAAATATGCAATGGACAGACAAGAAAAGTATTCCTCTCGTTATTCAGGTGGGCGCCTGGCTTCAACAACAACTTTGAAAATAAAATCCTATTCGAGGGCGGATGAACCCAAAATATCCTATTCGAGGGCGGATGAACCCAAAATATCCTATTCGAGGGCGGATGAACCCAAAATACCCTTAAGACTTGAAAATGTCTTACCTCGAATACTTGCTGGGGATAACACTGTTGGGGAATTATTTACTTACCTGTTGGGGGGTAAAATGTTATCAGCTGGGGATAACGCTGTCGAGGATAACACCGTTGGGGGATTCTGATTCTTTCAGAACTAGTGCTTCACTGAGCTCAAGTTTCATCCCTTTGCTGGGGAACAACTTCCTCCATAGAAACTTATTATGTTGGGGGCAACACTGGTTCTAAGACCACTTCCCTTGAGACTGGTGTTATCTTTATTCTTCCCCGCATGGGTACCTGACTTCCAGAAAATTTTCTAAGCGGAAGGAAAATTTTCTGCCCCAGTTTGATAATATCCCTTGCGGCATGCATTTCTGGCATCAATGCCATTTCCTTTACCTGTTTCAAATCAAACAAAATTTGTTAGTTTAAAACATGGTGGTTGGTTGTGATACCCCTACTGGGATGGCTTTTCCCTTTCTCCTTCCTTGCTCTGCGTTCCACAGCTTGTTGGGGATGATATTATGTGCTGGGGATAATCCCTTCCTGCTGGGGATATCCGTCTTCTTTTGTGACATAGCTCGGAAGCTGGCATTTCCCCGACCTTTTAGTCCTAGTATGAATTTCCCAAATCATGCTCATTGCTCTCCTTGATTTGCCCACGGGTTTTGGCCTTGAGGTTTATAACTTTGGTTTTGGCAAGGATATCCCTTTTGACACTCGTCAATCCTTTTGTCAATTCCCTTTTGCTGGGGATATTTTCTTGACACTGGCCTCGCATTTGTTCCTCGCTGACTATACCATTTGGATGCACTAGTCAGATCTTCATTTTGTATAATTGGGAAGCTGATGACATATTTTGAAGTCAATTCACACTTGTTATGACCAGACAGACTCTATTGGGGAGTTTTTCTATGAAAGGAGAAAGATAAAAGAAACAAAATAAAAGACAAAGGAAACGATGACTCTTTTACAAAAGAAACTATAAATAAAAACCTATCAAACGAAAACAACGACTCTAATGGTCATGACATGCACATGTGGCCTATCCTCTGCCGTCAATCGTCTTTCAAGACCTTCAATTGGCAATTCTCCATCTGATTCCTAATCTTATTCGACTTGTAGTGCCCGAAGGGTTTTCACTATCAAGCCTCTCTCATTTTGGTTTTTCTCTCAGCTTTCATCGCCTTATGGTGTCCGTGAAGATTTTCACCGATAAGACTCTCTCATTTGTATCACTTTCCCGCTGGGGATTTGGAGTGTTGCCGGTATGACTCTCTCTGCTGGAGATTAGAGTCCTTTCTGTTGTGGAACAGAGTGTTATGTTCGCCGGTAAGACTCTCATTTGTCTGACTTGGCATCTTTTGCAGACTGATCAGAAGGTCTTTCTTTGGACCGTAATGTGGGTTTTTTGGATAGGCTTAGAAAGAAAGGGTATTAAAGGCTCAAAACAAAATAAATTGGAGGTTTAAAATTACAACATTCGGAACCAATTTTGCTTACCACAAGCGCAACCCTTGCCCCAGTTTCTTGCTTGGGGATTATTTATTAAAATTTTTTTTATTTATTTATTACACCATGCATACCATGCACATTATGCACACTATGCACCCTATGACCGAGCTGTGAAGCGCCTACGTATCTTCTTTGAGGAATCAGGTCAAACGTAGTTCCCAATTCCTCTTTTTTCATTTGACTTTCTTTTGTTTTTTTGTTATCATTTTTCTTTTCTTTTCTTTTTCGTTTTGTTGTTTTCTTTTCTTCTTTTTTTCTTTTTATCTTTTTTTTTTTTTTTCATGTTTTCATGTCATGCTCGCGTTTTCTAGTCATTTTTACTGATTCCGAACGAGGGGTATGAAAGAAAAATAAGTAAGGCTCAAAAGGGGTAACGAAGGATAAAGTGTTTAGGTAGCAGAACAAAATGTCTTCGTCATTCCAGTCTTCAAAACATGCCAAATGCAAACAACACAACAAACAATAGATTTATAGTCTCTTCCGACGGTGCTGGGCTTGACAATTATGTTAAACATTTGCTTTTCCCTTTGTTATTTCTAAAACATCGTTGGGCGACACTCTCATTATCATGAATGACCCTCACGCCAATTTGGAGAATCTTGATTTTAACGGTTTTCTTTGTGTTTAACTTGCCCCAGTTCCACATGACTCGGGCTTCAAATAATCCCAAACCGTTCTTATTTCCTTTAAATGGTCTGATCGCCTTTCCAGGGTTTTACGATTAACTTTTAAGGTTAGGCCCAAACTGTGTGCGCATGTCATGTCACTAGAATCGGCACTGACCAAAAATGATAAAAGGACTAAACAAAGAGATGACTGGAAATAAAGAAAGACCGGATTTTGTATTAGACTACCGGTGAAATGGTTTAAATAACAAAACAAACAAAACAATCCAGAAACAAAATCCTAAAACAAACTGGACAAGACAATATCCGACTTATAACCCTAATAATCCGAACAACATAAATGTCAACAAAATAAGCCACCACAAGTTTCTTTCTTGTTAACCAAGGAACATAGCGTCCTTCCACTTTATCAAGACTGGCATCTTAACCACTGAGCTTTGCATCGATACTGCCAAAACTATTACCAGCTTCAATATCATCAACATCCGTCGGCAAGTTCTCGAGGGGGCTCGAGTGCACCATGTCACTGTTATTAATCACAACCCGCCCTTCTTGGATCATTTTCTCTACTTCCCTTCTCCAACTATGACAGCTCTCAATGTTGTGCCCTATGACATTGGAGTGGTAGGCGCATCGCGCTGCCGGATCAAAGCTCCTTGCAAGTGGATTTGGAGTACATGCGGGGAGTGGCTCAATCGAGCCAGCATGCTTTAGCCTTTCAAACAGACTTGCATAAGATACCCCAATAGGGGTGAGAGCCTTTCCTCGTTTCAGCAACCTCTTCATTCTTGCATGTTGACAGGGCCGGAAACCTGATCCAGATGGCTTTTGGTAGGCTTGTATGGGTGGGTAAGCATTTCGTGGAGTCGGGTACCTGGGAAGTGAGGTATGGCTTTTGAGGTCACGGGGAAAGAAGTGGTGTTGGGGAGCGGAGAAACATTGAAGAGTGATGGAGCTACTCGGATAGCTGGGAAAGCTGCCATAAATGGGTTGGGATGGAGAGTATGGAGAATCTTCCATTATGGTGTTGGGTGCTTGGGAAATGACCGAGTTCAAGAGGCTTGGCGGTGGAGGGGGTGGTGCTTTTCCCGTTATCCATGCCTGATACATGTCTGCCACATGCTGTCTCAGCATTTTCACTTCTTCTACCAACCTGTTGTTCTGTTCGACCAATTGTTGTCGGTCATCAGTACCGATCCACTCGGTTCTGCGGTTCTGAGCCATTGTCCTTTGATTTTGCTTTGCAGGGAGGAGTTACCACAACCAACCACTTTCTATATATGGACACATCAAAGGGAAGCCATCACGTTAGTGTTAGGGCATTGGACAGACAATCATGTATCAGAGATACAATGTACCTAAGCAGTTAGACAATTGTGCCCCCCTGAAAATCTTCCACACTCTCTTTTATTTATTTATTATTATATTTTTTTATATTTTTTTTATTTTAGTGGTGGTCGAATCTTATGGAGATTGCCTACGTATCATGACCCCGCATGAATCAGACCGAGCGTAGTTCGGACCCAATAAAAGATAAACAATGCTAAACATTTTTTTTTTAATTTTCATGTTAAAACAAACTGGGTTTCAAAGGTTTGAAGATGACCTACAAGCTGGAAAATCAAACAAACCACATATTCTAATTAAAAGATTTACAAACGGCCAGTTTCTTTCCCCGTTTGACAAATGCAACCAAACGGTTATTTTTTGCAAATGTGGCCCCTTCCAAATTTCACATGAATTTGAGGTCGGGGAGGATTATTTTATGATACTTTACACACTTGTCCATTCTTTTACGAAAATAACCTTTCGGCAACTGACAGATACTCTAAGGCTATTTCGGCAAGAACGGTTCAAGGCGCGGCCAAGGCTATTTCGGTAAGAACGGTTCAAGACGCGGCCGAAGTTGGCTCGTCTTATTTTTGACAAAACATCATCACCCGACTTATTTATGACTCTTTTTATCATTTTTCGAATTAGAAAAGTCAATATTGCAAACACGGCCTTTCAACGCCTCGGGGACGAAGATTTTTAAGGCTGTGTGGGTCAACTGGTCAAAATCTTAAAAATGACCCAAAGGTGGCTGTTTATGCAAAGTCAGCCTCCCGGCGTCCCTTTCGGGAACATTCGGCTATGTCTTCATAAAACAGCGTCACCCGACTTCTCTATGACAAAATTAAAATTTTGACATGTTTTTTTTTGGCTATTATAGCAAAAGGGGAGGTTGGATACCACCCGACTTATTCATGACAAGATTAAAATTTTTGATTTTTGGCTATTTTAGCAAAAGGTGGGGTTGGACCTAATGAGGGTTGCCTACATATCTCACATCCGGTGAGAATCAAACCCGCGTAGTTCGAGCCTCGCGAATAAGTAAATGAACTAATATTTTTTTTTAATTGGAACTGTGAAAGAACTGCTTCAAAAGAAGAAAGGAAGTATATATATATATATATTTTGATTGATTTCTTTTTGATTTGAACTTTGAGAATTTCAAAAGTAAAAGGAAGTTTTTTTTTTTTTTTTTGAATTTCCATTTGTTTTTTTTTTCTTATTCTAAAGAAAAAAAATATTTTTGGAATTTTACTTTTGATAAAAGAAATGCTTCTAAAAAATATTTTTTGAATTTTGAATTTTTTTTTCAATTTTGAAAGAAGTATCAAAATATTTTCGGATTTTTTTTTAAAAAAAAAACATTTTTATTATTTTTGTTTTATCAACAATGGAAAATAAAGATATTTAAATTATTTTTTGCAAGACATATTTTTTTTTTGGAATTTTACTTTGAATTTTCTTGGCAAGACAAATACTCTTTGCAACAAATAAAGATATATATATTTTTTGGAAATAAAAAAAAACTTTTCAGATTTATATATATATATATATGAGACAAATAATGAAAGACTTTTTTTTATTTTTTTATTTTTTGCATTTTCATAAGCAAATAAATAATAAAAAAAACCATTTTAAAAATAAGACTCATTTTCATTTTCATTTTCATGGCAAGACAAACTATATATTTTTTCTATTTTCTTTTTTGAAAAACAAAACAGAACAACGACTTTTTTTTCTTTTCTTAGCTTTTAATAAAACAAACTAATAAGACATTTTTTTTTCATTTTCTCAAAATTTCGGCAGAGTTTTGACAGTATTTGGGCATTTGTTTTCTTTTCAAAATAAACAATCAATTCCCTAACCGCTATTTCTTTTTTTTCAATTTCAAAATATTATTCCTGATATTCACAAGTCAGTCAACACACAAGTCCGAATCAAATTAATGCGCAAGTAGTAACAAGTAAGATGCATCAGGATGGTCATTTTCATTTTTGGTGCACCTGTCCTAGACAGACTCAACCCCTGTGTTGAGCCTCCAAAGTCAGATGCACGTGATGCAAACAAACGTTCCTACTAGGGATCCGGCATGTGGCTTTGTTATACTAGGTTCAGAACCTGGGTGTTTGTTCTAGACCTGGCTTACCCGAGCGGACAGCTCGAGCCGAGGGGGGTAGCGTACCGGGAATACAGAAGCTTCACCGGCTTAGCAACTTGTCCGAACCTCGTTCTAAATTGGGATTTGACACTATACAGAAAAGAAGTCGTACGAAGTACACCCTTCTTCATGATTTAGAAGACTCAGAGAGGAGATGGGTTTCGGCACAGTTTATACACAGTTCACGTAATATCAAAGCGGTAAAAGCAGCATTTAGCACATTAGGCTCAAACATGTAAAAATCAGATAAAACCAAATATAACAATTTATATGAGCTCGAATTTCTAACCCTGAACCACTGGTTCTGGGTTAAGTCCCCAGCAGAGTCGCCAGAGCTGTCGCACCTCCTTTTTCCGACCCCGCGAAGGGCGTAGGGAGTTTTTTCCAATTAAAGGACAGTCGAAACGGGATTTATTTCTTTATTTCAGAGTCGCCACTTGGGAGATTTAGGGTGTCCCAAGTCACCTATTTTAATCCCGAACCGAGGAAAAATGACTCTGTATTACAGTCCGCGAACCAGAAATCCGGATAAGGAATTCTGTTAACCCGGGAGAAGGTGTTAGGCATTCCCGAGTTCCGTGGTTCTAGCACGGTCGCTCAACTGTTATATTTGGCTTGATTATCTGATTTTATACAAATATGGACTCATGTGCAAGTTTTATCTTTTTACCGCTTTCATTATTATATTTTTTAAAGAATGTGAACATCGTTAAAAAAACATGTCTTTGGATTGGGTCACATAAAATGCATCCACGATCCGGAACGTATTTTTATTCAATGTTTTGGGATTTGGATTTGGGTCGCATAAATGCATACCCGTGTTTAAGAATGTATTATTATTATATCGCGCCTAAAGCAATTAGCGATTTATTACTTTGGGGTAGGGCCGTGAAATTTGCTAAAACGACTCCTCCTTAATTCTAAGCAATTAAATGTACATTTATTGAGGGCCCCGCAATCTATACATTTTATTAAGCGAGGCTCATCTCATTTATTTTCCTAAATGGATAAATCTTAAAGCGACTACATTTTGCTATTTAAAATTAGTCTCTAAAATGAATAAAGAAAATCCTAATTAATTACGTTTTTTTATTATTATTATTTAAGAAAACATGACACGCTAATTGCTTGATTCATACAAATATTGATGAAAAAGGGATTTTATTCTTAATTTCGAAAATTATAAATTAAATAAAAATTCAACAACTAATATTCAAAATAAACAAATATAGCTAGATTAAAACTTAGCATTGTTATTTTTTTAAAAAAATATTATTGAGATTAATTATTCACAATCATTTGAAACTAAATTTAACCATAATTACTAAAGCTTATTAGAAAGTTTATTAGACTTAAACGTTCTTCTAATCTTGCTTAAGCTCAAGTCATGCCTTAATGCCTAATTTACGATGTTTAATTTAAATTCGTGTCTTAGCTAAATTTAGCTACTTGTTCATGATCAACCTATAATCTTGAAGCCTTCATAACTAGTGAATTAACCTATTTTGCCGAACCGATTTATTACAGACTAACTTATGATATTATTTTCTTATTCCAATTATTATTTAGTAATTCATGAAATAGCTTAAATACAATCAACAAAAGGAACAAAGAAAAAAAAACGAAATTAAAACTTCAAATTTTCATTCTTCATATGTATTCACGCTTCATATTTCGGATTACAATAACCAGCTTTTCAGTTGTGTACCTGATATTGGAAGCAAAAGAAAATGAATATGAGAATCAGCAGCAGCAGTAAAATCAGTACAACACAGCAACAATAGCCCAGCAACAGTAACAACCCAGTAACGGACCGGTGGAGTAGTAATCCAAAAAAAACAAAAGCTTCCAGCTTTGATGAAACAACAATTAATTCTGATTTCAAACAACAAAAGAAAGCAGAATATTTTTTTAGTTTTTTTTTATTTGAAAGCTTAAATATTTTTCGGAATTTTCTATCTCTTAAATGTTCAGCCCTTTTCTCTCTCTTATTTTCAGATTTGTTTCTCTCTCTCGTATCTGTGTATTTTTCTCTATCTCTCTGTGTTTTTGATTTCAAGACTTCTTATAACCCATCCCATAAATCTTTTAATCAATTAAAATCAACCCATTTTCTCTACCAAACCCATTATCTTCCCACTCATCCCCATTATATTAAATAAACATATCACACCACCCCATTTCATTTTGTCCCCCATGCTTCATTTAAAATAATGCAAGATTCCCCTTTAAATTAAATCTTGTCCCCCCTTTATATTAAATAATCATATCACAACCCACCCCATTTCATTTTGTCCCCCATGCTTCAAATAAACAATTTCAAAATGTACAATTCCTAAACTACCCCCTCCGACCTTACTGAAATTACCAAACTACCCCTGAACGTACTACAAATTTACCAAACTACCCATCAGCTATAACACATCAATTAATCAAACTTAACCAAAATATAGACAATATGATCAATTTCTAACAATGTTCAAACAACAATATGAACACAGAACATCATAACAACAATATCACATGAACACGATTTTAACAACATTTCAACAACAAAGCACATGAACATGATTTCAACAACATTTCAACAACAAATCACATGAACACAAATTGAACAACAAAGAACAACTAAAATTTGATTGAACAATATTTTAGCAACAAACAATCCTATTTTCGGATTCAACAACAACAACAAACAAGTATATTTTGATTTCTAAATTCAATAATATTGAACTTAAAATCAACTACTCTAACAACATTACAACAACAATTCCTATATTAAACTTTATGAGACAAATTCAAGAAATAATCACAAATGGTAAACAAGAAATCAAACTATACAAAATTCGGATTCAAGATCATCCAAACAAAGTATGAACATGAATGAATCTATTTTAACACAACAAACATGACGGATTAAACGATTAAATCAATATATTTCCTTTAACACAACTAAATTCTTTTTAGACAAATAACAAGATTGACGAATAAACAATTATGAACTTAAGCTTGAACTTAACAATATTAACAATTTCCAACAATACATAAACACATGAAACAAATTGAAGAAATAGTTAATTAAATTTCAATTTGAATCTAACAAACATCAAACTAACAAATATTCACTTAAACAATAATACAAACATGAAATGAATATGAAAACAACTAATTAAACTTCTATTTTGAAATCTGAAAATTAATTTAACAAAGCACATGAACATGAACAAACTAGAAAAATGATTTCAACGATGAACAACGAACAAAACAAGAATTGAATTCTTTAACGATTTTAACTTCGAGAAATATAAAAACGAAATATGGACAAAATAAAACTCAAAAACAACTAACCGAAGATGAATCAACGAAGAACTTTGATTGTAAACAAATCTGTCCGAGCCTCGACCAAAGCTCGAACAAATGACGACGAAGACGAAGAGAAGATGAAGGCAAAAAACAGCAGCAGCGGCAAGCATGTTTGGTGAAGGTCGACGAGCTGTTCGTCGTCGATGGAGCAGTGGAAATGCAGCAACAATGGAGGACAAAAAGCAGCAACAATGGAGGACAAAAAACAGCAGCAATGGAGGACAAAAACAGCAACAATGGCGGACAAAAAAGGACGCAGCAGCGGCGACATAGATGACGCAGAAACAGCTGCGACGATGGTTGTTTGGACGCGACGAAGATGGTGTAGCTGCTGGGAGTCATTGCTGCTCGTCATGGCTGCTCGTTCATGGCTGCTTGGGGCTGTTTGAAGTCGTCCATGACTGGACGTGGTGAAGAAGATGACGAAGAAACAAGGGGGGGGGACAACCATGGATGTCGAAGTTTGAAGGTGGTCGTTTGGTTTTAATGGCGGACGGGGGTCGATTTGGGTGGTCCGACGAGGGGTTGTGCGTGTGTGAGTGTGACGTTGGGCAGCCATGGTTGAGCTTTGAGGGGGAAGCCATGGATGACCTTGGAGAAACTTGAGGAAGAAGAAGAAGATAGGAGGGGGGGCGGATGACTTCTTAGTCTTTTTTTAGGGTTTTTTCTTCTTGTTTCTTTTGTTTTGTGTTGTAAAATGTAAGACAAAGGGGTTTGGGTCTTTTGGGTTATGGACTGGGTCGACCCAGTTCGAAATGGACTGGGTCGTAGGGAAGATTGGGCCATTTTTTGGGCCTATAGCTTGAAATTGAAGAAGAGGCCCAATTCCGACTTTCTTTATATTTTCGCTCTCTTTTCTTCTTTTATTTTTCTAAAACTAAATTATAAAAATACTTAAACTATTATTAAGAACTAAATTAAGTTATAAAGGCGCAAATTAACTCCCAATAACAATTAACGCACAATTAAGTATTAATTAAGCATAAAATTGTATATTTGGACATTAAATGCTAAAAATGCAAACGATGCCTATTTTTGTAATTTTTAATTTTTGTAAAACAATTTTAATTACTAACAATTGTAGAATTAAATCCTACATGCAAAATGCGACATATTTTTGTATTTTTTATTAATTTAGCGAATAAACACGCACAGACAAATACAAATAATTCTTCAAAATATCACAAAATTGCACACCAAAGAAAAATCATTTTATTTTTGAATTTTTTGGGAGTAATTCTCATATAGGGCAAAAATCACGTGCTTACAGGTGTCATTGGATCCTAAAAATAGTCAGGAAGCAAAATAATAACTCATATTTATGGCAAAACAATCAAATGTTGAGACAATGAATGACTCTTTGGATAAGACTTAACTCTTTTACTACTACTTGAACTCTTATTTGGTGTGTTGATATCTCTTAAAAAATATTTCTTACTTAAAATTTCAGTCACTAAAACATTATTTTTCAATAATAATTATTTTTATAATAATGTAATTGAAAATATTATTCTTAATTCAAAACTCATTTTAGTTGGTTATCTAAAAATATAAAAAATTCTTTAGCTAGTGAATTTTTTTACTCCATTTTGATATTTGACATTAACCATGTTAAATATCTGAGTTATTTGAATTATATGTAAATAACCTTAACATTTAAACCTTCTAAATAATTATAGGTAATCGTCAAATATTAATTAAGAAACACTACATGAAAAAAGACTAACATTTTCTCAAATCTCGTAGTGATAATTTTATTTTTGCACTATTCTCATAGGTGTCATTGAAACCTAAAAATAACCATAAAGTGAAATAATAACTCATATTTATGGCAAAGCACAAAGGTTGACACGATATAAACGATTCTTTGATTACGACGTGACTCTTATACTACAATTTGAACTCTTATTTGGTATGATTTTATCTTTCAAAAAATATTTCTATTTTGAAATTTTAATTTCTAAAACTTTATATATATTATAATAATAATTATCTTTATAATGATGCAAGTGAAGATATTATCATTAGTTTAAATTTTACTTTAATCAGCTATCTAAAATTGAAATGATTCTTTGGCCGGATTTATTTTAGTATGACTCCACTTTAGGTTTATCGATATCTCTAGCCCTAGAATTTGAATTTTTAATACCCTATATATACAAAATTTTTGTTCTTTGAATCACTAAATGTTAAATTAGTTGATTATTATTATAAAACATTGCGTATATTGTCTTAGAATTGTCAAGTAGTTTATTTTTCGATACCATACTTGGCTTAACCTCAATACAAACTACTCAAATTGCATTCCAATTCAAATTCAAATATCATATCAGTTTGTTAGTAATAGTGATTTTTAAAAACGATATATAATGTAAATTAAAAAAATATTCTAAGATATCCTTATCTTATAATCTATGTATTTGAGTTGGAAAAAAAATAGTTGAAATCGATGAGATTAACTTTCAAATTTTTTATATTCAACAAAAATAAAACATAAGAAGAAATTTGTTGTCATCTTTTATTTCTCGTTTTTAGATCTTTCTAACATTTTTTTTAATATTTATTTTCTTTTATCTTATTTTTTATGTCATTATATTTTTTGTTACAAAAAATTAATTTATTTCACTATAAAGGGATGAGTTTTAATAAAATATTGTCTACATATGAACTTTAATTATATTTTTACTCTTTGGTTGAAATTGTTTCATATTTTTCTTTCGGCTTTATCTAATCAGCCTAAATAGGTGCTCACCCGACCACTTAAATTAAAAAATCGAATGATGTGTAATTTATATATAATCCATATATAATATGTGTATAATCATGTGTTATCGGTATATATCTATTTATATTAGATATAAAAAGTAAACAATAAATATGGCCGGAGATTATGTAAATATTCCATCAGATTTCGGTATTTTGAGTTTATCCATGATATAACTTATATTATAAATAATTATAAAACTCTCTACTAATGTTCAAAAATATCTTATCTTTTTATTATCTTTGAATTAAAAAAAGTAAAGAGTTTTTTCGAAATAATTTGTTTACATTTAAAAAAAAAATTCACGTCATACTAATTTTTTCTTTATATATACTTTTTGTTACACTTAAAAGTCGTTATAGAAACTATCAATTAGAAACCAATTTCTCTATTGTTGAGTTTGAAAACAAAAACCTTTTACATAATCTAATGATTCAAAACTAATATTCTTCAACGAAAAAAATATTATATCCTTGCAATATTGGCCTGACTTCAGCTAAATGAAGGGGTTTCAGCTTCTACCCTTCAATTCCTTGAATGTGCTAAATTGAAATTAATGATAGCAATTGTATAGCCAAAGTTTTGTTATTTGTTTGATGTCCATTTATGCAAATTGACTCTTCAAACAAATATTCTTCAAGAAGAAAAAAGAAATAACTTTTTTTAATGTTGACTGATTTTGTGATGTTTCTTTCTCCAGCATGTATGTTTACTTTATTATATATATATAAGTAAACTTTTATTTGGCTTTGTAAACTCTTTTTTGTTATTTAGATAAACATAGACGCGTACCCTATATATTAAATTTATTTTAAAAGAATTCTGTTTTACTCAAATCTAGCTACAGTGTTTCAAAGAACTATACTTATAGGATTTTAAATATGAAAGAGTTTTATAGTTATATGGAGTAGTTTTTTTTTGCTAGAAGCGAAGTAGTATTTAAATAATTAGAAAAAATAACAAAAGTTCCTAACATGATTGCATATGATAACATGATAAAAAAAGATAAATTTTATTTTTAATTTAAATTCGAATTTTAGAACTTTATATATAAATTCAAAATTATCTTTTAATTCAAACATATATATATATATATATATATATATATATATATATAATATTTGTCTTTAACTAAAATAGTCAAATATGGAATAAACACCATATACTATTGACATTTATTAGCTTGCCACTTGGCTTAACCATAATATCAATTATATATGGTAACTTTCTTGCTTTATATATATATATATATATATTCTTCCATATTTTTCTTTTGACCTTATCTAATCAACCTAAATAAGTGCTCGCATTACCACTTAAATTAAAAAAATTGAAGATTTTGTAATTTATATATAATCCATATATATTATGTGTATAATCGTGTGTTGCCAGTATATCATCTATGGATATTAACTATAAAAAGTAACAATAAATCTAGCCAGATATTTATGTAAATATTCCATAAGATTTCGGTTTCTTGATTTTATCCATGATATGACTTCTATTATAATAATTTAAAAACTCTACAAAATTCAAAAATATCTTATTCATTTATTTTTAAAATTACATTAGATTAAAAAATAATCCCATTTTGAAATAATTTGTTTACATTTTAAAAAAAATATTTCATGTCATACCAGTTTTTTTTAAAATATATTTTTTGTTACACTTGAAAATTGCTATAGAAACTATCAATTAGAAACCAATGTCCCTCTTGTTGAATTCGAGAAAAATAATTTTTCACATAATCTAGTGATTCGAAACTGATATTCTTCAACAAAAAAATATTAAATCCTTGCAATGCTGGCTTGACTACAGCTAAATGAAGAAGTTTCAGCTTATACCCATCAATTCCTAGTAGGTGCTAAATTAAAATTAATGATAGCAAATATATAGGCAAAATTTTGTTATTTATTTGATGTCCATTTTTACCAATTGACTCTTCAAACAAATGTTTTTTCAAAAATAAATAAATAATTTTTTAAAATATTGACTGATTTTTGTGATGTTTCTTTCTCCAGCATGTAGGTTTACTTCATTATATATGTAAGTAAACTTTTATTCGATTTTTAAGCTCTTTTTTGTTACCTGGATAACCATAGACGTGTACCCTATATGTTACATTTATTTTAAAAGAAATTCGATTTATTAAAATTTAGCTATATTGTATTAAAGAACTTAATTATAGGGTTTTAAATGTGAAAGAGATTTATAGTTATATGGAATAGTTTTTTTTTTACCATAGGCGCAATAGTATTTAAATAATCAGAAAAGATAATAAAAGTTCCTAGCATGATTGCATATGATCATTAACCAAATTAAGTATGATAACTTGACAAAAAAAAAAGAAGATAAATTTATTTTTTAATTTAATTCAAATTTAAAAACTTTATCTATAATTCAAAATTATTCTTTAATTCAAATTCAATTATATATATATATATATATATATATATAACATAGTCAAATATAGAATAAAGTTACCATATACTATTTGCATTTATTAACTTGTCACTTGGCTTAACCACAATGCAATTATATATGGTACTTTCTTACTTTAATACATATATATATATATATATATATATAACATAGTCAAATATAGAATAAAGTTACCATATACTATTTGCATTTATTAGCTTTCCACTTGGCTTAACCACAATGCAATTATATATGGTAACTTTCTTGCTTTAATATATATATATATATAGATAGATAGATAGATAATTTAATGATGTTAATTATAATGGTTATTTGATTAATTATCTCTATCTTAAATTAATCAATGAGTACATAACTTCTCTTTAAAGTCCAACCAAATTGGAAAATAGGACCACAGGTCCATAATACTGTATGTAACCGTTTGGATGGTGCGATTTTATCCTTTAAATATTCTGGTTAACTTATAATGTTTGCATATTTATTAACATACCTAACGAAAATTGGACCCTTTTTTTTTGTTGGAATTTTTGGATTTATCTCAATGAGAACAACACAGTGGAACAGTTAGTTTGAAGAAAATTACTATCCTGTTTTAAATCTACTTCGAACTCAATAATATATGCAAAACATGTCATTTGAATTTCTAAAATTTTAAAATTTGTAAATAAGAAATTTATCTTAAATGTCTCTGTCCAAACCATCCTTAAAACGCAAACAATGTTTAGTACCAAATAATACTAACAATCAAAGCGTAGTCACACGATCGATTTGGACCCCTAATATTGAACAGTTAATTCATGTAATTGAAGTAAACATTGTCCCGAAATCTAAGAATCGAATTGACTCCGTTTAGTATTTCACAAGGCTAAATAACTACTACGAAATATTACCAACAAAGGTTGTGGTGGAGTGGTAAGTATTCCTTCATCCTCAACCAAATGTCTTGGGTTCGAGCCCCTGGGTATGGAGTCGCCTTTGTTAGGGGACGCTTTACCCCCAATGTGGGACTTCCCAGCGCGAATCCTGTCACGACCCAAAAATCTCTCCAAAGAAGTCGTGATGGCACCTAGTTTCTAAACTAGGTAAGCCTAACATTTACTGTAATAATATGGGTATTCACTAACTTTAAATTAAATTACTCTGAACAAAATACAATTCCCAAAATCGGTAGTACAAATCACAAGCCTTTCTAAGAGTAGTTATACAATATGATTACATCATTGTTCCGAAGCAAAGGGAACAAATGGAAATAAGTACAATTGAAGGTGACTCTGAGGACTGCGAATGCTATAGCAGGTTTACCTTGAGTCTCCACCGCAACGAATAGCTACCGTCGATCAAAGGCATGGATCTGTACACAAAAATGTACAGAAGTGTAGTATCAGCACAACCGACCCCATGTGCTGGTAAGTGTCTAGCCTACCCCAACGAAGTAGTGACAAGGCTAAGACCAGACACACACATAAACCTGTGCAGTTTATAGCGTACAAAATAATATGAAGCAAATAATAATAATGGCAACGATGATCAACCAATGATATAAATAGCAGGCAACAAGAACACCAAAATTGCGTCTCAACAAATAACAAATACAAGTGCAATCAGTTAATCAAGTCCTTCAAATATAAATCTTTCGCTTATAAATCCTTCAAGTAATAATCTCTAAGATAATATGTTTTTCAATAAATATATTTTGAATATATTTCCTTCAAATAGATATCTTTCATATAAGCATCTTTCGAATATAATTCTTTCGAGTAAAAGTCACCTTGTGACACCTCATATCATAATCATAAATAATATAGGTCTCAACCCACTTTCGAAATTTCACAGCACCTCGTTCCCACATTTATGTCACAACCGTACGGACATCTCACGTGCCATTAAATAAAACCATAATATTTTCCCCGGCACCTTGTGCCCACATATTTCTGTCTCACATTACACAACAATATTCTCATGTTACTCAGCTCATAGGTTCCATAACCCAATACAATTAAAAATGTTCGAGGAGCCTCATTCACTTAACATAAAGTAGAGTACATCTCCCAACGCAATTAGGAAATCAACAAAAAAAGATGACGTTATTATTTATTTATTTCTGAAATCATTTGATAAAGAAAATACCTTTTTCAATTACTGTGCAATATCAAATGAATTAGTACCTTTAATACGAGAAATCAATTGAGTTAAAAATGTGACAATTTTTTTTGAAATTTGGAGTTTTGAACACAAACAAATAAATAAGGCGAGGTATCGTAAACACTATGGATTCGAACATAATGGGTCACAACAGTAAAGGGACCTAACTAGTTAATACACTTGAATTGTTAATAACAAGTAAACACATCAACAGTGAGTAGGAAAACAACAGTTGCACGGCATCATCCTTCGTGCTTTTACTCGTTCTCACCAAATCAATCATATAAAGTACACGGCATTTTCCTTCGTGCTTTACCTCACATAATGATGGCACGGAATGATCCTTCGTGCATTAACATTTATATCATGGCACGGAATGATCCTTCGTGCATTAACATTTATATCATGGCACGGAATGACCCTTCATGCATTAACATTTATATCATGGCACGGAATGACCCTTCGTGCTTTACACTCTTTCCTCACAAACAACAATACACGGTATTACCCTTCGTGCTTTTATCACTCTTCCTCACCCAAGCAACAATCACAAACAATGGGCGAGGGAATAGACAAGGCTAAAATAGGAATCCCGACAAGGGAACAATAAGTAAACAATTTAGATCCCGGCAAGGGGACAACATTAATAATATAAATTTCCCGGCAATAGAACAATTGATGCCTCTTTCTCTTTCTTTCACTTTCATTTCATAACTCACTCTAACACTTGAACCAATGCTCCAAAGTATGCAATTATCTCATAAACTTTCACAATTCGTATTATAACTTGAGTCATTGCTCCTCGAAGTTCAAGAACCACAATTACTTCATTAACTTTCCCGGCAAGGGAACAATACTATCAAAACAACCATCCCAACAATAGAACAATACTTATCAAAACAAGCATCCCAACAAGGGAACAATACTATCAAAACAAACATTCCAACAAGGGAATAATAATAATAATAACACATGAAGCGCAATAAACTACAACGGAGTCACAACAATTATAATACAAGACTCACGGGCATGTTCGACCCCCAACGTATAGATACTCGTCACCATGCCTATACGTCGGACACATCACATAACAAGTAGCAAATATACTCAACTCCTATTCCCTCAAGCTAGGGTATACCAAACACTTACCTCGAATGCTCCAAACTCAACTCACGCTTCTAGTATAGCTTTACCTTTTGATTCCACCACCAATCCGCTCGGATCTAGTCATAAGTTACTTAATCACATTAATAATTACTAAATGAATCATCCCCAATGCATGAAAATAGATTTTTCAAGGTTTTTTCCAAAAAGGTCAAAAATACCCCCGGACCCACGTGGTCGAAACTCGAGGTTCGGACCAAAACCCGGTTACCCATTCCCCCATGAATCCAAATATATGATTTGTTTTTAAATCGGACCCCAAATTGAGGTCCAACTTCTCAATTTGTAGAAAACCTAGGTTCTACCCAAAACACCCAATTTTCCCCATGAAAATCTTTGATTTGAAGTTGAAATTATATTAAAAGATGTTAAGGGATAAAGAAATTAAGTTAGAAATCACTTACCAATCGTTTTGGAGAAGAAAAGTTGTTTGGAAAATCGCCTCTTAGGTTTTGGGTTTTTGAAAAGTGAAAAATGACTGAGATTTCCGAACTTGTATACCTTTCTGAGGACCTGGCGCGGACCGCACAAAAATGTGTTGCGGCCGCGCCGAGTGGGAGAAAAATTGGGGCTTCTCTAAACCCTTCCAGCGCGGACCACACTGTTTTGATGCGCGGCCGCGCTGGTTGACCTGAAACCCTAGCCCTCAGACTCAGCCACGTGGACCACACAGAAAGGCATCGCGGCCGCGCGTCTCCAGCGCGGACCGCGCGGAAATGACCGCAGCCGCGCTGGTGTCTGCAACACCTCAACCTGCATTTTCTTAAGTCCAAGACCTCCCGGGCCCCATTCAAAACTCACCCGAGCCCTCGGGGCTCCAAACCAAACATGCACACAACCTTAAAAACATCTTACGGACTTACTCGTGCGATCAAATCGCCAAAATAACATCATATACATAGGATCAAGCCTCAAACACATGATTTTCTTTTCTTCAACTTTCATAACTCAAATTCTCCATTTTTAGTCCGAAACACGTCATATGACGTCCGTTTTTAGCCAAACTTTACAGATAGTGCTTAACACATATTTAAGACTTGTACCGGGCGTCGGAACCAAAATACGAGCCCGATACCTATATTTTCTAACTCCTTTTCATTTCAAATTTTCATATCAAATTTCAGAAAAACAATTTCTTTCAAAAATTCATTTCTCGGGCTTGGGACCTCAGAATTTGATTCCGGGCACACGCCCAAGTCCCATATTTTTCTACGGACCCTCCGGGACCGTCGAATCACAGGTCCGGGTCCGTTTACCCAAAATGTTGACCGAAGTCAACATTATGCATATTAATACCAAAATTCATCAAATGTTTCACATAATTCACATATTCTAACATAAAAAAAAAACTTTCCGGATACGCGCCCGAACTACGTACGCCAATCGAGGCAACTAAAAGCGAGGGTTTCAAGGCCTCAAAAGCGCGGAACAAGGAAGAACTACGGTGATGACCTTTCGGGTCGTCACATTCTCCACCTCTAAAACAATCGTTCGTCCTCGAACGTGCCAAGAATTATTCTGAGGACATTAAATTGATGTTTCTACTTTTACACATATGCTCGTTGTTGATACCACATTACCACATTCAAATAAGTTTGACAATACCATTTCAATTGAGGCTATTTCTCTTACCCGTATTTGTAAACTTTAAGAGCAAATTTCTTACCCTCCGAACATTTCCAAAAAGGTCCGATTTTTTTCACATCATCACACGATCTTAGTCTCACCTGGCTATAGCAACTTGTGCCTACGCACGCTCAACCTTTTAATAGCGCTTAACGGTTGTTCCACACTCCCCCACTTCGGGTCATTCACCCTCAAATAAGAAGTAGAGTCCGCTCTCAAACACATAATGTAACTTATCCCTTTCTTCGCATATCTTAATGTCCCAAATGTTTCTAACTCCCAAAATTTTCAGAAATTTCGGCAGAGCCTCCCCTGTAATTGGGCCTATCCACCTATTAGAGTAACACCAAAACAACTCCTAACAACACATCTACAACCCAACAAGGCACCACAATGTATATATCAATAACACTAATTTTAGCATTACAAACATGACATTATCACAATGATATCTTGACATAAAACGCATCATATGTATGACCTTAACCACATCTCTGATCTCATTAGTTGTTCACAATCAATTACAAAATCTTCAATTAACCTCATGTTAACCAAAATCTCATTTCAATTCCCTTTTTTTCCACAACACTGACAACCAATCGCGAGGCATGAAAACCTCATCATTATTTACCCAAATCAACGAATCACATTTAACGCCACCTGGGCACTCACCTCGTAGGTCAAAACTCAATAGTTACAACACAAATATGGCTAAATATGTATAGAATCACATAAGAAAAATTTATCAAATAAGCCTAACAGACATTACTACCTGTTAATACTATAGTACAAATTTAAATTTCACAAAGGGAGAATTTAAACATATAAATTGTTCACCACAAGGACCTCATCCTTATATAACTTCCACCGTGGCTTGTAGCCCGTTTTAAATATTTCACATCATAAAAAAAATTGTGAGGATCTCGTCCTCAACTCTGCATCACGAGTAATTGCACATTGTGCCAACTGAATTCTTTCCTTTCTTTTCTTTCTTCTCATAAATTCCGATAAACATCACAACACAGAATGAACCCCCATACCAATAGGGTGTACAATTCATAAAAATTGAAATCAATTATTCCGAAATCACATCAAATCCACTGTAGTGAGTAATAGAAAGTAATTTTTTTTTCTTTTGGACTTATAGCCCTTAATAGTGTACAAAATAAAATGATATACACGGACCAACATCATCAAATCTTTCAACAGGGATAAACTTAAAAGTGGGTCACAAAATTACGAAGCTCACCCATAAGCGGAGCATAATAGGAGGACTCGCCTCAATTTTTATAACCAAATCAAATTAAGGAAAAATATCCTTTTTATAACAATCGGAATCGTACCTATAACGACACCATCTGGTGTAGTGGCCTCAGCCACACCATAGCAACCATATCAATGGGTTGGGCCTCCACCTCTTAGGCGTCATCTACCCGCTCGTCCTCTATCTCTAACTTGTAGTGTATGTAGATTAGTAACTATAATGGAGTGTGTATTGACTATTCTACTAAAGTAGGTTTCTCCCAAGTCTGGGACATTTTCTCATGATGTTCCTAGTATCACCACATTCATAACAACTCATCTACAGTTCGGCTGCTCATTCTGAGTCTGTGTCGGATAACTAGGATAACCATTGAAGGAATCATATGCCAGTGGTGCATTAAAAGATGACTGTCCCATGAGAGTGCCCTGATTAATTGGAGCACTACGAGTATTCTGAAATTGTTTCCATGTCCCTGCTAATACCCGAAATGTAGAATTATTATGGACACAGGAATATCGAAAGTCCCAACATCTTCCTATACAAATCTCAGCTCTTACTCATATACAAGTTTCAGAGAACCTTTGAATACCACATAATTACATCTCAGGCCAAAACTGATATGACACATGACCCCACAATTTGATCGTTGATAGTGGACTCCCTTCACTTAGCACGAAGCCATATGAAACATTCCGATGATTCACAATAATAACCTTTATCGCTCGTACGACACCGGTCATAAGACACCTCAAGCTATTTATTTGGCGCATGTCATCCTCGTGACAATTAAACTCGCTTCCTCCAGTGTCTTGGCTTGCTAATATGTACCTTCCGCCAAATAGAAATCCCATACAAACCACATTATCTCTAATATCACCAACTATCTTCGGATCTACATCCACCTCGTGACCATGCCACGATTGTGATGATTAGGCAACTAATTAAGCCCTCTTAAGATATTACTTATCAACCAAATGTCAGAATCTGATGCACCCCCATGCGCACAACTGAAAGATCTTTTTGCGCTTCCATATCTTCAAATTCTGAACGACACGTGGTAACAATGGTTGAGTAGCCCTGGCTCTCTTATAACCTTTTACGGTATCACAAACCATTGGCGTAGTGCGCAATTCCATACATGAGTGGATGCAAAAGAACATAAGATATATGCTTCAAGCTGAATAAATGTTGCACGATAAGGGATGAATGAAGTGGAAATTTTTCCTACTAGTTCTGTAGCCTCTCGAAGATAAGTACAGACGTCTCCGTACCGATCCGCAAGACTCTACTAAACTCGCTTATGACTTGTAGCACATATGAACCTAGAGCTCTGATACCAACTGTCACGACCCAAAAATCCCTTCAAAGAAGTCGTGATGGCACCTAGTTTCTAAACTAGGTAAGCCTAACATTTACTGTAATAATATGGGTATTCACTAACTTTAAATTAAATTACTCTGAACAAAATACAATTCCCAAAACCGGTAGTACAAGTCACAAGCCTTTCTAAGGTAGTTATACAATATGATTACATCACTGTTCTGAAGCAAAGGGAACAAATGGAAATAAGTACAATTGAAGGTGACTCTGAGGACTGCGAATGCTATAGCAGGTTTACCTTGAGTCTCCACCGCAACGAATAGCTACCGTCGATCAAAGGCATGGATCTGTACACAAAAATGTACAGAAGTGTAGTATCAGCACAACCGACCCCATGTACTGGTAAGGGTCTAGCCTACCCCGACGAAGTAGTAACAAGGCTAGGACCAGACACTCACATAAACCTGTGCAGTTTATAGCGTACAAAATAATATGAAGCAAATAATAATAATGGCAACGATGATCAACCAATGATATAAATAGCAGGCAACAAGAACACCAAAATTGCTTCTCAACAAATAACAAATACAAGTGCAATCAATTAATCAAGTCCTTCAAATATAAATCTTTCGCTTATAAATCCTTCAAGTAATAATCTCTAAGATAATATGTTTTTCAATAAATATATTTTGAATATATTTCCTTCAAATAGATATCTTTCATATAAGCATCTTTCGAATATAATTCTTTCGAGTAAAAGTCACCTTGTGACACCTCATATCATAATCATAAATAATATAGGTCTCAGCCCACTTTCGAAATTTCACAGCACCTCGTTCCCACATTTATGTCACAACCGCACGGACAGCTCACGTGCCATTAAATAAAACCATAATATTTTCCCCGGCACCTTGTGCCCACATATTTCTGTCTCACATTGCACAACAATATTCTCATGTTACTCAGCTCATAGGTTCCATAACCCAATACAATTAAAAATGTTCAAGGAGCCTCATTCACTTAACATAAAGTAGAGTACATCTCCCAACGCAATTAGGAAATCAACAAAAAAAGATGACGTTATTATTTATTTATTTCTGAAATCATTTGATAAAGAAAATACCCTTTTCAATTACTGTGCAATATCGAATGAATTAGTACCTTTAATACGAGAAATCAATTGAGTTAAAAATGTGACAATTTTTTTGAAATTTGGAGTTTTGAACACAAACAAATAAATAAGGCGAGGTATCGTAAACACTATGGATTCGAACACAATGGGTCACAACAGTAAAGGGACCTAACTAGTTAATACACTTGAATTGTTAATAACAAGTAAACACATCAACAGTGAGTAGGAAAACAACAGTTGCACGGCATCATCCTTCGTGCTTTTACTCTCGTTCTCACCAAATCAATCATATAAAGTACACGGCATTTTCCTTCGTGCTTTACCTCACATAATGATGGCACGGAATGATCCTTCGTGCATTAACATTTATATCATGGCACGGAATGACCCTTCGTGCATTAACATTTATATCATTGCACGGAATGCCCTTCGTGCATTAACATTTATATCATGGCACGGAATGACCCTTCGTGCTTTACACTCTTTCCTCACAAACAACAATACACGACATCACCCTTCGTGCTTTTATCACTCTTCCTCACCCAAGCAACAATCACAAATAATGGGGCGAGGGAATAGACAAGGCTAAAATAGGAATCCCGGCAAGGGAACAATAAGTAAACAATTTAGATCCCGGCAAGGGGACAACATTAATAATATAAATTTCCCGGCAATAGAACAATTGATGCCTCTTTCTCTTTCTTTCACTTTCATTTCATAACTCACTCTAACACTTGAGCCAATGCTCCAAAGTATGCAATTATCTCATAAACTTTCACAATTCGTATTATAACTTGAGTCATTGCTCCTCGAAGTTCAAGAACCACAATTACTTCATTAACTTTCCCGGCAAGGGAACAATACTATCAAAACAACCATCCCAACAAGGGAACAATACTTATCAAAACAAGCATCCCAACAAGGGAACAATACTATCAAAACAAACATTCCAACAAGGGAACAATAATAATAATAACACATGAAGCGCAATAAAATACAACGGAGTCACAACAATTATAATACAAGACTCACGGGCATGTTCGACCCCCAACGTATAGATACTCGTCACCATGCCTATACGTCGGACACATCACATAACAAGTAGCAAATATACTCAACTCCTATTCCCTCAAGCTAGGGTAGACCAAACACTTACCTCGAATGCTCCAAACTCAACTCACGCTTCTAGTATAGCTTTACCTCTTGATTCCACCACCAATCCTCTCGGATCTAGTCATAAGTTACTTAATCACATTAATAATTACTAAATGAATCATCTCCAATGCATGAAAATAGTTTTTTCAAGGTTTTTCGCAAAAAGGTAAAAAAATACTCCCGGACCCACGTGGTCGAAACTCGAGGTTCGGACCAAAACCCGGTTACCCATTCCCCCATGAATCCAAATATATGATTTGTTTTTAAATCGGACCCCAAATTGAGGTCCAACTTCTCAATTTGTAGAAAACCTAGGTTCTACCCAAAACACCCAATTTTCCCCATGAAAATCTTTGATTTGAAGTTGAAATTATATTAAAAGATGTTAAGGGATAAAGAAATTAAGTTAGAAATCACTTACCAATCGTTTTGGAGAAGAAAAGTTGTTTGGAAAATCGCCTCTTAGGTTTTGGGTTTTTGAAAAGTGAAAAATGACTGAGATTTCCGAACTTGTATACCTTTCTGAGGACCTGGCGCGGACCGCACAAAAATGTGTTGCGGCCGCGCCGAGTGGGAGAAAAATTGGGGCTTCTCTGAACCCTTCCAGCGCGGACCGCACTATTTTGGTGCGCGGCCGCGCTGGTTGACCTGAAACCCTAGCCCTCAGACTCAGCCACGCGGACCGCACAGAAAGGCATCGCGGCCGCGCGTCTCCAGCGCGGACCGCGCGGAAATGACCGCGGCCGCGCTGGTGTCTGCAACACCTGAACCTGCATTTTCTTAAGTCCAAGACCTCCCGGGCTCCATTCAAAACTCACCCGAGCCCTCGGAGCTCCAAACCAAACATGCACACAACCTTAAAAACATCTTACGGACTTACTCGTGCGATCAAATCGCCAAAATAACATCATATACATAGGATCAAGCCTCAAACACATGATTTTATTTTCTTCAACTTTCATAACTCAAATTCTCCATTTTTAGTCCGAAACACGTCATATGACGTCCGTTTTTAGCCAGACTTTACAGATAGTGCTTAACACATATTTAAGACTTGTACCGGGCGTCAGAACCAAAATACGAGCCCGATACCTATATTTTCTAACTCCTTTTCATTTCAAATTTTCATATCAAATTTCAGAAAAACAATTTCTTTCAAAAATTCATTTCTCGGGCTTGGGACCTCAGAATTTGATTCCGGGCACACGCCCAAGTCCCATATTTTTCTACGGACCCTCCGGGACCGTCGAATCACAGGTCCGGGTCCGTTTACCCAAAATGTTGACCGAAGTCAACATTATGCATATTAATACCAAAATTCATCAAATGTTTCACATAATTCACATATTCTAACATAAAAACTTTCCGGCTACGCGCCCGAACTGCGCACGCCAATCGAGGCAACTAAAAGCGAGGTTTTCAAGGCCTCGAAAGCGCGGAACAAGGAAGAACTACGGTGATGACCCTTCGGGTCGTCACAAATCCGAATTTAGTAGGGTTGCAATATAGGTACCGAACACCAGGTGAAAAACCCCCCAAAAAACTACTTTGAAATATTTGCCTTTTGTTTTTACATAAGTTGATGAGTGCTTGATGTAACATGAGTTTAAATTAAATCGTTATATCAAATTTAATTATCTAAGTAGGGCGCGAAAAACATCAAACTTAGATAAGAATCTCAAAGTACCTATATTTTTCACTTGATTAGTGATCTCCACATTTAAATGAGACAACTCTAACTCATAATTTTCTTATTTAGCAGCTAATTATTAAGTTTGTCAGTTGTAAAATTTAGAATTAGAATTTATTTTGCAGTTCAATATTTTCAACTTTATCCTGTACTAGAGTAAAAATAAAAATAATTTATTACTATCACTATCAGTTTAGTAATCTCACGGTACAAATGTATCATATCCGAGTCACTAGACTCACTTCTTATGCCGAGTCAACTCGAGAACAAGACAGAAAAACAACGTAATCACACACACCCCATTCCATTCTTATCTGCAAAAACTGATATCACACGCATCCTCCTCATCATCATTATCATCAATTCATCATCTTTATTATTTTGGACACTCCTCTACACACACACACGAATGTACAGTTTTCCTTGTAAAATCTATGTAATTGAATTTATAATTTTTTATACGAAATATAAATTTACATATAAAATTTATTAAAATTATAAAAATGATAAATATAAATTTATATCTTTAAAAATATAAATAATTTAATATTAAAAATATTAAAAATTAAATTTATAAAATTTAAGTTCTGGGATCCGCTTGTGCCTTCAAACACATATAGCCAATTTTCCTCTTTATTTATTTAAAGCCTTTCATTTACCCCCTTCTCTTCTTTTAAGCTAAAGCAAATCCCTTTCCCCCTCTAAATTAACCCCCAGTCCCAGACATGTCCTCTCTTTTTCTTCCTTTGATTCACTCTCTTTCTTCCTTTGGTCTTACAGAAATAGCAAAAAAGGAACATGGTTTACTGTATCAAGTTTGAATCTTTGTAATCTTACAACTTGATTACTTTAATACTAATAAAAGGCATAATCTTTAATTTATTACTGTTTTAAGTCCTATTTATTTCCTATATATAATATATTTGTCCCTACTCTGTGGTCACCCTCTCTCTTGTTAAAAAGTCTGCAGGATAAGGAAGAAAAAATAGATACTCTACTCTTTTTCTTTTTTATTATATACAACCCCACTAATAACCCCATTTTCTAGAGAGAGAAAGTGTTGGACTGTTCTAGAGTGAGAAAGTATTGGAAGCTCAGCTCTGCTGCTCTTTTATTTGTTAATGGATAATAAAAGCTGTAATTCATCTGGTGGTGACGCTGATTCTACTTCTGCTACGAGTAGTAGCAGCAGTGGTAATAGGGACATGTATTTGAAACACCTTAACAAAATCTCCCATAAGATTTCTAAACCCATTAGAAAACCTCCTCCTCCTCCTCTTTTTGACAACAACCAGAATCTTCAGACGCGTCCGCAGGCGCAGACCCAACACGCGCCACCACCGGGACCGCCTCTTCAGAATTTGCAGCCTCAACCGCAGCAACAGCCACCGGTGTATAATATTAACAAGAGTGATTTTAGGGATGTTGTTCAGAAACTTACTGGTTCCCCTGCTCATGAACGGATTTCTACTCCTCCGCCTATACAACAGCCTAAGGCTCCGAGTTCACGGTTGCAGAGGATCCGTCCTCCGCCGCTTGCTCAGATTACCAACCGGCCTCCTCCCTTCGTGAACGCTTCTAACGCTGTTGCTGGTGGAGGTATTGGATGTGGTGGTGGATTTGTTGGCGGTCAACGGCCTGTTCAAGCACAGCCGTTATCTCCTCTTCCGCCGTTTCCAGGGGTGCATGCCGCGGCGGAATCGCCGATCTCCGCTTACATGAGGTTTCTGCAGAGCTCAATCGCCTCTGGTCCTAGTGGGTTATCACCACTGGCTCTGCGGTGGAACAACGTTGGTCCGCCGCAGCAGCAGCCGCAGTTTCCGCCTCAGTCGTTTCCGCTGCCGCAGCAACAGAACATTCCTCCGCCGCCGACAGTGTCTTCTTCCGTTTTACCACCGTTTCCAGCTTTTCCGTCATCGCCGCTGCCGTTTGGGTGTTTGCCGTCGCCAAAATCGCCGTACGGTTTGCCGTCTCCCAGTCTGCTGCTTTCACCGTCCGGTCACCTAGGGTTTCAGCAGCTCCCTCTGTCGCCGACACTTCCTGTGCCAAGCCCAAAATGGAAGGGTATTTGAGGAATTTCATAGAAACATTAAAAAAAAGGTAAGTCTTTTAGGAGTTTTAAAAATCTATATTTTTGTGTTTTTATTTTTTATTTTTATAATAGGAATATATTTTGTACATGTACATTTTGGGGGGAATTTGATTGGATTATATTCAAGAGTAGTCTTTTATGCCCATATATGATGATGTAGCTATCAAATGGCTAATTAGAGTTTGTTTTGTACATGACTGTTAAAGACAATGAAGAGAATTTTTTGTTTGTTAATTCAGCTATTCTTTATCCTCTTCAGTGAGAAATTTGTACAATACTGATTTTTTGTGGTCTACTACTTCCTTTAATCTTTAAGTTCCATTTATTTAGAATGTGATTGAGCGAGCTGATTATTGGTACTGCGAATTCCTTGTATGTAGTTGCTGATGGGTTCTAAGGAAATGTATTCCTTTCAGCTAAGGCATCTGTAAAAGGATATTTGGTAAATTTGTGCCTATCACAGCTAAGGGTGTGTTAGTTTGGTCATCTTGATGGAGTGACAAGTTCAAATTAGACTCTGCACTTGCTTTTGGTGCAGTATCCAGTTCCAATTTGTTTAGATTTGCCGTAACTAGGGTACTTTTAGTTTCCCTTTTTATTGAGTTATTTCGCGCAGATTCCTCATATTCCTAGCATCATATATGCTACATACGAGAATCTTGTACATCTTTTTAAGTCACTGATGAAGTTTTGAAGTGCATGATTACTGCATTTTCAACTTAAGGGGCAGAATTGAGGCCTTTTTTTCTTCTAATCTTTGTGAGTTTGTCACTAGCATTTTTTCATGGCATTGGCATTGTTCCTTTCCTTCTGGCATTTGATATAATTTGTTAGTATTACCTTGTTGATTGGTGGTAGTTGTGGTTGGTGCAAGATGGCTGGGGTTGTGCACCATATAATCTCTGCTTTGTGTCTAATTGAGTTTACTGGTTTATTTTTTGTCCCTCAACACCAATGGTTTTTTCATTTTCCTGACGTGGAGTTTGATGTTGATAGTTTTCATGTAAGGTATAGTAAACTGAAGCTTGCTGAACCTACTGACTGAGTGCTCCTTTGTTTAATTCATCTTTACTTGAAAAATTAAACATGGTGCTACTTTCCAATTATTGCTTTCTATGTGCTGCGTTATTTGTTTGTGGTTTTGCTAGTTGTTGGCCAAGGGAAGATTATCTTTGATGAGCATATGAAACTTTCTTTGCCAGTCCTACATGGTTGGAAAGTGGAAGCCATTAAAATATAGTTCCTAGTTTGTTATCTGAAGTACAATTATGAGCTTTATTAATCAAAATGTCTTTAGTATGGACGTTGTGTTGAAGTTACTATTTTAGTCTCTAAAGATAAAGGTAAAGCCAACGGCTGACATGGAGAGCTTGTCTTCCTAACGTTAGGTGCTGCGTGTGCTTTTTCTTTGCAACTTCCGATTCATATTTTATGAGAAGGGTTTAATATGTGTGGGAGTATGTTATGTGCTCTGTTAATTTTTAACAACCTTTTGACTGGTTGATTTCAAGAACCTTCTTTTAGCCTTTTGTGCTCGGAGACATGACCGTGGGGCTAATCAGATGGTCTATTCCGTCTCAAGGTTATAACTTCAATGAATCATTTATCTGCTTTACTTAGAGCAACCACATCCACACCCCACTTTAAATGTGGTGATGATGATATTCTCCAAACGTCACTGTATGCTTTTTATAGATGAAATTCATGAGCTCCATTGTGTTGGACGACAGTTCTTTTCAGTAATGGTGCATTGCTTGGACAGAAGACTTACTTGCAGTCGTGTAAATTGATCATGGGTTCAGGAGACATTCTCCAATCTAATCCAATAGCATCTTAGTTTTGGTCTGAAGTAAAAGTATCATGACCTAAGCCCATGACACCTATTGTCTGTTTTGGCGCAACAGATTTTACGGATTTGTCCTTGGGCTACATCATCATCGAGTTCAAAAGTGTGCGTACCATATGAACTTATGTTGTGCCTTATAAAGGTTTTCATTTTCCTCTCCTATTCCGATGTGGATTCACCTAAGGTGACATGTGCAGCCTGTCTTCGCCAGCCTAGAAGCTTGCCGATCCTACTTGACCCTCCTTTGTCAGCTCGCCCTCCACCATTGGCTGTCACATAAAGAATACAACAGGTAAAAGAAAACAACTCTAGAAAATTGTCCCATGTCGCGACGTTACTGATACACAATGTTTGGCAATGGGAATTTGCATGTACTGAAAAACGCAGAATGCAAGTGGCCAAAAAAAGGTGAATTGTTGGAGAAAAACAATATGCCTCTACCTAAGAGCCTGTATTTGGAAAAGGGATAGCAAATCATCATTAGCTTAGACTACTTTTGATGGTGCTGTCATTGCACTTGCCCTTTTATTGCCTTATGGGGTCCGTCATTTGATTCTTTTGTGAAAACAAGTAGTAGTATCTTGACCGGGGCACCATTCTCCAAGTTATCATGTTGGGTAAGAAAAGAGGAGAAAAGAACACTTGTTACAATCTTTTCCTAGGGAATAATACTAACGGAAAAGGGTCAAATTGACCCTTGTACTATTAAAAATAGTTTAAAATTGTCCTCCGTTTGAGTATCAGTCCATAATAACCCCTACTGTTATACTATTGTTCAAATTTTCCCTTGATTTTAATGGAAGGACACGTGGTATCACATAAACTGAAAATCCACCTCCAATTTTAATACTCAATTCTCCTTAGAAACCCACCCTTTTATTGTGATCTATACCCGACCCATTCCCCAAATTTTTACCTTTATTTTTAATTCACTTTCTTCCTTTTTTCCCTTGACATCTCTTTCTTCTTCGTCAATACACCATATCACCTCCTTCATCTCAATTCAATCCAAGACTAAAGAATAAAACAAAAAATCTAGCAAAAATGAAATGACAAGATAATGATAGGATTTCTAAATTTTGAATTGAATTCATGTGTTCGTTACTGCTAGGTCAGGTTCAAGTAGGAGATTCGGAACCCCATTTTCGAAAATTTAGAGCCTCATCCTGGGTTGAGCACTTCTGAATATGAGGTTGATATAAACTTTGAGGTTGGATTTGGTAATTGTTGTAGGACTTCAATTTTTTAAAACCCAGTCGACAATTAAACTTTGTGTCATCGGCTTCACCATTGTTGAAGCTTTAAGAGTTTCAGATTTGAAAATTTCTTTTGGAAGTTGTGTTCCAATATTGAATGGTAGCAATTTAAAAAGTATTGGTATCAATCGGATTTTTGGTCCCGCGAACAATCTGAAAATTACTTTCCTCGTCACCGGCGAACACCCTCTATCTTGTGATTTTGCTATAAGAACGCAACATATTTGTTTAGTGCAAAGTAGTATTTGACTAACACACTAGGAAAGATCAACCTGGCTTGTCATGTCATTGATAATTGTTTACTGCTTAGTAGTTCTTGAACTCTGTTTTAGAACTAAAACGCCACTCCCAGCAGAGGTGCTCCATTGTAAGTAAGTCTACTATGTTTAGACATTTTTCTGAAAATTTAGCTCTTCTTCTTCTTCTTCACATTATTGTATGACTCTTTACCTTCATTTTCCATTTGGGTCGGGTAAGGGTCGGGCGTGGGTTTTAAATTGGAACCAGGTATTAGAGTTAGGAGTGTGTCTTCAATTTGTGTAGTGCCACGTGTCTCTCTGTTAAAATTAGAGGTAAATTTGAACAATAGTATAACGGTAGGGGCTACTATGAGCTGATACTTAAACGAAGGGTAATTTTAAACTATTTTTGATAGTACATGGATATATTTGACCCTTTTCCGTAATACAAAACTTTCTTAAACTTATCCTAACTTTTCCATTTCTTAGTTGGAAAACATAAACTCCATATATGAAATGAAAAGCAAACTCTAGTTCTGAAAAGGAAAAAAAAAACTTTGCCGAACTCATTGTTGAAAAACTCCATATTTGGGGGATCCATCTCCGTCTCATTTTTCTACCCAAATGGGCTAAAACTTCTAGAACGGCCGGCCGAGTCGTTACAATACTAGAGGGAAAAACATAAGTAGGCAGTATTTAAGAAATTTTTTAGATACCTAGCAGCAATAAGTATTTTACAAAATAGGCAGCTAAATAATTATATTCTTAGCAGCAAGCTATAAATATGGGCCTAGAATCACGTTTCAAAAAATTCGTAAAAATTGCACGGGATGACTTATTTGGTCGCCCCCATTTAACCTATACCCATTTTTTAAAAAGTTTTAACTTGTACCCACTTTTTAAACAACTTCAGTCCCCTTTCTCCTCCTCCTTTTCCCAGTGATCTCCATATCTCTCCGGAACTTAACATTGATGTAACAATATAATGGCTCGATTTATCATGAGTTTCATTGGTTTTTTTTACTAGTCTGTTGTGCACACAGTTATGAAGCAAGAAAAGTACTCTTGAACAACATGGAAAAGAAGAAGATTGATCCTAATCATCCTTCTCAAAAAAAAAAAGCAAAAAAGATTTCATGCTTTAAGTTATTACGTCGTACTGTATGAAATGCCTTTTGAGCTTATGGGTGAATTAAGTGCTGATGTTTTCCTACTTCATTCTTGTACAATTAAGAATCTTGTGCTTCATCTCTAATTTTCATATGGAAAGTCAGTTAAAACTTCAACTCTAAGAAAACTGAAGTTCGTCAGTTACAAACAAAAACTTTAGCTCTAGAGCTGAAGTTTGACAGTTACAAAACAAAAACTTCAGCTCTAGAGCTGAAGTTCGCCAGTTATAAAAACAAAAACTTCAGCTCTTACAAAAACAAAAACTTCATCTCTAGAGCTAAAGTTCGCTAGTTACAACAAAAACTTCAGCGCTAGAGCTGAAGTTCGCCAGTTACAAAAATAAAAACTTCAGCAATTACAAACAAAAACTTCAGCAAATAGAGAACAAAACTTCATCTACTATGCTTAAGTTCAGCAATTACAAACAAAAGCTTCAGCACACTTGCTACTTCAGTCCCCTCTACTAGAATGCTGAAGTTTTGCGTGATTGCCTTTGCTACTTCAGCCCCGTATGCTGAAGTTACGCGAAAAAGTGGGTACGTTTACAATTTTTTTTGCAAAGCGGGCACAAGTTAAAACGTGACCCAAAAAGCGGGTATAGATGCAAATGTCTTAAAAAATTCAAAGCATTCAATTCCTAAAAAAAAATTCCAAAGCAGTTCCGATTCTTGAATACACTTCCTAAATTACCGCCGAACAATAATGAAGAGATTAATGCATTTTCTGTTGCTACGTGTATATATGAGATTAATGGACTCTAATACATTTTGAAAACATATCGTACATTTATTGTCGAAATTTTTTATGTATCTTACTTGTTCAGATTAATACGACCGCACAAGTTTTTGTCAAACAATATCGAATTAAATGATAAAATTATACTCTTATATACTATTGGTATAAAGTTTTATTTTTAATTATATGTCAAAATAATTTTTACATAGTATAATATGGTATAAATCATTTATAAATTACAATGGTATTTTTAGTATATTAATATACAGAGTATAGTGAATCCTTCAGCCATTATATGTATGTATTGTGGTTTATGGAATAATAGTAGATAACTAAATATATACATGGAATAAGTATATACGTGGTATTATAATAGTATGTATAATAATACCATACATACATACATACATACATATACATATATATATACATACATATACATATACATATATATATATATATATATATATATATATATATATATATATATATATATATATATATATATATGCGGTATAATATATGTATAAACAATATATATGACATATTTTATTTATACTACTCATATAAATATTCAAAGTACTACAAATATTCAAAAAATATTTGCATGCTAAATTAAAGGAAAGAAATTTAGAATAGAAAAAAGAGAGAGATTTGAATGCCAAAATCAAGCAACTAAAATAAAATAGAAAATAGTAGGAGAGAGAATGTAAAAAGATAAATTAGGATAGAACGGATCCCATAGTTTGTGTTACTCATTAATTGTATACATAATCTTTATCATGTGCTAATATTGTAAAAGACTATGCTATATATGAAATAAACAAGAATTGATATCATTTTCTTAAACACTTTTTGAAAGATGCTCGGTAATGTATTTTTCTCTTTTTATAAATTTTGTGCTATAATTTTTTTAATTTCTAACACTCTTTTTGTGAAATAAATTTATGTACCCTAAGTTTTTTTTTAACTTGAAAAATAATTTTACTCATATGATGGATTTAAAAAATAATTTAATTGAATTCTCTTGCTAAATAATTATTGAAATATTTAATTATTTGGTTTTAACATAAAAAATAATTTATTTTCCGGTGATGCAGATTCTTAATATTAGTTAATCTCATTTTTAAATATTTAACCGTAATAATAATTTTATCCACTATAAATTTTATTTACAAGGAGTAAAAATATCGATCTGACATTCCACTTTTAGATATTTATGTTTGCAAAATTATTAGTGGTATTGACTCTTACCAACATTTTTCTGTGACGACCCGGCCGGTCGTGTTAAGAATTAACGCCCCGATCCCCTATTAACTGCTTTCCCCAAGTTTATTTCTGCTAATGTGATTTGCCGGGATGTTCGGTTTTGAGTTTCGGGGAGTTTTGGGACACTTAGTCCCTAAATAAGAGCTTAAGTGTTGGAAAGTTGACCGTGGTCGGAACAGTGTGAAGACGGTCTCGGAATGAAAATCCGATGGTTCCGTTAGCTCCGTTGGGTGATTTTAGGGTTGGGAGCGTGTTCAGATTGTGTTTTGGAGGTTCGTAGCTAATTTAGGCTTGAAATACCGAAAGTTGAATTTTGGAAGTTTCCGGTTCGATAGCGAGATTTTGATCTCAGGGTTGTAATGGAATTTCGAGAGTTGCAGTAGTTCCGTTATGTCATTTGGGAGGTGTGTGCAAAATTTCAGGTGATTCAGACGTGTTTTGGTTGAGTTTTTGATCGAAAATGGAATTCAGAAGATTTTAGAAGCTTAGGCTTAAATCCTTGGTTAATTCGAGGTTTCGATGTTGTTTTAGGTGTTTTAAGGATTGGTACAAGTTTGGATAGTGGTTTGTGACTTGTTGGTACCTTTGGTTGAGGTCCCGGGGGGCCTCGGGATGATTTCGGATAGTTGACGGAAGGATTTTTGAAGTTAAGAGGTTGCAGGTTCAGCTGGTATCTATCATAACCGCACCTGCGGTTTGGGTTCCGCAGGTGCGGAGCCGCAGAAGCGAAAATAAGGAGAAGCAGCAGAGGCCGTAGATGTGGAAGTATTTACGCACCTGCGTAACCGCAAATGCGGTGAGAAGGTCGCAGGTGCGGAATTGGGGATTTTAATGAGTGGTCGCAGATGCGACTTGTGTTCCGCAAAAGCGGGACCGCAGATGCGAAAATCGCTGGCCAGAACATATAAATAGTTTTCTTTGCGAATTTGAGCTATTCTTTCACCATTTTCATCCGGGTTTGAAGCTTTTGAGAGAGATTTTTGAGGAAAACAAAGGGGAATCGCTTGGAGGTAACGCCCTTGACTTCATAACTCATTTTTATGTGATTAAAGACCTAATTAATGGTGAGAAATTTGGAAAAAAATGGGTAATTAGGGCTTGAGTTTAAGAGGCTTTTAAATGAGGATTTGAGGAGTCATTTGTACTCCGATTTCAGTGTTCTTGTTATGTATAGACTCGTGAGAGTACGAGGTTTCTGAAATGTAAATTTCACCCGATTGCGAAACGTGGGCCCGAGGGGCATTTTGGTCATTTTACATAATTTCGCTTATTAGCTTAGAATTTAATTATAGAATCAGTTACTTGAAGTGTTATTTATATTATGCAATTGAATTGAATAGATTTCTCCCATTTGAAGTCGAGTACTCGTGGCAAAGACGTGGTGTTGGGTTGATTTTGAGCCGGTTCGACGTAAGTGGCTTGTCTAGCCTTGTGTGGGGGACCTTTCCCTTAGGATTGGTATGTTTGGTAATTGAAATGCCTTGTACGTGAGGTGACGCGTGCGTACTTGTGCTAATTATTGGAAACCTGGTTTTCTTTAAGTAAATACTAGTATGTTTCCTTTCCTGTTTCTATTGCTTGCACTATTAAGCCTGTTGTTAGCTTAGGAAAACATGTCTAAGTGACTTAATTGCTTTATTTGATTCAACCTGCCTTACTTGAATTCTGTGCAGCATGCTAGGTTAGAATCACTTATTGCCTTAATATGAAATTTTGCCATTTCTGTATATCTTCTTGCTGCTGCTGTGTATTTACATTGGGACTACGGATGTGGGATTCCGTTAGCTCCCCCTTGTCTGTTTACTTTGGGACTGCGGGTTAGATTCCTGATAGATCCCCCTGCACAGTTATATGAAACTACGGGAATGCACCCGGTAGATTCTCCCAGTACTGGGTATTTACATTTGGGACTACGGAACGGGATTTTGGTATATCCCCACGCACTATGAGTTGGACTACGGGACGGTATCCCGGGAGATTTACTGGATATGTAAGGATGGGACTACAGGACGGTATCCTGGGAGATCCCCGATTGTTACTGTTGGTGCTGAGCTGTATTTCCTTTCCACGTTTACCTTGTTCTGTATAGTTGTTGCTGTTCTGTTCATCCTGTGTTATTTTACTGCTGTACTTATTTATACTGTTTCGTTCTATACTTTATATTTTATTTAACCTCAGTAGGGCCCTGTCCTTCCTCGTCACTACCCAACCGAGGTTAGACTTGACACTTACTAGTACCGCTGTGGTGTACTCATGCCTCTTCTGCGCATGTTTTTCATGTGCAGATCCAGGTACTTCTACTTAGGCCTACCATCCTTGAGGGAGGCGACTACTTAGAGACTTCGAGGTACATTTGCCGCGTCCGCAGACCTCGTCACTTTCTATTCTTATTTTTTTTGTATTTAGCCCTTATGTACTTTCTGTTCTTATTAGACAAATTCCGGAGTTAGAGCTATGTAGTATTTTCCTTTTCTTAGCGTGTGATTCGTGGGTTTCCGGGTCTTGGATTTGGATATTGGTTTTGAGATTTATATATGGTATATGCCGAGCGACACATTTAAATACTGTTATTGCCTCATTTATGTTTTTAAATTGTTTTACTTTCGCAAGTTTTGGTTATCTTCCGCAAGTTTAGGCTTACCTAGTCGTAGAGACTAGGTGCCGTCATGATGGTTCACGGAGGACGAACCGGGGTCGTGACATTTTCTTTCTCTTTCTCACATATTTATATTCTTAAAAATTTTCTTAGTTGTTCCTTAATAATTGGGTATATTTTTTATATTACACGAAAAATTAATAACAAAAAATATTATTTGTGTAGGAAAGCAATTCAAAAATAATATAATAATATATTATTGTGTGTATTTTTCTCTCCCAATTTCAACGCTTTATGTAGTCCGTTTAACATTAATTTTAGTTTTTTTTTTGGTATTGAATATTATAGAGTGATAATGTATTTCAAATATGGAGGATTCTTATGAAATTAATTTTATTAAACATTCCTGCATATATTTAATAAGAATTCAATAGACAAGATTGTATTAATTTTAAAATCTTACTCCCTATGGTCCACAATAAGTGACCATTTTACTTTTTTATTTTTATCCAAAATAAATGTCCATTTGCATAATCAAGAAGGAATTAATTTTATTTTTTCCAAAATTTGTCCTTATTTACATATTCCAATGTGTCAAGGTAACAATTAATTAAGGTTAATTTAGTAAATACATCTTTTCTCTCTCTAGGAGTTCGTATTTCCTTAATGGGTCTGCCAAAGGTAAAATGATTACTTATTGTGGAGCGGAGAGAGTAAATATTAAAAAAATTAACATAGAAGTTATTGTAGTCCAAAAAAAATAAGTTATTACAGTTATGTCCTTTTCTTGTGAGTTCTTATGTTTAATATTTTAAGTCTATTTTGGTCTATCAATATTGTATTCATGCTTTTATAATAATATAGATATAGATATAGATAGATAAGGTCTTCTATTTCTAAATTGATTCGGACAATATAATACTTTTGCAAATTAAATTAGTAATAGAAATTTTTTAAGAAGTATATCCTAAAAGTTATAGGATTATATGGCTAAAAATATGTCCATATCCCGAAAGTAATTATACTAATAGGAAATCTAACGTGTTCCTAAAGGTATTAGATTTACATAACACATGCAGTATTATATATCTATCTCAGAAATAATTATACTAATTGGATTCCTAAAGATAATCATGTAGAATAACGTGTAGTTTTATGTTCTAAAACTAATAAGATTACAAGGCTAATGTCTAGAATTCCGATTATGTCCTTTCATTCTGAGTTATTATGCTTATTATTAAAAGGTTATTTGTGATGACCTCTTAAGGAATTTAAAAGGAATTCTGCATTTCGAGGCATTAAAAATCTCTTTTTGCATTACCTCGATTTGCGTGCGCAGTCCGGGCGCGTAGCCGGAAAGCCTATATGTGAAAAATCTGTGAAAACAAATTTTAACTATAAAATGAATTAATGTGACTTCGGTCAACGTTTTGGGTAAACGGATCCGAACCCGTAATTTGAAGGTACCGGAGGGTCCGTAAGAAAATATGGGACTTGGGCGTATGCCCAAAATCGAATTCCGAAGTCTCAAGCCCGTGGAATGAATTTTTGAAAGAAGTTGTTTTCTGAAATTATTTATAAAGTTTGGAAATGAATTTTGATTTCTAACATGTTGGTATCGAGCCCGTATTTTGGTTCCGGCGCCCCGGTACAGGTCTTTTATATGATTTAAGACGATTTTGTGAAGTTTGGTAAGAAACGGAATCGGTTTGACGTGATTCAGACCTTTAATGCAAAATTTGATGTTTAAGAAGTTTTGATAAATTTCATTGATATTGAGGTTTAATTCGATGTTTCTGATGTTATTTTGGTGATATGAGTACACGTATAAGTCCGTGGGATGTTTTTGAGGTTGTGTGTATATTTGGTTTAGAGCCCCGAGGGCTCGGGTGAGTTTTGGATAGGCCACAGGGTGCATTTTGAACTTAGAAAAGTTGCAGATTTCAGCGGTCGCAAATGCGAGTGGCTGATTGCAAATGCGAAGGAAACCAGGTCAGCTCAGTCTCGCAAATGCGAGATTTCTTTCGCAAATGCGAAAATTCGTGTCCCAGCCTTGAGTCGCAAATGCGATGAAGTTGTCGCAATATGCGACCAGCTGTTCGCAAATGCGAAGATCCTATTTTTCTGAAGGGTTCGCAAATGCGAGCTCTGTTTCACATTTCCCAGCTTAGCAGAGGTCGGGGTTCACAATTGCGAACCCCTGTTTGTATTTCCCATACCCGCGACCTGCAACTTTAATACTTACCCGATTTTAAACCCATTTTTCATATCCTCTCAAAATATAAACATATTAGGGCGATTTTTCAAAGGCTTCTTCTTCTTCTCCAAATCAATTGTAAGTCATTTTTAACTAGATTTCTTCAATTATTAACATCTTTTAACATGATTTCAACTTCAAATCAATGATTTTCATGGTGGAAATTGGGTGTTTTGGGTAGAACCTAGGTTTTTCAAAAAAATTGGAGTTTTGACCTCGATTTGAGGTCCGATTTCAAAACAAATTATATATTTGGGTTCGTGGGGGAATGGGTAATCGAGTTTTGGTTCGAACCTCGGGTTTTGACCATGTGGGTCCGGGGGCAATTTTTGACTTTTGGGGTAAAACTTTAGAAAATCCATTTTCATGCATTGGGGTTGATTCATTTAGCGTTTATTGATGTAATTAAGTAACTTGTGACTAGATACGAGCGAATTGGTGGTGGAATCAAGGGGTAAAGCTATAGTTGAATCGTGAATTGTGTTCGTGGCATCGAGGTAAGTGTTTGGTCTAACCTTAACTTGAGGGATTATGAGTTGTGTCTTATTTGCTACATGTTAATTGTGGAGTACGACGTATAGGCATGGTGAAGAGTATCTATACGTTGGTGTCAAGCATGCCCGTGAGTCTTGTATTATAATTGTTATGCCTCCGTTATGGTTTATTGCGCTTCATATGTTATTATTACCATTGTTCCCTTGCCAGGATGTTTGTTTGATATTAATGATCCCTTGCCGGGATGTTTGTTTTGATAGTATTGTTCCCTTGCCGGGATGTTTGTTTTGATATTATTATTCCCTTGCCGGGATGTTGTTGAAATATCATTGTTCCCTTGCCGAGAAGTTGTTATATTGCTCTTGTTCCCTTGCCGGGATTCCTTATGATTTTTGTTGGCTTGTAACTGGGAGCGGGTGGTACACCTACCACAAGATATAATAAAATGGGAGCGGGTGGTACGCCTACCACGAGATAAAATGAAATGGGAGCGGGTGGTACGCCTACCACGAGATAAATAAAATGGGAGCGGGTGGTATGCCTACCGCGAGATAAATGAAATGGGAGCGGGTGGTACGCCTACCACGAGATAAATGAAATGGGAGCAGGTGGTACGCCTACCATGAGATACATGAAATGAAAACAGGTGGCACGCCTGCTACGAGATACAGGAAATGGGATCGGGTTGCACGCCTGCAACAAGATGTGAAAAGAAAGTGAAATCTGCCTTTGTTTTCCTTATTCTTGTTAGTGGTTGGTTTTGATTCCTTTATAATTCTCTTGATATTCTGTTTTACCTGTTAGTCCCCGAAACATGTTTCCCTCTCCTATCTTTAATTGTTTATTTCTTTCCCGCTGTATATATATTTGAACTGCATAGGTTTATTTGGTAGTTTGGTCCTAGCCTCGTCACTACTTCGCCGAGGTTAGGCTAGGCACTTACCAGCACATGGGGTCGGTTATGCTGATACTACACTCTGCACTCTTTTGTGCAGACCCCAGTGTTGTGGACTTCAGACCGTAGTGAGATTACTGATTCTTGATCATCAGGCGACCCGAGGTAGTCCTGCAGGCATCCGCAGGCCTTGGCGTCTCCTTTTATCTACTATTCCCGTTTCTTTCTTGCATTTCTAGAGACAGTGTTGTATTTATTCCTTTCATACCCTCTATTTGCAGTATTCTTAGACCGTATGTGAAACTGTGACACCAGTTCTGGGTAGTCAAGATTCAAACAGTTGTATTAGATATTCATGTTCAGATAGCTTATTGTTTCTTCCCTCTGCTCGTGTTAAATTCCGCTGTTTAAATATTATTATTTCGAAATTGTTAATGAATATAAAATGGGTAAAAAAGTAAATTATGCAATTAATTGGCTTGCCTAGCTCGTACTAGTAGACGCCATCACGACTCCCGAGGGTGAGAATCCGGGTCGTGACATTATTTTTATAAACTAACATTTTATTCATGCTTTTATAATAGTACTAGCATTAGAGTACGCGCGTTGCGCATATTCTTCATATCAATGAATATAAAATTTGAAAAATATTATACAAATATTATTAAACTATGTGATGAGTTATAAAAAACTAGACTATATTCTCATAGCCTTAAGGAAATAAATTCTATTTGCTCAAAATACCTAATATAAATTTCATGTTATTCCTATTGAACTAAAATTGAAGAATACGAAAACTAATAAGGTACTCCATATATTGTTAGATATAATTATCATACAAATAATTTTATCAGATTAGTAATATTTAAATGCAACAAAATTTATTTCTAGAAAGAAATAAAATGAAATAAATTAAATTATTATATCATTATGTATAAGATAAAATTTGCTTAAATATTATTTATATTGTTAATGTACTCAAAATAAGTTAAATTATTTACTTTGTTAGAGTATTGTTTAGCTGCTAAATCCTAATGTAGGGTCTTGTATTGGAATGAAAACCCATAATCTGACATTAGTAGACTACTCTTAAATAGAAAATTATAATTTGAGATTTTAGCAAATATAAAAAATATGTTTTTACCTTTTTGTTTCTGTTATATACATTAAATTTATAAAATGTGTGTTTTTGTCTGTCACACTTATAAAAGTTTTTTTTGGTAATTAAACAGTTTCCATTAATCACCAATGTAGCTTTACAAAACCACAATAGGCTTTTAACCCAACCTCCTGTCTGGCCTATACTTCCTAACTAAACTATACAAATATCAAGTTTATACTCAGCTCCTATATGCTATTCTACTTTTCAATTAAAATTTATGTTGCTGCATGAGGGTTTTAGTTTGGCGCTCTTACATTGCAAACACATGCAACATTTCTAGCTAATTCTTCAGCTTCCCTGCTTTGCTTCTCAAATATCCTGAGGTTTCTCTCATTCTAGATCGTATTTATTGCTTCTGCATAAACCATTTGGAAAACTGCTGCTCTACTTGATTTTCCTTTTGCATTCTCTATTGCCCACTTCCAATGTTGGTCCCATGAAGTTGCCCAGGAAGTTTGTCTTTGCATCCATTTTAGCAATCTCTTTCATATACTCCTAAAAAAATTACATTCAACAAACATATGATTCCTTCTCTCATCACATGATTGACATATTACACATTTAGTATCCACCTGCATCCCCCATCAAGCCAATCTATCACTGGTCATCATCCTGTCTTGAAAGTATAGCCACATTATGAACTTTGCCTTTGCCCTTGCATCATTCCCAAACATAAACACCTTCCATTCCACTCTTGGCAATTGGCCCACTATTTTGTAGTATATTTGTCTAATCATGCTCCTGTTATTCTTTGTCTGAATTTGAATTGATTCCACTAAACTCCTTGCTTCCACCACCTTTCTGACTAGCCAAGAAGCTTGCTGTGGTATTGGCATGTCAGAGATTTGTTGTCCTTTTATGTAATAAGCATGTATCTTTTTGATCCACATTTTTGTCACCTTTGTGTGCAAGATCCCGATATTTCTTTGCTGCTGCTGCTCTGTTCCAAACTTTGAGATTGACTAAGTTTAGTCCAGCTGCACTCTTAGGTGTACATATTTTATCCCAAGCCACTAAAGACCTTCTTGTGATGACATTTTCTCCTGACCATACATAACTCCTGCAATATGCTTCAATTGGCTTCAGTACTTTTCTAGGAATCAGGAATAACTGTGACTAGTAAGCTTGGATGCCAAATAGAACAGATTGAACTAACTGAATCCGGCCAGCATAGGACAACTTTTTTGCAGTCCATGATGAGATTCTTGCCACCATTTTCTCAATGAGAGGTTGCCATTGAGCTATGTACATCTTCTTGGGGGACAATGGGACTCCCAAGTACTTGACTGGTAATTCTGCTCTAGAATATCCAAATTTCTGCACTATCTCTTCACTTGCCAAATGTGTTACTCCTCCAAAGAAAATTGAGCTCTTTTACTGGTTAGCTCTCAAACCTGATGCCCCATAGAAATGGTTGAGGCATTGTTGTAGATGAGTAATTGAATCCATATCTCCCCTTGCAAAGAGTAGCAGATCATCTGCAAAGCTCAGATGAGTTATTCCCATTTTGGAACATCTGGGATGATATTTGAAACCCCTTTCCTTTTTCAATCCATTCAGGCATCTACTCAAGTATTTCATAGAAATTGCAAATAGGAAAGGGGACATAGGATCTCCCTGCCTCAACCCCTTAGCAGCTGAAAATGGTTCTGAAGGTTCTCCATTAATAATTATAGAGTAGCTCACAGTTTTGACACAAGCAAGCACCTACTTTAAAATCTGCTAGGGAATCCCAGCTCAACCATCACCTCTTCTAAGAAGATCCATTCCACAAAATCATATGCTTTTGTTAGATCAATCTTGATCATACACCTAGGAGAGAAGTTCTTCCTTGTGTATGCCTTAACAAGCTCATGAGATAGGATTATGTTGTCTGATATTTTCCTTCCTGGAATGAATCCTGCTTGAGCTTCACTTATCACACTAGCAATTACTCTTTGCAATCTGTTTTCTAGTATTTTAGAAATGATCTTATATAAGACAATGCAACATGCATTAGGCCGGAACTCCTTTGCTGTGGTTGGGCTACTCACTTGAGGCACAAGTGTACTTGTTGTACAATTTATGGCTTTGTAAATCTTGCCAGTAATGAAAAATTCCTGAACTGCTTGCACTACCTTTTGCTTCACTATAGGCCAAGCTTTTCTGAAAAACATGAATTGTATCCATCAAACCCAGGAGCCTTATCCTCATGGATATCACATAAACCCTTATATACCTCATCTTCTGTCACTTCAGTAATTAGACTAAGCTGCTGATCATGAGTGAGTTTGGGACCATTTTGCATTATCTCTTTGTTGATTGCTGGTAAGGACTTAGCAGAAGATCCCATAAGGTTTTTATAAAAGCTGATGAACTCCTCTTTAATGCTAACAGGATCAGCTATCTTCCTTCCATCCATAGTTGTAATCTCCAGGATATGTTTTCTGTGGCTTCTTTCTTTCATAATAGCAGAAAAATACTTAGTGTTGGCATCACCTAGTTTGATCCATTTTACCCTTGACTTTTGCTTCAGAATACTCTCTTCAATTAATGACCATTTCTCTAACTGCTGAAGTGTTTGTTTCTCTTGCTCTAGCAGATTGTCAGCGTATTGGATTTGTATCTTCTCTTATACTGTAATGAGATCACTCCTAGCATTCTCAATTCTCTGTGAAATGCCCTTATATTCTTCAGCATTTAGCCTTCTAAACAAAGGCTTAAGGACTTTGTGTTTCTTCCATATATCCTCCATTTTATCCTCCGCCATCCTCTTCTTCCATATGCCCTCCACCAAGCTTTCAAAAATCCTTGTGATCTGCCCACACATTAAAGAATCTAAAAGAAGATTAGACATTGATCCTTACAGATTAAATATTCAGCAACATAGGTGAGTGATCAAATATTAGTGGAACATCATATTCAGTACACACATTACCCCATTTTATCATCCACATATCATTACTGTCATGACCCACACCGATGGGCCGCAACGGGCACCCGGTACCTTACTCAACTGAGTACCTACATAACATATCTTTCGTATCATAATATCATAGGTAAATGAGCCAGAGAGGCTATCGTGAGATAAGTTGAATAAAACATGAGGAAATACTCGACATTGGACAACCCAACATGTAATCCAAACTTATACATATGACATACGGGCCAATAAGGCCGACATGATCCTTTATATACTCAAAACATAGGCCGACAGGGACATACAAGAATCCGTATACATGACATTTGTCTACAAGCCTCTAACAATACATAATATCATAAAGGTCGGGATAGAGCCCCGCCATACCAATCAATGCATGTACTAATCATACTGACCAAATAAGTAACTCCGGAGCAAATGGAGCGCACCCACATTTTCCGCTGAGCTGATAGCCTACATGGAGGACTCTTGACCTGTCTATCAGGACCTGCGAGCATGAAACACAACATCCCCAAGAAAAAGGGACGTCAGTACGAATAATGTACCGAGTATGTAAGGCACATAAATAAGTACATAAAAGACATGGAAGAAATATAGAGTACACGACTAAACCTGTAAGTCTGGACAATTCGGTAAATCATGAAATACTTATAGTGTCATGCATATGCATATGAATATCATGTCATGCATAAGTACATGTGTTTATAATATCATCAAGCCTCTGAGGGCATCCCATCCCATCATCTCGGCCACTGTGGGCAAAATCATCAACGTATACCAGCTGATTAGGTGGTTGTGCATATATAACACCGTAACCTTTTCCGATATCCCATATATATATATACATACATATATGGGGGTATAACGCCATTTGATCGTGGTGGCACATGTATAAATGCAGGAAATGCATAAGAAATACATTAATAAGATTTTCTCGGAATGCCATAAAAATCAATATGTCTTGCGGATAAACTTTATGAAATAAGTATTTTTCTGAGACCCATGAACAGAAGATATAATAATAATTCACATGGGGAATCAAGAAAATAGACACCCCTAGTATTTCTATGAATAGATTCATCTATGGAAATTGTGCATTTGCTCGTTTCGTTTGTCGTATAGATCATGCCAAAAGGATGAAGGGATAGCCTTAACATACCTGAGCCAATTCTCTTGACAATCCTTCTAATACACGTTAATTGTAACAAAACACATGACGGCAAAATCGGAGTAGGGAAAAATTCGTATGATATTCTTGAGAAAGATTGTACTGGACTTTCTTTGAACTAGCCTTTCACGTTGGATATTGTAAGATTTTAGAGAAAATTCACACCGGAACATTGTCATTTTCTCATGTAATGGTATAGTAACATTATCTTGATTTTGAAAAGTCTTATGCTTTTCCACTAAAGAGGTCAAGAATCCTTTACGTGTAAAAAGAATTGTCACTTAGTCTAGTGACTTATTTGTATAACTTGCCACATAGTATAATAGCTTAATGAGTCATTCATGGTTTAAGGGGTGCTGCCACGTGAGTGCCCCATACTTATCCAATTATCCATCCCTTTCTCTTACTCAATCCATTAATTCCTCTACTAGTCTAATAATTAACCAATTACCCACATAATTAAGAATTATCTCAAATTTCTTAAAAAGCTATTCCTTTTTAATACACTTTATACATCATATTATCATGACAATATGGTACCTTTTATGGTACTAATCCATAAATACTGGGTATTATAGCTCAGACCGTATTTTATCCCAAATTGTCAAACTTCGAGGAATTTCATTTTCTCTGATTTGCTTACCCTCTCTCTATCATGAATATTCTCATCACTTGTTTGGAATAGCATAATACTTTATAATTCCAAAATAATCTCATTCCCGAGCTTATGTCGATTAACTTACGACGAAACATTAACGTAAAAAAAATACGGGACGTAACATCTCATTTCTGGGCTCTCGTCAAATTATTTATGGCGTACTTTCATATACGAAAATGTGGCGTGTAACATTATTCCCCCCTTTGGAACATTCGTCCTCGAATTATTTATGTCATTCTCATAACCCACAGCTTTTGCGAATACTTTAGTACTCCTCTTGCCATTTAGGCAACTGTTTTGTGAATGAATCCCAAAGGCCAGGGCATTCCCCCCTTTAGGCCTCTTTCTCGCACCATGACCTATAGTCAGAATTTTTCCAATCTCGTAACTATTGATACCTTCTATCATGTAGCCTGTACGACTCTAACCTTGTATGTGTGCCTATGCGATTCTTCCTTCCCTTTTCCTCCAGTTTTTAGCCAATCTCTAGGCCTCACTTTATATAAAGAGCTTGACAAGATGTCCCTCTGGGCATCTATAGGTATACTGAAGTTCTTCATTTGGTACTTTTGTTGAACTTAAGAATATTGCTATATCTTGTTTCATAGACCCAATTATCTATTCGTATGACTTTACTACGGCTAGATAAGTCGTACTATATCGTAAATCTTACTTTGATTTATCACTGCTGAGGTATGTTACCAAACTCCAGGTTACTCTAATTGCTTATCCTATTTGTATGAATCTGAGTCCTTTAACGCTTCTTCATTACTGTTCATCTTAAGACGGATGGCCTTATCTCATCTCGTACCTTACAACTTTTACCCATCCATTGTTGTTTCACCTCAATGTTGATCTACATCCTTTTACTGATGACTTGAAACTTCTTAGCGATACTGTACTTCAATAATCGTATTTTATAGCATCCCAATGCGTTTCACCTTACGTGGGTATTTTAATTCCGTATAATTCATAAAATCCTCTTCAAATCATTACTCAATCAAAGGCCCAAAAGTCATAATTATGCCCTTATTCTACTACCAGGGTAGCATTCCTTTCTTCTAAACGTTATTAGTCTTAGACTCCTTTGAGTTCATTCAGGCTATACTGAGCTTTTCATAACATAGAAAAACCAGTAGCTTTCTTGTTTTCATGGGCTTAATTTTGAGGACTTGTCCATTTTCGTCACCTTCTCACTTGCTCTTTTCTTATCCTTACTCATATCTTCTTAAAACTTTATCGCTTTACCCAACTTTTGCTTGCGACCTACACATATCTATTTATTATTCGCCACCTTCCTTCAATTTGCTTGCACCATAGATTTCCTTGTGTTATTCTGGAACATCAAGCGAGATGTCACATCATCCTCTAACTCTCCATTACTCTTTTCGCTAGACCTCTCGATACTTAGAAACCATAGGTTGGAAGATCTGCCACTGACGATGCCGCTATCATTCCTGGATACTGAATCCCAGCGCTTCTAACCTTTTGTCTGGAGTATAGACAATTCACAACCTTCTGCATTTGAGTCTCGTACATTGTTCACTTTTACCTTACTTACCTTAAAATCTTGCATCACATCTTCTATTTTTTTCATGACCTCCCTTCCACATAGGTATAATTCACATCCACAACTCAAAGCTCTATTATAATACCTGCACCTCTGGTGCATATACAATCTGGTGGGTGCTTCGTACTGACTTTTTATGAGGTTGGTACTATTCTGACTGGCTTCATTGTAGAGCCATTAAAGAATATGGTTGTTGCACTATCTCTCCTGTATCTCTGATATTAAGAGTGGTCCTTACATGTTCTCAATCACGATTTCTATAATTTTCTGGGTCCAATAATCAGGCTCCTGATTTACTTGGCCAATGTAACTCCTTAGTTTCCTCTTCCCTCTAATTAACCTTTATGTAGGCTTAAGCTATCTTTCGATCTGCGGCTCATGGTATTAGTTATTACTTGAGCCTTTGATGGATGCTATGGAATATCCGTGATACTATCGTCTAAAAATTAAATTCTTGGTTTAGGATTTGGACTCAACTCTTTCCTTTTAACTTATACCGGAGTCTTCTACGACTGTATGATTGTCAACATATATGCTACAAGGATACTACTCCGAAATCTTAAGTACGTTCATAGCATAACTAATTCTGGATCATTGATCGAATAATTCCTTCCGTTCCTTCTCTGCTTTCTTTTATACACAAGCTATTACTTTCCCTTATCTTTCTGCCTCCTTGTTGCGTGCCTACTTAGCCTATCTTAGTTACCATGCATGCCAGAATTTTCATGCAACTTCATTTGATCTCGAGTATTGCTTTTGATCATACTTCCCGTTCATTAGCCATGGTAGGTGCCACTTTCTTATGGAGTGCATACAATGTCGTAGTGAGATTACTATTACAAGACTATTTCCTCTTTAGGTCACTATGCTTAGGTTGAAGCCTTCTTCCTTATTTGCTCAGCTTGTCTTTCGTTGTAGTACTTAGGGAGGACCCTCTGACTCTTTTAAAGATGCAAGCTTATAACATCGAATACCCGATGGAATTTTTTTGACGTTCTTCCTCACCTCTAATTATCCGTAGTTACTTACCTCCACACCCCTGTGCTTGTAGGGTTGCTTCTAAACTAATATTTCGACTGTCTTCCTAGTGACATTCTCTTTTATTTCTGTAATACTCATATAGTATCTTTTACTATCCCAACTCCTACCTAAATATTTCTCAGGGATCACGATGTCATAACTACGAGGCTGAATTCACTATATTAGGTTTTATTATGTTTATCTTACACGATATGCTTGACTCATCTGTAACCTCTTGCTTAGCCATAACTAGGCTATTCCTCATCAATTACTAACTACTCGTTGGCCCATTCTCATCTCAACATTCGGTGTAATCTTTCTTGGGTTATTTACTTTGTCTTAACTTACGTCTCGCACTGGCTCCTTATTTATTAGTAACAGCTCGAGCTGGAACCTTTACTTCCTCTCCTTGACGTCATGCTTACACTTGAATTGTAGCATATCTGTAGGATCTGGATAAGTGCCATCTCATTCCTTTTTCATTTTTATCGCATTCTACCTTTACCATTCCATAGTCATTAAAACCACTTAATTCTGACTTAATGCCATATCATTCCATATTCCCCCCTTTAGGGGAATACTAAGAGCCGAAGCTATGATGACCAACCTATAGATGTTTTACCTCTTCATTTTTGGCGTCCTTTCACATCATCGATGACCCTTACTCACCTTGCAGTAATCCTTCTGTACCAAGGATAATAAAATTCCTTACTCACGAGGGTGACACTTAGTATAACTAGAACATACAATCCCTTAAGTTGAACTTTGCTCGCATTGCTTACTTTAGGGAAACGTCTTCCTGAATGACCATTCTCTGAATTTCTCATGAATCTTCTTCTGTTGTCCATTCTATTATCGTCGGAACAAAATATGAAATTCTCATGATGCTGACTATTATCAAATCACTCAGTCTCTAAGTCATGTTTAGTTTATCTTGTTCACCAGCCCATACCGATTTCTATTATTTTGGGGTCTAACTTTTCCTTCCGGTAGTTGCATTGGAGTTACGAACTTATTTTTCGAAGTGAGGATATGACTTTATGGCCTATACTCTTTTGTTGTCTCAAGGCCTGTCACCTCTTGTTTTTCCCTTCACTTGACTATAGGCTTTGGAATACTATCATTTTTGTGATCTACCGTTGTCATCCATGTACCACATTTTACTCATACTGCTTCATTAACTCTCTTCTTATTTTCCTGCTAACATTTCTGTCTATCACTTTATTCTAAAAACTCAAACAAAACATTCTTTTGCTTTTAGCCCCTCTTACTCCATCCATTAATTCCTCGAATTGCCTAACATTCTCTTTCTACCAAGGATGGGAGCCACACTACGGTAATATTTATCCCTTCAAGGCTTCCAGTATCTATCTTTGTAGTACTCATATCTAGCTACTATTTTAGAGTGCACCATATAGGTGTCTCACAAGGAGATCTATTAGCACATTTACAATACCCTTCAGAAATGTCAACTAACGCAAACAATCCATCCACCATTTGGGTTACTCTAACCCCAGCCGGATCCTGATATCCCGTCCTCCTCTTTAACCATATCTGTTAACTCCCATAGTGCATAATCGAGATGGGTGTGGCCAATTGTACATACATCTGTTATTGTTGAAGGTAACTCAAAAATGCTTATACTTCTCTACTTGAATTGTAGATAATGTTCATCTCTACTTAAGTACCTCGTACCCCTCTTCATCTTGCTTCTTTTACTTGTTGAAACTTGTACCCTCTGATTCTTTCATTGATTTCACCCTAGTGGATAGGCATTCTTGTCTTAGAGATCCTTATCAAGAAGCTTGCACATCTTAGTATACAAATGACCTGCTAAATACCTCATATTTATCCATCATAAGCATGATGCAAAAATTGAGTTCCTCTGACTCAACTCTTCCACAGCTATATATCTTATCAATCGTCTTTCTGGATATAAGCATCGTCGTATTATGAATACGATAGAGTTTAGGAAATTGAGTTCTTACAACTGAGCTCTATCACACGATCTAGAGTAAGAAGAAAGAGTGACAATCCTCAATGCCTTGTAGCCTCCTACTTATAAGAATGGTACACGACACACCCATAAACAAGACTCTACTAGACACGACTTGTAGACTCCCTAGGACAAAACTGCTCTGATACCACTTTTGTCACGACCCACACCGATAGGCCGCAACGGGCACCCGGTACCTTACTCAACCGAGTACCTACATAACGTATCTTTTGTATCATACTATCATAGGTAAATGAGCCAGAGAGGCTATCGTGAGATAAGTCAAATAAAACATGGGGAAATACTCGACATTGGACAACGCAACATGTAATCCAAACTTATACATATGACATACGGCCAATAAGGCCGACATGATCCTTTATATACTCAAAACATAGGCCGACAAGGCCGTACAAGAATCCATATACATGACATTTGTCTACAAGCCTCTAACAATACATAATATCATAAAGGTCAGGACAGAGCCGCGCCATATCAATCAATGCATGTACTAATCATACTGACCAAATAAGCGACTCCGGAGCAAATGGAGCGCACCCACATCTTCCGCTGAGCTGATGGCCTACTTGGAGGACTCTCGACCTGTCTATCGGGACCTATGGGCATGAAACACAGCATCCCCAGGCAAAAGGGATGTCAGTACGAATAATGTACCGAGTATGTAAGGCACATAAATAAGTACATAAAAGACATGGAAGATTTATAGAGTACATGACTCAACTTGTAAGTCTGGACAATTCTGTAAATCATAAAATACTTATAGTGCCATGCATATGCGTATAAATATCATGTCGTGCATAAGTACATGTGTTTATAATATCATCAAGCCTCTGAGGGCATCCTATCATATCATCTTGGTCACTGTGGGCAAAATCATCAACGTATACCAGCTGATCAGGTGGTGGTGCGTATATAACACCGTAACCTTTTTCCATATCCCATATATATATACACGTATATAACTCCATTTGGTCATGGGTCAATGCACATGTATAAATGCATGAAATGCATAAGAAATACATTAATAAGTTTTTCTCGGAATGCCACAAAAATCAATATGTCTTTCGGATAAACTTTACGAAATACGTATTTTTCTGAGACCCATAAACCGAAGATATAATAATAATAATTCACATGGGGAATCAAGAATATAGACACCCCTAGTATTTCTATGAATAGATTCATCTATGGAAATTGTGCATTTACTCGTTTCATTTGTCGTATAGATCATGCCAAAAGGAAGAAGGGATAGCCTTAACATACCTGAGCCGATTCTCTTGACAATCCCTCTAATACACGTTAATTGTAACAAAACACATGACGACAAGATCAAAATAAGGAAAAATCCGTATAATATTCTTGAGAAAGATTGTACCGGGATTTCTTTAAACTAGCCTTTCACGCTGGATCTTGTAAGATTTTAGAGAAAATTCACACTGGAACATTGTCATTTTCTCATGTAATGGTATAGTAATGTTATCTTGATTTTACAAAGTCTTATGCTTTTCCACTAAAGAGGTCAAGAATCCTTTACGTGTAAAATGAATTGTCACTTAGTCTAGTGACTTATTTGTATAACTTGCCATATAGTATAATAGCTTAATGAGTCATTCATGGGTTTAAGGGTTGCTGCCACGTGAATGACCCATACTTATCCAATTATCCATCCCTTTCTCTTACTCAATCCATTAATTCCCCCACTAGTTCAATAATTAACTAATTACCCACATAATTAAGAATTATCTAAAATTTCTTAAAATGCTATTCCTTTTTAATACACTTTATACATTATACTATCATGGCCACATGGTACCTTTTATGACACTAATCCATAAATATCGGGTATTATAGCTCAAACCGTATTTTATCCCAAATTGTCAAACTTCGAGGAATTTCATTTTCTCTGATTTACTTACCCTCTCTCTATCATGAATATTCTCATCACTTATTTAGAATATCATAATACTTTATAATTCCAAAATAATCTCATTTCCGAGCTTATGTCGATTAACTTAGGACGAAACATTAACGTAAAAAAATACGGGACTTAACATTTCATTTTCGGGCTCTCGTCAATTTATTTATGGCGTACTTTCATATACAAAAATGTGGTGTGTAACAATTACCAAATACTCTATCAATTCTGCTGAGTATCCTGTCATTTCCTTGTTATTTTTTTGACCAAGTATAGTATTCTCCTTTTCATGGAAGCTCATTCAAAAGGAGACTATGTATGCAGTCTGAAAAGTCAGCCATTTCACTAATTGTGACTGGATTACCATACATTTTGTCCTGTGTGTACAACAAGGCATTAAAGTCTCCACCTATATTAAAGTCTCCAATATGGCATTAAAGTCTCCCCCGTTACTTTTGAATTACTTATATTACTGTTATTCTGCTAGATACTGTGTAACTACAGGTTATTTATTTGTTCTGTCCTAGCCTCGTCACTACTTTGCCGAGGTTAGGCTTGACATTTACTAGCACATGGGGTCGATTGTACTGATACTACACTCTGCACTCTTTTGTGCAGATCCCGGTGCTAGAGCATACGAACTTTAGCTTGGGGTTGCTGCCTTCAGTCCATTAGGAGACCTGAGGAAGACCTGCAGGCGTCCGCAGGCCTTGGTGTCCCCTTCCTATCTAGTTTCTTTCTGTTCTTGTCTATTTCAGAGACCGACATGTACTTTCTTGTTCAGACTTTATTTGTAGTTTTCTTAGATAGTCTGTGAAATTGTGACACCAGTTCTGGGTGGTTTATGTTCATAGATTCGTATTGGTGTTAGCTTAATGGTTAAATTTCGTTCTTCCGCATTATCATTTCCGCTGTTTATAATATGTTAACTTGCACTTTTTAAGAGGTTAACAATGAAAAGGGTAAATTAATCGGAATAGTTGGCTTGCCTAGCTTTCACTAGTAGGCGGCATCACGACTCCCGAGGGTGGAAAATCTAGGACATGACAAGTTGGTATCAGAGGTCTAGGTTTTTTAGGTCTCACAATTCACAGACAAGCTTGGTAGAGTCTGATGGATCGGTACGAAGACGTCTGTACTTATCCCCCAGATGGTACAAAGTTAGGAACAATTTCACTTCTATTCTTCTCTGTCGTGCAATTTGGTTTTTCAATGCTAATTGAACTTCTACTCTGTTCTTTCACAGATGGTGAGAACGCGTGCTTCTTCATCCGCTGATTAGCAGCCTGAGCCCCCAGCGGTAGCTCCCATGAGGGGCAGAGGACAAGGCCGAGGCCGTACTAGGGGCCGAGGCAGGGACAAAGCTTAGCCCAGAGTAGCAGCACCAACGGCGGAGCCTCAGGTAGAGTTTGATGATGAGGTTCCGGCCCAGACAGTTCTGGTGGTCCCAACTCAGGTCCCAGAGGGGTTCATTGCTACCCAGTACTCCAGGATGCTCTAGTCCGTCTAGTGGGCCTTATGGAGAGTGTCACCTAGGTAGGTTTACATCCTGTAGCACCAATCGTCTCTTAGGTTGGGGGAGGAGCACAGACTCCTACTACCCGCACTCCCCAGTTTCAAACTCCAACAGCTCAGCCAGTTGGGGCGGTTCGGTCGGGTGTAGTAGCTCAGACCGGTGATGGAGTAGCTATGTCTGCCGATGGTTTGTGGAGATTGGACAGGTTCACCAAGATTTTCACTACTACTTATGGTGGTACATCTTCAGAGGATCCCCAGGATTACTTAGACAGCTGTCATGAGGTTCTTCGGAACATGGGGATAGTGGAGACCAATGGGGTCGACTTTGCTACTTTTCGTCTGTCAGGTTCCACCAAGAAATGGTGGAGAGATTATTGTTTGGCCAGGCCAGTTGGATCACCAACTCTCACTTGGGACCAATTCTCGCAACTATTTCTCGAGAAGTTTCTTCCCATCACTTAAAGAGAGGAGTACCGTAGGCGATTCGAGTGTCTCCAGCAGGGTTCTATGATTGTCACCCAGTACAAGATGAGGTTTATTGATTTGGCTCATCATGCTCTTCTGATACTCCCCACCGAGAGAGAGAGAGAGTGATGAGGTTCATTGAGGGACTCACTCAACCTATTAGACTGTAGATGGCTAAGGAGACAGGTAGCGAGATTTCTTTCCAGGATGCGGCCAATGTGGCTAGGCAGGTTGAGATGGTTTTAGCTCAGGGGTCTGATAAGAGGCCTCGTCATTTGGGCAGATTCATTGGTGCCTCTTCTGGAGGTAGGGATTCTTTTGGTAGAGGCCATCCTTGTAGGCCATTTCAGTCAGCACTTCAGGTTTCTCATGGTGCTCCAGGTGGCCGTGGTTCTCACATGCAGTATTTTGATCAGTTACCCTACATTGCACCACCAATTCCTATTAGTGCACCTCCGCTCCAGAGTTTTTAGGGTGGTTATCCAGGCCGTCAGGGTCAGTTTCAGGGTCAGCAGTCTCAGCAGCCGAAGTCTTGCTATACTTGCGGAGATACGAGGCACATTGCTAGGTGTTGCCCTCGAGCAGTTCTCAACACCAGGGTTCTCATGCTATGGTTCTAGCACCGGGTGTTCCGCCACCCGCTCAGGCAGCTAGAGGTAGGGGTATAGGTGTTAGAGGTAGAGGTCAGGCCATTAGAGGTGGAGGCCAGACAGCTAGAGGTAAAGGCCAGCCAGCAAGAGGCCGTCCTAGGGATGCAATTCAAAGTGGTGGGGCCCAGCCCCGATGTTATGCTATGCCAGGCAGACCTGAGGCTGAGTCCTCCGATGCAGTTATCACAGGTATGGTTTTAGTGTACAGTAGAGATGCCTCAGTTCTATTTGATCTCAGGTCCACATATTCTTATGTATCATCTTATTTTGCCCCTTATCTGGTTGTGCCTCGTGATTCTTTGAGTGCTCATGTATACGTGTCTACACTAGTGGGTGATTCTATTGTGGTAGAGCGTGTTTATCATGCTTGCGTGGTCGTTATTGGGGGTCTTGAGACCCATGTAGATCTCCTACTTCTCGATATGGTAGATTTCGATGTCATTCTGGGAATGGATTGGTTATCCCCTTATCATGCTATATTGGATTGTCATGCCAAGACCGTGATCTTAGCACTACCGGGGTTGCCTCATTTGGAGTAGAGAGGGACTCCTGGTCATTCTACTAGTAGGGTTATCTCATATATGAAGGCTCATCATATGGTTGATAAGGGATGTTTGACCTATTTGGCGTATGTTCATGATTCCAGTGCTGAGGTTCCTTCTATGGATTCTGTGCCCGTTGTTTGTGAGTTTCCAGAAATATTTCCTTCAGACCTGCCGGGGATGCCACCCGACAGGGACATTTACTTTTGCATTGATTTGCCTCCGTACACTCAGCCCATTTCTATTCCGCCGTATCGTATGGCCCCGCCAGAGTTAAAGGAATTGAAAGAACAGTTGTAAGACTTTCTAGATAAAGGCTTTATTAGACCGAGTGTCTCACCTTGGGGTGTGTCGGTGTTGTTCGTTAAGAAGAAGAATGGGTCGATGAGGATGTGTATAGATTATCGACAGTTGAACAAGGTCACCATCAAGAACAAGTATCCACTGCCGAGGATTGATGATTTGTTTGATCAGCTTCAGGGTGCCAAGGTATTTTCGAAGATTGATTTGAGATCTGGCTGCCATCAGTTTAGGATTAGGGCATCCAATGTCCCTAAGACAGCTTTTCGCACTCGGTACGAGCATTATGAGTTCTTAGTGATGTCATTCAAGTTGACAAATGCCCTAGTAGCTTTAATGGATTTGATAAACCGAGTGTTCAAGCCTTATTTGGATTCCTTCATGATTATCTTCATTGATGATATTTTGATTTATTCCTGCAGTCGAGAGGAGCACGAGCAACATCCTCGAGTCGTTCTTCCGACTCTAAGGGATAGTCAGTTGTATGCTAAGTTTTTGAAGTGTGAGCTTTGGTGGAGTTCGGTTGCATTCTTAGGTCATGTTGTATCAACAGAGGGTATTCAGGTGAATCCTAAGAAGATAGAGGCAGTCAAGAATTGGCCTAGACCCACATCAGCTATAGAGATTCAGAGTTTCTTGGGTTTGACGGGTTATTATCATCGTTTTGTGGAGGGGTTTTCGTCTATTGCAGCCCCGATGACCAGGTTGACCCAGAAGGATGCCCAGTTTAGGTGGTCGAACGAGTGTGAGGCGATCTTTCAGAAGCTCAAGACAGCTTTGACTATGGCGTCGGTGTTGGTTTTGCCCACAGGTTCAGGGCCATATACAGTATATTGTGATGCATCACGTATTGGACTTGGTGCGGTGTGTCGCGCCCCCTTTCTCCCTCCACGGAGAGAAGTCCAGGTTTCAACACTCATGGGGGGTAATGACTCATTTTCTTTTGGGAATTGGGTATTTGAAGAGTCGCCACCTAACGGATTATGGTGCATTAGGGCACCTAGAGCGATTAACTCTTGCGTTGGTTTGTATTACCAGAGATTAGGGTAAGGGCTTGAAATAACCTCATGGGCAAGGTGTTAGGCACCCCTCTTTGTCCACAACTGTGGGTCCCGACCGAACTTATATTTACAAATTAGTCCATACAAATAATTGAATCAAGCAAGTTGTAAAGCTCATTAGACTAGTCAATTAGTGAAATAAAGGTTTGAACAAATTATACAAAACAAAGTTTTAAATAAGGAGAGGATTTGGGGTAAGAAAGGGTCCTAGGTTGTTTATCCTATAAGATCACCCCACACAATCTTCGGTAAACACTCCTCAATGAGGGGCTACACGTGACATTAACGTGTGGTCATCATATCCCATGTCTACCCTTCCCATCCCCTTATTTGTCATGCAAAGCGAGTGTTTGGTCACTGATTCCTCTTGTGTGCAACCCGTCCCTTCTTAATAGTTCCGGAGGGAGTTAGGACCTCTACCTATAAGTAGTTCTAGACATACCCCTAAGGTTTTAAAGGCAAAACTCTAAGGTGATAGTCAAAAAGCATCTAGGACTTTCACATAACGAGAGCAAGTAAAAGGCTCATAGTTTCCTCCACAAACAAGCATGCATGCAATACAACTCAACCACAAGTAAGGTCTTTAGTAATCAAAGTCCTAAAACCGGATTTCTAAGTGATTATGCAGAAATAAATCACTTTCAGAAGTCATAACCTATTAGTTGCCCAAGGCCTTTTCTTTAAAACCTTATTTGGATCAGAAACGTTGACAAAACAGTTTCAGGGAAATGCAAGTTTTGAAAATGCCTTAAGGCTTGCCTATATGCAGAATACTGATATTTATGTTGATGCAGAAACGAATAGGATTTTTGAAATAGACCCTTTTAATACTTATAGGCAGGATATCTAATGAGATTAAAGCAATGCTGAAAGAACCATTTTCAGGAAATGTTATCGCTTAATAAAACCAGTTTTAAGAAGTAAACTAGGCGAGATGAAATCGACTTATTAGGCTAATTAGATTTCAAATGTAATTGCGAACAGAAATCCCTATAGGAATGGTATCTAGGCGTATTACTAGCTTTAGTCAATTTGCAGTAACATGTGAGAGACTTACTGAATCAGAATTATGTCCTATAGGCATGGTATCTATACTTGAATTGATACAAAACGTGATGGCTTGGAACCTAGAAACATGGTTTCTAACATGACAAATGCAGGATTTATGAACATGGTTTCTATCTGATGCAAATGACCTTAAAAGTGAAAACCTATAAGCATGATGTGCATTATGCAAATGAAATCAGATTCAACAAGAGTCATACCCTATGAACATGTTTTCTATTGAGTAAAGCAGGCATATTTGAAAGTAAAATCCTAAGAGCAAGATTTCTACCCATGTTAACCCACAAAGAATACATCTACCTAGCCTTTTACTAAATACCCCAAATATATATTTTACAAATTATTACAGGCCAATAAATGAATTACATAAGTGAAATAGAAAATCAAGAAGCTATTCTATGTAGAGAGCCTGCAATCAGGCCCAAGTTTCCCAAAGCCTCCAATGGTCTTTCAAACCTCATTCCCATAGACAAATCAGAATCTAGGTGCATCACAGTTCCCTAAGGGTCTCAAGGACCCCGTGCAATGCTTACACCTAGACTTAATAGCCAAGCATTGAACCAATGCAGTGTGGAAAGGCTAGCCTCAGTATGCCTGAGTTCAGAGGGTTCTCAAGAGGATCCCAAGGCAGTACACATACTAGAGGGAGCAGAACTTATTAACTAAGAGTAAAGTGAAAGTGTAGGACACCTATTGAAAGAAGTTTATTAAAGACTAGACTTAAAGTCTGTTTTGAAAGGAATTAGTAAAGCATCATAGATTACTTAAAAAAAGGTTGGAGTAGTAAACAAGCTAGCGTTGGTTAGACTTGCTCCGGAATTTTGAGGACCTTCCTCAAAATTCTGCCCCAGTTTCTAATTTTGTTTGGGGGGGGGGGGAATGAAAATTTTATTATGATATGACCAAATCCATAAGGCTGCCTACGTATCCCCTCTTAAACGGGAATCAGGTCAAGCGTAGTTCAATTACATCAGAAAAGAAATGCGAAATAATATAAGCATAGTATCTCTTGACTGCATCTGAGTTGATTAGTTTCGGCCAGATTTCTCCATCCATCTCTACAAGTATGAGTGCTCCTCCCTTTAGTACTTGATGAACCATATACGGACCTTGCCAGTTGGGAGAAAATTTCCCTTTGGCTTCATCTTGGTGTGGAAAAATCTTCTTCAATACCAGCTGTCCTGATGCGAACTGTCTTGGTTTGACCCTTTTGTTGAAAGCTCTGGTCATTCTGTTCTGATACAGTTGGGCGTGGCATACTGCATTCATTCTTTTCCCATCGATAAGGGCCAAATGTTCATAGCAGCTTCTTACCCATTCTGCATCACTGAGTTCAGCTTCCTGTATGATTCTTAAAGAAGGAATTTCCACCTCGGCTGGGATGACAGCCTCGGTACCATAAACCAGCATGTAGGGGGTTGCCTCGGTTGACGTGCGAACTGTGGTGCAGTACCCTAATAGAGTAAAGGGTAACTTTTCATGCCACTGCTTGTGATTCTCTACCATTTTCCTTAGTATTTTCTTAATGTTCTTGTTTGAGGCTTCTTCGGCTCCGTTCATCTGAGGTCGGTAGGCAGTGGAATTCTTGTGCTTGATTTTTAAGGTTTCACATATAGCTTTCATCAGATCACTGTTGAGATTGGCGGCGTTGTCAGTGATAATGGACTTAGGAACTCCGAATCGGTAGACAATATGATCTTTGACAAAATCTGCGTTGACCTTCTTGGTTAAAGCATTGTAAGATGTAGCTTCTACCCATTTTGTGAAGTAATCAATGGCTACCAGAATAAACCGATGTCTGTTTGAAGCCGTGGGATCAATCGGACTAATAACATCCATTCCCCAGGCAGCGAATGGCCAAGGTGAGCTTGTTGCATTGAGCTCATTTGGTGGCACTTTTATCATGTCGGCATGCACTTGACATTGAAAGCATTTGCGAACATACTGAATACAATCCGTCTCCATGGTCATCCAAAAGTAACCTGCCCTGAGTATCTTCGCATGTCCCAGCATGCACATCCTCAAGTAGCTTAGAAGCTTCCTTTGCATCGACACACCTTAGCAAGCCCAAATCCGGTGTTCTTCTGTACAAGTTCCCTCCGCTGTGAAAGAAGTGATTTGACAATCTCCGGAACGTGTGTTTCTGAATGTGATTTGCATGCTCTGGGTATTCTCCTTTTGATAGGTACTCCTTGATGTCATGGAACCAAGGCTTTTGCATCGGCTTCTTCCTTGACATGAGCACAATATGTTGGTTGATTATGGATCCTCACCGGAATGGGATCAATATAGTTCTCATCTGAATGCTGTATCATTGATGACAAAGTGGCTAATGCATCGGCGAACTCATTCTGAATTCTGGGCACATGTCGGAATTCTATCTTCGTGAACCTCCTTTTCAATTCCTGCACATGGTGCAGATATGGCAATATCTTGGAATTCTTGGTAGCCCTGTCACGACCCAAACCGATGGGCCGGGACGGGTACCCGGTACCTTACTCAACTGAGTACCAACGTAACGTATCTTTCTTTATACATCATCATATACACATGTATACGGGCCTAATATGCCAACATGATCCTTTATAAACTCAAAACATAGGCCGACAAGGCCGTACAATCTTTTATGTACACGACATATGTCTACAAGCCTCTAAGAATACATAAATGTCATAAGGGTCGGGACAGAGTCCCGCCATACCAAACAATACACGACTAAATCATACTAACCAAACGAGCAACTCCGAAGAAAATGGAGTGCACCAACATCTTTTACTGAGCTGATAGCCTACTTGGAGGGCTCTCGACCTGTCTATCGGGACCTGCGGGCATGAAACGCAGCGTCCTCAAGCAAAAGGGACGTCCGTACAAATAATGTACTGAGTATGTAAGGCACATAAATAAATACATGAGAGATATGGAAGACATAGAGTACATGACTCAACCTGTAAGTCTGAATAACTTTGTAAATCATAAATTACTTTTAACGTAATGCATATGCGTATGAATGTCATGTCGTACATAGGTACATATTTCATAATATCATCAGCCTCTGAGGGTATCCCATCATATCATATCGGCCACTGTGGGCAGAATCATCATCGTATACCAGCTGATCAGGTGGTGGTGCGTATATAACGCCATAACCTTTCCCATATCCCATATACATACATACATACATACATACATATATAAACGCATATATAACGCCGTTTGAATCATACATACATATATATATATGCGTATATAACGCCGGTTGAATCATATTTCGGCCACTGTGGGCAACATCATCATCATATACCAGCTGATCAGGTGGTGGTGCGTATATAACGCCATAACCTTTTCCCATTCCATATAAATATATTTACATATATACGCGTATATAATGCCATCTGGTCATGGGTCAATGCACATGAATGCAATGCATGAAAAGTACGTCAATAAAATCATTCGGAAGGTCATAAGACCACTTTGCCTCTTGAGCAATATCATAAAGTAACATCTTTTCAACTTTCGTATTTTTCTGAGACCCATGAACAGATGATAAAATATTATGACACATGAGAATTACAGAACATAGATATTTCTATTACTTCTATGAGTAGAGTCACTTATGGAATTTGTGCATTTGCACGTTTCGTTCGTATTGTATGGATCATGCCAAAAGAAAGAAGGGATAACCTTAACATACCTGTTTTCGGAATTATTCGAACGAATCTGCTTCTGCGAAATATGAACAAAATTACACTTGAATTCCTTGAAAACCTGAACGTATTTGTTCTGCTTTGAACGTTTTGAACTGAATAATGGACATAACGTTTCTTGGTAAGAAGAAAACGTTTCTAATTTCTTGAAGTAAAGAAACCTTTTTGAATTTTTTGGTTCAAATGGTTTTAAGTCCTAAGAGGAAAGTGTTTCTCATTCTTATTCAAAAGAAGATTTCATATTAAAGTGATAGTAATGTTTTTTTTTGGTTCCTCCTTTTCCAAGACTTGTTATAAGTCTTGCTTTATTAAATGCCCATTTATTCTTAGGTTGACAACTACTCATCATTTGTCATGAGTCATTTCTCTTAATAAGTGGCATTGTGCCACGTGGAGAGTGGGGTGGAATTTTAATTAATTTATCCACTTATTAGTTAACTGGGTAATGTCCTGTTATCAGGTATTTAATCAATTACCCGCAAAATTAAGAATTATTCCCACTTACTTGAAATATTACTCACTTTTCACATACCTTATACGCCTTACTATCATGGCCATGTAGTACCTTGTATGATACTAGTCCATAAATATTGGGTATTTTAGCTCGGGCCGTATTTTATCCCAAAATGCCAAACTTGACAAAAATTCATTTTCTTATACTTGCTCCCCCTTTCACCTTCATGAATTTACTAATCACTTGTGAAATAGCATAATCCTTATAATCCCCTAGTAATCTTTTCCTTGGACTAATGTCAATTACCTTGCGACAAATTTAATGTAAAATACTGTAGGGTGCAACATCGTCGTAACTTATTAATGCGAAGCGTAATATCACCGTAATGTAATACTGTCGGGTACAACACTGTCGTAACTTAATATTGCCGGACGTAACATCAATCGTAATATATTACTGCAGAGGGTAACACCATCGTAACATATTACTGCGAGCGTAACATCGTCGTTATATAATACTGCGGGACGTAATATTGGCGTAATATTGCAGGGCGTAACATCATTCCCCCCTTTAGAACATTCGTCCTTGAATGTTGACTAATGCTCTTGTGAATACATTAATACTCTTCTTGCCATTCAAGCAATTGCTCTGTGAATAAATCCAAAGTCTAGGTTATTTCCCCCTTTAGTCTTTTTGCTCATATCATGACCTGTGGTCGAAATCTTCCTAATCTTGCAACTTCTGTTACCTCTTGTCATGCGGCCTATATGACCCTGGCTTTGTAGGTGCATTTATGCGATTCATCTTTCCTTTTTTTCCTTTTATCTTTTAGTCAATCTATAGGCCTTACTTTGCATATACAAGGCTTAATAGGATGCCTCTCCGTGCCTCTATAGGTATACTGAAATCCTTTGCTCGATACTTTGTAGAACTTGCGAATATGGCCATATCTTATTTCATAGTGTTTCAATGTGATTCACCTTATGGGGTATCCTAATTTCGTGCCGCGAACGAAATATTTTCTCCTTCTCTTCTTCTATTTTTTTTAAATCATTATTCAAACGAAGGCCCAAACGTCATCCTTTATTTGTCACAATTATACCCTCATTTTATTACTAGGTCAGCATTTCATTCTTTCTAATTGCTATTAATCTTATATTCCTTTGAGTTCATTCAGGCTATACTGAACTTTCACTAACTTAGAGAAACAATTATCTCTCTTGTTTTTATGGACTTAATCCTGAGAACTTATCCATTCTCATCATCTTTTCACTTGACTTTCCTCATCCTTACTCATGTTTTCTTAAAATTTTGTCGCTCTACCATACTTTAGCTTGCGACATATAAATATCCATTTATAATACTTGCAACTTTCCTTCAACTTACTTGCACCATAGATTTCCTTATGTTATTCTGGAATATCAAGCGATACATCACATCGTCTCTAACTCTGCTCAACTCTCTTAACTAGATCTCTTAGTACTCAGAAACCATAGGTTAGGAGACATGCCGCTGATGATGCCGCTATCATTCTCGGTTATTGGATACCATTGTAGCCTTCTATCCAAAGTATGGACTTTTCACAACTTTCTGCATTTGAGTATCTCGTACGTTGTTCATCTTTACCTTACTTACTTAAAATCTTGCATCATATCTTCTACCTCTTTCATAACCTCCCTTCTACATAGGTATGATTCACACCACAAATTGAAGCTCTATTATAATACTACAATCCGGTAGGAGCTTCATGCTGACTCCTTTCGGAGGCTGTTACTCTTTTTTTTAACTAGCTTCATCATAGAGCCGTTATAGACTATGGTTGTTGTGCTATATCTCTCGTACCTCTGATTTTAAGGGAGATCCTACAATGTTCTCGATCACAATGTTTCCATTTTTCTGGGTCCAATAATCAGACTCCTGATTTACTTGGGTGATGTAACTCTTTAGTTTCCTCCTTCTGATCGGCTTTAACGTTGGCTTAAGCTATCTTCCGATCTGTGGTTCCTGGTATCAGTTATTACCTTAACCTTTCATGGACGTTATGGAATATCCATGACATAATCTTCTAACAATTCAATCTGTTGTCTATGCCCTGGGCTCAATTCTTTCTTTTAACTTATACCAGAGTCTTTTATGGCTGTATGGTTGTCAACAAATATGCTGCCTGGATAATGTTCCAAAATCTTGAGTGTATCCATAATGTACTAACTCTGGGTCATTGATCGAATGATTTTTTGGTTCCCTCTTAGCTTTCTTTCAACGTAAGCTATTACATTTCCTAGTCTTTCTGCCCCCTTATTGCGTCCACTTAGCTTATCTTAGTGCCCACACTTGCTAGAGTTTTCATACAACTCATATGGTCTCGAATATTACTTTTAATTCTTACTTTCCGTTCATTAGCCATGGTAGGTGCCATTTTCCTTTGGAATGCTTACAATGTTGTTGCGAGATTGTTGTTACACGACCATTTCCTTTTTAGATCGTTGTGCTTAGGTTAAAGCCTTCTTTCTTATCTCCTCATCTAGTCTTTCGTTTAGGGAGAACCCTTGACTCTCGTAAAGTTGTGAGCTTATTACGGACCTTTTTGATGTCCTTATTGCCTATAATCATCCGTAGTTGCTTACTTCCATGCCCTTGTGCTTGTATGGTTGCTTCTGAAATGATATTTTGACTGCCTTCCCAGTGGCACTTTCTTTTATCCCCGTAACACTCATACAATACCTTTAACTACCCGGACTCTTGTTTGAATATATCTCAAGTATTATAATGATATTCTTTGAAGCTATGTTTATCTTACACGATCTGATGACTCGTCTGTAACCTCCTATTTAGCCATTACTGGGATCTTCCTGACCAATTACTAACTACTCGTTGGCCCATTCTCATATCAATATTCCTCGTAATCTTTCTTGGGTTATTTTCTTTTTCTTAACTTGCGTCTCGCACTGGCTCCTCATTTATTAATAACAACTCGGGAAGGAACCTTTACGTCGTGTTTGCATAATGTTATGGAATCGTAGCATATCTGTTGCATTTGGATAAGTGCAATCTCAACCCTTTCTCATTTTTATTGCATTCTTCCTTTACCATTTCGTAGTTGCTAGAACTACTTAATTCTGACTTAACACCACATCACTCCATATTCCCCTCTTTAGGAGAGTACTAAGAGTAGAAGCCACGAGGATCTACCTATAGATGTGTTACCTCTTCATCATTGGCGTCTTTTCACATCATCGATGACCCTTACTCGCCTTGCGACAATCCTTCTGTACCAAGGATAACAAAGTTCCTCACTCGCGATGGTGAAATTTAGTATAGCTGGCACAAGTCCCTTAAGCTGAACTTTGCTCACATTGCTTGTTTTAGGGAAACGTCTTCCTAAATAACCATTCTCTGAGTTTCTCATGAATCGTCCTCTGTGGTCCATTCTATTATCGCCGGAAAGCAATATGAAGTTCTCATGATGTCGACCACTATCAAATTACTCAGTCCCTAATTCATGTTTAGTTCATCTTTTTCCACCAGTCCATGCTGACTTCAGTTACTCTGGGGTCTAACTTTTTCTTCTGAATCACGTTAGCGTCGCGAACTTGTTTCTCGAAGTGAGGATATGACTTTATGGCCTATACTCTTTTGTTGTCCTAAGGCATGTCACTTCTCGTTTCTTCCTTCACTTGACTATAGATTTTGTAACATTGTCATCTTTTGATATACCGTTGTCATACATGTATCACATCTTACTCATAATTCTTTATTAACTCTTTTCTTATTTCCTGCTAACATTTATGCTTATCACTTTATTATAAAAACTTGAACAAGAGATTCTTTTGCTCTTAGCTTCCCTTTGCTCTATCCAATGGCTCTTCAAGTTGCTTAACGTTCTCTCTTTACTAGAGACACGAGCCACACTAAGGTAATATTTATTCCATTAAGGCTTATAGTGCATGTCTTTGTGGTACTCATAACTGGCTGCACTATTTCAGAGGGCATCATCCGGTGTCTCATAAAGAGATCTATTAGCATATTTGCAATATCCTTCGGAAATGTCAACTGACGCAAACAATTCATCCATCATATCTTCTTATACTACTTATGTTAATCTAGGGCATATCTGGAATGGGTGCAACCAATTGTATATACCTCTATTACTATTGAATATAACTCAAAAAGCTTATGTTCCTCTGCCTCAATTATTGATGTTGTTAACCTTTATTAACTAGGTACCTCGTACCCTTCTTCATCTTGCTTCTTTTGCTTGTTGAAACTTGTATTTATCTTCTTAATCTCTCATTGTCTTTCACCATAAAGATGGATAGGCATTCTTACCTTAAGGCTTCTTATCAGGAAGCTTACACCTTTCAGTACACCTATGATCTGCTAAAGACCTCACATTTACTTATCGTAGGCATCATAAAAAAATCCAATTCCTCTGACTTAGCTTTTCCACAACAATCTCTCTTTCCAACCTTCTTTTCGGATATAGGCTTAGCTTTTCCACAACAATCTCTCTTTCCAACCTTCTTTTCGGATATAGGCATCGTCTTATTACGAATAAAATAGAATTTTAGAACTTGGATTCTTATAAGTGAGCTCTACCACACGATCTAGAGTAAGAAGAAAGAGTGACAATCCTAAATGCCTTGTAGCCTCCTGCTTATAAGTGTGGTGCACGACACACCCATAAACAAGACTCTACTAGACACGACTTGTAGACTCCCTAGGACAGAACTGCTCTGATACCACTTTTATCACGACCCAAACCGATGGGCTGGGACGGGTACCCGGTACCTTAATCAACTGAGTACCAACGTAACGTATCTTTCTTAATACATCATCATATACACATATGCATACGGGCCTAATAGGCCAACATGATCCTTTATAAACTCAAAACATATGCCGACAAGGCCGTACAATCTTTTATGTACATGACTTATGTCTACAAACCTCTAAGAATACATAAATGTCATAAGGGTCGGGACAGAGTCCCGCCATACCAAACAATACACATTTAAATCATACTAACCAAATGAGCAACTCCGAAGCAAATGGAGCGCACCAACATCTTTCGCAGAGCTGATAGCCTACTTGGAGGGCTCTCGACCTGTCTATCAGGACCTGCGGGCATGAAACGCAGCGTCCCCAGGCAAAAGGGACATTAGTACGAATAATGTACTGAGTATGTAAGGCACATAAATAAATACATGAGAGATATGGAAGACATATAGAGTACATGACTCAACCTGTAAGTCTGAATAACTTTGTAAATCATAAATTACTTTTAACGTCATGCATATGCATATGAATGTCATGTCGTGCATAAGTACATATTTCATAATATCATCAGCCTCTGAGGGCATCCCATCATATCATATCGGCCACTGTGGGAAAAATCATCATCACCAGCTGATCAGGTGGTGGTGCGTATATAACGCCATAACCTTACCCATATCCCATATACATATATACATACATATATACGTGTATATAACGCCATTTGAATCATACTTACATATATATGCGTATATAACGCCGTTTGAATCATATTTCGGCCACTGTGGGCAACATCATCATCATATACCAGCTGATCAGGTGGTGGTGCGTATATAACGCCATAACCTTTTCCCATTCCATATACATATATTTACATATATACGCGTATATAACGCCATCTGGTCATGGGTCAATGCACATGAATGCAATGCATGAAAAGTACGTCAATAAAATCATTCGGAAGGTCATAAGACCACTTTGCCTCTTGAGCAATATCATAAAGTAACATCTTTTCAACTTTCGTATTTTTCTGAGACCCATGAACAGATGATAAAATATTATGACACATGAGAATTAAAGAACATAGATATTTCTATTACTTCTATGAGTAGAGTCACTTATGGAATTTGTGCATTTGCACGTTTCGTTCATATCGTATGGATCATGCCAAAAGAAAGAAGGGATAGCCTTAACATACCTGTTTTCAGAATTATTCGAACGAATCTGCTTCTGCGAAATATGAACAAAATTACACTTGAATTCCTTGAAAACCTGAACGTATTTGTTCTGCTTTGAACGTTTTGAACTGAATAATGGACATAACGTTTCTTGGTAAGAAGAAAACGTTTCTAATTTCTTGAAGTAAAGAAACCTTTTTGAATTTTTTGGTTCAAATGGTTTTAAGTCCTAAGAGGAAAGTGTTTCTCATTCTTATTCAAAAGAAGATTTCATATTAAAGTGATAGTAATGTTTTTTTTTGGTTCCTCCTTTTCCAAGACTTGTTATAAGTCTTGCTTTATTAAATGCCCATTTATTCTTAGGTTGACAACTACTCATCATTTGTCATGAGTCATTTCTCTTAATAAGTGGCATTGTGCCACGTGGAGAGTGGGGTGGAATTTTAATTAATTTATCCACTTATTAGTTAACTGGGTAATGTCCTGTTACCAGGTATTTAATCAATTACCCGCAAAATTAAGAATTATTCCCACTTACTTGAAATATTACTCACTTTTCACATACCTTATACGCCTTACTATCATGGCCATGTAGTACCTTATATGACACTAGTCCATAAATATTGGGTATTTTAGCTCGGGCCGTATTTTATCCCAAAATGCCAAACTTGACAAAAATTCATTTTCTTATACTTGCTCCCCCTTTCACCTTCATGAATTTACTAATCACTTGTGAATAGCATAATCCTTATAATCCCCTAGTAATCTTTTCCTTGGACTAATGTCAATTACCTTGCGACAAATTTAATGTAAAATACTGTAGGGTGCAACATCGTCGTAACTTATTAATGCGAAGCGTAATATCACCGTAATGTAATACTGTCGGGTACAACACTGTCGTAACTTAATATTGTTGGACGTAACATCAATCGTAATATATTACTGTAGAGGGTAACACCATCGTAACATATTACTGCGAGCATAACATCGTCGTTATATAATACTGCGGGACGTAATATTGGCGTAATATTGCAGGGCGTAACAAGCCCATTCTCCTTGCACTTGGTGCACAAGCAAATCTGAATCGTGATCACCAACAACTCCTGGATGTTCCTATCGACTGCCATGTTGAGCCCTAGAATGTAGGCTTCATACTCTGCCATGTTGTTGGTGCAGGTAAATCTGAGTTTAGCAGATACCGGATAATGCTGACCCATTTCTGATACCAAGACTACTCTAATGCCCACTCCTTTGAAATTTGTGGTTCCGTCAAAGAACATCCTCCAACCATCATACGCTTCGATAATGTCTTCTCTTATGAATGACACTTCTTCATCAGGAAAATATGTTTTCAAAGGTTCATATTCTCCTCCTATCGGATTTTCAGCAAGGTGATCTGCCAATGCTTGTCCTTTGATCGCTTTTTGAGTTACATAGACGATGTCAAACTTACTCAGCAGTATCTGCCACTTAGCTAACTTCCCAGTAGGCATGGGCTTCTTAAATATGTACTTCAGAGGATCCATCCTGGATATGAGGTATGTAGTGTAGGCACAAAAATAATGCCTCAACTTCTGGGCTGTCCAAGTCAGAGCACAACAAGTGTGTTCGAGCAGAGAATACCGTGCTTCATAAGGTGTGAATTTCTTGCTTAGGTAATATATGGCCTGCTCCTTTCTTCCTGTCCCATCTTGTTGTCCCAAAACATATCCAAAGGCTCCATCTAACACGGATAGATAAAGCAGTAAAGGTCGTCTTGGTTCAGATGGGACTAGAACTGGCGGTGTGGACAGGTATCCCTTGATCTTGTCAAAAGCTTTCTGACAATCTTCAGTCCAACTTGTCTTGGCATCTTTCCTTAGCATTTTGAAGATGGGTTCACAAATTACTGTGGACTGTGCTATGAATCGGCTGATGTAGTTGAGCCGTCCTAGGAAGCTCATCATGTCCTTTTTGCTTTTGGGTGGTGGCAACTCCTGAATGACTTTAGTCGGATCTAGCTCGATCCCTCGGTGTGTGACAATGAATCCCAGCAACTTCCCTGCAGGAACCCCAAATGCACACTTTGCGGGGTTCAACTTCAAATTGTACCTCCTGAGCCTATCGAAGAACTTCCTCAAGTCTGCTATGTGATCCATGGCACTTTTGGATTTGATGATGATGTCGTGCACATATACCTCTATTTCCTTGTGTATCATTTCATGGCCCTCATGTAAGTAGCCCCAACATTCTTTAGACCGAATGGCATCTTGTAACAGTACACACCCTAAGGCGTAATGAAAGCTGTCTTCTCGGCATCTTCTTTATCCATCCAAATCTGGTGATAATCTGCGAAGCAATCTACAAAGGATTGAAGTTCACCTTTGGCGCAGTTATTGATCAGGATGTGTATATTTGGCAGTGGAAAATCGTCTTTGGGACTTTCTCTGTTTAAATCTCGACAACCGACACATACCCTGACCTTCCCGTCCTTCTTTGGAACTGGCATAATGTTAGCTAACCGGGTTGGGTACTCAACCACCCTGAGAACCTTGGCTTTGATCTGCTTGGTGACTTCCTCCTTGATTTTCAAACTCATGTCTGGTTTGAATTTTCTGAGTTTCTTCTTGACTGGCGGGCACATGGGAATGGTAGGCAACTTGTGAGCTACTATAGATGTGCTCAAACCGGTCATATCGTCATAATACCATGCGAAAATATCCTCATATTCCTTTAGAAAATGGATGTACTCTTCCTTCTCTGTTGGTGACAAATAAATGCTGATGCGGGTCTCCTTGACGGTCTTGGCGTCTCCCAAATTTACCGCTTTTGTTTCGTCCAAGTTGGATTTAGGCTTGTTCTCAAAATTCTCAACTTCCCTGACAATTTCCTCGAGTATCTCATCTTTTTCCTCTGAGGCACTATTCTCATGCTGCGTTGCTTCATTACATGTCACAATCACTGGTTCATCAGGAAAAGTAATAATAACACTGTAGAAAGGAGAAGTATAAAAAATAATAATGAATAATGATAAAGGATAAATGCATTTGATTAAAACTGAGAAAATTGTTCGAACAAAGCTTGGCTCGGTAGATCGAGCATTTATTTTGAAACAAAGAAATCTTAAAACAAAATTGCTGGAAATTTTAAAATGCCTAGAACGACTATAAATTCTGCCAAGCTACCTAGGGACTCGGCGGGCTCGGGATGGTGTGGCGGTCTAGTTTCTGAGAACAACTCCCTTTGCCACAATCTTAATGGAGAGACCTTCTTCCTCATTCTCCTCAATTATGGCATAACAATCCATGTCCTCGTCTTCCAAGAACAGATCCTTCGGCCCAGCTAGTGCTTCTTCCTCTGCTTTTTGTGTTGCTTGGAGGAGGAAGAGGTGGAAGGCCTCTGGATCTAGTATGATATGCTGATGAGGCCAGTATAGATGAACCAATCTAAGAGGATGGGAATAATAATAAAGATAAGCAAAAAACAAAAAGGTAACAAGTTAGTGAGGATCCTGAAACGTTTGCAGTATTTAAACACATTGCGAAATGTAAACTCGTATCCTAATTTGGGAGCCTCGTTGTGCCCGAGGTAGGCCTAGCAACAAATAAATTTGGAGAACTTCAAATGCTAATAAATGCTTCATTTCATAATATAAGGTAGACGAATCCAAAAAACGACACTACCATAATAATAAAACAAGTCACTACTGGCACTTGGCCTTATTATATTTTAAGGAAAGCAAGTAAATTAATCTATTTGGTCCCAGAAGGACCTTCCTTCGAGTTGAATGCTCTCGTTGATCAAATCCCCTACTTCCCGTAGGTGCACTAGTAAAAATACTTTTGCCAGGTGTTCTCCTTTGTTTCCCTCAATGTTCTGGCAGTCGGTGGCTCTCTTCTTCACTTTTCCTTCCAATTCTAGCAGACTGTATTCCAGATATTCTAGCTTTTTGCTAGCTTTGGTGGACCTCTCTTTCCACTCATTGATTTGGTCATTTGATGGAAGACTCCTCCACTAGTCTAGCAGGAGTGGGGGCGTGCTAACCATACCAAAATTGGGGACCTCGTTCCTCATTTTTGCAAAACGAAAAACTTACCCCCATCGGACTCGACTATTTATACATTTATGATCAGCATATTGGCATTTAGTCCTCCAAATTAATGCACAGAACTTGGTTGCGTTCGTTGGGATTATGAAAAATACGATGGACTTTAGATAAGGCTTATCTTAAAGGATCATTATGTGGTTCATAACTTACCCGACTAGGTTTGACCATGATGCATGCACAATTTAAATAGAGTAAGATATCTATGGGGTTTTAGACTGGTACCCTCAAGCGGACAACTCGAGAGGGAAGACACGGAACCGTCGATTGATTTTACCGCAAATAAACCTTTCCAAATTTAAGGGTAATAAATAGGAAGAGCGCGACCACTCATTAAAGCGTTGCTATAGGATTTGAAACGCACGAGTGGAACATGATTTATGCAGCAGTTAATAACATGTAGGCAAGTATTTTCACGTAGAAAAAAATAAATACAACATTTAAATAATTGAAAAGACAGTTACAAGAAAAGGAAATCAAAGAGACATGTCAGTTTTCAGGGGTAAAGAATCATAAATGCTTAAAAATAGACAGTTAAATTCAGATAAGGGAGCATGGTACAGGATAAGCATGCTTGGACTAATTTGTAAAAACAAGTTCGTTATGGTAAGAGCATAAATATATCCCCAACAGAGCCGCCATGCTATCGCGCCCCCTTTCTCCTTCCGCGGAGAGAAGTGATAACAACTAGGTCGGGAATCCAAATTAGAGTAAGAATTTGAGAAGTAAATGCGGAAGCAATAACAACAAGGAATTGAACAACTAGAATTAAAGAGATGAAAATAAAGGATATGGGACGAATTCAAGGAAAGAATTCCAAGAACTTCCAAGAACGTAAGTTCTATAGCCTTGACAAGATCAAAGTAACAACGTCTTGATTTATGGAAGAAATCAAACGCCTTTACTTAAAAAGCAAATCAAAACAATAGATTCGGATCTTGACCACTTTACGAGTAACTTGAGACAACAATTAATAACTAGTATTAATCGCCTTCTAAGAATACCACAAAGGAATCAAAGATATCATAAAAGAGAAGTAATCTTACTACCTTGAACTAAGAACTAGTAAAGGTTGAAAGATAAATCTCAAAGCACAAGTAACAAAGGTTCAAAGAACTCTCAAAGTATGATATACTTAATCAATAAATGTTGTGTCTTATGAATGAGAAGAACTCCTTATTTATAGGAGTTAAAAGCACTTAAAATAATGTAGGGGGTTGCTAAAAAAGTCATCTAAATTAGGTAGGGGGCTGCTAGGGGTCACAATAGCCATCAAACTTAGGTAGGTGGCTCCTAAGGGGTAACAAAAGCCATCAAAATTAAGTGGGGGGCGGCCAAATCCTTTTGGGGCAGATTTGGGCCTTAAAACTATTAGTTTGGGCCATTGGTTTGGACTCCAATTGGGCTCCTTTTGAAACACCCCCTTTTGGACCTCTTTTAAGGTCATTTTGAGCCCTATTGGTGGACTTCAAGGGCTGATTTGGTAACCCAATCTTCCTCCTCTTGGACTTCAATTTGGACTACCAAATAATTGTAAAACTTGGACAATTCATCTCCTTTGGGCTTGAGCTCTTCCTCTACAATTAAAAGCTTCTTTATTTGCCATTGAAGTCTAGCAACCTTAGTTTGCAACTCTTTAGCTTGAGATCTTGTATATGGCCTTGGAGCTTCCAAAACTCTATCCTTGTCCTTGATGTTATCACCTAGCCAATTCACATCCTTTATCCTTGAGCTCTTCCTCCCAATTAATAACTTCTTCGTTTGCACTTGAAGTCTAATGATCTTGTTTTGTAATTCTTTAGCTTGAACTCTTATTAAAGGCTATCTTTGAGATTCAAAAGCTTCATCCATGTCCTTGAATAGAGTTGAGCTTCCTAGGATGCTATCATTCCCCTTTTCTTGAAGAAAATTCGTCCTCGAATTTCGACCTTGCAAGAAAAAGAAAACACGTACTAGTAAATGGTATCCACTAATCTGAAAAAATAGTATGAATAAAATAAGATAGTGACAATGTGCCCATTTAACCCAATCAATCCTAATAGGTATAAATACTCCCTTATAAAGCATATGGACATCATCATCCCAATAAAATTTATGTCTACCTAGATTAATACAATAAAAACCTCTCTTAGATGCACCATGCAATGGAACTTGCAATTCGATCTTGTCGGTACGGCAGTCCATGAGTATACATGACAAAGAAATTATAAAAGAGTGACTACACATCCATTTACTATAAGTACCTTTACCACATTTATCAAACAAGATACATTCATGATATAGACTACTAACTACAATTACAAATCTCATGGATTCCTCTACATGAAAGAGTATTTGATCACCAGTATTACAACAATCATGCATATCCTCTTTACTAGAAACAAATACTTTTACAATCTTACAATGAACATGACTTGAAGAATGACTCCCCATCACATAACAAAGATCACATTCTTTAGCACATGAAAACTCATTAGCCACTTGAATAAGATAAGAAGAAATATTTAACTCATTTGCAAGCCTCTTCACAGAAATTCCATGCCTCTTTCCACCAAGTTGGAATAAGTAATCATCTATGTCATACACAATTTCAAAAGGAAGCGAATTACTCTTACACATTAACTTAGATATTATAGTTAATGACTTGATGTGCATCAAAATATCATCATCTACAAAAATTATAAAGTCACCAATATAAGAAATAAGAGTGTAATTCATTACCTCCAAAAATACCTTAGGTGTTCTAGAAAGACCAAGAATGCAAATAAACCAATTATACATACCATACTTGGACTTATTTACCAATGGAACATCATCACCTTGTATTCTTTTATGCAATGGCTCCACCTTAGCAATGCTTTTAGGCAACTCCATGTCATAACCCTGTAAATAAGAATCGAAATAGTCAAAAGGTTTAATAACAAAGAATTTAATCAAGCTTTTGTCTTCCACCATCCAACAAGAATTGATATTGCCGAATTTATGTTGGAATCCAATTGGATCTTTTGCCACCATCTCTTGCGCCTCACCACTCCTTTCAAAAGGTATTTCATCACGTGGCTGCACAAAATCACAAGAACTAAAACAAGAAAGAGTTAATGGGTTAGGAAGTAAAGAAACTTTTTTCTTGCTTACACTCTCTTTGGCTTTTATCGCAAGACTAATGTTTTCCTCACCCTTAGCCTCTTTTCTCTCACTAAAGAGTTCTTTTCCTTCACTCAATCTCTCTTGTTTCTCTCTCTCTACCTTACAAACTTTGTTTCTCTTATTGCTTTCTCTCTTTTCTTTTTTCTCAAGATCATTGTTTACCTCACTTGACATCCCACTCTTTTTACTCAAGACAACCTCTCCTTTTTCCTCTCTTGGAATGTCAACATGCACTCCCTTACTCCTCTCATTCTTTTCTCTCTCGTATTTTTCCATATTCTTTTTAACAATCTTTTCATCTGCACAAATTTGTGAGGGAGTCAAAGGTCCAAGACTGAGTTTCTTCCCATTAACCTCAAAAGAGTATCTATTTTTTTCGATACTATATGAAGCACTTCTATAGATATTCCATGGCCTTCCCAACAAGATATGAAAACGATTCATGGGAATGACATCACACCAAATCACATCCTCATACCTTCCAATAGAGAATGGTAATAACACTCTTTTATCTACCTTTACTCCTTTCAACATGTAGGGATCAATATGTTCAACACAAGGCAAGTTCAATTTCTCAACCATATAAGTGCTAATTAAGTTATAGTTAAATGCTTTGTCAATTCTAAGGGTATAAATTGTAGACATCACTTTAGCTCTTGTTTGAAAAATAACTTTACCATTGTCTTCTTTCCATTCGATATATTGTAATATCGACCTTTCAAGAGTCATAGATCTACTCCTTCCACTGCAACTACCTATTTGAGATATCTTGACATAGATTAAAGGAAATATGTATCTCTCAAATTTGGCTTCTTTGTTTTTTTTTTCAATTGTTCTCTCACACACTTTATCCTTTTTTTTCTCTCGAAATGACCTTTGAACAAAATACTTTGTAGATTTATAGTTAAACCAACTCGTATGAAGTTCTTAGTAGTAAAATTCAGATTTTTGGGGAACTAATGAAAGAAAAACCAAATCCTAGAACTATTAGGCTCGGTTGAAACATGACGCGAACAAAAAGGAAAGGATTATATGTTTAGATTAGAAAGAGTAAGAAAATCTAGGATCCCCTCTTCTTGTTTCCTTTGTTAATTTTTGGTAACAAATTAGATACAAAAGAAATATCCCGGAGAGCACGCAATTCTATTTTTTTGTTCTAAAAACTGATTTTCGTTTTTTTAAATTTTTTTTCTTTTCTTTGCTCTTAGTATTCAAGAAATCCCAAGACTTACCAAGAACGAAATCTTGATAAAAACCGCTCTGATACCACTTGATAACAACTAGGTCGGGAATCCAAATTAGAGTAAGAATTTGAGAAGTAAATGCGGAAGCAATAACAACAAGGAATTGAACAACTAGAATTAAAGAGATGAAAATAAAGGATATGGGACGAATTCAAGGAAAGAATTCCAAGAACTTCCAAGAACGTAAGTTCTATAGCCTTGACAAGATCAAAGTAACAACGTCTTGATTTATGGAAGAAATCAAACGCCTTTACTTAAAAAGCAAATCAAAACAATAGATTCGGATCTTGACCACTTTACGAGTAACTTGAGACAACAATTAATAACTAGTATTAATCGCCTTCTAAGAATACCACAAAGGAATCAAAGATATCATAAAAGAGAAGTAATCTTACTACCTTGAACTAAGAACTAGTAAAGGTTGAAAGATAAATCTCAAAGCACAAGTAACAAAGGTTCAAAGAACTCTCAAAGTATGATATACTTAATCAATAAATGTTGTGTCTTATGAATGAGAAGAACTCCTTATTTATAGGAGTTAAAAGCACTTAAAATAATGTAGGGGGTTGCTAAAAAAGTCATCTAAATTAGGTAGGGGCTGCTAGGGGTCACAATAGCCATCAAACTTAGGTAGGTGGCTCCTAAGGGGTAACAAAAGCCATCAAAATTAAGTGGGGGGCGGCCAAATCCTTTTGGGGCAGATTTGGGCCTTAAAACTATTAGTTTGGGCCATTGGTTTGGACTCCAATTGGGCTCCTTTTGAAACACCCCCTTTTGGACCTCTTTTAAGGTCATTTTGAGCCCTATTGGTGGACTTCAAGGGCTGATTTGGTAACCCAATCTTCCTCCTCTTGGACTTCAATTTGGACTACCAAATAATTGTAAAACTTGGACAATTCATCTCCTTTGGGCTTGAGCTCTTCCTCTACAATTAAAAGCTTCTTTATTTGCCATTGAAGTCTAGCAACCTTAGTTTGCAACTCTTTAGCTTGAGATCTTGTATATGGCCTTGGAGCTTCCAAAACTCTATCCTTGTCCTTGATGCTATCACCTAGCCAATTCACATCCTTTATCCTTGAGCTCTTCCTCCCAATTAATAACTTCTTCATTTGCACTTGAAGTCTAATGATCTTGTTTTGTAATTCTTTAGCTTGAACTCTTATTAAAGGCCATCTTTGAGATTCAAAAGCTTCATCCATGTCCTTGAATAGAGTTGAGCTTCCTAGGATGCTATCATTCCCCTCTTCTTGAAGAAAATTCGTCCTCGAATTTTGAATTTGAAGAGTCGCCACCTAACGGATTATGGTACATTAGGGCACCTAGAGAGATTAACTCTTGGGTTGGTTTGCATTACAAGAAATTAGGGTAAAGGCTCGAAATAAACTCGAGGGGAAGGTGTTAGGCGCCCCTCTTGGTCCATAATTGTGGGTCCCGACCGAACTTATAAATACAAATTAGTCCATATAAATAGTTGAATCAAGTAAGTTGTAAAGCTCATTGAACAAGTCAATTAGTGAAATAAAGGTTTGAACAAATTATACAAAACAAAGTTTTAAATAAGGAGAGGATTTGGGGTAAGAAGGGGTCCTAGATTGTTTATCCTATAGGATCACCCCACGCAATGTCCGGTAAACACTCCTCAATGAGGGGCTACACGTGACATTAACGTGTAGTCATCATATCCCATGTCTACCCTTCCCATCCCCTTATTTTTCATGCAAAGCGAGTGTTTGGTCACTGATTCCTATTGCGTGCTACTACCCTTCCTTTCTTAATAGTACCGGAGGGAGTTAGGACCTCTACCTATAAGTAGTTCTAGATGAACCCCTAAGGTTTTAAAGGCAAAACTCTAAGGTGACAGTCAAAAAACATCTAGGACTTTCACATAACGAGAGCAAGTAAAAGGCTCATAGTTTCCTCCGCAAACAAGCATGCATGCAGCACGACTCAACCACAAGTAAGGTCTTTAGTAATCAAAGTCCTAAAATAGGATTTCTAAGTAATTATGCAGAAATAAACCACTTTCAGAAGTCATAACCTATTAGTTGCCAGGGCCTCTTCTTTAAAAGCTTATTAGGATCAGAAACGTTGACAAAACAGTTTCAGGGAAATGCAAGTTTTGAAAATGCCTTAAGGCTTGCCTATATGCCGAATACTAATATTTATGTTGATGTAGAAACGAGTAGGATTTTCTAATTATACCCTTTTAATACCTATAGGCAGGATATCTAATGAGATTAAAGCAATGCTGAAAGAGCCATTTTCAGGAAATGTTATCGCTTAATAAGACCAGTTTTAAGAAGTAAACTAGGCGAGATGAAATCGACTTATTAGGCTAATTAGATTTCAAACGTAATTGCGAATAGAAATCCCTATAGGCATGGTATATAGGTGTATTACTGGCTTTAGTCAATTTGCAGTAACATGTGAGAGACTTACTGAATCGGAATTATGTCCTATAGGCATGGTATCTATACTTGAATTGATTTAAAACGTGATGGCTTGGAACCTAGAAACATGGTTTCTAACATGACAAATGTAGGATTTATGAACATGGTTTCTATCTGACGCAAACGACCTTAAAAGTGAAAACCTATAGGCATGATGTCTATTATGCAAATGAAATCAGATTCAACAAGAGTCATACCCTATGAACATGTTTTCTATTGAGTAAAGCAGGTAGATTTGAAAGTAAAATCCTAAGACCAGGATTTCTACCCGTGTTACCCCACAAAGTATACATCTACCCACCCTTTTACTAAATACCCCAAATATCTGTTTTACAAATTATTACAGGCCAATAAATGAATTACATAAGTGAAATAGAAAATCAACAAGCTATTCTATAGAGAGCCTGAAATCAGGCCCAAGTTTCCCAAAGCCCTCCAATGGCCTTTCAAACCTCATTCCCATAAATTAGAGTTTAGGTGCATCACAGTTCCCTAAGGGTCTCAAGGACCCTGGGCAATGCTTACACCTAGACTTAATAGCCAAGTATTGAACCAGTGTAGTGTGGAAAGGCCAGCCTCAGTATGTCAGAGTTCAGAGGATTCTCAAGAGGAACCCAAGGCAGTACACATACTAGAGGGGGCAGAACTTATTAACTAAGAGTAAAGTAAAAGTGTAGGACACCTATTGAAAGAAGTTTATTAAGGACTGGACTTAAAAGTCTGTTTTGAAAGCAATTAGTAAAGCATCATAGATTGCTTGAAAAGAGGTTGGAGTAGTAAACAAGCTTAAAACACCTTAGGAAAAGATCACACACAGCTAGTTTTCAGAATTCAATAGTCACACTGGGGTAAAGGGGTTGGGGAATACATAAACATTTGGCTGCATAACCCAGCAAAGGTCTTAAGACTGGTTTAAAACATGCTCAGAGATAGTTGACATTGACATAGTCACAAACCAGTCAAAGAGAATACAAACACATAGAAGGGGTGACAAGGATTTGGGGATTCATAAGGTGGTAAACACACAAGAGGTAAAAGACAACTGACAAGGCATGCTTTTAAACACACATAAGGGAATGCATTTATCTAAAGGGAAAAGGAGACATAATAGCATGCTAGTGATGTAACTCAACTACAAATTTCACAACAGAACCACAAGTAGAAGTAGACTAGAAATAAGAGAAACTGAAGCAACAAGAGAAGCATGTTGTTGTTTGAAGCTTTAAATCAAAACTAGGACATACCAGTGAAGATAGAAGTGAGCAGAATGAAAGAACCAAAGAGCACAGAATGATTAGCCTTGGCTTGCAGCCGACTAATAGTAGCAAATAGCACAAAAGAGAGGGAGAGCAGAGATTTTCTAGTAAGAGAGGTAGTTTTGAAAACCAAGTCTCGTGTTTTGTTTGTGAAAACTTAGAGAATTTATAGTTGAAAGTAGGTAGTAGAATAAGGTAAAAATCATAGTAGTACACTAATTTAAGAACTTAGAATCAATCAATTAGAGAATCAAGGGAGTACTTCCTTAAATTAAGGGAATTAAGATCAAACGGAAAGATTCAGTACCATATAAGGCAGGAAGAAGAATCAGTGCATGATTAAATAAGGAAAGGAGCCAGGTTCAGTAGGCATAGAGTAGCCAATTAGGACCAAATTCAGAAAAAAACCAATTAAGGAAGGGCTATGTAAATAAAGTATCATAGTAAATTAGGTAACAAAATCCGTTAATTCAAATAGACGAGTAGAATTCTAGGGCTTCGAAGGAAAATCTTTCAATTACCGAAAGTTAAGGAAAATCAGAATCAATCATGGGGAGTCATGATTATGCATATTTCAACATTTAAATAGATATGAATGAACAGAAGTAGCAAACAAACAAGGTCAATTATATAGGCAGAAAGAAACAAGAGATGAGCAAACACAGTCATATAAAGGTGATATAAGTAGACTAAAGATTCAGCAGAACATATTCTAAGCATAGTGACCACGAGAGGTTAACAAGACCAAGGCAAAGAAAATCATGCTAACACACAGAGCCAAGGCAAAGAAAATCATGCTAACACATGGAACCAAAGCAAAGAAAATCATGCTAACACACGGAACCAAAGCAAAGAAAATCATGCTAACCACAGAAGCAGAGTGAAGAAAATCATGCTAACACATTCTCAGTCGATTTGTCACTTTGGCCGCTTAGAATTGGACTAATACTCAGATCCAATCTCTCAGCTGGCCCTTGCTTCATCCCTTCACTTGCATGTTGCTTCATCCTAACCTCATCCAATGGAACAAGAGATTTAACCATGTTAGCTACTTGTGTTTTCTCTAGTTGCATGAGGACTTCAACTGGTTTTCCAACACCAGCTAAAGGTTGCAACCTTGGTCTTCCGCGAGCTCGATCCCTTCCCCGAGCCATAACCACAGTGGTCGTACGTCGGACTAACGTGTGCCGGAGGGCATTGGGTCTATAGAGAGAAAGCGAGAGTAGACTTGATTATATTTTGTCAGAAGAGGTCGAATATCCACACTTATAAAAGTTCTCAAAAAGAAGTTTAGATATTTTAATGCTTCAATCTTCTTTAAACATGTAAACGCTTGCACACCTATATAAGTATTAAATTTTACTCTTTTAATGTCTTAAATATTAGGACCTTTTGCGTTGTTTATATAAGAAAATAATTAATAACAATAATTTTAGTTGACTTTAGAATTTTAAATTTTAGGAAAAATAATCAAATGACAAAAAAGGCGAACGACATTTCGCTAAGGGTCTTCATGCTTTTAATATAGTATAGATAGATACTAGCTTTAGTTTATGTGTGTTGCACATGAACTTTGCATATATCAATAAAATAATATATAAATATAAAATAATATGAATTATTGTGTAATACTGATGTCAGTATATATATATACAATAATATGACTACTTTAGTATTTAGATATTTTTGTCAAATGTAAATCATCTTTAAATCCAAAGTATTAACCACCATAATCTTTTATCCTAAAAAAATGAAGTGGATGGTGAAAAGAATAAGATTTAAGCATAAAATAATTCTTCTAAAATCCTATAAAAGCATCAAAAACAAAAGTAACAACAAACTAAACCAAGAAAAAACTGCCAAATGGTACAATAATATTCTATAAAACAAAAACAAAAAAGATTAAGGGACTCACATGCTAAGGCGTAATTCATATATCGTTTTATGAGGAAAAAAATAAATAATAAATTACCTCGATATACTTTGTTGTGTTAGTTTTAAAAGATCCAAAAGCATCTAATACATAGAATCGGCAACCTAAAACTTGGAGAAAGAAAACACAAAGGTTAGACAATACAAAGTTAAGAACATAAAAAAGATGGTAAATAAAAGCAAAAGCACTAATAAGCAATAAAAGAGTATGAATCACAATCAACGATTAAGACTTAATGAAATATCAAACTTGTCATATGGCAAACTAAAAAGAACATAAAAGAGAATTCAAAAGCAAGACTCTTTTCAAGTTAAAGCAGCAATCAACAATGAAAGACAACAAGGTAAAAGACACAAAAAATCACTCTTAAAATAATAATGAAATCTAACCGGGAGAGACTAAACCCTGGTGTCATTGAAAATTGGTAACATTTCTAACGCCCTTTAACAAGGATATTCCTGCTTATTCTTTTATTTTTTTTCCTTTTGAACCCAATAATTCGATGTTACTTTTAATTTAGCCAAATGCAATGAGTATTCTACCTTTGTGTCATATGTAACTAATGTTTACCTATTGTCACGACCCAACTTTTCCTCCATTTGGGTATCGTGATGGAACCTAGTCTTAGGGACTAAGTAAGCCTAACATTTTCTGATTAACAACAATAATAGAAGAACATCTAACACATTGAAATGGAAATCTCTACAGAATTTACAACTTCCCAAAACCAGCGGTACAAGTCATAAGCTCTACAGAGTTTGCTACAACTTCTTAATACAACTGTATGAAAATAAGTATAACGGTGTGAATACAAAATAAGAAGGCAATTCTGAAGCCTGCGAACGCAGCAGCAGGGTTACCTTGAGTCTCCTCGACAATAATTCGCACAACTACTAACGATCAATACCTGGATCTGTATAAAAAAAAATATACGAAAGTGTAGTATGAGCACACCACAGCGATACCCAGTAAGTATTAAGACTAACTTCGGTGGAGTAGTAACGAGGAACTGTGAAGACACCCGCTGGTCTAATAAACAGAACAAGTATAAGTATTGGAACAATAGAATAAGGTATCTACATAAAGACTACGCAATACGGCTAACAATACAGTAATTTCAATAAGGCAGGAAACAACAAGTATCATAAAAACGACACAGAAGAGTGAATGGCACACAACTTAATTCTGAAACCACGTGTACAACAAGGACAAGTAATAACTCAGAAATTACATCGCCTTTACATCAGGTTTTTGTCAAACAAACTCCATGAGGTACGAACCTCGAACAAATCACTACTAACGGGTCTCGATACCTGAACCCTAACACTCGGCATCTTGTGCCCTCATAACACCTCATAACCGCACTGATGACTCACGTGCCAATAAAACTATTTTCACATAGAAGGCAGGTAATAAGGGTGTGCGATATACCCAACAATATCAAGAAGACCTCTCATACGATGAGGGTGCTTAACTACGTGTATGCTTGTGCAATTGTCCTAACATAGACCATATCAACAGTTAGGCATAAGGAAAAGAATGGACAGGAGATAGAATGTTTTCTCACAACTTTCACAAGAAAAAGCTCACCCAGATAAGTGTACCACTACATAGATATTGTCACGACCCCGGTTCGCCCTCCGTGAACTATCGTGACGATACCTAGTCTCTACGACTAGGTAAGCCTAACACATGCGGAACATAAACGAAACTTGCGGAAGAAAATAACCAAAAACCAAAAGTAACTGAATGGAACAATAGTTATAATGTCGCTCGACATATACAACCCAACATTCTCAAAACCAAGTACACTATCCCAAAACCCGGAAACTCACGGTAACACAAGCCTTTGGAATATCTAACACTTTAACTCCAGAATGTCTAACAAGAAAGAAAATACAGAAGGGCAATGTTTAATAGCTAGAATAGAAAGGGACTTCTCGGTCTACGGACGCGGCAGATGTACCTCGAAGTCTCTAGAGCAGTCGCCTCCCTCAAGGATGGTAGGCCTAGCGATACCTAGATTTGCACATGAAAACATGCGCATAAAAGGCATGAGTACACCACAGTGGTACTCAGAGCCTAACCTCGGTTGGGTAGTGATGAGGAAGGTTAGGGCCTTACTGAGGTTAAATAAAATATGAAGATCTGAGTATAGAACAGAACAGTATAAATAAGTACGGCAGTAAAATAACACAGGATGTACAGGACATCAACAACTATACAGAAACAAGGTAAACATGGAAAGGAAATACAACTCAGCACCAATAATAACAATCGGGGATCTCCCAGGATACCGTCCTGTGGTCCCATATGTACATATCCAGTGGATCTCCCGGGATCCCGTCCCGTAGTCCAACTCATATTGCGCGGGGATCTACCAGAATCTCGTTCCGTAGTCCCAAATGTAAATACCCAGTACTAGGGAAATTTGTCGGGTGCATTCCTGTAGTTCCATATAACTGTGCAGGGGGATCTACCGGGAATCTAACTCGTAGTCCCAAAGTAAACAGACAAGGGGGAGCTACCGGAATGCCACATCCGTAGTCCCAAAATAAATACATAGCAGCAGCAGGAAGATATACAGAAATGGCAAAATTTCATATTAAGACAATAAGTGATTCTAGCCTAGCATGCTGCACAGAATTCAAGTAAGGCAGGTTGAATCAAATAAAACAATTAAGTCACTTAGACATGCTTTCCTAAGCTAACAACAGGCTTAATAGTGCAAGTAATAGAAACATGAAAGGAATCATACTAGTAATTACTTAAAGAAAATCGGATTTCCAATAATTAGCACAAGTACGCACTCGTCACGTTACGTACAAGGCATTTCAATTACCAAACATGGCAATCCTAAGGGGAAGGTCCCCCACACAAGGTTAGACAAGCCACTTACCTCGAACCAGCTAAAAAATCAATCCGAAACCACGCTCTTGCCACGAGTACTCGACTCCAAATGGCCCAATCTATTCAATTCAATTTTATAATATAAATAACACTTCAAGTAACTGATTCTACAATTAAAGTCTAAGCTAATACGCGAAATTATGAACAATGACCAAAATGCCCCTCGGGCCCACGTCTCGGATCGGGCGCAATTTACATGTTCAGAAACCTCGTACTCTCACGAGTCTATACATAATAAGAACGTTGAAATCGGAGTCCAAATGACCCCTCAAATCCTCATTTAAAGGTCTCTTAAACTCAAGCCCTAATTACCCATTTTTCCCAAATTTTTTCAACACTAATTAGGTCCTTAATCACATAAAAAAAGGTTATGAAGTCAAAAATATTACCTCCAAGAGATTCCCCTTGAATCCCTCTTCAACCCTCTTAAAAAAGCTTCAAAATCGCATAACAATGTAAGAACCTAGGCTAAAATTCGCGAATTAAATCTTTTAAAACATTCTGCCCAAGCATTTAATTCCTTCTTCGCGAACGCGGTCAAACCCTCGCGTTCGCGAAGCACAAAAATGACGTTGACCAAAAGTCCTCTTACGCGAACGCGACAATGCCCTCGCCATCACGATGCTTTACCCGGCTAACCTCTGCGAATGCGTTCCTTTCATCGCAAACGCGATGAGTAAATTCTACCGTGTCAAATTTCCTCCTTCGCGATCGCAAAGCTCAGTCGCGAGCGCGGTTCACAAGTATCCAGCCCTTCGCGAATGCGGAGCTCCCATCGCAAATGCGAAGGCATAACATTTGACTTCCTCAACTGACTCTTCGCGAATGCGAGGGCCACTCGCGAACGCGAAGGATAAAATTCCTCTGCAACAGCTGAACAAAATCTGCAACTTTTTAACAACTAAAAATGATCCGTTGAGCATTCGAAACACACCCGAGGCCCCCGGGACCTCAACCAAAGGCACCAACTTATCCTAAAACCTTATTTAAACTTGTACAAATCTTCAAAACGCCTCAAACAACATCAATTCAACCAAAACACATCGGATTCAAGCCTAAGTTTTCCAAAATCTTCCGAATTACGTTTTTGATCAAAAACCCAACCAAATCACCTCCGAATGACCTGAAATTTTGCACACACATCCCAAATGAATAAAGGAACTACTACAACCTCCAAAACACAATCCGAACACGCTCCTAACCTCGAAATCACCCAACTGAGCTATCAAAACCAGATCTGATTTCCATTTCGAAGCCGTCTTCACACTATTCCAACTACAGTCAACTTTCCAATACTTAAGCTCTCATTTAGGGACTAAGTGTCCCAAAACTCTCCGAAACTTAAAATCGAACATCCCGGCAAATCAAAATAGCAGAAATAAACTCGGGGGAAGTAGTTAATAGGGGATCGAGGCGTTAATTCTTAAGACGACCATCCGGGTCGACACATCCTCCTACACTTAAATATTTGTTCGTCCTCGAACGAGCATAAAGACATACATGAAGTAGTGAAAAAATGAGGGTAACGGCTACGCATATCCTGCTCGATCTCCCAGGTTGCCTCCTCGACTGGCTAGCCCCGCCATTGAACCTTCACTGATGCAGTTCTTTGACCTCAGCTTTCTAACCTGCCTATCCAATATTGTCATTGGCTCCTCAACATAAGATATATCCTTCTCCAACTAGACTGAACTAAAATCCAGCACGTGCGACGGATCGCCGTGATACCTCCGGAGCATCAAAATATGAAATACCGGATGAACTCCTGCCAAGCTGAGAGGTAAGGCAAGCTCATAAGTAACCTCCCCAACACGCCTCAATGTCTCAAAAAGGGCCAATAAACCTCGGAATCAACTTCCCTTTCTTCCCAAATCTCATAAAGCCCTTCATAGGCGAAACCCGAAGCAGGACTTGGTCTCTAACCATATAGGAAACATCATGAACCTTCCGGTCCGCGTAACTCTTCTGTCTGGACCGGGCTGTACGGAGTCTATCCTGAATCACCTTAACCTTCTCCAAAGCATCCTGAACCAAGTCTGTGCCCAATAACCTGGCCTCACCCGACTCAAACCAACCCACCGAAAATCTACACCGCCTACCATATAAAGCCTTATGCGGTGCCATCTGAATGCTGGATTGATAACTGTTGTTGTAAGCAAACTCCGCCAATGGAAAGAACTGATCCCAATACCCTCCAAACTCAATCACACACGCATGTGGCATATCCTCAAGAATCTGAATAGTGCGCTCACACTGTCTGTCTGTCTGAGTACCCCTATCTGAGATGATGGACACTGGAATACCATGCAAACAAACAATCTCCCGAATATAAATCTCCGCCAGTCGCTCTGAAGAATAAGTAGTACACACAGGAATGAAATGAGCAGACTTGGTCAGCCGATCCACGGTCACCCAAATAGCGTCGAACTTTCACAAAGTCCGTGGGAGACCAACTACAAAGTCCATGGTGATCCACTCCCACTTCCATTCCAGAATCTCTATCTGCTGAAGCAACCCACCCGGTCTCTGGTGTTCATACTTCACCTGCTGACAGTTGAGGCACCAAGCTACAAATCCAACTATATCCTTCTTCATCCGCCTCCACCAGTAGTACTGCCTCAAATCTTGATACATCTTCGCGGCACCCAGATGAATGGAATACTGCAAGCTACGGGCCTCCTCTAGAATCAACTCTCGAAGCCCATCAACATTGGGTACACAAATCTGACCCTGCATCCTCAATACCCTATCATCACCAATAGTAACATCCCTAGCATCACTGTGCTGAACCTTGTCCTTGAGGACAAGCAAATGAGGGTAATCATACTACCGCTCCCTGATACGATCAAATAAGAAAGACCGAGAAATCACGCAAGCTCTGAAAGATCCAATCTCACAAACTGGCTGGCAAAGGCCTGAACATCCATCACCATAGGCCTCTCCGATGCTGGTAAATATGCCAAACTCCCCAAACTCTCCGCTCGGCGACTCAAGGCGTCAGCCACTACATTGGCCTTGCCCGGGTGATACAAAATGGTGATATCATAGTCCTTTAGCAACTCTAACCACCTCCTTTGGCGCAAATTTAGATCCTTTTGCTTGAATAGGTGCTGCAAGCTTCGAGGTCAGTATAAATCTCACAGGGAACCTCGTATAAGTAATGGCGCCAAATCTTCAGGGCGTGAAAAATGGCAGCTAACTCAAGGTCGTGAACAGGGTAGTTCTTCTCATGAACCTTCAACTGTCTGGACGCGTAGGCAATCACCCTACCGTCCGGCATCAACACCGCTCCGAGGTCAATCCATGAGGCATCACAATAGACTGTATAAGACCCCGAACCTGTAGGCAATATCAAAACTGGGGCTGTAGTCAAAGCTGTCTTGAGCTTCTGAAAGCTCGCCTCACACTCCTCCGTCCACTGAAATGGAGCACCCTTCTGGGTCAACCTGGTCATAGGGGCTTCAATCGATGAAACTCCCTCCACAAAACGGCGGTAGTAGCCCGCCAAGCCAAGGAAACTGCGGATCTCTATAGCTGAGGATGGTTTGGGCCAACTCTGCACGACCTCTATCTTCTTCGGATCCACCTGAATAACCTCACTCGATACCACCCCAAGATGATACACTGGGCTGAATGAAACCTTTATCAAGCAATTCCTGCAACAAATCCTTCAACTCCTTCAACTCAGGAAGAGCCATACGATATAGAGAAATAGACATGGGCTGAGTGCCCGGCAGTAGATCAATTCCAAAATCAATATCTCTATCAGGCGGCATGCCTGGAAGATCAGCTGGAAACACATTAGGAAAATTCCGTACTACTAGAACTGAATCAACTGAAGGGGTATCAATACTGACATCTCTCACATAAGCTAAATATGCGTCACACCCCTTCTCAACCATACGTTGAGCTTTAAGAAAAGAAATAACTCTACTAGGAGTGTAATCTAAAGTACCCCTCCACTCAACACGCGGTACACCTGGTATAGCCAGCGTCACAGTTTTGGCGTGACAATCAAGAATAGCATAATAGGGCAACAACCAGTCCATGCCCAAGATAATATCAAAATCTACCATGATGAGCAACAATAAATCGCCTCTGGTCTCAAAACCACTAAGAGAAACCAAACACGACTGATAAATGCGGTCTACAACAAGAGAATCTCCCACATGAGTAGAAACATAAATAAGGGAACTCAAAGAATCCCGAGATACACCCAAATGCGAAGCGAAATAAGAAGCACATATGAGTAAGTAGATCCTGGATCGAATAGAACCGGTGCATCTCTATGGCAAACCAATATAATACCTGTGATGACAAAATCAGAGGCAACAACCTCGGTACGGGCAGGAAGGCCATAGTATCTGGCCTGGTCTCCCCCTCTAGGGCAACCTCTACCTCTCCAACCTCTACCTCTAGCTGGCTGAGCAGGTGAGGTAGCAAATGGAGCTTTAACCATAGCCTGAGAACTCTACGGGGCACGCTGTGGCTGAGAAGTCTGTGGAGGTGCACCCCTCCCAAGTCTGGGGCAATCCCTCACCATATGACATGTGTCACCATACTCAAAACAAGCTCTAGGAGGACGTGGTGGCTATGACTGGCTCGGGCAAGGTCTGCTAGACTGACCTTCGAAAGCACCCCGCGCAGGAGGCGCGTTAGATACCGGTGGTGCATAATAAGGCTCCTGAGGCCTAGGAGGAGCTGGAGCACTACTGGATGCTAGAAGAGCTGAATGAATAGGGCGACTTATGTAACCCCTACCCTGATGACCTGCAGCTGGAGCACGGGCACCAGAGAAATGGCCCGACTCTCGAGACCTCTTGGCCTCCCTCTCCTCTCTCTCCCCAGAATGCATACCCTCAATCCTCCTAGCAATGCTCACCACTTGATGATTAGAAATATCCATCTCCAACTCACGAGCCATGCTAGATCTAATGCGGGAATAAGGCCCTCAATAAACCGACGAACCCTCTCGCGAATAGTAGAAACCAAGGCTGGGGCATGTCTGGCCAAACTGGTGTACTAGACAGCATACTCTGAAACAGTCATAGCACCCTAGCGTAAATGCTCAAACTCCGCGCGCCATGCGTGCTTGAGGCTCTAAGGAACATAATCCCTCAGGAACAGATCTGAAAATTGAGTCCAAGTTAGTGAAGCAGCTTCATCTGGACTATCTAACTCATAGGTGCGCCACCACTCATAGGCAGTTCCTTGTAGCTAGAAGGTAGTGAAGGAAACCTCGCTCGATCCTGATATACCCATGGTACAGAGAATGCGGTAACTCTCATCTAGAAATCCCATAGCATCCTCCGATGCTAGACCACTGAATACCGGAGGCTTGAACTTTTTGAACCTCTCAAGCCTCAGTTGCTCCTCCTCGGAAACCGTTGCCCTATCCTCGGGCTGAACTGGAACTGCAGGCGGTACACGAATAATCTCAGGGACCTGCTTAACATGCACTCGCTACTCAGGAGTGTGGGTGGTGGGAGTCTGTGCTCTTCCCCCGGCCTGATGTAGCTGCAACAAGGGGAAGCAACCCTGCCTGAGCCAGAGTGGTGTACATGCTCATGAACTGTGCTATAGTCTCTTGAAGAGCTGGAGTAGTAGTAGCGGTAGGCGTATAAGGTGCCTGGACTCCAGCTGGATCTACTAGCGGTACCTCGACGGCAGCTCGCGCAGGTGCTCTGGCTGCACAACGTGCGCGTCCTCGGCCTCTACCCTAGCCTCGGCCTTTGACAGCTGTTGTAGGGGGTGCCGGTGCCTGATCATCTCGGATAGCACATGTCCTCAACATTTGTGAGAGAATAGATGACACAAGTTTAGAATTGTGATATCAAAATATCGCAGGACAAGGAAATCAAATGAAGAGAAATTTTCCTAACAGATACATAGCCTCTCATAGATAAGTACAGACGTCTCTGTACCGATCAGCGAAACTCTAATAAACCGGCTTCTGATTCATGACTAATATGAACCTAGAGCTCTGATACCAACTTGTCACGACCCCGGTTCGCCCTCCATGAACTGTCATGACGGCACCTAGTCTCTACGACTAGGTAAGCCTAACACATGCAAAACATAAACAAAACTTGCGGAAGAAAATAACAAAAAACCAAAAGTAACTGAATGGAACAATAGTTATAATGCCGCTCGACATATACAACCCAACATTCTCAAAACCAAGTACTATCCCAAAACCGGGAAACTCACGGAAACACAAGCCTTTGGAATATCTAACAGTCTAACTCTAGAATGTCTAACATGAAAGAAAATACCGAAGGGCAATGTTTAACAGCTAGAATAGAAAGGGACTTCTCGGTCTGCAGATGCGGAAGATGTACCTCGAAGTCTCTAGAGAAGTCTCCTCCCTCAAGGATGGTAGGCCTGATTAGCGGTACCTGGATCTGCACATGAAAAACATGTGCAGAAGAGGCATGAGTACACCACAACAGTACTTAGTAAGTGCCAAGCCTAACCTAGGTTGGGTAGTGACGAGGAAGGTTAGGGCCCTACTGAGGTTAAACAAAATATGAAGATTAACAGTATAGAATAGAACAGTATAAGTAAGTACGGTAGTAAAATAACACAGGATGTACATGACATCAACAATTATACAGAAACAAGGCAAACATGGAAAGGAAATACAGCTCAGCACCAATAATAACAATCGGGGATCTCCCAGGATATCGTCCTGTGGTCCCATATGTACATATCCAGTGGATCTCCCAGGATCCCGTCCCGTAGTCCAACTCATAGTGCTCGGGGATCTACCGGAATCCTGTTTCGTAGTCCCAAATGTAAATACCCAATACTGGGGGAATCTATCGGGTGCATTCTCGTAGTTCCATATAACTGTGCAGGGGGATATACCGGGAATCTAACTCGTAGTCCCAAAGGAAACAGACAAGGGGGAGCTACCAGAATCCCACATCCGTAGTCCCAAAATAAATACACAGCAGCAGCAGGAAGATATAGAGAAATGGCAAAATTTCATATTAAGGCAATAAGTGATTCTATCCTAGCATGTTGCACAGAATTCAAGTAAGGCAGGTTGAATCAAATAAAACAATTAAGTCACTTAGACATGCTTTCCTAAACTAACAACATGCTTAATAGTGCAAGTAATTGAAATAGGAAAGGAATCATACTAGTAATTACTTAAATAAAATCGAATTTCCAACAATTAACACAAGTGCACACTCGTCACCTTACGTACAAGGCATTTCAATTACCAAACATAGCAATCCTAAGGGGAAGGTCCCCTACACAGGGTTAGACAAGCCACTAACCTCGAACCGGCTCAAAAATCAATCCGAAACCACACTCTTGCCACGAGTACTCAACTCCAAATGGCCCAAATCTATTCAATTCAATTTAATAATGTAAATAATACTTCAAGTAACTGATTCTACAATTAAAGTCTAAGCTCATACGCGAAATTATGAAAAATGACCAAAATGCCCCTCGGGCCCACATCTCAGAATCGAGCAAAATTTACATTTTCAAAAACCTCGTACTCTCACAAGTCTAGTCATATCAAGAACACTAAAATCGGAGTCCAAATTGCTCCTCAAATCCTTATTTAAAGGTCTCTTAAACTCAAACCCTAATTACCCATTTTTCCCAAATTGGTTTCACCACTAATTAGGTCCTTAATCACATAAAAACGAGTTATGAAGTCAAAAATGTTACCTCCAAGTGATTCCCCTTGAATCCCTCTTCCACCCTCTTCAAAAAGCTTCAAAATCGCCTAACAATGGAGGAACCTAGGCTAAAATTCACAAAATAAACCTTTTAAAAATTTCTGCCCAGGCATTTAATTCCTTCTTCGCGAACGCAGTCAAACCCTCACGTTCGCGAAGCACAAAAATGACGTTGATCAAAAGTCCTCTTATGCGAACGCGACAAGGCCCTCGCGATCGCGATGCTTTACCCGGCTAACCTCCGTGAACGCGTTCCTCTCATCGCGAACGTGATGAGTAAATTCTACTGGGTCAAATTTCCTCCTTCGCGAACGCGAAGCCTAGTCGCGAGTGCTGTTTACAAGTATCCAGCCCTTCGCGAATGCGGAGGTCCCATCGCGAATGCATAGGCTTAACATTTGCCTTCCTCAACTGACTCTTCACGAATGCAGGGGTCCACTAGCGAACACAAAGGGTAAAATTCCTCTGCAATAGCTGAACAAAATTTGCAACTTTTTAACAACTAAAAATGATCCGTTAAGCATTCGAAACACACCCGAGGCCCTCGGGACCTCAACCAAAGGCACCAACATATCCTAAAACCTTATTTAAACTTGTACAAATCTTCAAAACGCCTCAAACAACATCAATTCAACCAAAACACATCGGATTCAAGCCTAAGCTTTCCAAAATCTTCGAATTACGTTTTTGATCAAAAACCCAACCAAACCACCTCCGAATGACTTGAAATTTTTCACACACATCCCAAATGACATAACAGAACTATTGCAACTCTCGGAATTTCATTTCGACCCTCGAATCAAAATCTCTCTATCGAACCGGAAACTTCCAAAATTCAACTTTCGACATTTCAAGCCTAAATTAGCTACGAACCTCCAAAATACAATCCGAACACACTCCTAACCCCGAAATCACCCAACGGAGCTAACAGAACCATAAGATTTCCATTCCAAGGCCGTCTTCATACTTATCCAACTACGGTTAACTTTCCAACACTTAAGCTCTCATTTAAGGACTAAGTGTCCCAAAACTCTCCGAAACTTAAAACCGAACATCCTGGCAAATCAAAATAGCAGAAATAAACTCGGGGGAAGCAGTTAATAGGGGATCAGGGCGTTAATTCTTAAGACGACCGGCCGGGTCGTCACATCCTCCTACACTTAAATATTTGTTCGTCCTCGAACGAGCATAAAGACATAGCTGAAGTAGTGAAAAAATGAGGGTAACGGCTACGCATATCCTGCTCGGTCTCCCAGGTCGTCTCCTCGACCGGCTGGCCCGCCATTGAACTTTCACTGATGCAATGTTCTTTGACCTCATCTTTCTAACCTACCTGTCCAATATTGCCACTGGCACCTCAACATAAGATAAATCCTTGTCCAACTGGACTGAACTGAAATCCAGCACGTGCGACGGATCGTCGTGATACCTCCGGAGCATCGAAACATGAAATACCGGATGAACTCTTGCCAAGCTGGTAGGTAAGGCAAGCTCATAAGCAACCTCCCCAACACGCCTCATTATCTCAAAAGGGCCAATAAACCTCGGACTCAACTTCCCTTTATTCCCAAATCTCATAACGCCCTTCATAGTCAAAACCTGAAGCAGAACCTTCCAACCATATACGAAACATCACGAACCTTCTGGTCCGTGCAACTCTTCTGTCTGGACCGGGCTCTACCGAGTCTATCCTGAATCACCTTAACCTTCTCCAAAGCATCCTGAACCAAGTCTGTGCCCAATAATCTAGCCTCACCTGGCTCAAACCAACCCACTGGAGATCTATACTGCCTACAATATAAAGCCTCATACGGTGCCATCTGAATGTTGGACTGATAACTGTTGTTGTAATCAAACTCCGCCAATGGCAAGAACTGATCCCAAGACCCTCCAAACTCAATCACACACGCACAGAGCATATCCTCAAGAATCTGAATAGTGCGTTTGGACTGTCCATCCATCTGAGGGGGAAATGCTATACTCAACCCCACCCGAGTACCCAACTCATGCAGAACGGCCTCCAGAACCGTGATGTAATCTGAGTACCCCTATCTGAGATGATAGACACTGGAATACCATGCAAACGAACAATCTCCCAGATATAAATCTCCGCCAGCCGCTCCGAAGAATAAGTAGTACACACAGGAATGAAATGAGCGGACTTGGTCAGCCGATCCACGATCAAGAGCATCGAACTTTCTCAAAGTCCGTGGGAGCCCAACTACAAAGTCCATGGTGATCCGCTCACACTTCCATTCCGGAATCTCTATCTGCTGAAGCAACCCACCCAGTCTCTGGTGTTCATACTTCACCTGCTGACAGTTTAGGCACCGAGCTACAAATCCAACTATATTCTTCTTCATCCGCCTCCACCAGTAGTGCTGCCTCAAATCCCGATACATCTTCGCGGCACCCGAAAGAATGGAATACCGCGAGCTATGAGCCTCCTCTAGAATCAACTCTCGAAGCCCATCAACATTGGGTACGCAAATCCGACCCTGCATCCTTAATACCCCATCATCACCAATAGTAACATCCCTAGCATCACCGTGCTGAACCTTGTCATTGAGGTCAAGCAAATGAGGGTCATCATATTGTCGCTCCTTGATACGATCAAATAAGGGAGACCGAGAAACCAAACAAGCTAGAACCCGACTGGGCTCTAAAAGATCCAATCTTACAAACTGGCTGGCTAAGGCCTGAACATCCATCGACATAGGCCTCTCCGATGCTGGTAAATATGCCAAACTCCCCAAACTCTCCGCCCAGCGACTCAAGGCATCAGCCACTATATTGGCCTTGCCCGGGTGATACAAAATGGTGATATCATAGTCCTTCAGCAACTCTAACCACCTCCTCTGGCGCAAATTTACATCCTTTCTCTTGAACAGGTGCTGTAAGCTCCGATGGTCAGTATAAATCTCACTGGGAACCCCGTATAAGTAATGGCGCCAAATCTTCAATGCGTAAACAATGGCAACTAACTCAAGGTCATGAACATGGTAGTTCTTCTCATGAACATTCAACTGTCTAGACGCGTAGGCAATCACCCTTCTGTCCTGCATCAACACCGCTTCGAGGCCAATCCTCAAGGCATCAAAATAGACCGTATAAGACCCCAAACCTGTAGGCAATATCAAAACTGGGGCTGTAGTCAAAGCTGTCTTGAGCTTCTGAAAGCTCGCCTCACACTCCTCCGTCCACTAAAATAGAGCACCCTTCTGGGTCAACCTGGTCATAGGGGCTGCAATCGATGAAAACCCCTCCACAAAATGACAGTAGTAGCCCGCCAAGCTAAGGAAACATCGGATCTCTGTAGCTGAGGATGGTCTGGGCCAACTTTGCACGACCTCTATCTTCCTTGGATCCACCTGAATACCCCCACTCGATACCACGTGGCCTAAGAATGCCACCGAATCCAACCAAAACTCACATTTCAAGAACTTAGCATATAACTTCTTCTCTCTTAGAGTCTGAAGCATAGTCCTCTGGTGCTGCTCATGATCTTCCCGACTCCGAGAATACACCAGAACATCATCAATAAAGACAATGATAAACGAGTTAAGATATGGCCGGAACACACTGTGCATCAAATGCATAAAGGTTGCTGGGGCATTGGTCAGCCCAAATGACATAACAAAGAACTCGTAATGACCATATCGACTCCTGAAAGCAGTCTTCGGGATATCTAACTCCCGAATCTTCAACTGATCATAACCTGAGCACAAGTCAATCTTAGAAAACACCCGTGCACCTTGAAGTTGGTCAAACAGATCATCAATACGAGGCAAAGGATAACAGTTCTTCATTGTAACCTTGTTCAACTGGCGATAATCAATGCACATACACATGGAACCATCCTTTTTCTTCATAAACAAGACAGGAGCATCCCAAGGTGATACACTGGGCCGAATGAAACCCTTATCAAGCAATTCCTGCAACTATTCCTTCAACTTATTCAACTCAGGAGGAGCTATACGATATAGAGGAATAGAGATGGGTTGAGTGCCCGGCAACAGATCAATGCCAAAATCAATATCTCTATTAGGCGGCATGCCTGGAAGATCAGCTGGAAACACATCGGGAAAATCCCGTACTACTGGAACTAAATCAACTGAAGGGGTATCAATACTGACGTCTCTCACATAAGCTAATATGCATCACACCCCTTCTCAACCATACGCTAAGCTTTAAGAAAAGAAATAACACTATTGGGAGTGTAATCTAATGTACCCCTCCACTCAACACGCGGTACACCTGGTATAGCCAGCGTCACGGTTTTGGCGTGACAATCAAAAATAGCATAATGGGGCGACAAACAGTCCATGCCCAAGATAATATCGAAATCTACTATGCTGAGCAACAATAAATCGGCTCTGGTCTTAAAACCACTAAGAGCAACCAAACACGACCGATAAATGCGGTATACAACAAGAGAATCTCCCACAGGAGTAGAAACATAAACAGGGGAACTCAAAGAATCCTGAGATACACCCAAATGCGGAGCGAAATAAGAAGACACATAAGAGTAAGTAGAGCCTGGATCGAATAGAGCCGATGCATCTTTGTGGCAAACCAATATAATACCTGTGATGACAAAATCAGAGGCAACAACCTCGGTACGGGCAGGAAGGCCATAGTATCTGGCCTGGTCTCCCCCTCTAGGGCAACCTCTACCTCTCCAACATCTACCTCTAGCTGGCTGAGCAGGTGAGGTAGCAACTGGAGCTTTAACCATAGCCTAAGAACTATACAGGGCACGCTGTGGCTAAGAAGTCTGTGGAGGTGCACCCCTCCCAAGTCTAGGACAATCCTTCACCATATGATGCGTATCACCACACTCAAAACAAGCTCTAGGAGGACGTGGTGGTTGTGACTAGCTCAGGCCAGGTCTATTGGACTGACCTCAGAAAGCACCCCGCGCAGGAGGCACGCTAGATACCAGTGGTGCATAATAAGGTTCCTGAGGCCTAGGAGGAGCTGGAGCACTACTGGATGCTGGAAGAGCTGAATGAATAGGGCGACTTATGTAACCCCTACCCTGATAATCTACAACTGGAGCACGGGCACCAGAGAAATGGCCCAACTATCGAGACCTCTCTCTCCTCTCTCTCCCCGGCATGCATACCCTTAATCCTCCTAGCAATGCTCACCACCTACTGATAAGAAATATCCATCTCTAACTCACGAGCCATGCTAAATCTGATGCTAGGAATAAGGCCCTCAATAAACCGGCGAATCCTCTCGTGGACAGTAGAAACCAAGGCTGGGGCATGTCTGGCCAAGCTGGTGTAAAGGACAACATACTCTGAAACAGTCATAGCACCCTGGCACAAATGCTCAAACTCCGCGCGCCATGCGTCTCTGAGGCTTTGAGGAACATACTACCTCAGGAATAGATCTGAAAACTAAGTCCAAGTCAGTGAAGCAGCCTCATCCGGATTGTCTAACTCATAGGTGCGCCACCACTCATAGGCGGCTCCTCGAAGCTGGAAGGTAGTGAAGGAAACCCCGCTCGATCCTGATATACCCATGGTACAGAGAATGTGGTAACTCTCATCTAGAAATCCCAAAGCATCCTCCGATGCTAGACCGCTGAATACCGGAGGCTTATACTTCTTGAACCTCTCAAGCCTCAGCTCTTCCTCCTCGGAAACTGCTGCCCTGTCCTCGGGCTGAACTAGCACTACAGGTGGTACATGAATAATCTCAAGGACCTTCTTAACATGCACTCGCTGCTTAGGAGTCTGGGTGGCAGGAGTCTGTGCTCCTCCCCCGGCCTGAGATGTAGCTGCATCAAGGGGAAGCAACCCTGCCTGAGCCAGAGTGGTGTACATGCTCATGAACTATGCTAGAGTCTCCTGAAGAGCTGGAGTAGTAGTAGCGGTAGGCGTATCAGGTGCCTGGGCTCCGATATGATCTACTGGTGGTACCTCGACGGCAGCTCGCGCAGGTGCTCTGGCTGCACCATGTGCGCGTCCTCGGCCTCTACCTCGGCTCTGGCCTCTGGCGGCTGTAGTAGGGGGTACGGGTGCCTAATCATCTCGGGTAGCACGTGTCCTCACCATCTGTGAGAGAATAGAAGACCGAAGTTTAGAATTGTGATGTCAAAATATCGCACAACAAGGAAATCAAATGAAGTGGAATTTTCCTAATAGTTACATAGCCTCTCGTAGATAAGTACAGACGTCTCCGTACCGATCAGCGAGACTCTAATAAATCGGCTTGTGATCTATGACTCCTATGAACCTAGAGCTCTGATACCAACTTGTCACGACCCCGATTCACCCTCCGTGAACTGTCGTGATGGCACCTAGTCTCTATGACTAGGTAAGCATAACACATGCGGAACATAAATGAAACTTGCGGAAGAAAAAAACCAAAATCAAAAGTAACTGAATGGAACAATAGTTATAATGCCGGCTATCCCAAAACCCGGAAACTCACGGAAACACAAGCCTTTGGAATATCTAACAATCTAACTCTATAATGTCTAACAAGAAAGAGAATACAAAAGGGCAATGTTTAACAGCTAGAATAGAAAGGGATTTCTCGGTCTGCGGACGCGGCAGATGTACCTCGAAATCTCTAGAGCAGTGACCTCCCTCAAGGGATGGTAGTCCTGAGTAGCGGTACCTGGATCTGCACATGAAAAACATGCGCAGAAGAGGCATGAGTACACCACAGCGGTACTCAGTAAGTGCCAAGCCTAACCTCGGTTGGGTAATGACGAGGAAGGTCAGGGCCCTACTGAGGTTAAATAAAATATGAAGATCAGCAGTATAGAACAGAACATTATAAATAAGTAGGGTAGTAAAATAACATAGGATGTACAAGACAACAACAATTATACAGAAACAAGGTAAACATGGAAAGGAAATACAGCTCGGCCCCAATAATAACAATTGGGGATCTCCCAAGATGCCGTCCTGTGGTCCCATATGTACATATCCAGTGGATCTCTCGGGATCCCGTCCCGTAGTCCAACTCATAGTGCGCGGGGATCTACCGGAATCCCGTTTCGTAGTCCCAAATGTAAATACCCAGTACTAGGGGAATCTACCGGGTGCATTCCCGTAGTTCCATATAACCATGCAGGGGGATCTACCGGGAATCTAACCCGTAGTCCCAATGTAAACAAACAAGGGGGACCTACCGGAATCCCACATCCATAGTCCCAAAATAAATACACAGCAGCAGCAGCAGGAAGATATACAGAAATAGCAAAATTTCATATTAAGGCAATAAGTGATTCTAGCCTATCATATTGCACAGAATTCAAGTAAGGCAAGTTGAATCAAATAAAATAATTAAGTCACTTAGACATGCTTTCCTAAACTAACAACAGGCTTAATAGTGCAAGTAATAGAAACAGGAAAGGAACCATACTAGTAATTACTTAAAGAAAACCGGATTTCCAACAATTAGCACAAGTACGCACTCGTCACCTCATGTACAAGGCATTTCAATTACCAAAAATAGCAATCCTAAGGGGAAGGTCCCCCACACAAGGTTAGACAAGTCACTTACCTCGAACCGGCTCAAAAATCAATCCGAAACCACGCTCTTGCCACGAGTACTCGACTCCAAATGGACCAAATCTATTCAATTCAATTTCATAATGTAAATAACACTTCAAGCTGATTCTACAATTAAAGTCTAAGATAATACACGAAATTATGAAAAATGACCAAAATGCCCCTCGGGCCCACATCTCGGAATCAGGTGAAATTTACATTTTCAGACACCTCGTACTCTCACGAGTCTATACATAATAAGAACACTGAAATCGGAGTCCAAATGGCCCCTCAAATCCTCATTTAAAGGTCTCTTAAACTCAAGCCCTAATTACCCATTTTTCCCAAATTTTTTCACCACTAATTAGGTCCTTAATCACATAGAAACGAGTTATGAAGTCAAAAATATTACCTCCAAGTGATTCCCCTTGAATCCCTCTTCAACCCTCTTCAAAAAGCTTCAAAATCGCCTAACAATGGAGGAACCTAGGCTAAAATTTGCGAAATAAACCTTTTAAAATATTCTGCCTAGGCATTTAATTCCTTCTTCGTGAACGTGGTCAAACCCTCGCGTTCGCGAAGCACAAAAATGACGTTGACCAAAAGTCCTCTTACGCGAATGCGACAAGGCCCTCGCGATCGCGATGCTTTACCCGGCTAACCTCCGCGAACGCATTCCTCTCATCGCGAACGCGAAGCCCAATCGCGAGCGCGGTTTACAAGTATCCAGCCCTTCGCGAACGCGGAGCTCCCATCGCGAATGCGAAGGCTTAACATTTTCCTTCCTCAACTGACTCTTCGCGAACGCGAGGATCCACTCGCGAACGCGAATGGTAAAATTCCTCTGCAACAGCTGAACAAAATCTGCAACTTTTTAACAACTAAAAATGATCCGTTGAGCATCTTAAACACACCCGAGGCCCCTGGGACCTCAACCAATGGCACCAACATATCCTAAAATCTTATTTAAACTTGTACAAATCTTCAAAATGCCTCAAACAACATCAATTCAACCAAAATACATTGGATTCAAGCCTAAGCTTTCGAAAATCTTCCGAATTATGTTTTCGATCAAAAACCAAACCAAACCACCTTCGAATGACCTAAAATTTTGCACACACATCCCAAATGACATAACGGAACTACTACAACTCTCGGAATTCCATTCCGACCCTCAGATCAAAATCTCACTATCGAACCGAAAACTTCCAAAATTCAACTTTCGGCATTTCAAGCCTAAATTAGCTACGGACCTCCAAAACACAATCCGAACACGCTCCTAACCCCGAAATCACCCAACGGAGCTAACGGAACCATCCGATTTCCTTTCCGAGGCCATATTCACATTGTTCTAATTGCGGTTAACTTTCCAACACTTAAGCTCTCATTTAGGGACTAAATGTCCCAAAACTCTCCGAAAACTTAAAACCGAACATCCCGGCAAATCAAAATAGCAGAAATAAACTCGAGGGAAGCAATTAATAGGGGATCGGGGCGTTAATTCTTAAGACGACCGACCGGGTCGTCACAGATATGAACAACAAGAATGCCCCCAGGCCATCACAAATCATCACAATCAATCTCTGACATAGCCCACCTTGTCTCGCCACATGTGCAATAATAAAGTAAATGCCTGCCTTGTCTCGCCACACATACATAATAATATTCCCACATTGTCTCGCCACATGCGCAACCCATATATATATATATATATATCCCGCCTTGTCACAGCACAGGTGCAAATATTAATAGTAACAACAACACGACAGAAACCTTGTACAATCCCTAATTACAACCACATGACAAAAACCTCGTGCATCACAATGTCAACAACTGCACGACAGAAACCTCGTGCATCCCCACAATAGCAAAACAACAGCAATGGCAATCATACAAAGTACGGGAAGTAAATCAACTCAAGAACTTCAAATTACAAAGAAACGACAGAACCCGTTCACAAGGAATAACCACAGTAAAGAATGCTAGGCATAAGAGAACAACTCAACAAGGGAAAACTAATATGTAACAACGACCCCGCAATATACAATTCAACCACAAGGAAGCTAACATGAGTCAAATAGTCCCAAATAAAGACAAGTCAACTAAGAGATAGGATATCTAAAACTTCTTTTATGGTTGAGCAATTACGAAAGATATTCAACAATTCAATTAAGGATAAGCGGCGGAAATATAATCATAACCTCAATTAAGACTGAGCAATTATAGAATGAGATAATGATAATTTTCAAATAAAGATAATCAGTTTTGAAAAGATAGCATGACAAATAGAAGAAGTAAAATCTCCGGCTACGTCAAATAGGCAACAAGAGTGAATCCTAAAACAATTAATTCTAACTAAAACATGTAGGGGTGAAACTAGTAAATAGGAACTCAATCCTAACAAGGACGACTTCATACTCAATGAATATAAGGACCTAAGAATCCTAAAAGTCCAACTTTCCACAAATAAGCCTGAGTACGCACTCGTCACCTCGCGTACACGGACTACAATCAACATAGAAGACTCGAATCCTAAGGAAAAATCCCCCACACAAGATTAGGCAAGATACTTATCTCAAAGAAGACAAACCAATACTCTAAAATGAACTTTTCGGTTGAAAAGACCTTCGGACGGCTCAAATCTAACCAAAATAACTTCAAAGCACAAATAGAACTCATAAGAAATCATCCCGGATCATAAAGTCTCAATCTTTAACAAAATCCAAAAATCGGTCCAAAAGTCAACCCCAGGGCCCGCACCTCGGAACCAACAAATTTTACAAAACTCGAACATCCATTCCGATACGAGTTAAACCATACAAAAATTATCAAAATCCGCTGCCATTTCACCCTTCAAATCATGATTTTTTCATTTTGAAAACTTCCTTCAAAAGCCACCATTTTTCTCAACCCAAAAAACAAATAAATGATAAAAATAAAGATAAAATTATGGAATATGTTAAATTCTAGGTGAAGAACACTTACCCAATCGTTTTGCTTGAAAAACCCTCAAGGAATTGCTTAAAACCAAGCTCTACAAGTCAAAATATGATGAAATGGCCTAACCCTCGATTTGGAAAACTTATATTCTGCCATGCATCGCGAACGCGGAGAAAGGAATGAGGCTGCCAAGAAATGCCCATTGCGAACACGAGCTAAGAGGCACGAATGCGAAGAGTAAGAAACATAAACTTTTCACAAACGTGGGGTGAATGACAAGAATGCGAAAAGAAATAGCCACCAGCCCTCAGCTCCTAATTTCTACTATGCGAACACGAATGAGGGGTTGCGAATGCGAAGAAGAAGGAAGCAAACTTGCGTGATCGCGAAGGTACTATGTGAACGCAATGAAGATAAATGGGGCAGATCAATACGACACTACGCGATCGCGACTGGAACTACGCGATCGCGATAGAGTACACAGACACCAGACACCAGCAATCCAAAAATAGAAGAAATTGGCTCGTAGCCCATCCGAAACACACCCAAGGCCCTCGAGACCCCGTCTAAACACACAAACAAGTTCTATAACCTAACACGGACTCGCTCGGGGTCTCAAATCACATCCAAGAATATGGTAAATGCAAATCCCTCCATGAATCGAACTATTAACTTCCAAATCTTCCAACTTCGAAAATGCATGCCGAAACCAATCAAACTAACCCGGAATGACGCCAAATTTTGCAGACAAGTCCCAAATAACAAGACGGATCTGTTCCAACTCTCGGAATCGCATTCCGACCCCGATATCATAAAAGTCAACTATGGGTTAAAGTTCTCCATTTATCAAACTTCAACTTTTTCAACTTCCGCGGAAATACCTCAAATTATCCTACGGACCTCCAAATCCGAATTCAGACGCGCGCCTAAGTCCAAAATCACCATACTAAACTGATGACATCACCCAAAACTCATTCCGAAGCCGTTTACACAAAAGTCACATTCCTGTCAAATTCTCACCGCTTAAGCTTCCAAAACTAGATTCCTTCTTCTAATTCGACTCTGAATCAACCGGTAACTGAATTCGACCGTGCACGCAAGTTGATACACATAATATGAAGCTTGTTCAAGACCTTACGCTGTCAAACGGAGTTTAAATTCTCAAAACGATCGGCCGGGTCGTTACACCTATTTTTAATAGCTTTAAAGTTGTGCTAATCTACGGGAAAAAATGTAGTACAAATATGAGTACTTAATTTCTAAGTTTTGAATGATAAAAAAATTATATTTTACTACAATTTTAATATTAATGGCTTGAAATAAGGAAACCTATATACAATAAAATTTAATTGCCATTCGCTACATAATTCAACTATGAAATTTTTTAATAATCATAATTAAAGTTGATTTCAATGTCCTAGATATTAGAAAAATAATTAAATGATCATTCTTGTATATTAGAAAAGTATTTAAATTAATATTTTATCCAATGTGAACTTTATTTTTAAAGGGTAAAAAAAGGCTAACGACATTTCGCTAAGGGCCTTGTGCTTTTAATAGTATAGATAGATATAGATATAGATAGATAGATAGATATAGATACTAGACACACATATATGTTGTAGAATACCTAATTTTTATATGAAATAATTTATACTTCCATATGTAGTTATGAAAATTCCCCGAAAATAATGGGAGGAGGTTTTAAAGAAAAGCGAAAAAAGGAGGATCAAGATAAATGAGAATCCTGGATGTAGTGACCAACATGTTATTGACATCCAATTTTGTCCCTCTTTTCTTCCAATTAATTTTCTTGAGCTTCTAAGTTATCAATACATCAAATACTTTATTTTCAATACTATTTTCTATTTACTACTACTATTATTATTGTTGTTATTATTATTATGATGATGACTATTATTACTACTATTTATTATAATTATAATTATTGAAGATATTACTACTGTTACAAAAATTATTATTTTATTATTAGTACTATTAGCATTATTATTAAAATTACTGTTAATATGACTATTATTGAGTTAATCACTTATTTAAAATGTAATATTATGTATGCTGAGGCGACTGCTCCAGAGACTTCGAGGTATATCTTCCGCGTCCGCAGACCGAGGAGTCCCTTTCCATTCTATCTTGTAATGATAGCCCTTCTATCTTTTCTGTTGATGTAGACATTCCGGAGTTAGAGCATTTTTATTATATTCTTAGCTTGTGATTCATGGGTTTCCAGGTTTTGGGAAAAATTGTATTAGTTTATGAGAGTTGGTATTGTGTATGCCGAGTGACACTTTCAAATGCTATTTTATTACACTATTGAAATGTTTTAAATTATTTTTTTTCTTCTGCAAATTGGGTTTATCTTCCGCATTTTAGGCTTACCTAGTCATAGAGACTAGGTACCATCACGATGGTTCACGTAGGGCGAACCGGGGTCATGACAAGTTGGTATCAGAGCTCTAGGTTCATAGGAGTCATGAATCACAAGTCGATTTATTAGAGTCTCGCTGATCGGTACAGAGACGTCTGTACTTATCTACGAGAGGCTATGTAACTGTTAGGAAAATTCAACTTCATTTGATTTCCTTGTCGTGCGAGATTTTGATATCATAATTCTAAACTTCTATCTTCTATTCTCTCACAGATGGTGAGGACACGCGCTACTCGAGATGATCAGGCACCCGCACCCCCTACTGCAGCCGTTAGAAGCCGAGGACGCGCACGTGGTGGAGCCAGAACACCTGCGCGAGCTGCCACCAAGGTACCACCAGCAGTTCCAGACAGAGTTCAAGCACCTGATATGCCCACTGCTGCTACTACTCCAGCACTTCAGGAGACTCTGGCACAATTCATGAGCATGTACACCACTTTGGCTCAGGCAGGGTTGCTTCCCCTTGCTGCAGCTACATCTCAGGCTGGGGGAGGAGCATAGACTCCCGCTGCCCGCACTCCTAAGCAGTGAGTGCATGTTGAGCAAGTCCTTGAGATTATTCCTGTACAACCTGCAGTCCGAGATCAGCCCGAGGATAAGGCAACGGCTTCCGAGGATGAGCAGTTGAGGCTTGAAAGGTTCAAGAAGTACAAGCCTCCTGTATTCAGTGGTCTAGCATCAGATGATGCTCTGGGATTTGTGGATAAGTGTTACCGTATTCTCCATACCATGGGTATATCAGGATCGAGCGGGGTTTCCTTCACTACTTTCCAACTTTGAGGAGCCGCCTATGAGTGGTGGCACACCTATAAGTTAGATAGGCTGGATGAGGCTGCTTCACTGACTTGGACTCAGTTTTCAGATCTATTCTTGAGGGAGTATGTTCCTCAGAGCCTCAGAGACGCATGGCGCGCAGAGTTTGAGCATTTGCGCCAAGGTGCTATGACTATCTCAGAGTATGCTGTCCATTACACTAGTTTGGCTAGACATGCACCAGCCTTGGTTTCTACTGTTTGCAAGAGGGTTCGCCGGTATATTGAGGGCTTTATTCCCTGCATCAGGTCTAGCATGGCTTGTGAGTTGGAGATGGATATTTCTTATCAGCAGGTGGTGAGAATTGCTAGGAGGATTGAGGGTACGAATGTTAGGGAGAGAGAGGAGAGGGAGGCCAAGAGGTTTCGAGAATCGGGCCATTATTCTGGTGCCCGCGCCCCAGCTACAGATCGTCATGGTAGGGGTTATATAAGTCACCCTGTTCATTCATCTCTTCCAGCAGGCAGTGGTATTCTAGCTCCTCCTAGGCCTTAGGAGCCTTATTATGCACCTCTGGTTTGTAGCGCACCTCCTACGTGGGGTGCTTTCAGAGGTTAGTCCAGCTGACCTGGACTGAGCCAGTCACAACCTCCACGTCCTCCCAGAGCTTGTTTTGAGTGTGGTGACACACTCCATGTGGTGAGGGATTGCCTTAGACTTGGGAGGAGTGCGCCTCCACAGACTTCTCAGCCATAGTGCCCCACAGAGTTCTCAGGCTATGGTTACAACTCCAGTTGCTACCCTACCTGCTCAGCCAGCCAGAGGTGGAGGTCGGGGAAGTAGAAGTCACCCTAGAGAGGGAGGCCAGGCCCGACACTATGCCCTTCCTACCCGTACTGAGGCTGTTGCCTCTGATTCTGTCATCACAGGTATTATACTGGTTTGTCATAGAGATGCATCGGTTCTATTAGATCCAGGCTCCACTTAATCTTATGTCTTCTTATTTTGCTCCGCATTTGGGTGTACCTCAGGATTCTCTGAGTTCCCTTGTTTATGTTTCTACTCCTATGGGAGATTCTCTTATTGTGGACCTCATTTATCGGTCGTGTTTGGTTGCTCTTAGTAGTTTTGAGACCAAAGCCGATTTATTGTTGCTCAGCATGGTAGATTTTGATATTATCTTGGGCATGGACTGGTTGTCGTCCCATTTTGCTATTCTTGATTGTCACACCAAAACCATGACGCTGGCTATGCCAGGTATACCGCGTGTTGAGTGGAGGGGTACTTTAGATCATACTCCCAGTAGAATTATTTCTTTCCTTAAAGCTCAGCGTATGGTTGAGAAGGGGTGTGATGCGTATTTAGCTTATGTGAGAGATATCAGTATTGATACCCCTTCAGTTGATTCAGTCCCAGTAGTATGGGATTTTCCCGATGTGTTTCCAGCTGATCTTCCGGGCATGCTGCCTGATAGAGATATTGACTTTGGCATTGATCTATTGCTGGGCACTCAACCCATATCTATTCCTCCGTATCGTATGGCTCCTCCTGAGTTGAAGGAGTTGTAGGATCAGTTACAGGAATTTCTTGATAAGGGTTTTATTCGGCCCAGTGTATCACCTTGGGGTGCTCCTGTCTTGTTTGTGAATAAAAAGGATGGTTCTATGCGTATGTGTATTGATTATCGCCAGTTGAATAAGGTTACAGTGAAGAACCGTTATCGTTTGCCTCGTATTGATGATCTGTTTGACCAATTTTAGGGCGCACAGGTGTTTCTAAGATTAACTTGCGCTCAGGTTACCACCAGTTAAAGATTCGGGGGCCAGATATCCCGAAGACTACTTCCAGGACTCGGTATGGTCATTACGAGTTCCTTGTTATGTCATTTGGGCTGACCAATGCCCCAGCAACCTTTATGCATATGCATATTGTGTTCCGGCTGTATCTTGACTCGTTCATCATTGTCTTTATTGATGATATTCTGGTGTATTCCCGGAGTCGTGAAGATCATGAACAACACCTGAGGACTGTGCTTCAGACTCTGAGAGAGAAGAAGTTATATGCTAAGATCTTGAAATGTGAGTTTTGGTTGGATTACGTGGCATTCTTAGGCCACACAGTATCGAGTGAGGGTATTCAGGTGGATCCGAAAAAAGTAGAGGCCGTGCAGAGTTGGCCCAGACCATCCTCAACTATAGAGATCTGCAGTTTCCTTGGCTTGGCGGGTTACTACCGTTGTTTTGATGAGGGGTTTTCATCGATTACAGCCCCTATGACCTGAATGACCCAGAAGGGTGCTCCGTTCCAGTGGACGGAAGAGTGTGAGGCGAGCTTTTAGAAGCTCAAGACAACTTTGACTACAACCCTAATTTTGATACTGCCTACAGGTTCGGGGTCTTATACGGTCTATTGTGATCTTATACGGTCCATTGTGATGCCTCGAGGATTAGCCTCGGAGCGATGTTGATACAGGACAGTAGGGTGATTGCCTACGCGTCCAGACAGTTGAAGGTACATGAGAAGAATTACCCTGTCCACGACCTTGAGTTAGCTGCCATTGTTCACGCCCTAAAGATCTGGCGCCATTATATGTATGAGGTTCCTTGTGAGATCGAAGTTTGCAGCACTTGTTCAAGCAAAAGGATCTAAATTTGCACCAGAGGAGATGGTTAGAGTTGCTGAAGGATTATGATATCACTATTTTGTATCACCCGGGCAAGGCCAATGTGGTGGCCGATGCCTTGAGTCGCTGGGCAGAGAGTTTGTGGAGTTTGGCTTATATACCGGCATCAGAGAAACCTATGGCGATGGATGTTCAGGCCTTAGCCAGCCAGTTTGTGAGATTGGATCTTTTGGAGCCCAATCGGTTTCTAGCTTGCGTGGTTTCTCGGTCTTCCTTATTTGATTGCATCAGGGAGCGTCAATATGATGACCCTTATTTACTTGTCCTCAAGGACAAGGTTCAGCATGGTGATGCCAAAGATGTGACTATTGGTGATGATCGGGTATTGAGGATACAGGGTCAGATTTGTGTACCCAATGTGGATGGGCTTCGGGAGATGATTCTAGAGGAGGCCCATAGTTCGCGGTATTCTATTCATCCGGATGCCGCGAAGATGTATCGGGATTTGAGGTAGCACTACTGGTGGAGGCGGATGAAGAAAAATATAGTTGGATTTGTAGCTCGGTGCCTCAACTATCAGCAGGTGAATTATGAGCACCAGAAGCTGGATGGGTTGCTTCAGCAGATAGAGATTCCGGAGTGGAAGTGGGAGCGGATCACCATGGACTTTATAGTTGGGCTCCCATAGACTTTGAGAAAGTTTGATGCTATTTGGGTGATCATGGATCAGCTGACCAAATCCGCACACTTCATTCCTATGTGTACTACCTATTCTTCGGAGCGTCTAGCGGAGATTTATATCCGGGAGATTGTTCGTCTGCATGGTATTCCAGTTTCTATCATTTCAGATAGATGTACTCAGTTCACATCACGGTTCTGGAGGGCCGTTCAGCATGAGTTGCATACTCGGGTGGAGCTGAGTATGACATTTCACCCTCAGACAGATGGACAGTCCGAGCGCACTATTCAGATTCTTGAGGATATGCTCCGTGCATGTGTGATTGAGTTTGGAGGGTCTTGGGACCAGTTCTTACCTTGGCGGAGCTTGCTTACAACAACAGCTATCATTCCAGCATTCAGATGGCACCGTGTGAGGCTTTATATGGTAGGCGATGTAGATCCTCGGTGGGTTGGTTTGAGCCGGGTGAGGCTATATTATTGGGCACAGACTTGGTTCAGGATGCTTTGGAGAAGGTTAAGGTGATTCAGGATAGACTCAGCACAGCTCAGTCCAGACAGAAGAGTTACACGGATCGGAAGGTTCGTGATGTTTCCTATAAGGTTGGAGAGGGGGTTCTGTTTCGGGTTTCGCCTATGAAGGGCGTTATGAGATTTGGGAAAAAAGGGAAGTTGAGTTCGAGGTTTGTTGGCCCTTTTTATGTATTGAGGCGTGTTAGTATAACGACCCGACCTATCGTTTTAAGCTCTAGCACGTCGTTCAGTAGTTTGAGGCCATGAGCAGCTTCACTTCAGGTATTATGACTTGTGCGCGATGTTGGAATTGAATTCCGGGAAGTTCGGAGTTGATTTGGAAAGAGAATTCTCTTTTCGGAAGCTTTAAGTTGAAAGAATTGACTAAGGTTGGATTTTTGAGTAAACGACCTCGGAATCGAGATTTGAAGATTCTAGCAGGTTCGTATGATGATTTTGGACATGGGCGTACGTCCGGATCGGGTTTTGGAAGATCCTGGAACGTTTCAGCACCTATTGTAGAAGTTAGCATTTTTGGAAGAATTTCATAAGTTTGGGTTGAAGTGTATTTCAGTGTTATTTATGTCTGTTTGGGATTTCGAGTCTGGGAGTAGCTTCGTATGGTGATTCTGGTGTTGGGAGCGCGATAGGAAGTGAATTCGGAGGTCCGTGGGTCATTTTGAAGTCAATTGGCTAAAGATAGAAATTTGAAGGTTTTGGAGAAGCTTGACTGGAAGTGGACTTTTTGATATCGGGGTCGGATTCTGATTCCGGAAGTTGTTGTAGGTCCGTAATGTTGAATGTGACTAGTGTGCAAAATTTGAGGTCAATCGAACATGATTTGATAGGTTTCGGCATCGAGTATAGAAGTTGGAAGTTCTAAGTTCATTAAGCTTGAATCGGGTTGTGATTCGTGATTTCGATGTTGTTTGAGGTGATTTCAAGGCTTGACTAAGTTCGAATGAGGTATTAGGACTGGTTGGTAGGTTTGGTTGAGGTCCCGGGGGCCTCGGGCGTGTTTCAGATGCTCAACGGGTCGATTCTTGCCTTGTGAGGATTGCTGGTTTTCTGGTATGAGTGCAAAAGGTTTTTACTCTATGCGATCGCGTGAGTGGGTCTGCGATCGCATAATGCAAGGTTTGGAGGCAGTTGGTATTGACTTATGTGATCGCAGGGGTTTATGTGAGATCGCGTAGAGGAAGAAATTGGAGGCTGCTGGTTTTGGCTTATGCGATCACAGGGGTGTGTTTGCGCTCGCATTGTGCAGGACTTTGAATGCCCTGGGATTGGCTTATGCAATCGCGGAGCATTGTTTACGATCTCATAGGAGGGTTGTCTGGTAAGTGAAGTGTTTTAAGACGGGATTTAGGCCATTTCTTCTCATTTTTCTCTTGGTCGGTCAATTTTTGGAGAGATTCAAGTTGGGATTTTCCATATCTATGTCAAGTTTTGGAGTGTTGCGCATCAATTTGAGTCCTCGGAAGGGCGTGGAATACCGGTTATGGAACTTCGGAGCGAGGTGAGTTTCCTTTCTAACCTTGTAAAAGGGAATTGTCCCCATAGGTGAAATAATTGGTTATGTGCTTCTATTTGTGGGGGCTACGTACGCACGAGATGACGAGAGTCCGTGCGTAGCTACTATTATATGTAAGTCCGGGTAGTCTAGGACCCAAAATCATGCTATACTTGGAATATCTATAATCTTGTTGGCAGTTGAACTGCTTAAATCCTATGGAATCAGCAAATGAATTTCTAAAAGGATCAAACTTCATTTTCTTAATTCGCTAAAAGAGAATTTGCTTTTATTTGGATAAACTTTCCCCAATAAATTCTTAATTGGCTGTTTGAGCATGTATTTCTATGTGTACCTGCGTCGCATGTATGATTCGTGAGCAGGGTGATTGTTTATTTAAATTTGACCGCGTCGCATGTATGATTCATGAGCGGGGTAATAGATGCATCTATGGTTCGCGCCGTTTGACCCTCGGCAGTGCACATTTTACATTTATGTTGGATCGGACCGTACGACCTCGGCATGATATGCGCATGCTTGTATTGCTTGCCTGAGAATTTTAAATGTTGATAATTGCCCTTCCTGGCCAGAAATAAATTGATAAAGATAGTAAAAAGTAAATCTTTGGAAATCCTTTATTATTTGAGAAGTCGTTTACCTGCTTTTCGGCTTTATGAGTTAAATTTTGCTTTATGAAATCCATGAATTCCTCACACTTTTACTATATTATGATTGGACCATTAGTAAGTGTCGAAGTCGACCTCTCATCTCTACTTCTTCGAGATTAGACGGGATACTCATTGGGTACATGTTGTTTTCGTACTCATACTACACTTGCTGTGCATTTTTGTTGTACAGGTTCATATGTGGCTAGTGTCTTAGTGGCATAACGGCATGGTTGATACGGAGATTTAGGTGAGCTGCATTTATCGAGACGACCCGCAGCCAATAGAGTCCCCTTTAGAGTATTTTACTGTGTTTTTCATTTCTGTCCACTTTGTATTCCGGACAACTACTGTATTTTATTTCATTCCCTAGTAAATGCTCATGCACTTGTGACACTGGGTTCTGGGATGCTAACTTCTTAGCATTCATATTTGATTTGAAATGATTATCTTTTACTAGTAAAATTTAAGGAAAATTATAGTTTTAAAAATTTATTAAAACGAGGTTTAATTAAGTATTTTGGTTGGCTTGCCTGACAGAGGTGTCCGGCGCCATCACGACCCTTAGTGGAATTTGGGTCGTGACAACATGGTATCAGAGCACTGGGTTCCCTTAGGTCTCACGAGTCATGAGCGAGTGTAGTAGAGTCTTGCGGATCGGTACGGAGATGTCTATACTTATCTTCGAGAAACTACAGGGCTGTTAGGAGCATTTCTTTCTTGATTCCTCATCTTGCGATTTGATTCCTTTGAGGCTTGTGCCCTTGTTTCCTTCCTACTCAATCTTATGCGATGCCAAGCGCTTATTATAACTCGAGAATTGAAGAATTTTAATGGTACTATTGATGTGGTGCGGGATGTTTCTCCCTGCATAGTTGATTGGGCTATTGTCGTTGCCTTGCGGAAGGATATCTTGTCATTTCGGCCCAGTAACAGTATTCCTGAGAGCTTTGAGTCTATGCGTAGATTTCTACGGTTGCTCATGATCGGTTGTCGCACGATATTGACTTGACGGTATGATACTTGCCTATGTGTTGGGGTAGTGAATGATTTTAAATGAAGTCTACTCAGTGCACGGTTTAGAGGTTTGATATTTCATTTCCGGCGGAGGAAAAGAAATTGGCCTATGAATGTCCAGATTTGGGGTGATGGAGTAACGAGACTTAGTGTTTTCAAATGTGGTGGAATTTTCATCTACGATGTGGTATCGTCGTCCCCGATTGGATGTGTTAAGTTCGCCGGTGTTATGATCTTATACGATTCTCTTTTGGAGCATGTTATTGTGTAATAATATTGGAGAAACGACTGTTAGATATCGCAGGGTGCGGTGGTTTAGGATTGAATTGGCATTTCTAATGTTGACAGCTCGAGAAAGATGATCTTCCGAAAGGGTTAAAGTTAGTAGCGATTTGTTGGTTCAAGTGCTACGAAGATAGATTTTATTTAAGGCAACAACTGAGCAGCAAAGGATGAGGAAGGACATGTGGGGAGTGTCAGGCGGTGGTTAAAATTTCTAGAAGGCTAGGTATAAGAAGCAAAGGTCGAGTAGTCGATTAAAGTGGTGAGTTCCGCCAAAATGGGAGAGTGGCGGAGTTGCATATGGGCTTTGTGGTAGGATGACTACACACCTTAAGGATAGTTTGGAATGATTTGGGAATTTTAATGATTGGTGATTGGGGTCTATGGATTTAATTTGAAGTACGGACTATTATGCGGCAGGAGATTTGATATAATGGAAAGGAGCTGCTTATGGTGAATGGACTTGTGCAGCTAGAGAGTGAGCTCGAACTTAGGATAGGTTAGTGATGTCGTAATGATTGTACCCCGTGCAGTAGCGTTGGAAGATGTCGACACATAAATTCTACATGTGGGTGATCTCCAATGAGCAGATCAGCGGTCGCATGGTTGGAAAATCTTCGGCAAAGAATTCTATAGTTATACAACAAAGAGATCGGTCGTGCGAATGTGGTTAATGATTTAAAGTGTAAAAAGTGTTTTTACAGAAAGATTCTAAGAATTTTGGCGGTTGATTGTGCATGGTTATGTCAATAAGAGATAAGGAATCCTGGTGAACTCTAGAGTTGTGTAATAGTGGCTTCAAGCTAAGTGGGAGATTCCCACCGCCTCTGACTGGGTTGCATGGTTAACTACTTGCGAGGTTTCTGGTTATTAGCATATTGATGGGTTATTTCAGCTACGGGAAAAGAACATAAGTGGTAATTTGAGCAAAGGAATTGTTAAAGGTGTGCTATAGTTGGCCTTATTGGTGAGTTCAAACTTGGGGAAGGATTCGGGATTTATGCCTTGTATAGACGCGGGTTTCAAGGGAAGTGATTCTATCGGGTGCTTCGTTGAGAGGGTAATCATGTGCTAGAAGATTCATAGAGTTAATTATATTCGGGGCCAAGTCAGAGTGGGTGGCTCTCAACAACGGTCCTAGTGGACTCAAAGGGTAAAGTGTGGTGCCTAATGATTTTAAGCCTATAGGCACGATTAAGAATCAAGCTTTCATAGCAGCTTATGAGAAAAGGACCAGAATGTTCTATGATATTTTTAATTGCAGTGTAGCATTTGGGAGGAAAATGAGAAAAGGCTTCAGATTCTTAGAGGGATTATCAGAATGAGCATACCAGTTGAGGATGCGAATGTGATTGAGACAACACAAGGGAGGTATGAAACGGTTCATGGGATTTGAGACAGCATGGTCTCGTGATTCAGGGTCACTCGAGATGAGTGCGGATGGAGTGTGCTATGTGTTGAAATTATTTCAAAGGCAATCAAGGGTAAATTGGACGAAGATAGATTGGTTAGCCATAGTTGAATTGGCATATTGGTGGTAGAGATCAGTTCCTTCAGCATGATCAAGTTATGCATGTGATTTGTGACAGCACCTGTGAGGCTTGTTGGCCGTCGTAATTGATTGTATTCGGAAGTATTCTAGTGTTATGGCCTGTTATGTGTAGGCGGATCCCAGAAGGGCTATGATGGCTTAGACCACTACTTGAAGATTGCATATTCTATGGTTGTGAGAACTCATCTGCGTGTTGCGATGGTTCTCCTGAAATGAGTTAAGTGAAAAGTTTTTATATGATGTAGTGTTATTCTATTAGTGGTTCCGGAGTTATGATGAAAATCGTGTTCTATTGTATATTAGCATGTTGGGTGCGGTGAGTGGTGTGGAATTTGAAATGAGGGTCAAGGTTGTAGTTCCGTGTTGACAAGGATATCACGAGCTCGGATGAGCAGGAAAGGAGTTTCGATGTTTAAAGTAAGTTGGTATTGTCTTCAGCGTCACCTGAGATCGGTGTTGTGTGAAAAAGGCTTTGCGCCCTGGTTAAGGATTTATTGATTGCTTTTCTGCGTTAGTGCGGCCGGTGGTTTGGATATACAGACCTGTTATCTGTTACAGAAGGTTGTGGGAGCGTGCCCCACGGGAAGGTTGTATAAGTGTGGCATGTAGTCACCTGATTGATTGAAGAGTTAAACTAAATATAAAGATTGCGGTGATGTCGTTAATTTGAGAATTGATACTTGCAGGGCACTCGGTTTAATGGGTTGTGGACTGTGGAGGATTACTCTGGTTATGATGGTAGTTCTTGTGTGTTATTAGAAAAAGGGGGGTGATTATGGACCCTTGAAAGGTTATTAGCCTAGTTCAGTGCGATCAGAATCAGCTTGAGGTCTGTGGATGGATTTAAATGTGAATATGGGCTCTATATCAGACCAGATGTGTTCATTTTAGCAATACGCTCCTTATGGAAGAGTAGTCGGGGTGTTACCTCGTCGTCAGCTATTCATGTAATAATATATTGCGCCGTGTGAGTTATGAGACGGCTTGGTGAATTTCTTATGTGTTGAGGTTCGCGTAAAGATGATGTTATATGAGCAAAATGGCTCTTGAGATTCAGATCATATATCGCGCCTCAGTTGTGCTTGAGTTTGTAGCCTATAGCGCTATATGTCTCCCCAGGGATAGTATTATGCACTTGGTGTGCTTGTGACCGACATTCTGTATTTTGTTGTAATGAGCAATCTAGCTCGGTGTGTATCTCCTTATGTGAATTTTATGGGTGGATCGGGTGACATGCCGCCATGGGTATGTTGTTTGGATCGGGTTGCGCACCGCAATAGTGTGATGTTGAGTATAGATTCCTATATCTATTTTTATGTGTTTTGTTTTCTATCTTTCTGAGGAAAACTCATATTAGCTATGTGCCCGCGTCGCATGTATGATTCGCGAGCGGGGTATTTGTTTAATTGTGTTGACCGCGTCGCATGTATGATTCGCGAGCGGGGTAATTGGATTTCCTTTTCAGAGTTCATTTTCCTTTTGTATCGCGTTCGAGTTGGTAACCTATTGGTACATTGTGGCATCATATGAGACTTTTTGTCACGTCTGGGTGGCTTATTGCCTGAGCAGTTCATACTGGGTGAGACTAGATCATTGGATTTAGGATCAGTGCAATATTATTATACAAAGTATATTAAGAAGCTAAGACCATTATTTGTGTTACGCCCCGCAATATTACGTCAATATTACCTCATGCAGTATCATATTATGACGATGTTATGCTCTACAATAATATGTTACGATGGTGTTACCCTCTGCAGTAATATATTACGATTGATGTTACGTCCTGTAGTATTAAGTTACGACAGTGTTGTACCCGACAGTATTACATTACGGTTATATTACGCATCGCAGTAATAAGTTACAATATTGTTGCATCTTGTAGTATTACATTACAGTGATATTACGCTTCGCAGTAATAAGTTACGACGATGTTGCATCCTGCAGTATTTTACGTGGAATTTATCGTAAGGTAATTGACATTAGTCCAAGGAAAAGATTATTTGGAGATTATAAGAATTATGCTATTTCACAAGTGATTAGTAAATTCATGAAGGTGAAAGGGGGAGCAAGTCTAAGAAAACGAATTTTGTCAAAGTTTGACATTTTGGGATAAAATACGGCCCGAGCTAAAATACCCAGTATTTATGGACTAGTGCCATACAAGGTACTACATGGCCATGATAGTAAGGTGTATAAGGTATGTGAAAGTTGAGTAGTATTTTAAGTAAGTGGGAATAATTCTCAATTTTGCGGGTAATTGATTAATTACCGGGTAACGGGACATTACCTAATTAATTGGTAATATATTTGGATAAGATTAACCCCACCCCATGTGGCAGCAAGCCACCACCAAACCATGTGACTCTTAGTCATTATGGATTATGTGGCAATCAATTCAAAGATAAGGCTTTTTAATTCAAACAAAGCTATGTATCTTTCAACAATTCAAAGAATTGCAAAGATTCCAATTATGGTGCCATCTGAAGCAATCCAAATCTTTGACTATTCAATATTTGTGTTAGCAATTGTCAATCAAAATGAAACCGTATAGATAGCATTTGTTTTTACAAGTCATGTCAAATGAGAAGTCACTGCAGAAACACAAATAAATCCTTAACGGATATATTCCCCGTTTCTTCGTTGGGGTATTAGGAGCTTGAGTCTCTCGAGTTCTACCATTTCAGATCTCGTGGAGGACACTGTAACAAGCAACAAATAATGCTCGTGGACAAAATCGGTTACATCCCGGGAAAGCTTCGGAAAAGATGATGTTGCAATAGCAACGATATTGGTTCAAACATTTCATACGAAGTCTACCTAATGTTATCGCAATGTGAGATTTCGCTTCTAAGGGAGAACGGTGCAATCTTTTCCAAGAATACTATACGGATTTTTCCCTACTCCAGGTATGTTAAGGCTTTCCCTTCTTTCTTTTGGCACGATCCATATGATACGAACAAAACGTGCAAATGCACAAATTCCATGAATGACTCTATTCATAGAAGTATTAGAGATATCTATGTTTTTGAATTTTCGTGTGTCATAATATTTTATCATCTGTTCATGGGTCTCAGAAAAATATGAAAGTTGAAAAGAGTTTACTTTATGATATTACTCAAAGGCAAAATGGTCTTATGAAGCTCCGAAAGATTTTATTAACGTAATTTTTATGCATTGCATTCATGTGCATTGCTCCGAAAGATTTTTATGCATTCATATATATATATATATGTATATATGTATATATATGTATATGGGATATGAGAAAAGGTTATGGCGTTATATAGGCACCACCACCTGATCAGCTGGTATACGAAGATGATGTTGCCCACAGTGGCTGAAATATGATTCAAACAGCGTTATATACACGTATATATGTATGTATATGTATATGAGATATAGAAAGAGGTTATGGCGTTATATACGCACCACTACCTGATCAGCTCGTATACGATGATGATTTTGCACACAGTGGCCGATACGATATGATGGGATGCCCTCAGAGGCTGATGATGTTATGAAATATGTACCTATGCATGACATGATATTCATATGCATACGCATGACGCTAAAAGTAATTTATGATTTACAAAGTTATTCAGACTTACATGTTGAGTCATGTACTCTATATTTCTTCCATGTCTCTTATGTATTTATTTATGTGCCTTACATACTCGGTACATTATTCGTACTGACGTCCCTTTTGCTTGGGGACGCTGCGTTTCATGCCCGCAGGTCCCGATAGACAGGTCGATAGCCCTCCAAGTAGGCTATCAGCTTAGTGGAAGATGTTGGTGCGCTCCATTTGCTTCAGAGTTGTTTGTTTGGTTAGTATTATTTAGACGTATATTGTTTGGTATGGCGGGACTCTGTCTCGACCTTTATGATATTTATGTATTCTTAGAGGCTTGTAGACATATGTCGTGTACGTGAAAGATTGTACGACCTTGTCGGCCTATGTTTTGAGTTTATAAATGATTATGTTGGCCTATTAGGCCCGTATGTCACGTGTATATGATGATGTAATAAGAAAGATACGCTATGTTGGTACTCGGTTGAGTAAGGTACCGGGTGCCCGTCGCGGCCCATCGGTTTGGGTCGTGACAATTTGGTTCAGAATGAGGTGATGGTTCTTGTCAGAAGTATAGGCCTAATGATTTGTTGATTCGGCAGTTGGTTATGAATTTCTACACATCTCTTCCATCATGGCGGTATTGTAAGAGTTAGAGCAAGACCTATGTATGTCTTGAGGTGCAATGGGAGCATCAAATTCGTGGAATTTCGAATAATTTGATCAGAGAATGTTATTGTGTTCCTGTGAGTAAAGTGGTGCAAGGTGTGAATTCATCTAAGGTATGCAGTCATGTTTTGGTGCTACGTGTAGTTATTAATACGGTGAGCATATGTTGGAACATGACTGGCAGAGAATTCCGGATGTTGGAATTGGGCTCTAAGGCTTATTTGCTTAAGTGAAAAAGGATATCTTCAGATGGATTGAGCTAGGGTGCCCAGCTGAGTTGTGGTAGCACGGGTAGGTGCTCGTGGTGTTAAACAGTGATTTCGGGCAACTCCAGCGCAGTTCTTAGCACGTTCGAGACGAACGTATGTTTAAGTGGGAGAGAATGTAACGACCCGGTCAATCGTTTTGAGCTCTAGCGCATCGTTCAACAGTTTGAGGCCATGAGCAACTTCACTTTAGGTATTATGACTTGTGCACGCGGTAAGAATTGAATTCCGGGAAGTTTGGAGTTAAATTGAAAGAGAATTCTCATTTCGGAAGCTTTAAGTTGAAAGAATTTACTAAGGTTGGATTTTTGAGTAAACGACCTCGGAATCGGGATTCGAAGGTTTCAGCAGGTTTGTATGATGATTTTGGACTTGGGCGTACATCCGGATCGGGTTTTGGAAGATCCAGGAACGTTTCAGCACCTATTGTAGAAGTTAGCATTTTTGGAAGAATTTTATAAGTTTGGGTTGAAGTGCATTTCAGTATTATCGATGTCCGTTTGGGATTCTGAGTCTGGGAGTAGCTCCGTATGGTGATTCTGGTGTTGGGAGCACGATCGGAAGTGAATTTAGAGGTCCGTGTATCATTTTGGAGTCATTTGGCTAAAGATAGAAATTTGAAGGTTTTGGAGAAGTTTGACCGGAAGTGGACTTTTTGATATCGGGGTCGGATTCCAATTCGGGAAGTTGTGGTAGGTTTGTAATGTCGAATATGACTTTTGTGCAAAATTTGAGGTCAACCGGGCGCGATTTGGTAGGTTTCGACATCGAGTATAGAAGTTGGAAGTTCTAAGTTCGTTAAGCTTGAATCGGGTTGCGATTCATGATTTCAATGTTGTTTGAGGTGATTTCAACGCTCAACTAAGTTTGAATGAGGTATTAGGACTGGTTGGTAGGTTTGGTTGAGGTCCCGGGGGCCTTGGGCGTGTTTCGAATGCTCAACAGGTCGATTCTTGCCTTGTGAGGATTGTTGGTTTTCTGGTATGAGTGCAACAGGTTTTTACTCTATGCGATCGCGTGAGTGGATCTGCGATCGCATAGTGCAAGATTTAGAGGCAGCTGGTATTGGCTTATGCAATCGCAGGGGTGTATGTGCGATTGCGTAGAGGAAGAAATTGGAGACTGCTGGTTTTGGCTTATGCGATCGCAAGGGTGTGTTTGCGGTCGCATTGTGCAAGAATTTGGAGGCCATGGGATTGGCTTATGCGATCGCGGAGCATTGTTTGCGATCTCATAGGAGGGTCACCTGGTCAGTGAAGTGTTTTAAGACGGGATTTGGGCCATTTCTTCTCATTTTTCTCTTGGTTGGTCAATTTTTGGAGAGATTCAAGTGGGGATTTTCCTTATCTATGTCAAGTTTTTGAGCGTTGTAAATCAATTTGAGTCCTCGGAAGGGCGTGGAATGCCGGTTATGGAACTTCGGAGCGAGGTGAGTCTCCTTTCTAACCTTGTAAGAGGGAATTGTCCCCATAGGTGAAATAATTGGTTATGTGCTTCTATTTGTGGGGGCTACGTGATAACTAGGGATTTTGATACATTTTATACTCCTTCTTGCTTAAGTTTTGATTAGAAATGTGTACAAAATAGTCCCAAAGGCTCACAAGTTGTGCTTGATTGCAGGTTTGATCAACAAGGTGACAAGATGTCAAAGATCAGCTCAAAAGGAGTGAAACTTGCACAAGTGTCAAGACAAGACAAAACTCAGACAAAACAAGGCCAGTGCGGCCGCACACCATTCTGTGCGGTCCGCACAAGTGAGGTTGAGAGAGTATGATATTCAAGCAAAAAGAGCAACGTGGCCACAGTGGGTTTTGTGCGGTCCGCACTGGGATCAATGCGGCCGCACTCGATTTAGTGTGGTCCGCAGTAAGAAGGATCAGGGAGTTGCCAGTTCCGAGTTTCAAACCAATGCGGTCCGCGCTCCATTTCATACGGACCGCACTAGAAGCCTCCGCGGTTGCACTCCATTCTGTGCGGTCCGATTGCCTGAATTCGGAGAGATGGATTTTTATGTCAACAGCCTTAGTGCGTCCGCACGTGATTTTGTGCGGTCCGCACTAGCCCCGCTGGGGTATTTTTGTCCAAATTTTTCAGCTTAGTATAAATAGCTTCTTTTCCCATTTTTAGGTTATCTAGTTTTAGCTAAGAGCTGTGCTCGTGGGTTTGAATATTTTAGCTATTTTGGGCAATTTTATCTACATTTCAACATTGAAGATGCTTGTCGACATGGAGGGTCTTAACATTGAAGATGCTTGTCGACAAGTTCAAAATCCGTGCCAAGTGAATGCCATGGAGGGTCTTAACATGCTTGTCGACAAAAGAAGACAAAGAGGGCAACAAAACCGAGGGAATTCAGAGCAATTTGATAATGATTGTGGTGGATTTCAAAATGATGGTTATGATGAACAAAGTGAAGAGGTGCAATACGTGAATAATTATCAAGGCCAAAGAGGCAATTCTTCCAACCAACAACAATGGAGACCCCAAGGCAATAGGGGCAATCAACAACAAGGCAATGGTAATTGGGGGAACAACAACCAAAACAACAACTGGGGAAATCAGAACAACAATCAAAGCAACCAAGGAAATTGGAATGGTAATAACAACAATTGGGGTGGTAATAACAATCTAGGTGGATGAAACAATGGAAACCAAGGAAACCGGGGGCAAGGCTTTTAAAGGCCCCCTATGTACCAACAACCGAACAATCCACCCCCATTTCCATCTCAAGGTCCTAGTTCTTCTAGCAATGATATGGGTAGAATTGAAATGATGTTCGAACAGATGATGAAGAAGAATGCGGACTCGGATGCTTAGTTGGATTCCCACAATACCTCTATTAGGAACTTGGAGGTGCAGTTAGGCCAAATCTCACAGTCTTTAAATACTAGCCCTAAGGGTGCGCTACCAAGTGATGCGGTAGTGAACTCGAAGGGTGGGAACAATCATGTTATGGTGGTAACAACAAGAAATGGGAGAGGCGGTGATATGCATGCCTCCAAATAAAAGCAGATTGTGGATGATGATGTTGAGTTGCAAGAAGATGAAGTTCCTTTGGTGGTTGAAAATGTGATTGATGAAAATGTGAATGAATAAGTGAGGATTGATATTCAAGATGTCGAGGTGGAAACTCATAATGATGTGAACCCGTCTAGGGAACACATAATAGACATGCCGGACCGGTTGTGCCTAAAGCCAAGGCTCCTTTGCCAAGGCCACCTCCGCCTTATCCTCAAAGGCTCATGAAGCAGAAAAATGAAAATCAGTTTAAAAAGTTCATTGACATGATGAAGAGCTTATCCATCAATGTGCCTTTGGTGGAGGCTCTTGAACAAATACCGGGCTATGCTAGATTCATGAAGGACTTGGTAATAAAGAAGCGGTCTATGGATTATGAAACTATAAAGATGACTCACCAAGTTAGTGCAATAGTGCATTCAATGGCCCCGAAGCTTGAAGATCCCGGTGCTTTCACCATTCCTTGCACCATTGGGAGTGTGAATTTTGCAAAAGCTCTATGTGATTTGGGGGCTAGTATCAATTTGATGCCCTATTCCATTTTCAAGACTTTGGGTATTGGGCAACCGAGGCCGACTTCCATAAGATTACAAATGGCAGATAGAACGATGAAGAAACCATTGGGTATTATTGATGATGTGCTTTTCCGGGTGGACAAATTTATCTTGCCGGCTGACTTTGTGATCTTGGATTGTGAGGTAGATTATGAAGTTCCTATCATTTTAGGGAGACCTTTCCTTGCTACGGGGAATGCCTTAGTTAATGTGGAAGCAGGGGAACTCACCTTCCGGGTGGGTGACGAGAAAGTGGTCTTTCATGTGTGCAAATCAATGAAGCAGCCCAACACTATCGAGGTGTGCTCTTTTGTGGACCTTGTTACAGAAGTGATAATTGATGACACCAGTGCAATGATCAATGTGGAGGACCCATTTGAGGCCGTCTTATTGAATCTTGATGTTGAGGATGCAAGCCGAGTGCAGCGAGTGAATGCTTTACATGGAATGTGATCTTACTCTTATGAGCCTAGGAAATTATCTTTGGACCTCGAGAATAGAAAGACTCCACCAACAAAACCTTCAATTGAGGAGCCTCCGGTGTTGGAGTTGAAACCACTGCCTCCACACCTCAGGTATGAGTTCTTAGACTCAAATTCTACTTTGCCAGTTATTCTTTCCTCTTGTCTTACTAACATGCAGGTTGATGCCACATTTGCGGTACTTCAAAAGCGGAAAAAGGCAATTGGATGGACTTTAGATGATATTTGGGGGATAAGCCCCGCATTCTATATGCACAAGATTATTCTGGAAGATGATGCAAAGCCCTCCTTGGAGCATCAAAGGAGGTTGAACGAGGCAATGCAAGAAGTTGTGAAAAAGGAGATGATCAAGTGGTTGTGTCACGACCCAAACTGAAGGGCCATGACTAGCACCCGACCACACTTGCCGAGCACCAACGTACATTTCATCTAACCTTCATTATTATCTTTTAAGGCTGACGAGATCAATATAAATGGTAGACCTAGATCATGGACAACCAGCAATAAAATATGACGGCATGAAAATACATAGCAGGGGATGACCAGACAATCAAGAAACTACGTATAAGGTATGAGCTACCACGCTACTATGAAAGACTATACAACAAAAACTAGCCGACAAGGCATACCAAACTATACATGAGCCGACACCTGTCTATGAGCCTCTAAAAGAACATAAGTGTTGCAACATAGCCGGAACAGGGCCCCGACATACCCATAATGTCTATAACAAAAATTGCATACCAAGACCAAGGCAAGTCCGGAGAAGGGATCTCGCCAATCACCGCTGAACTGGACAGTCTACTGTGGTGGGGGAGCTGCACCTGCCTGTCTATCAGGACCTGCAGCACGACATGCAGCGTCCACAAATAAAAGGACGTCAGTACGAATAAAGTACTGAGTATGTAAGGCAAGGAACCATAAATACGATCAGTAATGTAAGCAAGGATAAAGAATATACCACCTGTAACATCTTAGTACCTCTGAGGGCTACTTACATGAAATGCATGATACATATGTATAAATACATAAACCTTTAAAGCATTCGCCTCTGTGGGCATCATCATCATCATATCGTACCCGGCCATAATAGGCTCGGTAGAATCGTACCCGGCCACGTGGAGCTCGGTAAAACCCAACTGATCAGTGGTTGCACAATAGGTGCCGTACCCGGCCAACTATAGCGTGGCTCGGTAGAGTAAAATAGATACATATATATAATGCATGCTCGACTCATGGAATCACATTCTAAACCTTTCGGAGTGACGTAAGGTCGGTATCCTCTGTACACGTTATTAGGACTAACTCTTCACTATGAACCTTATAAGAATCAGGAAGTACCAATAACATTGATAACATAAGAATAAGAGAAGCAACATTAACATCAATCGTTCCATAAGAGGGAAAACAATGTAAGTACTGCTAGCTTCTAAGAGTAGAGTATCTTTGAAGATCGTTCATTACATTATGTGCAATCGGAGTCGTGCAAAAGAAGGAAAGGGATAGCCTCACATACCTTGTATATACTTCCCCAATCTCAAGCTATGCAATTGTCAAAACTCCTTAGTCTACAATAAGAGAAACGATACTATCGTTATCATTTAAGCGTCATAACTATTATGTATCGACCACAACCTATTTTACGATGAAACGGACAGCACCTCCCCTATATATATGACCTCACACCATTCAAAACAGTCACCAAACAGCCCAAACAACATCAATAATAAACATATTGAGCCTCCCAAAATAGTCCACACATAGCCTAATCACTCCATACATACGACGACCACCGTAGTCGTGTCAAACAACCTGGAAATGTTACGAATAACTATCAGCCCATAACCCTACATATATATGGTGTTTCTCCACACCCTTCCTCCTCCAAAACTCCACAAGATAGTAGTAAAATATGCAGCCCAACAACAACGCAAAACAGTCCACAAAACAATAACATTACTACCAAGCCTTTCGATATATATCTCACAAGTTCTAGCTTCAATGGCTTAGCCGCAACTTGGATAATCTTAAATACATATAGAGTAAGAGGTTCCTTACCTTTATACAGAAAGAACAACTCCAATTTGACCTTAAATTTTCATGAAATATCCCTCCAATGCTGCCACAACAACAAAAAAGCGAAACTAGCGATCAATTAATGTTTTTCGGCACTAGAATCACTTTAGAAGGCTTGAAATCACCTAGGATTGATATTAAGAACATGAGGGAGTATTTACAGAACATAAACCCTTTAAAACCACCTCCCACACGAGCTGGAACGACACAAAAATGAGCAACAACAAGAAGAACAAGAGACTTACTAGCGCCACGGAATTCCCGACACTTGATTTGTGTTGTTTGCCCTTTTTTGGGTCTTGAATCTTGAGAGAACCTTGAGAGGATGTTCCTAGGGTTCTAAGGTCTGAAAATAGTGAAAATAAATGACTTAAAACGGGTTGGAGTCATCCTATATAGGTCCAAATATCTTAAACCGACTTAGTGGGCCCCATAGAGAGGTGCTTGGCGCAGTCTCGCGAAAACGCGAATATCTCTCTACTCCGAAATCGTATCGATGAACGGTTTAATGCGTTGGAAACTAGACTCATAGATCTTTAATTTGGTTGGTAGATCACCCCGTAATTCCTTGTAAATTATGATAAAAGATTAGAAACATTTGACCTAATGTTTAAGTAAAATTATGAACCTAAGTTGCGACAACTTTTGTCGACTTTTGTTTCATAACTCGTTTGACTTCAAGACTTATGATACGGATATTATATGATTAAAATACCTTCATAAATGACCTCTTGAGTGTATTAAGCACCGCTAGATTACCTGAAAATTCGAGTTACAACATCCTTGATTCGTTTAACTTCTAATACTGGTTAATCACCCTTATACACTCTTGTATCACTTAAGACCAATAGGATTGACTTCTTATCATCTCAAAGATAATTCCTTCTTGGATTTATGTTAACTAATATATGGCATGAACTAACACATGTGGATATGGGTTGTAACACCCTCCCCCCCTTAGGAACATTCGTCCTCGAATGTAAGGGTTTATGGGGAGTTTAAATCACCGTGGATTCCAATGGAAATTTCCGATCAATTTTCCCCTATAAAATGGTCACTAGCAAAACTTGCATGTAATTAAGCCCAACATATGGCTTCACAAGGCTACACAAAGCATTATGCGTATTTACATTATCTACATATCACCATTTTGTATTAAGGAGGAGTATTCTCAAATTATTGCTTACCTCATAGAGCCGTTTCTTCTTCCAATGTATCCTGTCTTCCACCAGCATCCTTGTTATCTTCATTCTGGAATAAGTAAGGGTATTTTGACTTCATCTCCTTTTCTGCTTCCCATGTCATTTCTTCCATATTTTTGTTCCTCCACAATACTTTGACGGAAGCTACATCTTTTGTTCTCAGCTTGCGGACTTGCCGATCTAATATCGCCACTGGCACTTCTTCATATGATAGGTCCTCTGTAACTTGTACATCTTTGATAGGGATGACTCGAGAAGGGTCTCCAATACATTTTCTCAACATAGATACATGGAATACCGGGTGGACAAATTCCAATTCGGATGGCAATTCTAACTCATAAGCAACCTGTCCAATCCGTCGAAGAATTTTATACGGCCCGATATACCTTGGACTCAGCTTACCTTTCTTCCCAAAACGCATAATACCCTTCATTGGTGAGATCCTCAGGAAAACCCAATCACCAACCTCAAACTCTAGATCACGACGTCGGACATCAGAATAAGATTTTTGCCTGCTTTGTGCCATCCTCAATCGCTCCTGTATCACTTTCACCTTCTCAATAGCTTGGTGAATCAAATCTGGCCCATATAATTCTGTTTCACCGACTTCGAACCATCCAACTGGTGATCTACATCTCCTCCCGTATAGTGCCTCGTATGGGGCCATTTTAATACTGGAATGGTAGCTATTGTTATAGGCGAATTCTATGAGTGGAAGATGATCATCCCAATTCCCCTTAAAATCTAGAACACATGCTCGTAGCATATCTTCCAGTGTCTGAATGGTACGTTCAGCCTGTCCGTCAGTCTGCGGATGAAATGCAGTGCTGAGATTTACTTGTGTGCCTAAACCCTTCTGGAAAGACCTCCAAAAGTTAGCCGTAAATTGAGCTCCTCGGTCTGATATAATAGATATGGGCACACCATGAAGCCTAACAATCTCCCTTGATATACAACTTTGCATAATCTTCAGCCGTGTAAGTTGTCTTCACTGGCAGAAAATGGGCACATTTTGTAAGTCGATCAATTATCACCCAGATGGAGTCAAACTTATGATAAGAGCGAGGTAATCCAATAATGAAGTCCATATTAATCACCTCCCACTTCCAAGTCGGAATCTCTATATTTTGAAGCAATCCACCGGGTTTCTGATGTTCTATCTTTACTTGTTGACAATTTGGGACACTGGGCTACAAATTCTGCAATAGACTTCTTCATATTATCCCACCAATATTGCTCCTTGACATCATGATACATCTTTGTCGAGCCGGGATGGATGGAATATCGGGATTGATGAATCTCATTCATAATCTTCTCTCGCAACCCTGCCACATTAGGCACACACAATCGGCTCTGGTATCTCAGTGCCCCATCTTTTCCGATCCCAAAAGCCATACTTTTACACTGTTGAATGCTTTCTCTTAATCGTACTAAGATAGGATCTTCATATTGTCGTGCTTTTACCTCGGCTACCAAAGATGATTCTGATGTATTCTGTACAGTAACACCTCCGTCATTAGAGTCTAACAATCTGATTCTCATATTGGCTAGCTGATGAAGCTCTTTAATCAACCCCCATCTACCTGCCTCAATATGTACTAAGCTTCCCATTGATTTACGGCTGAGAGCATCTGCCACAACATTGGCTTTACCGGGATGATACAATATCTCGACGTCGTAGTCTTTCAATAATTCAAGCCACCTACGCTGCCTCAAATTCAACTCTTTCTGCTTGAAGATGTATTGTAAACTCTTGTGATCTGTGTAGATGTCAACATGGACGCCGTATAAGTAGTGCCGCCATATCTTCAAAGCATATATTACTGCAGCCAATTCCAAATCATGGGTTGGATAATTCTTTTCATGCTTCTTCAATTGTCTTGATGCATAAGCAATCACATTCCCACGCTGCATCAATACGCACCCCAAACCTATACCTGAGGCATCACAATATACCACATAACCTTCTGTTCCTTCAGGAAGAGTGAGCACTGGTGCAGATGTCAATCGATTCTTCAGCTCCTGAAAACTACGTTCACAAGTGTCAGACCACTGGAATTTGGTAGCTTTTTGTGTTAACTTAGTCAATGGTGATGATATAGAGGAAAATCCTTCTACAAACCGCCTATAATATCCTGCTAGCCCTAGGAAGCTGCGGACTTCTGATGGTGTTGTAGGTCTCGGCCAATTCTTTACTGCATCGATCTTCTGAGTGTCGACACTAATACCCTCATCAGATATCACATGGCCAAGGAATGCTACTGAGTTCAGCCAGAATTCACATTTGGAGAGCTTAGCATATAACTTACGATCCTGAAGCGTCTGTAATACTATCCGCAAGTGGCCCGCGTGTTCCGCCTCCGAACGAGAATACACTAGAATGTCATCAATGAATACAATCACGAACACATCAAGATAGGGCCTGAATATAGTATTCATGAGATCCATAAAAGCTGCTGGGGCATTTGTTAGCCCGAACGACATCACCAAGAACTCAAAGTGCCCATATCTTGTCCGGAAGGCCGTCTTTGGAATATCTTTCTCCCTAACCCTTACCTGATGATACCCTGAACGTAAATCAATCTTGGAGAAATACTTGGCACCCTGGAGTTGGTCAAACAGGTCATCAATTCTTGGAAGTGGATACTTGTTCTTTATAGTAGACTTATTCAACTGTCGATAGTCGATACACATCCGTAACGACCCGTCTTTCTTCCGCACGAATAGGACTGGTGCACCCCAAGGTGAAGTGCTAGGCCTAATAAAGCCCTTATCTAGCAAGTCCTTCAACTGCACCTTCAACTCTTGCAACTCTGCCGGGGCCATTCTGTATGGAGGAATAGAGATCGGTTGAGTGTCAGGCAACACATCAATGCTAAACTCAATCTCCCTTTCAGGAGGAAGGCCTGAGAGTTCATCTGGGAAAACATCTGGGAATTCGTTGACCACAGGGATTGATTGTAAAGTAGGCGGTTTCGCCTCCGCATCCCTAACGCGAACGAGATGATAAATGTAACCTTTTGAGATCATTTTCCTTGCCTTAAGATAGGAAATAAACCTACCTTTCGGTGTAGCAATGTTCCCTTTCCATTCAATGACGGGTTCACCCGGAAATTGGAACCTAACCATCTTCGTACGACAGTCAACATTTGCATAGCATGAGGCCAACCAGTCCATTCCCATTATCACATCAAAATCAACCATTTCTAACTCAAATAAATTTGCCGAGGTTTGACGACTACAAATCATCACAGTGCAACCTCTATATACCCTTCTAGCAATCACAGAATCTCCTATCGGAGTAGATACCGCGAGGGGTTTACTTATCAATTCAGGTTCAATGCCAAACTTATTAGCCACAAAGGGTGTAACATATGATAATGTAGATCCCGGATCAATCAGCGCATATACATCATAAGAAAACACAGATATAATACCTGTAACAACATCTGGAGACGACTCGAGATCCTGTCGACCTACTAGAGCATAGGTTCGATTTTGAGCACCACTCGAACTCGGCACTGCACCTCTACCCCTACCACGACCTGTCGACTGCTGAAAACCCCGTGCTGGAGGTCGAACTGATGAGGAAGAACCAGACACAGATCCAGTCGGCTGAGCCATACCATCACCTCCTCTATTAGGACAATCCCGCATCATATGGCCAGGCTGCCCGCACGAATAGCATGCATCAGAACCTCGACGACACAGTCCAAAGTGGGCCTTGCCGCACTGATCACAATGTGGTGTTGGGGGTCTCATCTGACTAGTATCCCTGTGATGTTGCGAGCCAGATGCCCGTGAACTCTGACCTGGACCAGAATAGGATCGATCATATCGAGGCCTCTGAAACTGTGGAGGAGCACTAGCTACAGGTGGCGCCGAACTCCTCGAAAACTGTGGCCTGATGCGGCCTCTGAAGTCATCAGAATACCCTGCAAATCTCGCCCTCTTATGCTGGCCCCTATCCTGCTCCCTAACTGCCCTCTGCTGGCGCTTACGATCCTCTAGGGTCTGGGCATAAGCTTGAATACGGGAAATATCCATGCCCTCCACCAAGGAGGCTGTCGTACACTCATTTATTAGATGTGGTCCCAACCCATTCACGAACATATGCACCCTATCACTCATCTCGGCCACCATATGGGGAGCATACCTTGCCAAAGAATCAAACTGCATACTGTACTCTCGCACACTCATATTACCTTGTCTAAGGTTCAAGAACTTATCAGCTCTAGCTCGTCGTATCTCAACTGGCAAGTAGTGACGAAGAAAGGCCTCAGAAAATTCCTTCCACACAGCTGGAGGAGGGTTCGGACCCCTGGATCTCTCCCAACTATCATACCAGAGAACCGCTAAATCCCGTAGCCGATAAGAAGCCAAATCTACTGCCTCTGTATCACTAACATGCATAACCCGAAGTGTACGATGAACCTGGTCAATAAAAGTCTGTGGGTCCTCCTTGGGGTCTGATCCGGTAAACACTGGAGGGTCTAAATTAATAAAATCACGAACTCTTGTACTAACTGGTTTCTCAGCAGCACCTGTATTCTGCCTCTGAGCCTGAGCAGCTACCAAGCTAGTCAATAACTGCAAAGCACTCTGCATATCCTGGTCTGGAGTGCCAGACGGAGGAACTGGAGGCGCTGGGTGCCTTCTAATATCCTCTGGAGGAGATGGAGTAGATGAGGTATGAGAGGGCATCTCACTTTGAGCCTCACTTTGTCCTGCTCTGACTTGGGGAACCTGACTGGTACCCTCTCCCGCTGCTGTATCAAGCCGTCTACTAATCGTTTGCTTCCTAGTCGAAGGCATCACTGAAAAAAAACAAGGTGAATATTAGAGACGAACACTTACGACTCAACTCTACGCACGATCTAGATTCAGGAAGAAGGTAACAACCCTAGATGTCATGTAGCCTCCTGATTATAAATGTGGCGCGCTACACATCCATAATCAAGACTCTACTAGACACGGCTCATAGACAACCCCTAGGACAGACTTGCTCTGATACCAAGTTTGTCACGACCCAAACTGAAGGGCCATGACTAGCACCCGACCACACTTGCCGAGCACCAACGTACATTTCATCTAACCTTCATTATTATCTTTTAAGGCTGACGAGATCAATATAAATGGTAGACCTAGATCATGGACAACCAGCAATAAAATATGACGGCATGAAAATACATAGCAGGGGATGACCAGACAATCAAGAAACTACGTATAAGGTATGAGCTACCACGCTACTATGAAAGACTATACAACAAAAACTAGCCGACAAGGCATACCAAACTATACATGAGCCGACACCTGTCTATGAGCCTCTAAAAGAACATAAGTGTTGCAACATAGCCGGAACAGGGCCCCGACATACCCATAATGTCTATAACAAAAATTGCATACCAAGACCAAGGCAAGTCCGGAGAAGGGATCTCGCCAATCACCGCTGAACTGGACAGTCTACTGTGGTGGGGGAGCTGCACCTGCCTGTCTATCAGGACCTGCAGCACGACATGCAGCGTCCACAAATAAAAGGACGTCAGTACGAATAAAGTACTGAGTATGTAAGGCAAGGAACCATAAATACGATCAGTAATGTAAGCAAGGATAAAGAATATACCACCTGTAACATCTTAGTACCTCTGAGGGCTACTTACATGAAATGCATGATACATATGTATAAATACATAAACCTTTAAAGCATTCGCCTCTGTGGGCATCATCATCATCATATCGTACCCGGCCATAATAGGCTCGGTAGAATCGTACCCGGCCACGTGGAGCTCGGTAAAACCCAACTGATCAGTGGTTGCACAATAGGTGCCGTACCCGGCCAACTATAGCGTGGCTCGGTAGAGTAAAATAGATACATATATATAATGCATGCTCGACTCATGGAATCACATTCTAAACCTTTCGGAGTGACGTAAGGTCGGTATCCTCTATACACGTTATTAGGACTAACTCTTCACTATGAACCTTATAAGATTTAGGAAGTACGAACAACATTGATAACATAAGAATAAGAGAAGTAACATTAACATCAATCGTTCCATAAGAGGGAAAACAATGTAAGTACTGCTAGCTTCTAAGAGTAGAGTATCTTTGAAGATCGTTCATTACATTATGTGCAATCGGAGTCGTGCAAAAGAAGGAAAGGGATAGCCTCACATACCTTGTATATACTTCCCCAATCTCAAGCTATGCAATTGTCAAAACTCCTTAGTCTACAATAAGAGAAACGATACTATCGTTATCATTTAAGCGTCATAACTATTATGTATCGACCACAACCTATTTTACGATGAAACGGACAGCACCTCCCCTATATATATGACCTCACACCATTCAAAACAGTCACCAAACAGCCCAAACAACATCAATAATAAACATATTGAGCCTCCCAAAATAGTCCACACATAGCCTAATCACTCCATACATACGACGACCACCGTAGTCGTGTCAAACAACCTGGAAATGTTACGAATAACTATCAGCCCATAACCCTATATATATATGGTGTTTCTCCACACCCTTCCTCCTCCAAAACTCCATAAGATAGTAGTAAAATACGCAGCCCAACAACAACGCAAAACAGTCCACAAAACAATAACATTACTACCAAGCCTTTCGATATATATCTCACAAGTTCTAGCTTCAATGGCTTAGCCGCAACTTGGATAATCTTAAATACATATAGAGTAAGAGGTTCCTTACCTTTATACAGAAAGAACAACTCCAATTTGACCTTAAATTTTCATGAAATATCCCTCCAATGCTGCCACAACAACAAAAAAGCGAAACTAGCGATCAATTAATGTTTTTCGGCACTAGAATCACTTTAGAAGGCTTGAAATCACCTAGGATTGATATTAAGAACATGAGGGAGTATTTACAGAACATAAACCCTTTAAAACCACCTCCCACACGAGCTGGAACGACACAAAAATGAGCAACAACAAGAAGAACAAGAGACTTACTAGCGCCACGGAATTCCCGACACTTGATTTGTGTTGTTTGCCCTTTTTTGGGTCTTGAATCTTGAGAGAACCTTGAGAGGATGTTCCTAGGGTTCTAAGGTCTGAAAATAGTGAAAAGAAATGACTTAAAACGGGTTGGAGTCATCCTATATAGGTCCAAATATCTTAAACCGACTTAGTGGGCCCCATAGAGAGGTGCTTGGCGCAGTCTCGCGAAAACGCGAATATCTCTCTACTCCGAGATCGTATCGATGAACGGTTTAATGCGTTGGAAACTAGACTCATAGATCTTTAATTTGGTTGGTAGATCACCCTATAATTCCTTGTAAATTATGATGAAAGATTAGAAACATTTGACCTAATGTTTAAGTAAAATTATGAACCTAAGTTGCGACAACTTTTGTCGACTTTTGTTTCATAACTCGTTTGACTTCAAGACTTATGATACGGATATTATATGATTAAAATACCTTCATAAATGACCTCTTGAGTGTATTAAGCACCGCTAGATTACCTGAAAATTCGAGTTACAACATCCTTGATTCGTTTAACTTCTAATACTGGTTAATCACCCTTATACACTCTTGTATCACTTAAGACCAATAGGATTGACTTCTTATCATCTCAAAGATAATTCCTTCTTGGATTTATGTTAACTAATATATGGCATGAACTAACACATGTGGATATGGGTTGTAACAGGTTGGATGTCGGGGTTGTGTACCCCATCTCTGATAGCTCTTGGACTTCACCGGTGCAATGTCTACCGAAGAAGGGTGGCCTGACCGTGGTTGCAAATTCACAAAATGAGTTGATTCCTACAAGAACCGTCACCGGTTGGAGGGTATGCATGGACTACTGCAAGTTGAATAAAGTGACCCGCAAGGATCACTTTCCTTTGCCTTTTCTTGATCAGATGTTAGATCGACTTGCTGGGCATGCCTTCTACTGTTTCTTTGATGGGTATTCTGGGTACAACTAAATCTTGATTGCTCCGGAAGATCAGGAGAAGACCACATTCACTTGTCCATATGACACCTTTACTTTTTATAGGATGCCTTTTGGGTGTATGATGGCCATTTTCACCGATATGGTGGAAGATATTTTGGAGGTATTCATGGATGACTTTAGTGTTGTGGGGGATTCATTTGATGAGTGCTTGAAAAATCTTGATTGGGTTTTGGCCCGTTGTGAAGAAACAAATCTTGTTCTCAATTGGGAGAAATGACACTTTATGGTGGAAGAGGGCATAGTTCTTGGGCATAAAATTTCAAAGCATGGTATTGAGGTAGACAAAGCAAAAATTGATGTGATTTCAAGGCTCCCTCCACCTACATCTGTCAAGGGAGTCCAAAGTTTTCTTGGGCATGCGGGGTTCTATCGGAGATTTATCAAAGACTTTTCGAAGGTAGTGAATCCCTTGTGCAAGTTGTTGGAAAAAGATGCTAAGTTCGTGTTTGATGAAAATTGTATGCAAGCCTTTGAACTTCTCAAGCATAAGTTGACCACCACTCCTATCATTACCGCACCTAATTGGAGCTTACCCTTTGAGCTCATGTGTGATGCAAGCGATGTTGCGGTTGGGGCGGTTTTGGGTCAAAGAGTGAACAAAATGTTTCGTCCGGTGTACTATGCGAGCAAGACAATGAATGATGCTCGAGTGAACTACACGGTGACCGAGAAAGAACTTTTGGCTATTGTGTTTGCAATGGAAAAATTCCGGCCGTATCTTATGGCTGCTAAGGTTATTATTCATACCGACCATACCGCACTCCGGTACTTGATGACGAAGAAGGATTCCACAGGTAGACTGATGCGATGGGTTTTGTTACTTCCAGAATTTGATTTAGAGATTGTGGACCGGAAGGGTAGTGAGAACCAAGTGGCGGACCACTTATCCCGCTTGGAGGAGGAGGGGAGGCCTCGTGACGGCCTAGAGATCAATGATTCATTTCCCGACGAACACCTCCTTTCGGTGTCGATGACTGATATGCCATGGTTTGCCGAGGTTGCTGATTTCCATGTGATTGGTATAATCCCGTGTGAGCTCTCTTCTAACCAAAGGAAGACGTTCAAGCGGGATAGTTTGGATTTCTATTGGGATGAGCCATACTTGTTCAAGATTTGCCCGGATGGTGTGATCCGAAGGTGTGTCCCGGAGGAAGAGCAATTGAGTATCATGGAGGCTTGTCATTCCTCTCCCTATGATGGCCATCATGGCGTGGCGAGGACGGCCTCCAAAGTTCTTAGTTGTGGGTTTTATTGCCCAACTTTGTAAAAAGATGCAAGTGAACTTGTGAAGAGGTGTGATGAATGTCAAAGAGCAGGTGGAATTTCGAAGAAAGATGAGATGCCTCTCAATACCATCCTTGAGGTTGATATTTTTCACGTATGGGGCATTGACTTTATGGGCCTGTTTGTTAGCTCGTATGGGTACATACATTCTTGTGGCAGTGGACTATGTTTCAAAGTGGGTTGAAGCCGTGGCATTACCCAACAATGAGGCACGGAGTGTTGTTGCATTTCTCAAGAAGAGCATCTTTACAAGGTTTGGTACTCCTCGTGCAATCATAAGTGATGGGGAGTCTCATTTTTGCAATAGAGATTTTGACACTTTACTTTCAAAGTATGGTGTCAATCACAAAGTTTCTACTCCCTATCATCCTCAAGCAAGTGGTCAAGTTGAAGTATCCAATAGGGAAATCAAAAGCATATTGTCAAAGACGGTCAATGCAAATAGGACTGATTGGTCAAAGAAGTTGGATGACGCTCTATGGGCTTATAGAACTGCTTACAAGACTCCAATTGGTATGTCTCCGTATCGGTTGGTGTTTGGGAAAGCTTGCCATCTACCGGCTGAGTTAGAGCACAAGGCCATGTGGGCTTTGAGGAAGCTAAATCTTGAATGAGATGTTGCAGCTAATCTTCGTGGGGAGCAACTTAATGAACTTGATGAATTCCGATTACATGGCTACTCCAGATCGTCCTTGTACAAGGACAAGATGAAGTACCTTCATGATAAATATGCCTGTAGCAAGTAGTTCAAAGTTGGTGATTTGGTTCTCTTGTTCAACTCTCGGTTACGTCTGTTTCCGGGAAAGCTTAAATCAAAATGGAGTGGACCTTTTGAAGTGGTGTGTGTGACCCCATTTGGTGCTCTTGATTTAAAAAACAAAAATGGGGAAGTTTTTAGAGTGAATGGGCATAGGGTCAAGCACTACTTGGGAAAAATTAATGACAGCCACGTGGTGGCACTTCTTTATCTCAAATGATTTGATGGTAACCTGCGTCATGTCACGACGTTAAATCAGGCGCTTCTTGGGAGGCAACTCGTGTGTTTTTCTTCTTGTTTTTCTTTAATTTTCATGGTAGTAAAGGATTTATTTTTGGACTAACTGGTTGTGAGATGCTACAGGATTGTGTTGATGCAGTGCATGACATAGTGGAAAAAGTGTTCAGGTCTCTGAAGTTGTCAATACGGACGCACTACATTTAGTGTGGACCGCACTGGTGAAGGGGGAAATGTCCAACTCTCTGAAGTTTGCCACCGCGACCGCATTACATTTTGTGTGGTCCGCGATGGACCACTGCGACCGCAAAAAAATTTTCGAACCGCAGTGAGTTGCCTTCTCAAACTTGAAGCATGCTGTGTAGTGCGGACCGTAGTCCATTTTGTGCGGTCAGCAATTGGTTGGTAAGCTAGGTCCCAGGTCCTTTTCTATAAATAGGGCCTGAGGCCCACCTTTTACACTTTTCGATCTTTGAACTCTCAGAACTCTTAAAGCACTGTTCGTCACCCCTTTGCTCGTAATTAATTGCTTAGATTCATTAATCTTCATTTCATCTCACAACTGGTAACTTAACTTCTTTTTAATTGCTTTAATTTTGTTATTCACCTCTACTTTTTGTTTTTCCTGTCTCTTATTCTAGTATTCCCGTATTTTCTTCAATTAGTTAGGTTAGGGTAATTAATTCTTTGATTAAAGTAGAATTAGGTGGTTAAAAACAATGGGCAATCACTTAATAACCTTGCTAAGGTGAAATATTGGACTTAAAAGCAAATGATTTCGAACCCTAAGTTAGTGCCGCAACTGGGCACTTAGTGCGGACCACATTGGTTTTTGTGCGGTCCGCAGTGCCCTTGTGCGGTCCGCAATAACATTTTGTGTGGACCGCATTGCTGAAAGTCCTGAAGCCTAATCTTCAAGGACCGCGGCCGCATTGCATTTTGTGCGGTTCGCGGTGCCTCAATGCGGACTGCATTGCCTTTTTGTGCAGTCCGCAGAGTAATTGTTCAGAGAGTGGGTAGTCTGAACCCCACCTCTTTGCGGACCGCATTGACATTTTGTGCGGACCGCATTGGCCTCTGTGCGACCGCACTCTATTTTGTGCGGTCCGCACTGTGTGATTTCTGCAACTGTCTACAACCTTTATTCTTCTGCAACTGTGAACTTAATTGAATCTACTAATACTAATAGAGATACCTGAACTTGTTTGCAGACAATGGTGAAACAAAGGGGCAAGGGTTCTAAACAACCAGGCAGAGGAGAATCCTCCTGGGGAGGGAAACAGAAAATGGTAAGATTGACTGTTCAAGCCCGGCAAAACGTTAAAAATATGAGGAAGATAATTACTGCTGCTGATAGGGCCACTGACATGTCTGGGAGTGAGTACGAACCCTCCCGGGAGATATCTAAAGACTCAATCCCAGAGTACATCCCTGACTGGCTGGAGAGAAATAGACTAAGCGACACTCCTCCCACTTCCCTCGCTGCCCAAGCGTCAGTAAGTGTATCTTCTAGGGTCGTCTGAGGGCCCAGCTGAAGGCGGTGGGATGAATACTCCACCTCTCCCACAACTTCATTATTCGGAGAGGGTGTAGTAGGAGACGATGAGGAAGTAGGAGGAGAAAGAGAAGTAGGAGAAGGGGGTGAACCTCAGGTTGGCGGGGTTGTGAGAACTAGGAAACTGGATGTGTGGCAAGACTGATTTGTTAGTGAGGTAGCTTATCACAAGTTTAGGGAATGGTGGCCAGTGAGCAAATTAATCTCGGAGAGGAGCTTTGTGGATAGGGACTTACGGTCACAACCCCAATGTGAGGAGGCAGTTTAGGGAGAGAGTTAACTGAGAGTACTTTTTGGGTAAATGTGTAGATGCCAACGAGCACTTGGTCAAGGAATTCTACCCCAACGTTGCTCACATCAAAAAGGCACAAAAGTGACCAAGGTGCAAAATCTGAAGGTGTTGTTTGATGGGAAAATAATAAATGACTACCTTGGCTTTGATGAGGAGGATGAGGCACTATTTATGGCGAAGATGGAAATGGGCGAGGAGGTCCGTCCCTGGTTGGCACAGTATCTGGCAATCCCAGGTACCACCCTCGATTGGTTGAATGCGGGCATCAAGATTCTAAGAAGAAATTTGAACTTCGAGGCAAAGGGGTGGGAAACTTTTGTGTGTAGCAGATTGGACCCCACTACTCATGAAAACTCCCTCCCTCTTCACCGGGCTATTTTGGTGGCTTCAATCATGGCGGGGTACCTGATCAATGTGGGAAATGTAATGTCTAGGGTAATCACACTTGTAGGCAATGAGCATGATAGAAACTACCTTTTCCCCAGCTTCTTGACTATGTACTTCAGGGACCTCAAAGTTGAAAAGAGGCCATTTGATATCAAGGTCAAAGCGAGGGCCCCATTCTCTTGGTACATCATGCAGGAGGATGACAACCCAAAGAGCAAGAACTTTAAGGGAACAGCTACTTCTCCAACTGGCCAGTGTGAAGAGCCAGTTGTGGTAGTGGCTCCTGCTCAGCCTTACTCCACCTTCACAGTCATTCCTCTTGGCCCATCCACTTCAGCTGACCCAGAGATACCCTCTTCCCGAGCTTATCAAGTGACTGCACACCGACTGAGCCAGGCTTTTCTCAGTATCAACAACTGGATGTAGACAGCGTCATCCAAGTTGTATATCCTCACTACTACAGTTGAGGCTCAGTCAGCACCTCCACATCTACAGGTCCCACAGTCCATAGAGGATGCCTCAAGGAGATTCTGGCCAACCAAAAGAAAATCCTCGACATTTAGAAGGTGCTCACTGATGCAGTTGATTCACACATCAAGGCTCTCAAGGAGCTTGCTAAGGAGCACAAGAAGTTGAGGAAGACGCGGGTTTCCAAGCAGTCCGTAAAGGCAATGAGGGTTGATGTTGACAAGATGAAGGCAAATCATCTGCCTTTGGACTTATTGCTACAGGACCCAGTACCTTCAGCTCGTCCCAATCCCGAGCAGTCCCAGAGGCCTCCCAAGAGGAAGAGGATATTCCTAGAGCAGACGATGCAGTCATCTAGTTGGCAGACCCACCGGAGGCCTCCTCCAGTCAGCCACAGGATGCACCTCAAGAGCCTGTCCAGGTCCATGCCCAGGTCCCAACAGCAGAGCAGTAGGCCATCAGGAACCGGTCTGAGGTTCCCGAGCATAGTGAGGACCCATGAACCACTCAGGAGCCCATGCAGGCAGACGGGCCATAGGGAGTCTCTATATCCTTTTCCCTTTTCTTTTTGGTGCTTATTTAGTTTAGTTGGCATTGGGGACAATGCCAGCTTTCATTTGAGGGGGTAGGCCCTACTTTTATGGATTTGGATTATTGTATATATTTGACAGTTTTTAGGATTTCTTTGTTTTTCATCTTTGGTTTGTATATAATTTTAACATTTCGTTACATTTTGCATACATTTATTTTACTTTGAGTCTGTATATAAAGTTATGTTACATTGTACATATTCATCCCATCTATTGTATATTCGACAAATCCCCTCTTGTATATATTCATTTTACTTTCCGCAATTTTTCGTTCTTAACTTCTTATTTATGTTCGTAGCTTCTTGTTTTGAAAGTTTGCAATAAGCCTTTGGTTTTCTTAATGCCACGGTTCTTTCCAAAGGTGGAGTTTCTGTGAATCGGGTGGCTCTTCCCAATGATGGATGGCGTGACAACCTTCTTAAGGGTTTGATTCCGTTTTTCTTATTGTTTTTAGTAGTTAGTGGTTAAGGGTGCCTCAAGCAAAGCTTCACTTAGGCCTAGCACATTTGCCTTTGATCTTATGGTCAAAAACAAATTGTTGTGTTTAGGATGGTGAAAGTCGTGACTTTGAGACTCTTGTGTTGACCGATAATCATCAAGTGGTTTTTCGGGACCATTGGGCACTCAAATCTTATCTAAGGTCGTTGTGGGCCTCCGACTCTGTGTCTTTAGCAATCCCATAAATTGTGTGGTGAAAAATTGCATTGCAAGTCCAAGTCCCGAGCCATTGGTCTAGAACTTGCTCTGAATGTTCGTTGAGGCAAAATCCTAAGTGAATTTTGACTTGAGAAATGATTATAGGCTCTCCTTGGTCCAAATGATAGCTTGAACACTTCCATAACCTACCAATAATAAGATCCCTAGCCAACCCTTTTGAGCCTTAGACTTTTTTCCTTCAAAGAACCATGATACAAGCCTTTACCCGTTCTAAAAAATACCCTCTCTTGGCACCTGATCTTTCCTTTAGCACATGGCAAAAGTATAAGTTTGGGGGGAGAGATGAGGATGGAAACAAAGTGGTAAAAAGGTACAAAATGAAGAAAAGGAAAGGCAATGAAAAAGAAAGAAAAGCAAAAAGATAAAAAGAATGCTCAAGGTAGAATTGAATAAAAAGGGATTCAAGAAAAGCAAAGAATGAAAGGTGTGGAAAGTTGAGAAAGGAGAAAAGATTTGAAATGTATATGAAAGAGTGACAGTGTGTCTCTCTAACCCCTTAGAAAGAAGTGAAATGACTCAAAGAGTCAAGGGAATGTGTGCCGAATGAAACAAAAGAAATGCTTAAGGGAAGATGGAACCTACTTAGACCAAACATTTCCTACTCTGAACCAAAAGCCTTCACCATGGCTCCACAAAAGCCCTATATGATCTTGAGTTGAATATAGCTTACATTAGTGGTGACTCACATAAGGGGCAAGCATATGGTACTTAGAGCCAGACTTGTGACTTTTTCTTGAGAGAGATGAGTGAACTTTCATTGACCTCGTTCTGAGTGCCACTATTCTAAAGGTGAGGTTTGCTTAGTGAGAGTTGAGGATGTGTGAGTTTGGGTTCCACAATGACCAAGGTAATAGAAAGAGTTCTTTGATGCATTGAGTCAACTCTTGATGCTCTTGTGTCACACTTAATCCATGGTGTTTCAAAGAGTAAATGTTATTAATGATTCATTTGTATTGAGGGCAATTGTTAGTCCCAATTGATGCTAGATGAGGTTACTTTAGAACAACTGAATTTTCTTGGATTTTCCCTTGAGGGGTGGGTCTTATTTTGTTTGCTCGGGGACAAGCAAAAGCTTAAGTTTGGGAGAGTTGATAACTAGGGATTTTGATACATTTTATACTCTTTCTTGCTTAAGTTTTGATTAGAAATGTGTACAAAATAGTCCCAAAGACTCACAAGTTGTGCTTGATTGCAGGTGATAACAACTAGGTTGGGAATCCAAATTAGAGTAAGAATTTGAGAAGTAAATGCGGAAGCAATAACAGCAAGGAATTGAACAACTAGAATTAAAGAGATGAAAATAAAGGATATGGGACGATTTCAAGGAAAGAATTCCAAGAACGTAAGTTCTATAGCCTTGACAAGATCAAAGTAACAACGTCTTGATTTATGGAAGAAATCAAACGCCTCTACTTAAAAAGCAAATCAAAACAATAGATTCGGATCTTGACCACTTTACGAGCAACTTGAGACAACAATTAATAACTATTATTAATCGCCTTCTAAGAATACCACAAAGGAATCAAAGATATCATAAAAGAGAAGTAATCTTACTACCTTGAACTAAGAACTAGTAAAGGTTGAAAGATAAATCTCAAAGCACAAGTAACAAAGGTTCAAAGAACTCTCAAAGTATGATATACTTAATCAATAAATGTTGTGTCTTATGAATGAGAAGAACTCCTTATTTATAGGAGTTAAAAGCACTTAAAATAATGTAGGGGGTTGCTAAAAAGTCATCTAAATTAGGTAGGGGGCTGCTAGGGGTCACAATAGCCATCAAACTTAGGTAGGTGGCTCCTAAGGGGTAACAAAAGCCATCAAAATTAAGTGGGGGGCGGCCAAATCCTTTTGGGGCAGATTTGGGCCTTAAAACTATTAGTTTGGGCCATTGGTTTGGACTCCAATTGGGCTCCTTTTGAAACACCCCCTTTTGGACCTCTTTTAAGGTCATTTTGAGCCCTATTGGTGGACTTCAAGGGCTGATTTGGTAACCCAATCTTCCTCCTCTTGGACTTCAATTTGGACTACCAAATAATTGTAAAACTTGGACAATTCATCTCCTTTGGGCTTGAGCTCTTCCTCTACAATTAAAAGCTTCTTTATTTGCCATTGAAGTCTAGCAACCTTAGCTTGCAACTCTTTAGCTTGAGATCTTGTAAATGGCCTTGGAGCTTCCAAAACTCTATCATCTCTATCATTGTCCTTAACTATATCCTTGTTCTTGATGCTATCATTCCCCCCTTCTTGAAAAGAATTCGTCCTCGAATTCGATCCTACATCAAACAAAGATAAGTCAGCAACATTAAATGTGGCACTTACTTGGAACTCACCAGGAAGGTCCAACTTGTAAGCATTGTCTCCAATCCTTTCAAGGACTTGAAATGGGCCATCTCCTCTAGGATGCAACTTTGACTTCCTTTTGGAAGGAAATCTCTCCTTTCTAAAGTGAACCCAAACTAAATCTCCAGGTTTAAAAATAACTTGCTTTCGTCCCTTATTCTTTCTCAAGGCAGTTTGCTCATTTTTCTTCTCAATTGCAAGCCTTGTTTGTTCATGAATTTTTTTCATCATCTCAGCCTTTGTCCTACCATCAAGATTAGCAATATCATTAGTTTGTAATGGTAATAAATCAAGGGGAGTGAAGGGATTAAAACCATAAACAACCTCAAAAGGAGACATACCTGTAGAAGAATGGATTGTTCTATTGTAAGCAAATTCAATCATAGGTAAGTGATCTTCCCATGAAGTTAATTTACCTTTCAAAACAGCCCTCAACATGTTTCCTAAGGTTCTATTAACTACTTCAGTTTGTCCATCAGTTTGTGGGTGACAAGAAGTAGAAAACAACAATTTAGTACCTAACTTCCCCCAAAACACACGCCAAAAGTGGCTCAAAAACTTAGCATCCCTATCACTAACAATAGTTCTAGGTATACCATGAAATTTGACAACCTCTTTTACAAAAAGATCAGCAACATGTGAGGCATCATTAGTCTTTAAACAAGGAATAAAATGAGCCATTTTGGAGAACCTATCTACCACAACAAAAATACTATCCTTACCATATCTTGTTCTAGGCAAACCTAACACAAAATCCATGGAAATATCAATCCAAGGCGAAGTAGGAACAGGTAATGGCGTGTAAAGACCATGTGGTAACACTTTAGATTTAGCTTGTTTACATTCCAAACACTGTGCGCACATTCTTTCAACATCTTTTCTCATTCCAGGCCAAAAGAAATTTTCGGCCAGTATGTCTAGTGTCTTTGGGACTCCAAAGTGTCCCATAAGCCCTCCACAATGTGCTTCCCTTACAAATACTTCACGTAAAGAGCAATTAGGAATACACAACTTATTTTCCTTAAAGAGAAAGCCATCTTGGAGGTTAAACCTCTCAAAAGGACTCAACTTACAATCTGCAAAAATTTTGCCAAAATCAACATCATTAGCATAAAGTCCCTTGATTTGATCAAAACCCATTAATTTAGAAGTCAGGGTAGAAACTAAGATATACCTCCTTGAAAGTGCATCAGCAACAACATTTTCTTTCCCTTGTTTGTAAGAAATTACATAAGGAAACGTTTCAATGAATTCAACCCACTTAGCATGCCTTCTACTAAGCTTACCTTGACTCTTCAAGTATTTCAAGGATTCATGATCAGTTTTAATGACAAACTCTCTTGGCCACAAGTAATGTTGCCATGTGGCTAAAGCCCTTACCAAAGCATATAGCTCTTTGTCATAAGTGGAATAGTTCAATGTGGCTCCACTTAACTTTTCACTAAAGTAGGCAATAGGTTTAGAATCTTGCATCAAAACAGCACCTATTCCTTTGCCCGAAGCATCACATTCAATTTCAAAAGATTTAGAAAAATCAGGCAATTGTAACAATGGAGCAGAACATAACTTTTCTTTCAACAAGTTAAAAGCATCATCTTGTTCTTTTCCCCATTTAAAAATCTTATCCTTTTTAATAACTTCAGTTAAAGGAGAAGCAATGGTACTAAAGTCTCTCACAAACCTCCTATAAAAACTAGCAAGTCCATGAAAACTCCTAACTTCAGTTACACTCTTAGGTTTAGGCCATTCTTTTATTGCTTTGATTTTCTCTTCATCAACCTCAACTCCTTTAGAACTAACTACAAAACCCAAGAAAATCACACGATCCACATAAAAAGTACACTTTTTAAGATTAGCAAATAAAAATTGCTTTCTAAGAACTTCAAAAACTTGTTTTAGGTGTTCTACATGCTCTTCTAAAGTGTTAGAAAAGACCAAGATATCATCGAAGTACACCACAACAAATTTTCCATGAAAATCCTTAAAAACATGATTCATTAATCTCATGAAAGTGCTAGGTGCATTAGTCAAGCCGAAAGGCATAACTAACCACTCATAAAGCCCATATTTGGTCTTAAAAGCAGTTTTCCATTCATCTCCAGGATTCATTCGAATCTGATGGTAACCACTTTTTAGATCAATTTTAGAAAAGATTTTGGATCCATGTAATTGATCCAACATGTCATCAAGACGAGGAATAGGGTGGCGATACTTTACCGTAATCTTGTTGATTGCTCTACAATCCACGCACATCCTCCAAGTTCCATCCTTTTTTGGTACCAATAGGACGGGAACCGAGCAAGGGCTCATGCTCTCTCTCACAAAACCTTTCTCAAGCAACTCCTCAACTTGCCTTTGAAGTTCTTTTGTCTCTTCTGGATTACTCCTATAGGCTGGCCTATTTGGGATTTGTGATCCAGGTACAAAATCAATTTGATGCTCAATGCCACGTAAAGGTGGCAATCCATTAGGAATATCTTCTGGAAAGACATCTTCAAAATCCTGCAAAAGAGAAGAAATACTACTTGGCAAAGAAGAAGTTAGCAACTCAGAATTAATCAAAGTCTCTTTGTAAGTAAGTAGTATTATGGGCAGCCCCTCTTTTCTTGCATTTAAACACTCTTTGGTTTTTATATAAAAACTCTCTTTTTTTCTTTCCTTAACCTCTTTCCTCTCACCAAGACTGTCTATTTTTTCATTCAAACCCTTTTTTATCTCTTCTCTCAAATTGCTGCCCTCTCTCTCTTTCTCTCGGCCATCTCTCTTTTTTTCTAATTCTTGGCCTTCTTTCTTTTCTTTTTCCTCAAGCTCACTTTTTATCTCTCCCCTTGGTTTTCCCATTGTTTCTCTTAATCTCTTTTGATCTTCAAACACTTGAGAAGGAGATAAAGGTGCAAGAGTAAATTTCCTGCCATTTAGTTCAAGAGAATATCTATTCTTTCTTCCATCATGAAAAACATTCCTGTCATACTGCCAAGGACGACCCAGTAAGATATGACAAGCTTGCATAGGTATTATGTCACAAAGAATATCATCCTCATATCTACCAACATTAAATGAAATCATGCACTGTTTGTTTACCTTTAGTTCACCACTATCATTTAACCATTGGAGTCTATATGGAGTAGGGTGTTTCATGCATGCAAGTCCCAATTTTTCCACAAAGTATGAACTCACCACATTAGCACAACTACCACTATCAATGATCATAGAGCAAGTTTTTCCCTTTATCCCACACCTAGTATGGAATATATTCTCCCTTTGTTCTTCACTATTGCTTGCCAAATTGATAGTCATAATCCTTCTAACTACCCCAATCATGCCCTCATTAGGTAGTTCTACATCATCTTCATCACTCACATCTCCCTCTTCTTCTCCCTCACCTTTTTCACTCTCATATCCTCCATCTTCTCTAAGAATGATGTTTCTTCTACTTGGACATTCATGCATCATATGTCCCCTTCCTTTACATTTATGACATTGAATAGAACTAGAAGGTGTAAAAGGTTTAGGGTTAAAGGTTTTACCTCCCTCTTTGTTCTCAAATTTACCTTTACCCTTGTCTTCTTGAGGTCTAGAAGAACTCTTCATCTCATGATATGGCCATGGCTTCTTGGAGATGGTGCTTGTCCGACCTTTCCACGAGCTAGTCTGCTTTCTTTTATTTTGATTTTCTATCTTTACAGACAAATCAACTAACTCATCTATTGTTACATATTGTTGTAATTCTACTACATCAGCTATTTCCTTATTTAAACCATTTAAAAACCTAGCCATTGTAGCCTCTTCTTCCTCTGTACAATTAGCTTGGATCATAGCCATATCCATAGCCTTAAAGTACTCATCCACAGACATGGACCCTTGCTTCAATGTTTGAAGACGTTGTTGTAGCTCTCTTTGAAAGTGTGATGGCACGAATCTCTTCCTCATCACCCTCTTCATCTCAGCCCAAGTAGCAACTGGTGCTTGTCCTTCTTGCAATCTGTCCCTAGCAAGCTTTTTCCACCAAATAGCAGCATAGTCAGAAAACTCAACAACAGCAAGTTTAACTTTCTTACCCTCAGAGTAGTTGTGACAATCAAAGATGGCTTCAACCTTTCTCTCCCAATCAAGGTACAAGTCTGGGTCCCTTGCTCCCTTGAATGATGGCATCTTCATCTTTATACTACTTATATTATCATCTTCTACTCTACCTCTTTGTCCCCTCCTATCTCTTCCCACCCTATCAAAATCAATATCATTAAAATCATCTATAGGGTTTTCTTGATTTACAATGGGAGCATGGGGTACATTTCTCCTAGCTTGGGGTCTAACATTATTTTCCCTCCTAAGTTCAGCTATTGTATCATTTTGATCAGCAATGGTATCCCTCATCTCTTGGAGTTGCAAATTCAACCTTTCAAATTGTTGATGCATAGCTTGCAAGGTAAAATCATTTCTTGCTTTGATTTCAGCTTCTTGGAGAACCCTTCGTTCATCATCACTACCTGTACGCGACATCTTTAAAAAAAAGTGTAAACTGTATCACAAAACTTAGCTCTCTTTTTTTTCTCGGAATAACCTTTGAACAAAATACTTTGTAGATTTATAATTAAACCCAACTCGTATGAAATTCTTAGTAGTAAAATTCAGATTTTTGGGGAACTAATGAAAGAAAAACCAAATCCTAGAACTATTAGGCTCGGTTGAAACATGACGCGAACAAAAAGGAAAGGATTATATGTTTAGATTAGAAAGAGTAAGAAAATCTAGGATCCCCTCTTCTTGTTTCCTTTGTTAATTTTTGGTAACAAATTAGATACAAAAGAAATATCCCGGAGAGCACGCAATTCTATTTTTTGTTCTAAAAACTGATTTTTGTTTTTTGTTTCTTTGCTCTTAGTATTCAAGAAATCCCAAGACTTACCAAGAAAGAAATCTTGATAAAAACCGCTCTGATACCACTTGATAACAACTAGGTCGGGAATCCAAATTAGAGTAAGAATTTGAGAAGTAAATGCGGAAGCAATAACAACAAGGAATTGAACAACTAGAATTAAAGAGATGAAAATAAAGGATATGGGAAGAATTCAAGGAAAGAATTCCAAGAACTTCCAAGAACGCAAGTTCTATAGCCTTGACAAGATCAAAGTAACAACGTCTTGATTTATGGAAGAAATCAAACGCCTTTACTTAAAAAGCAAATCAAAACAATAGATTCGGATCTTGACCACTTTACGAGTAACTTGAGACAACAATTAATAACTAGTATTAATCGCCTTCTAAGAATACCACAAAGGAATCAAAGATATCATAAAAGAGAAGTAATCTTACTACCTTGAACTAAGAACTAGTAAAGGTTGAAAGATAAATCTCAAAGCACAAGTAACAAAGGTTCAAAGAACTCTCAAAGTATGATATACTTAATCAATAAATGTTGTGTCTTATGAATGAGAAGAACTCCTTATTTATAGGAGTTAAAAGCACTTAAAATAATGTAGGGGGTTGCTAAAAAGTCATTTAAATTAGGTAGGGGGCTGCTAGGGGTCACAATAGCCATCAAACTTAGGTAGGTGGCTCCTAAGGGGTAACAAAAGCCATCAAAATTAAGTGGGGGGCGGCCAAATCCTTTTGGGGCAGATTTGGGCCTTAAAACTATTAGTTTGGGCCATTGGTTTGGACTCCAATTGGGCTCCTTTTGAAACACCCCCTTTTGGACCTCTTTTAAGGTCATTTTGAGCCCTATTGGTGGACTTCAAGGGCTGATTTGGTAACCCAATCTTCCTCCTCTTGGACTTCAATTTGGACTACCAAATAATTGTAAAACTTGGACAATTCATCTCCTTTGGGCTTGAGCTCTTCCTCTACAATTAAAAGCTTCTTTATTTGCCATTGAAGTCTAGCAACCTTAGCTTGCAACTCTTTAGCTTGAGATCTTGTAAATGGCCTTGGAGCTTCCAAAACTCTATCATCTCTATCATTGTCCTTAACTATATCCTTGTTCTTGATGCTATCAGCAGGTTTGATCAACAAGGTGACAAGATGTCAAAGATCAGCTCAAAAGGAGTGAAACATGCACAAGTATCAAGACAAGACAAAGCTCAGACAAAACAAGGTCAGTGCGGCCGCACACCATTCTATGCGGTCCGCACAAGTGAGGTTTAGAGAGTATGATATTCAGGCAAAAAGAGCAATGCGACTGCAGTAGGTTTTGTGCGGTCCACACTGGGATTAATGCGGCCGCACTCGATTTAGTGCGGTCCGCAGTAAGAAGGATCAGAGATTCGCCAGTTCCGAGTTTCAAGCCAATGCGGTCCGCGCTCCATTTCATGCGGACCGCGCTAGAAGCCTCCGCGGTCGCACTCCATTCTTTGCGGTCCGCATTGCCTGGGTTCAGAGAGATGGATTTTTATATCAAGAGCCTTAGTGTGGCCGCACGTGATTTTGTGCGGTTCGCACTAGCCCTGCAGGGGTTTTTTTGTCCAAATTTTTTAGCTTAGTATAAATAGCTTCTTTTCCCATTTTTAGGTTATCAGATAGTTTTAGCTAAGAGCTGCGCTCGTGGGTTCAAATATTTTAGCTATTTTGGGCAATTTTATCTACATTTCAACATTGAATCTTCTTGTCTATCTTAGTAATTAATTAATATGAGTTATTCTTCATCTATTTCTTGCTTTTCTTCTTTAATTATAAGTAGCTAAACCCATAAGCTAGGGTTGTGGCTCAACCCTAGTGTGGGTAATTGATGGGTCTTGTATTTTAGGGCTAGATTGACTATGGGTGTTTGATATTTGGGCTAATTTTATGTTTAATTGCTGAATTAGTGGTTGCAAATACTAGTTTGTGTTTAGTTGACTTGATCTCTTCTTGAGAAAGAGAGATTGAGTCTCTGAAATTGGTCCAACAAGGAATTGGGGCATACTCAAGTGATTGATAGCCCCAATTAAAGGGTTAAACCTCGAGAGAGTAATACCCGACTTGAACCTTGATTGCTTGTGCCCAATTGGTCTTGAGAAAGCCAATTCGGGCAAAATCACTTGAACCATCGAGAGGTGTAGAGTGGGTAAAATCGTGCAACGGTTATATCATACTCCCCAATATGCCAATCATGCCTTAGACTCAAGTATCCGTCAATTGACCACCTAGGCGAAAGTCACTACCCTAGTGCCTTTTGAACCATTTGAACAACCCGCAACATTTTACTCTTAGCTTATTCTAGTTTAATTTACCATTGTAGTTTGATAAAAGTAGAAGTAAAACAAAAACCCAAAAATATTTAGAAGTGTAATTTGGAACACATACCCAACTCTAAAGTAGATAGATACCAGACTCCAACATCTAGCTTTCTGTGGAATTCGATCCCGACCCTAAATCGGGTAAAAGCTTATTCGACCCTCTCTCGCTACTCAATAGTAGTGCAGGGTAGGATTCGATCACTACGTACGCACGAGGTGATGAGAGTCCGTGCGTAGCTACTATTCTATGTAAGTCTGGGTAGTCTACAACCCAAAACCATGCTATACTTGGAATATCTGTAATCTTGTTGGCAGTTGAATTACTTAAATCCTATCGAATCGACAAATGAATTTCTAAAAGGATCAAACTTTATTTTCTTAAATTGCTAAAAGAGAATTGGCTTTTATTTGGATAAATGTTCCCCGATAAATTCTTAATTGGCTGTTTGAGCATGTATTTATGTGTACCTGCATCGCATGTATGATTCGCGAGTAGGGTGATTGTTTATTTAAATTTGACCGCGTCGTATGTATGATTTACGAGCGGGGTAATAGATGCATCTATGGTTCATGCCGTTCGACCCTCGGCAATGCACATTTTACATTTATGTTGGATCGGGCCGTATGACCTCGACATGCGCATGCTTGTATTGCTTGCCTGAGAATTTTAAATGTTGATAATTGCCCTTCCTAGCCAGAGATAAATTGATAAAGATAATGAAAAGTAAATCTTTAGAAATCCTTTATTATTTGAGAAGTCGTTTACCTGCTTTCCGGCTTTATTAGTTAAATTTTTCTTTATGAAATCGATGAATTCCTCACACTTTTACTATATTAGGATTGGACCATTAGTAAGTGTTGAAGTCGACCTCTCGTCTCTACTTCTTTGATATTAGACGGGATACTCATTGGGTACACGTTGTTTTCGTACTCATACTATACTTGCTGTGCATTTTTGTTGCACGGGTTCATATGTGGCTAGTGGCTTAGTGGCATAGCGACATGGTTAATATGGAGACTTAGGTGAGCTACATTTATCGAGATGACCTGCAACCAGCAGAGTCCCTTTTAGAGTATTTTACTGTGTTTTTCATTTCTGTCCACTTTGTATTCCGGACAGTTACTGTATTTTATTTTATTCCCTAGTAAATGCTCATGCACTTGTGACATTGGGTTCTGGGATGGTTATGGTGTATCTTGTATTAACTTCTTAACATTCATATTTGATTTGAAATGATTATCTTTTACTAGTAAAATTTAAGGAAAATCATAGTTTAAAAATTTATTAAAATGAGAATTTAATTAAGTATTTTGGTTGGCTTGCCTGACAGCGGTGTCTGGCGCCATCACGACCCTTAGTGAAATTTGGGTCGTGACAGTTGGGGAGGTTGCTTATGAGCTTGCATTACCTCCCAGCTTGCCAGGAGTTCATCCGATTTTTCATGTTTCGATGCTCCGGAGGTATCACGGTCATCCGTCGCACATGTTGGATTTCAGTTCAGTCCAGTTGGACAAGGATCTATCCTATGTTGAGGAGCCAGTGGTAATATTAGACAGGCAGGTTAGAAAGCTGAGGTCAAAGAACATTGCATCTGTGAAGGTTCAGTGGCGGGGTCAGCCGGTCGAGGAGGCGACCTGGGAGACCGAGCAAGATATGCGCAGCCGTTACCCTCATCTTTTCACTACTTCAGGTATGTCTCTGTGCTCGTTCGAGGACGAACGAATGTTTAAGTGTAGGAGGATGTGACGACCCGGCCGGTCGTCTTAAGAATTTATGCTAATCCCCTATTAACTGCTTTCCCCTTGTTTATTTCTGCTATTTTGATTTGGCGGGATGTTCGGTTTTGAGTTTCAGAGAGTTTTGGGACACTTAGTCCCTAAATGAGAGCTTAAGTGTTGGAAAGTTGATCGTAGTTGGAATAGTGGGAAAACAACCTCGGAATGGAATTTCGTTGGTTCCGTTAGCTCCGTTGGGTGATTTCGGGCTTAGGGGCGTGATCAGATTGTGTTTTGGAGGCCCGTAGCTAATTTAGGCTTGGAATGCCGAAAGTCAAATTTTGAAGTTTCCGGTTTGATAGTGAGATTCTAATCCGAGGATCGGAATGGAATTCCGGAAGTTGGAGTAGCTCCGTAGTGTTGAATGTGGCGTGTGTCCAAAATTTCAGGTCATTCGGACGAGGTTTGATAGACTTTTTGATCGAAAGCGTATTCTTAGAGTTTTGAAATTTTTAGGCTTGAATCCGTGGTTGATTCGTCATTTTGATGTTATTTTAGGTGCTTTAAGGATTGGTATAAGTTTGGACAGTGGTATTAGACTTGTTGGTGCCTTTGGTTGAGGTCTCGGGATGATTTCAGATGGTTGACGGAAGGATTTTGGAGTTTGGAGTTGCAGCTTGAATTGTTGGTTTTTTTTCATAACCGCACCTGCAAGTGTGGGAGCGCAGGTGCAGCGTCGCAGAAGCGGCTATGTGGCCGCATAGGCGAGATTGGCCCAAAGCTCCAAGATCCGCATGTGAGGCCAGGTTTGCGCAAATGCGGTGCTGCAGATATGGCCAAGCGACCGCAGATGCGGATTCAGCCCATTAAGTGACTTTTCGCACCTGCGATGCATTCTTCCGCCGGTATGGGACAGCAGGTGCGCTCCCTTGACCGCACATGCAGTAATCGTTGGGCAGAAACATATAAATACTTGCCTTCACGAAATTTAGCCATTTTTCACCTCTTTTCAAACGGGAATAAGCTTGTGGAGCATTTTTCAAGAGGGATTTTAGAGGAGTTCATTGGGGTAAGGTTTTTGGTCCCTAAACTCGTTATTGGAGTGGTTTTATCATTATAAGCATGAAAAATTAAGGAAAATCAGTGGTAAATTGGGGGTTAGGGCTTGGCTAATTAGAGATCTTTGAGTGATGATTTGAGAGACCTTTTGAGGTCCGATTTTGGTACTTTTGGTATGACTAAACTCGGGAGCATGTGAGGATTCTGGAAATATAAATTTTACCCGATTCCGAGACGTGGTCACGAGGGGCGTTTTGGTTATTTTACCTAATTTCGCGTATTAGCTTAGAATTTCTTTGTAAAATCAGTTACTTGAAGTGTTATTTACATTATGAAATTGAATTGAATAGATTTGGGCCATTTGGAGTCGAGTACTCATGGCAAAGACGTGTTTTCGGGTTGATTTTGAGCCGGTTCGAGGTAAGTGGCTTGCCTAACCTTGTGTGGGGGACCTTCCCCTTAGGATTTGGTATACTTGATAATTGAAATGCCTTGTACGTAAGGTGACGAGTGTGTACTTGAGCTAATTGTTGAAAATTCGATTTTCTTTAAGTAATTTCAATTGTGTTCCTTTTTCCTGTTTCATTTTACTTGCAATTTAAACCTGCTGTTAGCTTAGAAAAAGCATGTCTAATTTACTTAATTGTTTATTTGCTTAAACTGCCTTAATTGAATTATGTGACGCATGTTAAATTAGAATTACCTGTTTTACTTGGTACAAAATTGAGCTTAATTGAGTATTCTTGTGTTGCTGCTGTGTGTTTGATAACAACTAGGTCGGGAATCCAAATTAGAGTAAGAATTTGAGAAGTAAATGCGGAAGCAATAACAACAAGGAATTGAACAACTAGAATTAAAGAGACGAAAATAAAGGATATGGGAAGAATTCAAGGAAAGAATTCCAAGAACTTCCAAGAACGCAAGTTCTATAGCCTTGACAAGATCAAAGTAACAACGTCTTGATTTATGGAAGAAATCAAACGCCTTTACTTAAAAAGCAAATCAAAACAATAGATTCGGATCTTGACCACTTTACGAGTAACTTGAGACAACAATTAATAACTAGTATTAATCGCCTTCTAAGAATACCACAAAGGAATCAAAGATATCATAAAAGAGAAGTAATCTTACTACCTTGAACTAAGAACTAGTAAAGGTTGAAAGATAAATCTCAAAGCACAAGTAACAAAGGTTCAAAAGAACTCTCAAAGTATGATATACTTAATCAATAAATGTTGTATCTTATGAATGAGAAGAACTCCCTATTTATAGGAGTACTAAGTCATAAAAGTCCTTAAAATTAGGTAGGGTGGTTGCTAAGGCATACAAAGTCATTACAATTAGGTAGGGTGGTTGCTAAGGAGTAAGAAAAGTCATTAAAATTAGGTGAGGGCGGCCAAGACCCTTTGGGGCAGATTTGGGCCTTAAAACAACTAGTTTGGGCCATTGGTTTGGACTCCAATTGGGCTCCTTTTGAAACACCCCCTTTTGGACCTCTTTTAAACTTATTTTGAGCCCTTTTTGATGGATTTCAAGGGCTAATTTGGTGACCCAATCTTCCTCCTCTTGGACTTCAATTTGGACCACCATATAATTGTAAAATTTGGACAATTTATTTCCTTTGGTCTTGAGCTCTTCCTCTACAATTGAAAGCTTCTTTATTTGCCATTGAAGTCTAGCAACCTTAGTTTGCAACTCTTTAGCTTGAGATCTTGTATATGGCCTTGGAGCTTCCAAAACTCTATCCTTGTCCTTGATGCTATCACCTAGCCAATTCACATCCTTTATCCTTGAGCTCTTCCTCCCAATTAATAACTTCTTCATTTGCACTTGAAGTCTAATGATCTTGTTTTGTAATTCTTTAGCTTGAACTCTTATTAAAGGCCATCTTTGAGATTCAAAAGCTTCATCCATGTCCTTGAATAGAGTTGAGCTTCCTAGGATGCTATCATTCCCCTCTTCTTGAAGAAAATTCGTCCTCGAATTTTGACCTTGCAAGAAAAAGAAAACACGCACTAGTAAATGGTATCCACTAATCTGAAAAAATAGTAGGAATAAAATAAGATAGTGACAATGTGTCCATTTAACCCAATCAATCCTAATAGGTATAAATACTCCCTTATAAAGAATATGGACATCATCATCCCAATAAAATTTATGTCTACCTAGATTAATACAATAAAAACCTCTCTTAGATGCACCATGCAATGGAACTTGCAATTCGATCTTGTCGGTACGGCAGTCCATGAGTATACATGATAAAGAAATTATAAGAGAGTAACTACACATCCATTTAATATAAGTACCTTTACCACATTTAACAAACAAGATACATTCATGATATAGACTACTAACTACAATTACAAATCTCATGGATTCCTCTACATGAAAGAGTATTTGATCACCAGTATTACAACAATCATGCATATCCTCTTTACTAGAAACAAATACTTGTACAATCTTACAATGAACATGACTTGAAGAATGACTCCCCATCACATAACAAAGATCACATTCTTTAGCACATGAAAACTCATTAGCCACTTGAATAAGATAAGAAGAAATATTTAACTCATTTGCAAGCCTCTTCACAGAAATTCCATGCCTCTTTCCACCAAGTTGGAATAAGTAATCATCTATGTCATACACAATTTCAAAAGGAAGCGAATTACTCTTACACATTAACTTAGATATTATAGTTAATGACTTGATGTGCATCAAAATATCATCATCTACAAAAATTATAAAGTCACCAATATAAGAAATAAGAGTGTAATTCATTACCTCCAAAAATACCTTAGGTGTTCTAGAAAGACCAAGAATGCAAATAAACCAATTATACATACCATACTTGGACTTATTTACCAATGGAACATCATCACCTTGTATTCTTTTATGCATTGGCTCCACCTTAGCAATGCTTTTAGGCAACTCCATGTCATAACCCTGTAAATAAGAATCGAAATAGTCAAAAGGTTTAATAACAAAGAATTTAATCAAGCTTTTGTCTTCCACCATCCAACAAGAATTGATATTGCCGAATTTATGTTGGAATCCAATTGGATCTTTTGCCACCATCTCTTGCGCCTCACCACTCCTTTCAAAAGGTATTTCATCACGTGGCTGCACAAAATCACAAGAACTAAAACAAGAAAGAGTTAATGGGTTAGGAAGTAAAGAAACGTTTTTCTTGCTTACACTCTCTTTGGCTTTTATCGCAAGACTAATGTTTTCCTCACCCTTAGCCTCTTTTCTCTCACTAAAGAGTTCTTTTCCTTCACTCAATCTCTCTTGTTTCTCTCTCTCTACCTTACAAACTTTGTTTCTCTTATTGCTTTCTCTCTTTTCTTTTTTCTCAAGATCATTGTTTACCTCACTTGACATCCCACTCTTTTTACTCAAGACAACCTCTCCTTTTTCCTCTCTTGGAATGTCAACATGCACTCCCTTACTCCTCTCATTCTTTTCTCTCTCGTATTTTTCCATATTCTTTTTAACAATCTTTTCATCTGCACAAATTTGTGAGGGAGTCAAAGGTCCAAGACTGAGTTTCTTCCCATTAACCTCAAAAGAGTATCTATTTTTTTCGATACTATATGAAGCACTTCTATAGATATTCCATGGCCTTCCCAACAAGATATGAAAACGATTCATGGGAATGACATCACACCAAATCACATCCTCATACCTTCCAATAGAGAATGGTAATAACACTCTTTTATCTACCTTTACTCCTTTCAACATGTAGGGATCAATATGTTCAACACAAGGCAAGTTCAATTTCTCAACCATATAAGTGCTAATTAAGTTATAGTTAAATGCTTTGTCAATTCTAAGGGTATAAATTGTAGACATCACTTTAGCTCTTGTTTGAAAAATAACTTTACCATTGTCTTCTTTCCATTCGATATATTGTAATATCGACCTTTCAAGAGTCATAGATCTACTCCTTCCACTGCAACTACCTATTTGAGATATCTTGACATAGATTAAAGGAAATATGAATCTCTCAAATTTGGCTTCTTTGTTTTTTTTTTCAATTGTTCTCTCACACACTTTATCCTTTTTTTTCTCTCGAAATGACCTTTGAACAAAATACTTTGTAGATTTATAGTTAAACCAACTCGTATGAAGTTCTTAGTAGTAAAATTCAGATTTTTGGGGAACTAATGAAAGAAAAACCAAATCCTAGAACTATTAGGCTCGGTTGAAACATGACGCGAACAAAAAGGAAAGGATTATATGTTTAGATTAGAAAGAGTAAGAAAATCTAGGATCCCCTCTTCTTGTTTCCTTTGTTAATTTTTGGTAACAAATTAGATACAAAAGAAATATCCCGGAGAGCACTCAATTCTATTTTTTTTGTTCTAAAAACTGATTTTCGCTTCTTTTTTTTTTAATTTTTTTTCTTTGCTCTTAGTATTCAAGAAATCCCAAGACTTACCAAGAACGAAATCTTGATAAAAACCGCTCTGATACCACTTGATAACAACTAGGTCGGGAATCCAAATTAGAGTAAGAATTTGAGAAGTAAATGCGGAAGCAATAACAACAAGGAATTGAACAACTAGAATTAAAGAGACGAAAATAAAGGATATGGGAAGAATTCAAGGAAAGAATTCCAAGAACTTCCAAGAACGCAAGTTCTATAGCCTTGACAAGATCAAAGTAACAACGTCTTGATTTATGGAAGAAATCAAACGCCTTTACTTAAAAAGCAAATCAAAACAATAGATTCGGATCTTGACCACTTTACGAGTAACTTGAGACAACAATTAATAACTAGTATTAATCGCCTTCTAAGAATACCACAAAGGAATCAAAGATATCATAAAAGAGAAGTAATCTTACTACCTTGAACTAAGAACTAGTAAAGGTTGAAAGATAAATCTCAAAGCACAAGTAACAAAGGTTCAAAAGAACTCTCAAAGTATGATATACTTAATCAATAAATGTTGTATCTTATGAATGAGAAGAACTCCCTATTTATAGGAGTACTAAGTCATAAAAGTCCTTAAAATTAGGTAGGGTGGTTGCTAAGGCATACAAAGTCATTACAATTAGGTAGGGTGGTTGCTAAGGAGTAAGAAAAGTCATTAAAATTAGGTGAGGGCGGCCAAGACCCTTTGGGGCAGATTTGGGCCTTAAAACAACTAGTTTGGGCCATTGGTTTGGACTCCAATTGGGCTCCTTTTGAAACACCCCCTTTTGGACCTCTTTTAAACTTATTTTGAGCCCTTTTTGATGGACTTCAAGGGCTAATTTGGTGACCCAATCTTCCTCCTCTTGGACTTCAATTTGGACCACCATATAATTGTAAAATTTGGACAATTTATTTCCTTTGGTCTTGAGCTCTTCCTCTACAATTGAAAGCTTCTTTATTTGCCATTGAAGTCTAGCAACCTTAGTTTGCAACTCTTTAGCTTGAGATCTTGTATATGGCCTTGGAGCTTCCAAAACTCTATCCTTGTCCTTGATGCTATCACCTAGCCAATTCACATCCTTTATCCTTGAGCTCTTCCTCCCAATTAATAACTTCTTCATTTGCACTTGAAGTCTAATGATCTTGTTTTGTAATTCTTTAGCTTGAACTCTTATTAAAGGCCATCTTTGAGATTCAAAAGCTTCATCCATGTCCTTGAATAGAGTTGAGCTTCCTAGGATGCTATCAGTGTTTTACTTTGGGACTATGGGACGACATCCTGGGAGATCCCCTGTACGTATTTATGACTTGAACTGAGGTGCAGGACACCAAGAGATCCCTGGCACGTATATTGAGGATACCAAGAGATCCCTAGCATATATTAAGAATAACAAGAGATCCTCGGGATACCAAGAGATCCTTGGGATACCAAGAGATCCCCGACATATATGAGGATATTGGGAGATCCCCGGTTATCATCCTTGTTATGAGTGGTATTTCCTTGTGATTGTCTTTATCTCAGTTTCAGTTAATGTATTCCTTATTATCATGTATTAAATTCTTACTGTAGATTCTCAATTGTACTGCTCATCTTATTCTGTCATCTCTATATTTATTTAATCTTAGTAGGGCCCTGACCTTCCTCGTCACTACCCAACCAAGGTTAGGCTTGGCACTTACTGAGTACCGCTATTGTGTACTCATGCCCTTTCAGCGCATGTTTTTCATGTGCAGATCCAGGTACTTCGACTCAGTCGTATTACCCTTGAGGCAGGGCGACTGCTCCAGAGACTTCGAGGTATATCTGCCGCATCCGCAGACCGAGGAGTCTCTTTCCATTCTATCTTGTAGTGATAGCCCTTCTATCTTTTCTGTTGATGTAGACATTCCGGAGTTAGAGCATTTTTATTATATTCTTAGATTGTGATTTATGGGTTTCCGGGTTTTGTGAAAAATTGTATTAGTTTATGAGAGTTGGTACTTTGTATGCCTCGTGGCACTTTCAAATGCTATATTAATACACTATTTCTGTTTCAAATTGTTTTCTTTTCTTCTGCAAATTTGGTTTATCTTTTGCATTTTAGGCTTACCTAGTCGTAGAGACTAGGTGCCGTCACGATGGTTCACAGAGGGCGAATCAGGGTCGTGACAGTAATGGAGAATAACTCTATGAGGTATACTTCACCTCCACAGTGTCATGTTAAATTGCTGCTTACAATGCAGTACGATAAATTGGTATCGTTATTACGTAAAAAATGAGTGTGAGGAAATGTTCGGTGAACCTTAAAGTAACCGGTAGATTTCTGTATTCTATGACTCCGCGGGGGTTTGCTTATTATTCTGAGTTTAACATCGAAGATGATGAAACTCTTAGAGATTTTTTGCGGATTCCGGATGAATACATGGAATTTATTGTAATACAATTGTTGGAAATGTACGTCAAGGTTGAAGACGTTCCCAATAATGAGGGTGTGCATAGTAGGGATAACCCCCAGTCATCAGGTGGTTATTCTGGAGCAATTTTTACCGGACAGACTCCTGATGAAAGAGCTTGCCCTTATTTAAACTTGTCACCACCTGCGAATGAGCAGCGACAAAATAATTTTTCGACTTTATATAATCCACAAGATGACTGGTAAACTACAATTTTTCTATGCTTTAGCGATGTTTATTTTATGTTTGAATTGGATTTGTATTAACACTCATATTTTTCATAGGGGGTCCCATCCGGATATGAATTTTACAAGTTATGACCCCGCTCCTAGTTGGAATATGCGTAGTTCAAGCGTGTTGGACCACGGTGGTCTATCCGGGAGTCATCACCAATAAGAAAATGTCCATCATGGAACGTCAACACAGTACGACTTGTAAGTGAACTGATATAGCTATATGTAAAGTATTTATCTAGTTGAGTAGCTTATAATTTTGTTATTTTTGTGCGGTAAAAATGAGCAACTTGATGTTCCTGACCTCACACAGTTGCCCATAGACAACGTATTGACTCGTGATTTGGCAGATGCGCAGAGTCAGGAAAATGATAGTGATTATGACAACAATGCCGATAAGTTTGGAGATGACACACCCTTCCCTGATGAGGGTGATGATGAGGAGGAAGTGAATGTCGAACCTGAGCTGACGAGGGAGCATGCTCCTCAACCTCCCGTTAGACCAAGAGTGTACGAGTCCCACATGCTGTTTCATGAGCGAAATATTCCCTACCTTTATAATTTGCCAAGTATGACGGATGTGGATGCCCTCACAAGAGATGATGACGAATTTCGGTCAGCAATATGGGATGAGTCTAGACCAGCGGTGTTGGCAAAGGGCATGTATTTCCCCGATAAAGCTCGCCTAATCAGGGCTGTAAAAATCTACAGCGTAAGAGAGTGTCGTGAGATGACGGTAAGAGAGGCTATATGCCATAGAGACTTTATGCATTGTCATTGGATATTGCGTGCCAGCAAGAAGAAATCAGGGTTGTGGAAAGTGGGTGAGCGGAGCGGAGTCCAGATAGACCCGAATATGGAGGCGTGAGCAGAGTCCAGATAGACCCGAATATATTTTCAACTATGTGTTCTGGTCATTTAAACTAGCAATTGTTGGTTTTGTTCATTGTCGTCCTGTAATTTCCATAGACGGTACTCATGTCTATGGAAAGTATGATATTAAGCTTTTGATTGTAGTTGCAGTAGATGCCAATGGACAAATATTTCTACTAGCTTTTGCTATTTGTGCCAACGAAAGCGAAGAAATGTGGATACTTTTTTTGAACCACTTGAAGCAGCACGTTGTAAAATAGCGCTCAGGTATTTGTCTAATATCTTATCGACATGGTGGTATTTTAAGTTATGTACGACATTTGCCTGAATGACAGGAACCCTATGCATACCACCGTTACTGTGTGAGGCACCTGAAGGCCAATTTACAGAAGAAATATCACGACAAGGCCTTGCATGATTTAGTGTGGATGGCTGCAACTGAGCACCAGCAGTGCAAATTGACCATCTACCACATGTCGTGCGCATATGCCTTGAAGTGCTTTCAACAAGTTGGTTTAGGGGCAACCAACTATATTGATAGGCAATATAGTGTTGCTGCATACGTAGACACATATAGTGAGCAGTTGCATCCATTGGGTGCTGAGCATTATTGGCCGCCGGAACCTTTTAAAATGGTGTGTAACAAGGACTTTTTGCGCAAGCTGCAAGTGCAAAAGAGAACGCGTATATAGAACATGGATGTTGGTGACACCGTTTATGCGCGTAAATATGGCATATGCTCGCAAACAGGACACGACCGTCGTAAATGTCCTTCAGCTGGTGTGGGTGGCGGTGGTAATCCAACTCCTGGTGCAAGTTCGTCGAAAGTACCTAACTATCAAGGATACACCTAGTTTTTTGTTTTCGTAGTGTTTTTTATAATACGTGGTTGTACTTGTGTATTTTGCAATATCTATCAAATAAAATTATGTTCCACTATCTTGTTACATCTTATTTTTTAACATGACCTTTTGAATTGGGATGATGATATGGTAGTTCAAATATTCAACTTATTGGTGTTAGTAAAGAAGACCAATCTTAAAATTAAAAAAAACCTATAAAATTAAGATATCCTTTATTATCCTTCTTGATATGTCGACCTGGGTGCCCATGCTAATCCGGCACATACTCCTGTACAGGTGTGCGAGAACAGCAGTACCCCAGCTGTACTGGGGTAACTCATCTAGCTGCTGAAGATGATGTAGAAATTGCAGACTCACTAGATTTCCCGAAGTGTTCGGGAACAAGACACCCCCAAAAAGAAGGAACAACGCCAACCTCATGTACCGGTAAATATGGAGATCCTCTGTCTCGCCGGTGATGCGGGGTGTAATACCTCCATATGTTGTCTAATAGTTGTCACAGAAATGCGACTGCCCCCTCTAGCTGCAGCCTCACCCTGTGGCCTGAAACTAGTATACTGCTGCAGCAAATCCAAATACTGAGCACGCGTCATAGCTCTCATATACTGAGGTAGTGCAACGGCCAGTCCATAAACACGCAGCTCATATAAAACTCGAACATCCTGAAGCGTGATGGTGGCCTCGCCAGTGGGCAGGTGAAAAGTGTGCATCTCCGGTTGCTACCCTCTATCAATGTCGTGATGAGAAACCAGTCGAGCTACAGCCGCCCAATCTCAAAAATCCTAAGGAAGCCCGTACCACGCAGGCGATGGACTACGAGGGGATGGAAGTCTCTCTCCCTCAAAAAGTCCCACAAGTCGTGCGGTCTCCTAGCACAGAGAGTCTGATCCACTAGCTGTTCATCCCATACGTAGGCGGACCTATGGTCGCCCTGTAACACTAATATCTGATCCGAGGCTGGTCCAAGATGCACTGTCACGACCCCAAATACCCGGTCATGATGGCACCTATTACATTACTAGGCAAGCCAACCCAAACCATTAACCACAACAAGTTCCTTTTATAAAACCATGTTCTAACACAGGTTTAGATACCAAATTTTCATAATAAGTGTTTAACATACAATTACATATGCGGAAGTCAAATAAACATGAAAACAACACATCCCCAAATATCTGGTGTCACGAGTTTAGAGTCTCTACTACATAACTGACTATCTGATACAACATAGGTCTAGAAAATGCGGAAAAGAACAAGATATAAAGGAGAAAATAGGGTTGCGGACGCCATGCAACTACCTTGAAATCTCTGGCGACCTCTAGATCAGCTGAGGACCCTCACTCTGCCACTCGGGCACCTGCATCTGCACGCAAGGTGTAGGGACTAATGTGAGTATACCAACTCAGTAAATAACTAAAGTAAATAACGTCTGAAAGCAGTGACGAGCAGTTAAAAATCATATAACTGAATAAACAACAAGATAACAAGTCAACTTCACAGTTTAAAAACCAGTTCCGTAAAATCATCAATTTCAGTTTAAAACACTTGAAATCATATACTTAGCAATTTTACAACAGAGTCTTATTTTAAAGAGTGAAATCAGTGAAAATATCATAATGGGGCCCCTCAGGCAAGATATCACTCGGAATATGGCCTATCGGGAAGCCTCTTAGTCACTCATGACTCACTCTCATCACTCAGTACTCACTCTCAGCACTCAGGCTCATTAATATCTCATAATAATAGAAATCATAGTAACCGCTGCGGCGTGCAGCCCGATCCCTAATTTATAATCGACTACGCTCATTGGGGGTGTATAGACTCCGGAGGGGCTCCTACAGCCCAAGCTTCATATCGATGTGGCGCATAGCCCTATCCTATATATATATATATATATATATATATATATATATATATCGCTGCGGCGTGCAGCCCGATCCATATTAGGATATATACATATAATATCCTCACTATTAGGTTCTCAACCTCTCTCAGCCATTAACCTCACAGCCTCTTGGGCACAACAATAGAAATTAGGGAACTCAGCTCAAACAGTCCTCACAATTAGAAGTGGAGTGATAAAACCAGTTTTAAGCATTTAAACAGGTAAAACATAACTGAGGATATGCTTTCAACAAGTAAAGTAAGGAAAAACAGTAAAGCATGCCTCTAAGGGTCTCAACAAGTCGACACAAGGCCCCAAACATGGCGTTCAGCCCATAACACAGTATAAATGACTAAAGTACGGAGTAATATAAGATTTCCAAATCAAATACGCGGCTTAATAGTCGCTACGGGACAGACCAAGTCACGATCCCTATCGGTGCACGCCCACACGCTCGTCACCTAGCATGTGCGTCACCGCATTTATCAAAACAAGTCAAATACCGGGGTTTATACCCTCAATTCCAGATTTACAATGGTTACTTACCTCAAACTGGTGAAAATACTACTCCGCGATGCCTTTTCCCCTCGAATCGGCCTCCACTCGCATCAAATCTATCCAAAATCAGAATCACGACGTCAAAATATGTTAAGGGAACGAAGCCCAAGCGATAACAATCAAATAATACCAAAAATTCCGAAATTGGCCAAACCGGACCCCCGGGCCCATGCCTCAAAATTTGATTATTTTTATATCAATAGATTCCTCATCTCTCCACGAGTTCATACATATCAAAAGTTCTAAAATCTGACCTCAAATGGTCCTTCAAATCCTCAAGCAATGGTCTAAGTTTTCAAGCTCTAGTTTCCCCAATTTTAGCCCTTAAATTCCATTAATCATCGCTCTAATCCGTGAAATAATAGCATAGGAACGAGTTTTAGGTCCAAATTCCTTACCTCAATGAAGTTACCTTGAAATCCTTTTTTCAAATCGTCCAAAAAGCTCCAAAGCCGAGTTAGAAATGGTGAAAATAGCTCAAAATCACGAAGGGCACAATTTATACCTTCTGCCCAGGCGTTTTCGCTTCTGCGGCCATATACCCACTTCTGTGGTACCACAAATGCGGCGAACTAACCGCTTCTGCGTTTCCTCACTTAACGGACAACACCGCTCCTACGATCAACATTCCGCACCTGCGCCTCCGCAGGGACGGTCCATCAACCGCATCTGCGGTCCCTGCCTTTCCACGCATTTTTGCTTCTGAGACCTCCCTTATCGCACCTGTGGCATCGCACCTGCAGTCCCCAATCCGCAGGTGCGGAAATACTAGAAGCAGCAAATTCAGCAGCTGCAACAAAGTTTCAAACTCCCCATCAACCATCCGAAACCACTCCGAGGCCCCCGGGACCTCAACCAAAGACACCAACATATCCCAAAACCTTATTCAAACTTGTACCAATCTTCCAAACACTTCAAACAACATCAAATCAATCAAAACACATCGGACTCAAGCCTAAGTTTCCAAAATCTTCCGAATTCCGCTTTTGATCAAAAACCCAACCAAACCACGTCCGAATGACCTGAAATTTTGCACACATATCCCAAATGACATAATAGAACTACTGCAACTCTCGAAATTCCATTCCGAACCCTATCAAAATCTCGTCTACCAACCGGAAATCGCCAAAATACCAGCTTTGCCAATTCAAGCCTAAATCTACTCTGAACCTCCAAAACTCATTCCGATCACGCTCCCACGTCACAAATCACCTCCTGAAGCTCACCAAACCCTCGGAACTCACATCCGAGCCCTCTAACACATAAGTCAACGTCCGATTGACTTTTCAACTTAAGCTTTCTCAAAAGAGACTAAGTGTCTCAAACCTTACCAAAATTATCCCGGATTTGATCCGAACAACCCGATACCACATAACACGGATAAACAAGGCATAAAAAGCAGAAATGGGAAAAACGGAGCAGTACCCCATGAGACGACTGACCGAGTCGTCACATGCACAGGCGGCAAGTCCATTCGCCCTATGTAAAGTAAACAATATTAATTGTGTGTTTGTGCTATAATGATTAATATTTAATTATTTAACTGAACACAGTGTATATCTATGGGTTCCAGGTTCGATATTCGAGGCCCAATAGCACCAAGCTATCATGAATTCTTATTTTTTACAATTTTGTTAGTGTTATAATAATTAATATTTAATTATTTAACTACACACAGTATATATCTATGGGTTCCAGGCTCGATATTTGAGGCCCAGTAGCACCAAGCTATCTTGAATCCTTATGTGTGTCAATTTCAATATTTTTAAAATTTTGTTAGTTTTATAAATTAAATATTTAATTATTTAATTGGACAAAGTAAATATCTATGGGTTCCAGGCTCGATATTTGAGGCCTAGTAGCATCAAGCTATCCTGAATTCTTATGTGTGTCAATTTCAATATTTTTAAAATTTTGTTAGTTTT